>NC_090651.1:113345568-114079318 GCF_040937935.1 Hyperolius riggenbachi | reverse complement strand
GCCACTTTACTGTAAATGCATTTTAACAGGAAGAATAAGAAAAAAACGGAAAAAATCATTATTTCTCAGTTTTCAGCCATTATAGTTTTAAAATAATACATGCCTCCATAATTAAAACTCACGTTTTGTATTTGCCCATATGTCCCGGTTATTACACCGTTAAAATTATGTCCCTATCACAATGTATGGCGACAATATTTTATTTGGAAATAAAGGTGCATTTTTTCCGTTTTGCATCTATCGCTATTTACAAGTTTAAAATAAAAAAAAATATAGAAATATTTCATCTTTACATTGATATTTAAAAAGTTTAGACCCTTAGGTAAATATTTACATGTTTTTTTTTTTTTTTATTGTAATGTTTTTTTTTATATTAAACATTTTATTTGGGTATTTTTGGGAGGGTGGGATGTAAAGTATAGTTTTATAATGTAATTGTGTGTCATGTTTAATTTTTTTTAAATTTTAGTTGTAGTTTTACTTTTTGGCCACAAGATGGCGGCCATGAGTTTGTTTACATGACGTCACTCTAAGCGTAACACACGCTTAGAGTAACTCATCGGGGAGGGAACGGCCAGAAAAGGCGCAGCTTCCGAGAGAAGCTGTCGCTTTTTCAGCGGGGGAGAGCAATCAGTGATCGGGCACCATAGCCCGATACATTGATTCCTTGGCTACCGAATCCGCGGCCGTGAGTGCGCAGGCACACGCGCGATCGGCCGCGAGAGCGCGTGGTAGCGCGCATGGTTCCTGGACGTAGTTTCTACGTCCAGGAACCAAAATAGGTTAAAAAGTAGATTTAAACATAAAATAAAAAACTGTGGAATATCTTAAAAAGGTCATTTTTAGGAGAAGGAAGATGGATACAATCGTTTATTTCATTCCTTTATTTTCGCCTCGGGTGTCCTTTAATTATTTATATAGGGCTCACAATCTAGTCCCTACCACAGTCATATGTCTATGTATTGTGTGGTTTATGTATTGTAGTCTAGAGCCAATTTAGGAGGAAGCCAATTAACTTATCTGTATGTTTTTTGGATGTGGGAGAAAACTGGAGTGCCCGGAGGAAACCCACACAGACACAGGGAGAACATACAAACTGCTTGCAAATGTTGACCTGGCTGGGATTCGAACCTGGGAACCCAGCGTTGCGAGGTGAGAGCGCTAATCACTACTGTGCTGCCCCACTACCACTACCATTGCTAGTGTACTGGGAGGCAGGGCATGTGTAAGATGCTCAGAGAGTGAAGGCATTCATTTTAACAAACCTGTGTCAAACCAGCTACTGTTTATATTGCAACACCTGTAGCCAGGCTACAGCTGCCACAGAAAATCGGCATGGTTGGATCAATATAAAAACTCATCCCACACTAACACAGTGTCCACTCTTGTATAAAACAGTAGTATTCCTCTATCTGTAAGGCAACCCACTACACAGGTCAGCAACTCAAAGATATCTTAATTGATCTAGCAACTGGTTTTGGTGAAGGACTCCATATTTTTGAGGCAAGTCCTTTTCCTGGCTTTATACTGGGACCAGGCCTATCTGACTCTTGCTTGGGGGGCAAAACTACCAACTATGCATTAAAGCCCAAAGTCAAGTATATTTTTTCCAAATATAAAATTAACAAAAATACATTTTTAGTCACTTCTCCCATTCTGCATTGAGTGAACAATATACTGTGACCATTATCTCGTGGAAGAGCTGCCTTAACTGGGTCTACAGAATTCCAGCTGCTTCCAGTAATGTATAATATAAAGCAACAAAAGTTCAACATAAATATGATGAAATAATTCAAAAATGTTCTCATTAAAAGGAAAACATTCTTTCTTGATTACATCACCATTAATAAAAGCACACAAACTGCACCCATCTTGCAGCAAGATAGAGAAGTGCATAATCACTATGTACACTGAGAAGGTTAAATATTTGCTTTAAATGGCCATTATCGTAAAAAATTGTAAAATGTAAAATACATGTAAACACGTACAAATAAGACGTGCATTACTTTCAGAGTAAAATGAGCCATACATTACTTTTCTCCTATGTTGCTGTCATTTACAGAACTGACAGGTCTGACAGGTTTTGGACTAGTCCATCTCTTCATGGGAGATTCTCAGCATGGTCTTTATTCTTTATAAAGAAATTTCCTGAAAAAGGATTTATACAAAGATGCTAACCAGCCTATCTATCCACTGCACACTTTTTTGGCAGTTGGGTGGTGCAACTGCCATTCACTATGTGCTTTTGAATATAAGCAAAACCCTGAGAATCACCCATGAGGAGATAGTCTAGTCCAAAACCTGTCAGTTCTGTCACATTTCTACTACCGACTGTAAGTGACAGCAACATAGGTGAACAGTAACTTATGCCTCATTTCACTCTGGAAGAAACTTACTTCATATTTGTATGTGTTTACATTTATTTCAGATGTGTGATTTTGCGATAGTGCTCCTTTAACCACTTCACCACTGAAGGGTGTTACCTTCCATTCATCTATAACTTTATCATTACTTATCGCAATTAACCACTTAAGGACCAGCTAACGCCCATAGGCGTCAGCAGGTCTTAAGTGGGTTACCATGAAAACGGCCGCTCGATCGAGCGGCCTTTCCATGTCAGTTCACGGAGGGTGTCTCCATGAACAGCCGGAGAGCCGCCGATCGCGGCTCGCTGGCAAAATGTAAACACGCGGGGAAGAAATCCCTGCTGTTTACATCATACGGCGCTGCTGTGACGTAGATCGGCGATCCCCGGCCTCTGATTGGCCGGGGATCGCCGGCATATGATAGGCTGAAGCCTATCCTTCAATGCGCAGGACGGATATCCGTCCTGTGCAGCACACAAGGGGAGGGAGAAGGAGGGAGAGGGACGGAGCAGCGAAAACGCTGCGGAGGGGGGCTTTGAAGAGCCCCCCCGCAAAGCGCAGCAAGCCGGAGGCGATCAGACCCCCCCAGGAGGACATCCCCCTAGTGGGGAAAAAAGGGGGTAAGTCTGATCGCCCTGGATATTTCCTGATCGGTGCTTCGGGCTGGAGAGTCCACGCAGCACCGACCAGAAGAAAATCCCCTGGTCCTTAAGTAAAATGAACTACATCTTGTTTTTTTCGCCACCAATTAGGCTTTCTTTAGGTGGGACATTATGCCAAGAATTATTTTATTCTAAATGTGTTTTAATTGGGAAATTAGGAAAAAATGTGGGAAAAAAAAGTATTATTTTTCAGTTTTCGGCCATTATAGTTTTTAAATAATGCATGCTACTGTAATTAAAACCCATGAAATGTATTTGCCCATTTGTCCCGGTTATTACACCGTTTAAATTATGTCCCTATCACAATGTTTGGCGACAATATTTTATTTGGAAATAAAGGTGCATTTTTCCAGTTTTGCGTCCATCCCTAATTACAAGCCCATAGTTAATAAAGTAACAGGGTTATACCCTCTTGACATAAGTATTTAAAGAGTTCAGTCCCTAAGGTAACTATGTATTTTTTATTTTTATTATTGTAAATTTTCTTTTTATCACAAAAAAAAAAAAAAAAAAAAAATTGGGAGTGTGGGAGGTAATGAGTTAATTTATAATATAACACTATGTATTTATATATGAAAAATGTTTTTGGGTGTAGTTTTACTTTTTGGCCACAAGATGGCCACAGTAATTTTTTGTTCATGCGACTTGTAAGCGTAGGAAGTACGCTTACAGGAAGTGCAATGAGGCTGGGTAACTTTTTTTTCCACAATGATCGCACTGCTTCTCATAGAAGCAGCCGACCATTGCTGGGGTGCTTAGATCAAGGAACGGGAACGTTTTTTCCCGTTCATTGATCTACAGGCGAGCGGGCGGCAGCGTGCACATGCGCACGAGCGCGGACATCGGCGGTAACGGCGGAGGTCCGTGTATCTACGCCCCTGGTGGGGAAAGGGTGTTAAAAGGGGCGTAGATACACGCACCTGTGGTGGTAAAGTGGTTAAGGTTATGCAGTATTATAAACAAACCGTTATAATAAGAAATAAATCATAGTCAGGTAAAAGGTTGACCAAGCATGGTCCAGTATCTGTCAGAAATTTGACTAAACTAAGCCCTATTTTCGTATAGTGGAAGGCTACGCAACTGTTAAAAATCAAGGCTTTTTTTTATTCCATATTATAAAACACTAGTTTAACTCCTTTGACCAACTTTCCACCAAGACAATCATAGCAGGTGTCTAAGCTTGCCATTTAACAAGAACTAGAATAAATGCTTCTGGACCTGCAACTGATTTCTGTATGTAAACCTCTTTGCATCCACTTCTACAGCCTTAATACAGAGGAAGTGAACATTGGTTCGCAAAGCACGTAGACTAAGACTTGTTTTCAAGTAAGAAACTACTGTATTGAAGTAATGACAGGGAATCTATAAATGTGTTTACTTACTTTTGTTCTTTGGGTGGCCCAGCAATCTTTTAGCAAAGGTGTTGCACAGCTCATGAAAATTAAAGGACAACTGAAGTGAGAGGGATATAGGGGCTGCCATATTTATTTCACTTTAAAGGACCACTATCGCGGAAATCGTAAATATGTAAAATAACGTAAACACATACAAATAAGAAGCATGTTTCTTCCAGAGTAAAATAAGCCGTAAATTACTATTCTGCTATGTTGCTGTCACTTACAGTAGGTAGAAGAAATCTGATAGAACTGACAGGTTTTGGACTAGTCTATCTCCTCATGGGGGATTCTCGGGGTTTTGTTTATTTTCAAAAGCACTTCGTGAATGGCAGTTGCTCTGCCCAACTGCCAAAAAAGTGTGCAAACAGGTAGAGTGGCAGCCTGCATCTTTATTTACTTGAAAGACAAAAAAACCGAGAGCCAAATCTGGTGCAGTATGTTCAGCCAATGTGGAAAAATATTTATATGAGAATATACTCACAAATGTGGGTCACCACGCAGGCGACCACTGAAATGGCAGGTGGGGAGAATTTTTACCTGACCCCACTCAGGTATAAAAAGTCGCTCTCTATAGAAAAGAAATATGGGGAAACACCCCTCCACCTAGGGTGGACAAGATATGAATAAAACTGGTAAAGATAGAGGCGCCAAAATTGGATAAAATGGTTAAAAACTGTTTAAAAAGGAGGAGGTGGGTGGATCCACTGTCCTCACTAAAAAGACCAGGCTAAATCAAGCCGTAAATAATACAAAAAACATTTATTGATCTCCAAATACAGTGCAACGCGTTTCACGGGCGAACATCCCGCTTCATCAGGCAATTGAGGTAGGAGAAACACACATGTGGGTCAGTGAAGAGCTAGAGCGCCTCTGTAGCTACAGACTGACCCACATGTGTGTTTCTCCTACCTCAATTGTTGCACTGTATTTGGAGATCAATAAATGTTTTTTGTATTATTTACGGCTTGATTTAGCCTGGTCTTTTTAGTGAGGACAGTGGATCCACCCACCTCCTCCTTTTTAAACAGTTTTTAACCATTTTATCCTATTTTGGCGCCTCTATCTTTACCAGTTTTATTGCATCTTTATTTAAATCCCTTTCAGGGGTTGTCTCTTCAGAAATAATGAAAGCCTTGCAGAGAATCCCCCATGAAAAGATGGACTAGTCCAAAACCTGTCGGTTATGTCAGATGTCTACTACTTACTTACTGTAAGTGACAGCAGAATAGGAGAAAGGTAATTTATGGTTCATTTTACTATGGAAGAAACAGGCTTCTTATTTGTATGTGTTTACATGTATTTTACATTTTACAATTTTCGCGATAGTGGTCCTTTAAGCAATGTCAGTTGCGTGACTATCCTGCTGATCCTCTGCCTCTAATACTTTTAGCCATAGACCCTGAACAAGCATATGCAGATAAGGTGCTTCTGACATGTCAGATTGGACAAGATTAGCTCATGCTTTTTTCTGTTATTATGTTATTGTCTGTGTTACTCAGACACTACTGCAGTGAAACAGACCAGCAGGGCTGTCCGGCAACTGGTATTGCTTAAAGGGACACACACACACAAAAAAAAAAAAGAAAAAAAAAAGAAAAAAAAAAAAAAAAAGATTTACTCACCTGGGGCTTCTACCAGCCCCCTGCAGCCATCCTGTGCCCACGCCGTCTCGCTCGGATCATCCTGCGGAGAGGAACGCGAAAAAGCAGACGCGTGGCCAGGCCTGTCGCCGAACATGAAAGTAGCTGGTGGCGGGGACAGGAGGATCCGATCGTGACTGCGAGGGCACAGGACAGCTGCGGGGGGCTGGTAGAAGCCCTAGGTGAGCAAAACTTTTTTTTTCAGTCTTAAAGTGGTATCGTCACCATAAAAATCAAATTTCAACAGCAACTGGTCTGAGTGTATTAAGTGATAAAGATGCTAATCCTGCATTCAAAACTTTCAAAACTTTTTCTGCTGTTATGATTTGGAGTTATTACTATAATCAGAGAAAAAGCATGTGTGCATCAACCAAGTGAACCTGACAAATCTGGCTTTGCAAATTTGGCCTATTGGCTAATCACGAGACATTGCTCATGCAAATAAGCATTTGCTTTCGCATGCCTAAATATGCAGGGTCAAAACCAAAAACCGCAAAACAATCGCCCTGCGGGAATTAGTTCATGCTATACAGCACTATCCAGGGGCGCCACGAGGAGGCTTCCCATTGCCCCCATACAACCGGGGGGCCGCGGGGGTCCCAGGCACTCTCACCGCCTGGAACCCACACAGCGGCACCCCGGAGGTGGAGGCCAGGGGGTGCAGGCGATCTCCCCAGCGTGGCCAGCGCCGGGAAGAGCCGCCCGCACACACCTCCCAGGATTAAAAACAGGCACTTACCTCAACATCCATTGCGTTCTGCTATATGCGCATAACCTGGGCGCGACACATAAGGGGCGGACAGGCGCAAATAGCCTGCTCCAGGGCTCTCACCTCCTAAAACAAGCCACTCACTACCTGCCCTCAGAAGAAAGAAATGCAATGCTTACTATAATCAGAGAAAAAGCATGTGTGCATCAACCAAGTGAACCTGACAAATCTGGCTTTGCAAATTTGGCCTATTGGCTAATCACGAGACATTGCTCATGCAAATAAGCATTTGCTTTCGCATGCCTAAATATGCAGGGTCAAAACCAAAAACCGCAAAACAATCGCCCTGCGGGAATTAGTTCATGCTATACAGCACTATCCAGGGGCGCCACGAGGAGGCTTCCCATTGCCCCCATACAACCGGGGGGCCGCGGGGGTCCCAGGCACTCTCACCGCCTGGAACCCACACAGCGGCACCCCGGAGGTGGAGGCCAGGGGGTGCAGGCGATCTCCCCAGCGTGGCCAGCGCCGGGAAGAGCCGCCCGCACACACCTCCCAGGATTAAAAACAGGCACTTACCTCAACATCCATTGCGTTCTGCTATATGCGCATAACCTGGGCGCGACACATAAGGGGCGGACAGGCGCAAATAGCCTGCTCCAGGGCTCTCACCTCCTAAAACAAGCCACTCACTACCTGCCCTCAGAAGAAAGAAATGCAATGCTTACTATAATCAGAGAAAAAGCATGTGTGCATCAACCAAGTGAACCTGACAAATCTGGCTTTGCAAATTTGGCCTATTGGCTAATCACGAGACATTGCTCATGCAAATAAGCATTTGCTTTCGCATGCCTAAATATGCAATGGGAAGCCTCCTCGTGGCGCCCCTGGATAGTGCTGTATAGCATGAACTAATTCCCGCAGGGCGATTGTTTTGCGGTTTTTGGTTTTGACCCTGCATATTTAGGCATGCGAAAGCAAATGCTTATTTGCATGAGCAATGTCTCGTGATTAGCCAATAGGCCAAATTTGCAAAGCCAGATTTGTCAGGTTCACTTGGTTGATGCACACATGCTTTTTCTCTGATTACAGTTAGCATTGCATTTCTTTCTTCTGAGGGCAGGTAGTGAGTGGCTTGTTTTAGGAGGTGAGAGCCCGGGAGCAGGCTATTTGCGCCTGTCCGCCCCTTATGTGTCGCGCCCAGGTTATGCGCATATAGCAGAACGCAATGGACGTTGAGGTAAGTGCCTGTTTTTAATCCTGGGAGGTGTGTGCGGGCGGCTCTTCCCGGCGCTGGCCACGCTGGGGAGATCGCCTGCACCCCCTGGCCTCCACCTCCGGGGTGCCGCTGTGTGGGTTCCAGGCGGTGAGAGTGCCTGGGACCCCCGCGGCCCCCCGGTTGTATGGGGGCAATGGGAAGCCTCCTCGTGGCGCCCCTGGATAGTGCTGTATAGCATGAACTAATTCCCGCAGGGCGATTGTTTTGCGGTTTTTGGTTTTGACCCTGCATATTTAGGCATGCGAAAGCAAATGCTTATTTGCATGAGCAATGTCTCGTGATTAGCCAATAGGCCAAATTTGCAAAGCCAGATTTGTCAGGTTCACTTGGTTGATGCACACATGCTTTTTCTCTGATTACAGTTAGCATTGCATTTCTTTCTTCTGAGGGCAGGTAGTGAGTGGCTTGTTTTAGGAGGTGAGAGCCCGGGAGCAGGCTATTTGCGCCTGTCCGCCCCTTATGTGTCGCGCCCAGGTTATGCGCATATAGCAGAACGCAATGGACGTTGAGGTAAGTGCCTGTTTTTAATCCTGGGAGGTGTGTGCGGGCGGCTCTTCCCGGCGCTGGCCACGCTGGGGAGATCGCCTGCACCCCCTGGCCTCCACCTCCGGGGTGCCGCTGTGTGGGTTCCAGGCGGTGAGAGTGCCTGGGACCCCCGCGGCCCCCCGGTTGTATGGGGGCAATGGGAAGCCTCCTCGTGGCGCCCCTGGATAGTGCTGTATAGCATGAACTAATTCCCGCAGGGCGATTGTTTTGCGGTTTTTGGTTTTGACCCTGCATATTTAGGCATGCGAAAGCAAATGCTTATTTGCATGAGCAATGTCTCGTGATTAGCCAATAGGCCAAATTTGCAAAGCCAGATTTGTCAGGTTCACTTGGTTGATGCACACATGCTTTTTCTCTGATTACAGTTAGCATTGCATTTCTTTCTTCTGAGGGCAGGTAGTGAGTGGCTTGTTTTAGGAGGTGAGAGCCCGGGAGCAGGCTATTTGCGCCTGTCCGCCCCTTATGTGTCGCGCCCAGGTTATGCGCATATAGCAGAACGCAATGGACGTTGAGGTAAGTGCCTGTTTTTAATCCTGGGAGGTGTGTGCGGGCGGCTCTTCCCGGCGCTGGCCACGCTGGGGAGATCGCCTGCACCCCCTGGCCTCCACCTCCGGGGTGCCGCTGTGTGGGTTCCAGGCGGTGAGAGTGCCTGGGACCCCCGCGGCCCCCCGGTTGTATGGGGGCAATGGGAAGCCTCCTCGTGGCGCCCCTGGATAGTGCTGTATAGCATGAACTAATTCCCGCAGGGCGATTGTTTTGCGGTTTTTGGTTTTGACCCTGCATATTTAGGCATGCGAAAGCAAATGCTTATTTGCATGAGCAATGTCTCGTGATTAGCCAATAGGCCAAATTTGCAAAGCCAGATTTGTCAGGTTCACTTGGTTGATGCACACATGCTTTTTCTCTGATTACAGTTAGTTATGATTTGGAGTTATCACATACTTATGGAACACTGGCCCTTTAGTAGTCGTGCCAAAGAATTGCATGCTGGGGGTTCTTTTTATCTATAATCTATTCCTCCTCTTCCCTTTATTTCCCTGCCAGCTGCTTATCTGAAACCTGATCCCCTACTCACTTGTGTTTACAAGCAAGGCTGAGGTGACTCAGCGATTGGAGGAGACAAGAAAAAAAGTAAAGGGCAGAAATGACATCACGAGTTAGCCTTAACTGTGGGCAAAAGACATGGCCCCCACCAGGAACAGAATTCTCGTAATTTACTATATAACATTCACTGAAATCAAAACGTGGACAGTATAATACATGTGTTGTGTAAGTAGATCAAGTATTTATCTACTTATATATGTGGTTTTTTTTCCCCTGGCATAGTATGGCTGATCCTACTGCTTTAAAGGAGTCATCAGGCAATCTCACAAATGTAAAACACGCATGTCTGCGTGTAACTAACCTTTTTTGTTCCCTGATCGTGCCCTCCATTCCCCGTCCAAATGTAGCATTTTCGTGCGGTAAGCCCCGGTCGGGGACCCGACCTCGGGGTCGGGCTCCCCAGCGACCCGGAACTACTGTGGCAACGCAGGCGTAATATGCTCCGGGACGCTGGCGCAGTGACTTCTAATGCGTGCAGCCGTACTGGAGCTGGAGGCTAGGCGGCGGCTGTCGGAGTGGGCTGGGAGGAGGAGTGGGCGTGTCTGACGGGCGGTGGCAGAAGCGGAGGGTTTGGCTTGCGGGTGTCGAAGGCAAGCTCAAACCCTCCTCCTGCCCTATACTACGTGTGCGTAGCCGTACCGAACTGTACGGAAGCACGCAATGCACAGTAACAGTAACAGGGAGGTTTGACTTTAGGGGCTGAGTTATCGAGTTTATGTACGCATGGGGAGATTAGTGTTAGGCCAATATAAGGGGGAGGTTAGTATTAGAAGTAGATGGAGGGAAGTTAGTGTTTGATGTAGATTGAGGAGGGTCGAAATGAGAATTAGTTAACAGGGCGAGATTGTAGAATATCCATATAATTACCAATAAATTTACCAATATTCTACTAATGACATTATCTCACACTCATTTTACCAAAAATGATGGGGGGAGGGTGGGAATGAATATGAAGTCACATAAATTTCTTCCCAGGCATACATACATAAAAACAAAGACAAAAAAAAAAAAAAAGACAACCACCCTACTCAGGTCCCGACCATGCTGTGCGCCTGTATGAATACACTGTACAATGTATGACCAATATTGATATGGTAAACAACTTTGCCAGTGCATTTGAAGTTTACTGTAAAGGGATTCCACTGTATTTCTAAGCAGAACCCCATAAATATACCAACTATTATTACCTAATCTTTCAGGCTCTTCGCTTTAATTCCCTATTCTATACAGTACATGTATAAAATAACAAACATGATACTATCATAGAGACCTTTATGAAGCAATAACTTTGGTCGACCACTTAGAAAATAAATGACATTTTTTTACCTGCCAGTTGTGCCTTGAGAGCCATTACTTTTATGCAGCTTTCTGTATAAAGGTACTTCTGGTCCATTAAATATATGAGTCAAGCCATAGGTTGTTACACATGAGAAGCCATGAAAGGATAACTTGGCTGCGCTGGAGAGTACAGTCAATTGTTCCGTCCGTAACAATGCAGCTCCTGTTATTGATTGATTCAGTTACTTCAGCTTTTCCATTGTCCATAGAAAGAGGCGCAGCCTAGGCTGGCGAAGACAGATCACTAGGTAAACAAATTATTAAGTTGCTGCTTTACTTTATAGTTCTCTGGTGTATGACGACTCTTCACAGGAAAAGATCAAAAAACCCATTTACTTACATGAAGCCCCTGTGCCTCCTCCACAGCAGAACATAAATTTCAGGTTAATCTTTCATTCCCTTCTGCCTAAGGATACTACAAATTCAAGGCAGCCATGTGCAACAATGAATAGGGAGTGAATATGAGGAATCTCATCTACATCTGCTTCAATTAGTTTAGGCAGTTATACCACTTTTACATTCACAATGTGCTTTACTCATATTATGTTCTTTCCAAACAATAAAAAGGGGCATAAACGTATCTTTAAGCCTCATACACACGTACAAGGAATGTCGCCAGGCAAGGATTGGTACCTGATCCCTTGGGCGACATTGCAGGGCTGACACTGTACAGATGGTGTGCTGTTGCTATGCAGGGGGCTGAAGGAAAGCATGGTTAAGATGTCACACAGTGGGTGGGGTGAGTTGGGAAAACAAAGCCCTCTTTCTCTACCGATGATTGGCCGAAACAATCTGCCCAGCTGATCTCTGGCTAAGGCATTGGGATCCACTGTACACACGTTAGATGCTCAGCAGAGGCAATCGTGATTGGCCTTCTTATCCGTGTTTTATCTAGCATAGGTATGTGGCTATAGCCTTGAAGCTCTTCTGGACAGGACACTCTTCCTATTGTGTTTAAATGTGAGATTAATTGCATTTTTGAAGTCCAAGTAAAATCTGATGTATTTAAATTCTAGATAATGCAGAATATGGTTAAAGCTTTGTGGCTTTGCACTACTGGTGGGCCTCGAGGGCAGCCTTCATGTTGACTCATAACATAACATTGAGAACTACACCAGGTGCTGTCTCTAAACAAAGCATTGGTACACTTGATGGCAAGAGGGTCCATGGAGGAGCAAATTATTCCACTCAGTCACAAGGTAGAGCATTTACACTTTGGCAAGTGATAACATCTAATGCTAGGTACACACACAATACAATTTTCTGACAGATTTAATGTCAGATCGACTATTTCCAACTGGTCTGATCTGATTTCCAATCGATTTCCCATATATGTGAATGGAAAACAGATCCGACCTGTTGGAAATAGTCGATCTGACAGTAAATCTGTCAGACAATTGTATCCTGTGTACCTAGCATTAGATCGGTCCACAATTAATATTTTACTAGTTTGATCAGGCTTCAAAGGATGTTCCCTTTTACCCTAATGCATAGCGGGAATACCCAGCCACGCATGTATTCAAATACCTGATAAGATTTCTTTACGTTTTATTTGGATTAATTTAAAGCATATCATGAATCTGAAACGCTTTATTTTGATTAAAATTACATGAAGATCTGGTACTCTAATGCGGTTATCTGATATATGACTTTCAGTTGGGTCCTGTCCTTATTTATTTATTTATATAGCACCAACATATTATGCAGCACTGTACAGAGAATATAGTCTTGTCACTAACTGTCCCCCTCAGAGGGGCTCACAATCTAATCCCTGCCATAGTCATAGGTCTATGTATGTATCGTGTAATGTATGTATCGTAGTCTAGGGCCATTTTAGGGGGAAGCCAATTAAGTTATCTGTATGTTTCTGGGATGTGGGAGGAAACTGGAGTGCCCAGAGGAAACTGGAGTGCCCAGAGGAAACCCACACAGACAAAGGGAGAACATACAAACTCCTTGCAGATGTTGACCTGGCTGGGATTTGAACCAGGGACCCAGCACTGCAAGGCGAGAGCGCTAACCACTACGCCTTGCAGCACAGTGCCAGCCTGATCACAACACGCTCATATGAAATGTGACTTGTACTAGCAAACAGCAACTACTGACTTGTGTCTTGAACACATGCTACATGGTTCTAGCCATGGCAGCGGGTCAGAATGTGTATAGGGGACCCCAATGCATTGGCGAAAGATTTGGTCTGCTGGGTGATCTCATCTGAGTGCAAACTAAAGGTGGGTACACACGTCAGATAAAAGTCTTTGGAAAATGAAAGATCACAGACCAATTTTACCCCCTTCCATGTAATATGAGGGCCATACCCTACACAGTCTATTCTATGGAGCTGAACTCCTCATCAGATAAAAATCTTTGCAAGATGCTGCACACAAAGATGCTGTACACATGCAACAGATCAGTATATGCAAAAGATCAGTTCCTGCAAAAGATCCGTTCCTGCAAAATGCATTCATAGTCTATGATATCTGCAGATCTCGTACACACCTTGTTTTTTTTTTTTTTTTTTAACAAATCAATATTATTGATTTTCATTAGAAAACACGAACAAGCAAGTACACGCAGGTACTCAAAGAACATTAAATAAGAAGGAAAAACAGTGGTGCACATACTGAATATACAAGAGATACGTCTTACAAGAGCAGTAACAAGTATCTTATGCAGTATGAAGAAACCATTGTATTATAATACATTCTTAACAGTTGAGCAGTATAATACTGATTACATCAAAAGCATGACAAACAGGCACATATTCCTCAATTTGGACAGTATAATCGTGGCTGTACCACCTGTTGGAAAGGGTTAAAAAAGGAAAGAAATAAGACGGAAAGAGGGAAAAGAAGAAGGGGATAGAGTGTAATAGATGGAAAGGAGTTAAAGTCCGGTGCCTACCTCCATAGACCAAGGCTAATAAGGGTATTACAGAGTATAGAACAAAGAATAGCTAAGTTAGTAATAATAATGGCAGTATTTGTATAGCGCCTTTCTCCTGTCGGACTCAAAGCACTTGCGAGGCAGCCACTAGAGCGCACTCAGTAGGCAGTAGCAGTGTTAGGGAGACTTGCCCAAGAAACTCCTTACTGAAATAGGTGCCGGCTTACTGAACAGGCAGAGCCGAGATTTGAACCCAGGTCTCCTGTGTCAGAGGCAGAGCCCTTAACCATTACACTATCCAGCCACAGCCACTGTAATTCAGTCCTCTGGGCCTACAGGGAGAGCTTCTACATTGTTATACCATGGGGCCCATATTTTATCGAATCGACAGGGGCAGTTACGGCTTTTGTATGTCAATCGATATAAAGGTAGGCTTTTTATAATGGTGTATTTCCAGTGGTTAAAAGAAGGGGGTTTATCTGATTTCCAGGTACGGAGTATTTCTTTAGGGCCATAGAAGCATACTATTCTAATTAGGTATTGGGGGTGTTTGCCCGGTGGAGTATCATCCAGTAGTCCCAGTAAAAAGACTCTAGGGGAAAGTATCAGTCGTGTTTGCAGAATTTCATTAAGTAGGTTGTTAATTTTAGACCAAAAGGAACGCACATGAGGACATTCCCAGAACATGTGAAAGAAAGTTCCTGGATCAGCAGTGCATCTGGGGCAATTGGGGGTATTGGAAGTAGAAATTTTATGCATACGTACGGGTGTGAGATAGGTACGATGAAGAAATTTAAATTGTATTAAGCGATCTCTGGCCGAGATAGGAACTTTGACAAAATTCTCTAGAATTTCTTCCCAGTCCTTCGTATCTAATCCAGGAACTTCCTCGTTCCACCTGGTTTGACATCTAGCGAGACTATGAGTAGTACTGTTCATGAGGGCAAAGTATATTACCGAGAAAGGTTTTTCTAGGCCATCCACCATTAATGTTTGTTCTAAATCGCAAGAAACCAGTGTTGGACTGCCATCTTTAAATTGGGTATTGTAAGCGTGCCTGATTTGTATATATCTAAAGAACATTTTGTTGGACAAGTCATAGGTATTTTTGAGAGCGTTAAAGGATAGTATTTCTGCATTCCCTGTAATATGCCGTATGGCTTTTATGCCCTGGCGGGCCCACACACACCTTGTTTAACGGACAATTATCTGCAGATCAGATCCACCAGGATGGATCTCCAGATCGGCAGATAATTGTCTGATCTGCAGATTAATGTCAGTTAAACAAGGTGTGTATGAGATCTGCAGATATCATAGACTATCAATGCATTTTGCAGGAACGGATCTTTTGCAGGAACAGATCTTTTGTAGATACGGATCTGTTGCATGTGTACAGTATCTTTGTGTGCAGCATCTTGCAAACATTTTTATCTGATGGGGAGTTCAGCTCCATAGAATAGACTGTGTAGAGCAGGGGTAGGGAACCTATGGCTCGGGAGCCAGATGTGGCTCTTTTGATGGCTATATCTGGCTTACATATAAATCAGTAGGAGTTGATTCACTAAACTACATTGATCAAGCAGCACAAATTAGTGTGGCAGCGCAAATAAAATTTTCAAAGTAGGCACGCTACTGCTGTAGCATGCACTACTAACTTACTTTCACTCCCCCAAAAACAAACAGCTGCTCCAATTGTCCCACTCTGGACCCTGTCAGGTCCAGTGACTTTGTAGGATGAGATCCCCACACTTTGATTGGCCCAATAGGCTGCCTGTCACTTGACAGGCAGCCTGTTGGGCCAAAGTGCGGGGATCTCGTCCTACAAAGTGAATCAACCCCCAAGTCAGCTGGCTAATTGTACAAACTGTTAGTCAGTATTTCTCCTGTCTGGGAAATTGCTGATGTTGCTGAAACCCAAGAGAAGCTGAAGACGTGTCTGACGCTTTCGCCGCCTGGCGGATCAACTGTGTACACATCACCATGGGCCCTGTGCTGCACATGCTCACTGTCCCAGTTTGAAACATATTGTATGGCTCTTACAGAATTACATTTTAAAATATGTGGGATTTATAGCTCTCTCAGCCAAAAAGGTTCCTGACCCCTGGTGTAGAGTATGGCTCTTATACTACATGGAAGGGGGTACAATTGGTCTGTGATCTTTCATTTTCCAAAGACTTTTATCTGATGTGTGTACCCACCTTTACTCTATTGTTCTCCTACTAACCTCGCCCACTCTGTGCTGTGTCATTGCCCTCTGCGCCTTTTCAAAGCTACAGAGGGCACAGTCAGGCTAGCGACATATGTACAATAGTCCAAAACTGAGGGACTGAGTCCCGATCCCTGCTGACTACAGTAATTGTGTGTGTACACACCTTTACAATAATCAGGTCTCATCATTTCTTCAAATGTAGAATATAATATTACAAGTTTCCAATAATGCCTTATGTTAAAATTATTTAAAATTATGTAATTCAATTTAAATTACATGTATTTTTTAAGCACAAAGCCAAAGCCTTTGCTGAGGACTGATGAACTGAAAACTGTGCAAAAAGTTCCTTTTTTCTTTCACTTTTCTAAGCTGGTTATGGAGACAAAATATGCATTTGTGATACAAACATAGCAATTGCTGCAATTTTTAATGGGAAACCCCTATTTGATTTCAGCAGAATTTGATTTACACGTCCCACTTAGAACACAACACTGATATAAATCGGGAAATCCCTGTATACTGATCAGCAGTTTGCAGGTTACACAAGGAGAATCCAGTTACCAACTATTTGCATGTAATTACCGTATTTTTCGGACTATAAGACGCTCTGGACTATAAGACGCACCTAGTTTCAGAGGACAAAAATCATGGAAAAAAATACAGAACCTGGTGCGTCTCTAGTATAGAGGCGTCTTATGGTCCTTCCCTCTCTCCCCAAGCTGTATCTATTTAAACTTCACTGCCCAGCTACACTAACCCCTATTGCCCCCACAACCTACAGTAAGATGCACTATACCCACAACCTACACTAAGCTACACTGTCTCCACATCCTACACTAAGCTACACTGTCCACACAATATACACTAAGCTACACTGTCCCCACAACCTACACTAAGCTACACTGTCCACACAATATACACTAAGCTACACTGTCCCCACATCCTACACTAAGCTACACTGTCCCCACAACCTACACTAAGCTACACTGTCCCCACAACCTACACTAAGCTACACAACCCACACTAAGCTACACTGTCCCCACTATATACACTAAACTGCATTGACCCCACAACCCACACAAAGCTACACTGTCCCCACTAAATACATTAAAGTATACTGTCCCAACAAACTACACTAAGCTATACTGTCTCCCCAACATACATTACAGTACATTCACCAGGGCAGGGCTTCAGTGTGCTGTTAATGGTCCTGGATCGGCCTTGGTCTTCCATCAGCGGCGGTCTAATCAGTGGCAGTGAACAGGGGATCAGCAGAAGCTGCCCACGTAGTGAGAGGCTGCTCACCAGTCCGACAACGGCAGGAGAACAGGTCAATAGCGGCGGGGAAACGGTCATCTCAGCACTGATGGAGCTGCAGCCGCTGAAGGATTGGCCCACGTGGTGCACCCGAGTGAAAGGAAGATGATTGGTCCGGGTCTCGGCGGCGGGTAACTGATCACAACAGCCGCGGGGAAATGGTCATCTCAGCGCTGATGGAGCTGCAGCCACTGGAGGATTGGCCCACGTGGTGCACCTGAGTGAAAGGAAGCTGATTGGTTCGGGTCTCGGCGGCGGGTAACTGATCGCAACAGCGGCGGGGAAATGGTCAGCTCAGCGCTGATGTTGGTTGAGCTGCAGCCGCTGGAGGATTGGCCCACGTGGTGCACCCGGGTGAATGGATGCTGATTGGTCCGGGTCCTGGCGGCGGGTAGCTGGTCTCAACAGCGGCGGGGAAACGGTCATCGCATGGTGGTGGAGCTGCATGTCACTGGAGGATTGGTCCGCGTGGTGTGCCCGGGTGAGAGGAAGCTGTTTGGTCCGGATATCTGCACCGGGTGTCAGCAGCAGTGGAGGATTGGCCCACATGGTGAGGGGAAGCTGGGTTATAGCGGCAGCGGGGAAACAGTTTACTCAGTGGAGGCAGTTATACAGATGGAGCCACCGAAGAGGTTGCTGACTTGCCGCCAATCACAGAGCGAGCACAGGGCATTCAGGGAGCCTGTGTGCTGCTCCATGGGGAAGTGCTGGGAAGAAAGCTGGAGCCCCATCCATCACACGCTGGGCGCTGCCTGTGGAGGACACCTGGCTGCACATTCGGACTATAAGACGCAGGGACTTTTCCCCCCCACTTTCAGGGGAGAAAAAGTGCGTCTTATAGTCCGAAAAATACATACTATTGGTTTATACTAAATTGCTTACAAGATGAAGACATTAATCACACTGGCATTCAGGGCAAAATACACCTCAGTAACACATTTCCTCAGCACTTGAAATTTCCAATCACAAAGAAATCATAAAGATGAGCTCGGCTGAATGTCAAGTGATCCCCTCTGTCAGGGCTATGAGAGACATGAATAAGCAAAATGGAAGAGAGTGACAATAATGGAGTGGTTTATATACAGAGTATTGCCAAACACAATTCCTATTGCTAGGAAAGATAAAACAGAATGAAAATATTTGAGCTGTGTATAACCAGCGCATTTATTGAAGGCAGCTTTCACTGATCTGACTGCGGTGAAAAGGACTGCCATCTATGGGTTACTAGCACAACTGTCATGTAAAAGAGCCACATTAGTGACAGCAGGGAGTGGCACGCTGCGGAGGCTGGAAGCCTGCATGATATGCAACCTTGCAGCCAGTTAGGGGTACAGCAATACACCACAGGACCACTTACAAACAATGCATCAATATGCCTTGGATACTGGTCTATTTCCAGAAACCCTAAGGCAAGCCTTGGTCGTGGTAAATTACAAGGAACCCGAGGCGAGGTGAGAGGTATATGGAGGCTGTCATATTAATTTCCTTTTAAACAATACCAGTTGCCTGGCAGTCCTGCTGATGCATAGTAGTCCTGCATCTAATCTTGTCAGATTTTTGGTACAAATATCTTATCTGCATGCTTGTTCAGGGTCTATGGTTAAAAGCATTGGAGACAGTGGATCAGCAGGACTGCCAGGCAATGACTGCGTCATGGTGATGGGCGTGAACGCGGCAGCATATGTCATACTTCACACGTCTCTCACCACTTTAAAAGACAACTGGGAAAGATCTAGGACCGTATGAATCAGACCAATTTCTTAAAGGTCCTATTTGAGAGAACCATGATCATTTTGGGGAGTAGTTTAATAAAGAACACTATTATAGCGGAGCACTTTAATAATTAACACTATAACAAGGAACACTGTAGTAGATGAGCGCCATAATTATGCTCTAATAAGAAACACCAACACGGACAGGAGCATAACAAAAATGCCCCGGGCCTCCAAAATGTTTTTTTCAGGGGTTACCTAATGCCCCCCCCCCCCCCCATCACGTGGCAGAACACACATATACCCCCCACCCCTCAGTTGGGTCCTTACCTCTCCCCCCCCCCCCCCCCCCAGTCAGCAGAGCAGGGAGCAATGCAATATCTACCTGCCCTCTGCTGTTTTGGGTCTTCTCTTTCTACCATTAGCCATTGACTCCATGTGCTAACAAACAAACCAGGGAAGCACTCTTGCTTGGCAATATACCTTCTATTGTACACAACAGTGCACAAACATTTTTGAGCTACTCACTCTTCCTCAGGTGTACCTGCGGAAGAGTCATCTATCGCACAAGTACCGACTCCATGCTGCTTATCAGGCTCTCAGTCATGCTGCATGCATCAGGAGCCAGAGGATGGTAGCATGGAGCATGTAACTGCCAGGAATTAGAGAAGAGCAGACGCAGCGCTGGAACAGGTAAATATTACACTGCTCCCTGCGCTTATTCGGCACAGTGGGAGGGAAGAGAAGCGGGCCCCCATAGCCACAGTCACAAGGGCTATTGTTACACCGGTGAACCCGAGTTACTAGAACAGGGAGCACTGTAAGAAAAGAAACATAGAATCAAGGCTGTTACAGTAACAAAAGTTTACACCCACTTTTAAAGACGATCCATCCTGTAAAATAAATCCTCACTTCCTCCACTAATTCAGAAGTTTTTTTTAAGATCCAAAGGATATTTGTAGGTGTCCTCCAGGGTAAAAAGGCAGCTTCAAACTTCAAATACATTTGACCAGGGCTCTTTTCTACTGTTTCCAATGTTGCTGTATAAATGTTTTTAATCCACTTTTATGTCCAACCTACAAGACGTGGTGCTAACCTGCGTGTTTGCATTTCCATTGTGTGTACTTGTATAGCTCATAAAGTTATTCAAATACTGCCCATATCAAACAAAGAATTCTACAGACTCTTGCCAATGCTAACATTTGGTAAACGCATCACTTGCTCAGTCTCATAAGCACGATGAATCTGTTTAATCATACCCAACAAGGGATTTGTTTTGAGGATCATAGATTAACTGGAATATAAAAGAATTCGTAACGGAGGTGACATTTTTAACCTCCTTGCCGGATATCCCGAGCTCAGCTCGGGGTAACCTGCCGAGGAGGATTCCTCAGGCCCTGCTGGGCCGATTTGCATAATTTTTTTTTTTATACACGCAGCTAGCACTTTGCTAGCTGCGTGTCACTTACGATTGCCGCCGCTCAGTGCCGATCTGCCGCTACCCGCCGCATCAGAGGGAGCCCCCCCCCCCGAGACCCGTGCGCTGCCTGGCCAATCAGTGCCAGGCAGCGCTGAGGGGTGGATCGGGACTACCTCTGACGTCACGACGTCGATGACGTCATCGCGCCCATCGCCATGGCGACGGGGGAAGCCCTCATATGCGCCGGCGGCGATCGGTGCATACGGGGGGACGCCGCAGGGAGGGGGGAAGCATGTAGCTAGCGCTAGGCTAGCTACATGCTAAAAAAAAAATAAAAATGCAAAAAAACACCCTCCCTGCCGTGCGCAGCAAATAATTAGAACGGCAGGGAGGTTAATACATGTTATTACACAATATCGCCTACCCTAATGGCTGGATGTAAATTTTTGCTCTCCTTCTCATTTTTATAATGCACAGACAGGATATATGTGAAGCTGGTGACGCCGATTACATATTTATGGCTATGCAGTTTTGCAAAAATATATGAAACACATAACTGACTGAAAACAACTGTCCCTCTTTTGGAGGGACAGTCCCTCTTTCTTCCTCATCTGTCCCTCTTTCAGGACTGATGTAAAGATCTACAGTATATAAATATATGGATTTTTCTACTAAAAATGTATTTACTATACTCTATACTTTATTTTCTTTTTTTGAAATGTATATATTTCTTATTGTGAAATTTTAATATGAAGGAAAAGAAGTGATAATAAAAAAGAATCAGTGTGGTTTTAATTATTTTGCTTATGAATTTTTTATAGTATCTTTGGCTAGTGGTGTGGTGGGGGCATGACTAGAGGAATGACTAGGGGCGTGGCAGGGGCATGACATGGGCTGTCTTAAAGGTGTCCCTCTTTGCTATCTCAAAACGTTAGGCGGTATGTCGTAGGAGAAACATTCCTTATTTCACACATTTACTATTGCTTAGATTTTTGGTAATTTTTTGTTTGTTAGGAAAAAAAAAAATCAAAATGGACTGACCGAGCTAGGATAAACTTCTTGAATTTGTTAGGAATAGATATTGTAATTTAACGAATTGTAAAGTTGAAGAGCTCTGTACTCATTTCTAAATATGAAATTTAAAAAAACCCACAGCAATTATTAGTCTGGGAAAAAAATGCAATTCACTATTTTCACTGCAAAACACATCCTGTACTAATTTGGTGAATATTTGCACAGGTTTACCATTTTGCATAATTCTATCGGACTTCGGCTGTTGGCATTTGATTAAAGGGGAAACAATAGTGAACTCAGCATGAAACAAATATGTTCACAGTAACCACACACTTTTAAGGATTGTAACATTTAATAACTTCATTTTCTTAAGATTGAGCTTTCATATTTGAATCATCATATTAAAGTCTAAGGCCTCGTTCACATCATTTAGCGCAGATGGCTGTGCGATTGGAACGCAACGCGTCCGATCGCACGCCATCTGCGCTCCTATGCGCTGCGCTGCAGATCCCATTCATTACAATGAATGGGATCTGCGCTGCGATTCCCAAAAATGCGTGCAGCACGCGATAGCGCAATCGCGCTGCCACGCAGCGCATATGATGGGAACGGTAGAAGGGCTGTCTATGCCCTTCTACCGTTCTTGCGTGTCGCACACTATACGCGCTGCCAAAATGCGGACGGCAGCGCGTATAGTTTATTTGGGGGTTGATAAAAGCAAGGAAAGTGAAAAATCCATGCCAGGTTTTTTAATGCTGTCCGGGCACATATTAGAAAGAATTAAACCTCCCTTCCTATTGCTGTCACAAGCATCACAAAAGTGAGGGGAAATAGCAAAAACAGGGACAGCAACAAAGATTTTTGTTAAACACTGGGGAAGAGAACAAGTTTTTACTGCTGTCAGTGTTTCAGATAGAGACATTTAATTCCCTCCCTATCTCAGGGTTATCACAAAACAAATTGAGACGAGATTTCCCAAACGGGTCAAAGACAGCAAAAACGGCCAGTGGTTCTAACCCAAACTAAAACAAAGTCAATAGAGGGAAGAGACACCCCAAAAAGTATAATATATTTAACAACTGTTAGATAAGAATAAATGCTTACCTCAATGAAGTGCACAATATGTGTGATAAGTAATGAGAATTTTATTAAACACACTACTGACAATGGCTTCAATTCATCAAGCATTACCGCATTCGGTAATGCTGAAAACAGCTGACTTAACGAAGCACTTTAGAAAATGTTAATTCATCAAAGCTGTTACCGAATGAGAAGCTGAAATGACACAGCAATGAGATAAATTACCGACTTGTGCTCAACACATGTCAGCAAATGTCAGTAAATGTTAATTCATCAAGGTTCCCACATTCGCTAGCACATTCGGTGTTTATCTCCAGCTCTCCCCTGTCGTTACAGGCTTCGAAAGCCTTCTGTGTGAATGTTTTCATGATTAGCAGGAGCAGGCAGCCAATAGAAACAGCCCCTGTTCTCCTGCAAGTGCTGCTGATAGGTCACACAGGCTTCTCCACACAAGCTTCCAGACCTCCCAGGCAGTGAACAGAGATAACAGGACAAAAGATATCCCCAGATGTCCTTCGGTGGTTTAACCCTTTGAGTCCCTGTTTGAATATACAAAGATGCATGTGGTGAAATCACCAAGCATGGCATTTGTAAAGTCTCCAGGAAGTTTATCTACATTGTGGCAAATAAGTAAAATGTTAAGAAACACTGATGGACAGATTCAGAGCAGCAGAGGCAGTATAAGTAACAGTAAATATAACACACGTTTACATGTAAAGGGATGTCTGGATGCCTTCTATTGTTATCAGCTTGTAACAACACAGAGACATTCCAAGCTGCTCTGCACCACTCTGCCTTTATCTAACAGCCTTTGATGAACTGAAGCCGTAGTACTTCGGTAACTTAACGAACCTCTACCACACATGGGAAAATATTGATGAATTAGCACAGTGAAGTGTAAAATACCGAATGCGGTATTTTAAGGACTGGGATTTTGTTATCGAACACCCTTTGATGAATTGAAGCCAATGACTGCCCACTTCTTCAGGTCAAATACAAGTGTCTTGAAGTAGAGCAAGCAACTCGCACACACTCCTAGCTGTGGCTTGCTCTACTTCAAGACACTTGTATTTGACCTGAAGAAGCAGGCAGTGACCCATGAAACACATCAGCAATGTGTTTTATAAACATCTCATTACTCATTACATATATATTGCATTTAAAGAGAGTCTGAAGCGAGAATAAATCTCGCTTCAGACCTCAGATAGCAGGGGCACGTGTGCCCCTGCTAAACCGCCGCTATCCCGCGGCTTAACGGGGGTCCCTGATCCCCCAAATTCCCTCCGTAATGCGGGGGAGCGCTTCCTGGTTGGGGCAGGGCTAACCGCCGCAGCCCTGCCCCACGCGCGTCTGTCAGCGCGTATCTCCGCCTCTCCCCCGCCCCTCTCAGTCTTACTTCACTGAGAGGGGCGGGGGAGAGGCGGCGATGCGCCGCTGATAGACGTGACTGGAGGCAGGGCTGCAGCCGTTAGCCCTGCCTCCAGGAGCGACCAAGTCTGCGACCAAGTGTCGCAGTGGGGGGTTTGGGGGTGAAGGGACCCCCGTTTAGCGGCGCTATTGCGGCGGTTTAGCAGGGGAGCTCTGAAGCGAGATTTATTCTCGCTTCAGAGTCTCTTTAAGGGGACTCCAAGCAGTGCAGTTACTATGGAAAGATGCATACCATTTTGAAGCTCTCTTTCTCCGCTTTCCAATGATATACAAACCGCCACCCTATCGAAATCGCGGTCGCCATCTTGGATTCCTTATTTAGCATTGTATTATGCAGGATGACACTTTCCCCAGTGTCGGCAGCTCCATTCAGCACAATGCAATGAAATACAAGGAACCCAGGGGGATATAATTACAAACATCATGCTGGTAGGTGTGAGGATATAATTCATTAGTTGTGGGTATGCTTAAAGGCATACCCACAGGCACTGCTTGGAGTCCCTTTAATTGAGGCAAGCCTTTTTACTTACCTTTTAAACCATTTTTTAAGAGGTTATCCTTTTTAGGGCCCTCTTTGTTGACAATCTCCATCCCTCCCCTGGGGGATGCAATGGTACCATTCTTTTAGCCTTTCCATTAGCCTTTTTGAGCACGGTGTGACCAAACAAGGTACACCAGAGAACCACACACCCAAGTGGGGATGGGCAACCCTCACACGACTTTCAATCCTGGTCACCATGGATGCAATCCATTTCTGTAAGTACCTCTCCTTATTTACTTCAATAGTCCTGCACGTAGTTACAACACTTCACGGGGCTCATGGTGTCCCCTTGTGTAAGGGCTTGGGTGAAGTTGTGCTTTAAATACAGAAATTTGTACATTAAGCCAGGGGTTCTCAAACTGGGTGCAGCGGCACCCTGGTGCAACTCGAGCACCTTTTCATTGTCCTTTGTGCATTGCCATCAGGAAATGCAACCGCACATTGATATACAATGGATGGGTCAGTGCTCACTTGGAGGGGGATGCCGATTGATGGGGGTCACTGCCTACTTGAAGGGGGAATGTTGCCTAATAAGCATCACTAGCTTACTTGACAGGAGAGAAATGCTGCCTAATGAGCAATACTAGTCACTTTTCTTTTTTCATGAGGGAAGGGGGGTTGCAACTTAATTGTTGGGAGGGGAGGGAGTCACTAACTACTTGGAGCAGGAACGATGCGTAACAAGCATCACTAGCTGCTTGCTTAATAAAAGATCATAACATTTTGGCAGCTGTTTTTTGCTCAGGGTAGCCATCAAGGTGCCCTCATACCACAAAGTTTGAGAACCACTGCATTAAAGAAAATCTATAACATCAAAAAGTCCCCTGGGGGGTACTCCTCTCGGGAGGGGGAAGCCTCAGGGTCCCAATGAGGCTTCCCACACCGTCCTCCATCCCTCGGGGGTCTCGCTGCAGCCCTTCGAACAGTGGTAATGTAAATATTCACCTTCCCGGCTCCTGCGCAGGTGCTGTGGCGGATCTCGGCTCCAAAATAGGCGGAAATACCCGATTGCCGTCGGGTCTGCTCTACTGCGCAGGAGCAAGTCTCCGGCGCCTGCGCAGTACAGCGGACCCGAGTGAGATCGGGTATTTCTGTCTACTTTGGAGCCGAAACCCGCAACATCGCCCCCGCTGGAGCATTGAAAGGTAAATATTGAACAGGCTGTTGGCTCGCTGTTCGGAGGGCTGCAGTGAGACCCCCGTGGGACAGAGGACGGCATGGGAAGCCTCATTGGGACCCGGAGTCTTCCCCCTCCCGAGGTGAGTACCCCTCAGGGGAACTTTTTGATGTTACAGTGTCTCTTTAAGCCAAAAACTACAGTCATGTGACCACAGCAGTGCTACACTATTGCTACTACCTTGAATTAAAATTCCCCTGCTCCTCTTGCTCCAGATGCCTATTGAAAGTATCTGCCGAGAATCTAGCATGTGCATGGCGGATGCCGATGCATTGTTGAGAGATTTGGATTGACTGATCATCTCAGCTGAACTCAGGCCAAACCTGTTGATCTTGGCCTGCTCCATGCCACTCCATTGTGCGCCACATCAGAGGCCCTTCTCCCCACTCCAAAGAAGAATGTGTCACTAGCCTGTAGGGCTAGCAAAATGTCTGTACAGAACTTGCCCCCAAACCATCATGTGAGGGATTGAGTCCTGATCCCTGCACACCACGGTAATTAAGCCTGTGTACGTAACTTTAGGGAGTACAATCATCCCCATTTATAAAGGCTCATGTACAAGTACCAACAGTCTGTCCAACTATCTTCCAAACCTGTCTGTTGGAAGATAAGTTGGGTGTGTGTATGGTTAGCAAACATCCAGATGACCAACTGATAACAGGTTGTTTGCCAGATCCAACCAGTGGATCAACCTGCCCAACTATCATGCAGGTTGGAATGTGTGTACAAGTCTTTTGAACAACTTTTTAATGCGGACGTTGTGCAGTTTGTCATTTATCTTCCACGCATACTATTTGAGTGAGTTGGTTGTTTAGTTGGTTGCCGTGCGTACGTACATATCAAGTAAACCACTTGTGATTGGTCATGTTGTGTGGTTGGTTGTGCATTGAGTTGGATGTTTGTATGAGCTTTAGGACTATTATATAAATGAACTAAATGCAGATAAGGACAAAACCATGTCAGAGGAAATTCTATAGTATTTGTCTTTAGCTTGTTGCATTCAGCTGCATACATACAGGCATGACCATTAAGCAGCACAGGCACTATATGGATAGAGGGGTTTTCAATTAATAGAGTTTAATCAAAACAATTCCCAACAGCAACCCAATTCAGAGGATTTAATACTGCACACACTGTAAAATGGATATACACTTTAAGCATGGTGCTTTCACATACACACTAAAACAAAAACATAAATGGAGATTTCCTCTTGGAAAAAAAAACAAAACAAATTTTTGCACACATAGGAAAAATATGGTGAGCCATAATAATTGCTGTTAGTAATTGAATCCATGTTCCTGTGAGCCATCTGTGCTATGGAACTGCTTCTTCCGCAATGATGTCTATGGGCGGGATTGTGAAAAAGCGTACAAAGTAATGATCCAAGACATACCAGAAAGTCAGTGTAAGGTTAAAAACTGTAACCTGACTACATGCTGCTCATACAAGACATTGCTTTATAGGGAAAGTATTGCTCTAAATGTAATTAAGATTAATCAGAAAATATGAAATCATGTTAATGTAACGGGAAGGGGGGGGGGGGGGGGGGGACTGAAGGTTTAGGAGTAAATGAAAAGAAAAATCCAAATTTAAAAAAAGTTGTTTCTACGGGAAGCGTGGATTTTAGAATCTTTGATGCACGTTCCATTCTACAGCTTTCTGCACCTAGACTAGGCTTTACAGCTGCTGAACTGTTTCAGAACTAATGGAAAGACCTGGATTGTAACTCTTTGCCTGGTAACACACTTCACACTATGTCAGTCTATTGTGAAAGTCTTGCCTTATATTCCATAGTCAGTACATGCAGATCCAACACTACATTTCAATGTTATTTTTACAAAGCTGCACCAATCCCGTGTGTTGTTTTTATAATGAAGAATGAGTAGACAAAAGGGAAATTCAGTTTCACCTCGTTGGTTGACACAACAGAGGGTGTTAATTCGCAGCAATCTATGCTGCAGCTGTCCGGTGCCCTCGCCGTCTCCCTCCGATCCTCCTGGCCCCGCCGGCAGCCACTTCCTGTTTCGGTGACAGGAGCTGATAGGCTGGGGACGCGAGTGATTCTTCGCGTTCCCAGACACATTAGCACCCTCTATGCTGCTATATGGTATATGATATATGCTATGGCAGCATAGATGGCGCTATTGTGGCCAGGAGCGCGAAGAATCACTCGCATCCCCAGCCTGTCAGCTCCTGTCACCGAAACAGGAAGTTGCTGCCGGCGGGGCCAGGATGATCGGAGGGAGACAGCGAGGGCACCGGACAGCTGCAGGGGGCTATTGGAAGCCCCAGGTGAGTAAAACTTTTTTTTTTTTTACTTAAAGCCAATGGGTACCGGTAAAAAAAAAGAAAAAAGTCAGATACTCACCTAAGGAGAGGGAAGGCTCGGTCCTAATGAGCCTTCCCTCTCCTCTCCCGCTGCCCTCGGTGCTGCGCTGGCTCCCCCGTTCGCGTCCGCCGCCGCAGGGACTTCGGAGGTCTTCGGGAGCACTCGGGCTTCCAAAGACGGGCCGCTCCATACTACGTACGCGCAAGCGCGTCATAGAGGGCGCCCGCGTAGTATGGAGCGCCCGCGTCCTCGGGAGCCCGAGTGCTCCCGAAGGCATGCGGAAGTGGCAGTATTTGACCGAACTGGTCGAATACTGCCACGGGGGATCCTGCGCGAGACCGAGCACCGGGAGAGGAGAGGGAAGGCTCATTAGGACCGAGCCTTCCCTCTCCTTAGGTGAGTATCTGACTTTTTCTTTTTTTTACCGGTAAACATTCACTTTAAAGGGAACCTAAACTGAGAGGGATATGGATGTTTCCTTTTAATCAATACCAGTTGCCTGGCAGTCCTGATCCCTGAAGTAGGCTGAATCACACACCTGAAACAAGCATGCAGCTAATCCAGTCTGACTTCAGTCAGAGCACCTGATCTGCATGCTTGTTCAGGAGCTGTAGCTGAAAGTATTGGCATCACAGGATCAGCAGGAGAGTCAGGCAACTGGTATTATGTTAAAAGGAAAAATCCATATCCTTCTCAGTTTAGGTTCCCTTTAAAGTGAATGTTTACCGGTTTAAAAAAGAATAAGTCAGATACTCACCTAAGGAGAGGGAAGGCTCGGTCCTAATGAGCCTTTCCTCTCCTCTCCCGGTGCCCGGTCCCGCGCAGGATCCCCCGTGGCAGTATTCGACCAGTTCGGTCAAATACTGCCACTTCCGCATGCCGAAGGGAGCTTTCGGAAGCCGCTGCGGCCGCTCCATACTACGCATGCGCGGGCACCCTCTATGACGCGCTCGCGCGTACGTAGTATGGAGCAGCCCGTCTTCGGAAGCCCGAGTGCTCCCGAAGACCTCCGAAGTCCCTGCGGCGGCAGACGTGAATGGGGGAGCCAGCGCAGCACCGAGGGCACCGGGAGAGGAGAGGGAAGGCTCATTAGGACCGAGCCTTCCCTCTCCTTAGGTGAGCATCTGACTTTTTTTTTTTATTAGCGGTACCCATTGGCTTTAAGTGTCCCTGTAAGTTAACACAATAGTTTTGCCTAGAATATATGGAACCACAGTCATCACATACATTGTATCTGGAATAAACACCTTTGAGCTTTCTATGACATAAGATTTAGGACTGTCAAACCAACCCTGGACTGTGGTGACATTATTATGCTTACAGAAAACTGTCCTGAACAGCGCCACAGACTCATATACATTTAAGTTACTATAAAAGGTTCTGTATGCACTAGAATTTATTCCAGGGCTGTGGAGTCGGTACAAAAAGCCACCGACTCCGACTCCTCAGTTTAGAATTCCACCGACTCCGACTCCTCCTCCTCTAATTTGCATATTACAATCTTGTTAATTGAAAGAATGTAGCATGAAATTCGTCTCTTAGCTGTCAATGCTTAGGAATTTCACTGAAGTGAGAAGGATATGTAGACTGCTATATTTACTCCCTTTAGACTAAAACTAGTCCTTGGTAAGACTACTTGTAAAAGGTACAGACTGGAACAAAGAACATCTATCAGGCCCTAGGCAATGTAACTGTGGGTACTCTGCAGGCGAATGAGGCTATTCTTCCTCTTACACATTCTCCATGCACAATTTGAACCTGGTTTATGGGCGATAAACAACACCTCTGTGTTTAATGTGCACAACATTCTCAGTGGATTCCCTGCAGCTCTGTGGGGAGTGCATATGTAGAGTACAGTACTACTTTGTAACAAAGTAAACCTGAGACAGATGAAATTAAAGTTTTATACATACCTGGGGCTTCCTCCAGCCCCCTTCAGGCTAATCAGTCCCTTGCTGTCCTCCTCCGCCATCTGGATCTTCTGCTATGAGTCCAGGTACTTGAGCCAGTCTGGCGTAGTGCGCATGCACACACACACACACTACACCTGTGCAGCACTATTGAGCAGGTGCAGAATGCTCCTGGCTGTAGGAGTGGCACGTGGCCGGACTGCGCTGACTGACTGAATTACCGGGACTCATAGCAGAAGATCCAGGTGGTGGAGGACAGCGAGGGACTGATTGGCCTGAAGGGGGCTGAAGGAAGCCCAGGTATGTATAACATTTTTCTTTTCATCCGTCTCAGGTACCCTTTAATTCGTAGTCCCCAAACCAAATTTTAACAACATATCAAATTTTTTATTTCATGAGCAAAGAGTGCATAAATTTGGATAAATCAGCATCAACGCAGAATTAATTCCATCTCATTGACCATCTCTATTAGTGACACAGCTACACATCAGGCTTTATTCTTACAGCATAGATGTTATTTAGTATATATAAGTGATTCCTGTGTACACATCATATATACTGTACAGTCACAATCAGATATGTATATCTGACTTTAAAAATACGGGGACTGCTTTATTGAAGCAGCATAAGTAACTAATTTTGATTGGTTTATTTATTTTTGTGGACTAAGCACAGCTATTATTGTACATATAAATTATTTATGATGACTATTATCTGAGAAATAGAACATTTTATCATATTTTCTATTTTAATTACAGTTTAAATTCATTAGAAGTCGGAGTCGGTGCATTTTTTCCCGACTCCGACTCCAGGCACCCAAAATTGCTCCGACTGGACGACTCCAACTCCACAGCCCGGATTTATTCAAATAGATTGCAAATGAATCACGAATACAACATATTGGAATGCATTTGGTGTCAGCCGCCAGCAACTCATTTAGTTCAAAGCAATCAGAAGCAAAACACAGCAGAATAGGACAGGCTGCATTTAGAAAAAAACAACACTTGCCAAACTCAACTCTAAACACATTTTAAATACACGTTTACACATCTACATAAGATCTAATTTAAAACTTCAAACCCTACATGTAAGATAGGTTCAGAGTATTTCAGAAACTCAGCTGAAGTACAAATTAAAAAAAATCAAAAACAAAAAACACATGTCCTAAGGGTCAGAACACTATTCTACAAAAAGGATGCAATATGGTACTAGCACTTCTTGACTCAGACTCCTTAGTCAAATACTTACCAGGGCTGTGGATTTGGTACGAAAATCATCTGACTCCAACTCCCCAGTTTATGAAACCACCGACTCCAACTCCAGGTACCCAAAATTGCTCCAACTCCTCGACTCCAACTCCACAGACCTGCAGGGAACACATGTTCCCGTTCACCAATTGCTGCTGCTGTGAACAAGTGACAGTCGACTGACAGGACACGTCGATACACCTGACTGAGCTAGCGAGGCCAAAACTGGATGCGTATCTACTTCCAGTTTGTTTTAAGTGATTAATTCAATTTCACAAATAATATAAAAATGTTCAGGTAGGTTTTAGAACGTGCAAGTACCAATTAACCTATGTGTGCATACCAGCAGCAAAATTACTGTATAACCAGGTCAGTAAATATTCTAAAACTGAAAAAAGTCTTCCTGGCTGAATAACAACACAACATTATTTTCCACCAAAATATATAACTAAATCTTGAAACCTTGTTCGTCAGGCAGCCAAGGACAGGATTTAATGGTGCAATATAGTGCGTGTGATCTGACAGTAGCACCTAAATTTACTAGGTAAACTACTCTCATCTAATTAGCATTTAGCCCTCTCCTCTGCATCATTTATTGATTCATCTGTGCAGGGTTGCCAGCCCGCACGGCAGCGAGAGAGCCAAGATCACAACCCACTTTAAATTATAAAAGAAATGTTATTTCCTGTATGATTTATCTCTGCAGGAATAAGCAGAACAGAGATGCAACAATACTGTTAATTGGGTAGTGTTGAAAGGATTAATTGCTTAAAAAAAATGTTCAAACAAAATAATTTCCCAACAGCCTGCATGTCATGATGGCAAGAAACACACACACACACACACACACACACTAAGTATCACTGCCAGATTTGCCCATAATGCACCAGAAAAAAAACTTACTACTGAAGTCCCATTTGCCATGTACAAACCCCCCCCCCCCCCCCCATTTAGTGTTATCAACAGCCCATCAATTAATGTACAACAGCCTCCACATGTTCAGCAATAATATCCACCCCATCTAGCCCCCATGGCTGACTGCTCCTTTATTCAAATACAGTAGCTCCTCTCTTCTATATACAGCCTGCCAATCCCCCAACACACAAACACACTTACAGCATAACTTAATATGCTGCAGTTATTCTCTTCCATGTCCAACCTCTCTCATGGAAAAAGAAATGCCCTATTGTAGGTTCTCTGTGGCCTTTGCAGAAATGTGGCCCTGATAACTGGGAGCCCCTAAAGTAATGCAGAGAAAAAACAAACAGGTTACTCACAAAACCTGGTAGCAGAAGGGGAACCACAGATTTACGCTTGAAAGTGATGGAAATGACCATCAAGAGATGGCTGACTTGCTTTGGTTTGGTTGCACTCAAAAAAAAAAAGAAAAAAAAGAAAAGAGGATTGTAGATGGGAAAATGTAAAAACAGCAGCCCAAACAAAAAAAAAGACCCCTGGAGGTTCAGAGGAGTGATGTTGGGAGGGAGGGGTTCACAAGACGAGGACTAATACAAGATACACAAATAATTTACTCAAAAACCATTGAAAAACGCCTTTTGCGGGCATCCACCCGCTTCCTCAGGTCAATAACAAAGTATCTCAAAGTAAGAGTGAATTGGCTCGAAGCATTGGCTGAACTGCTCATTCATAATTGTTTCATCCAAATATCTGATATCCATACAAGCATCCCAAATCTCTATGTGTGTCAAAGAATATGGGTCTATCAATCAGCCATGATAGAATGTTAGCCCATTTCTATGTCTGCTGACATGCCAGGGAGCGTTCCTGTTTCTCCTACTGCTCCCCATAGGTCAGCCCAAATGGCTCAGCCAAAGCAAACAAGCATGAACTTATGAAGCACAAATATGCATATGCTATTCAGTTACAGAAATTCCTTTGATTTTCCATTGTTTAACAAATGCAAAAAACATGATGCACTCAAACCCCTCTTGTAGCGTATTCCTGGAGAAAACAGAGAATATCCTGTCGTTCCAAAGCAGAACAGTGGAAGCAGGTTATTCTGACATGCAGTTTTCAAAGCAGAAAACCAACAATTGTGTATTTTTTCATCCTATGCTCAGTTTGCATTGACCAGGTTTGTAGCAGGTGAAGTTTAGTACCCGTTTAGTGTTCTGCCCACTTATGTCACCAGCTAATTGCCAATGCAACGTATGGATAGCATTTACGCTTTGCAGCACTGTGGTCCCAGGTTTGATCCTCAGCCATGACTAACTATATGGAGTTTGTATCTTCTCCCCATGTCTGTGAGGGTTTCTTTGGGCACTCAAAGTTCCAAACACATACTTTTAAGTTACTTAATTCACTCACTCTAAAAATTATCCTAGACACCACAGGGAGAAGCCATGTTTGGATAAGCGGCAAGAGAGTAAGGGGGTTACATATTGGGGGGAGGGGGCAAACCTTCCAATATCTATATCTGCTAAACAGAATAAGAGTGTGGAAGAGGTGTGAGAGCAGGGCAAGGGTGGTGTGGCAAGGCTTGCATAGAAGGGGCTGGGGTCAGGAAGGGGCATAGGGTGGTTAAGAAGCACGGGACAGGGTTAGGTAGAGACGGTGTGCAGAATATGTTAGAGAGTAGGGAAGGTGTGTCTGTGTGAGAGAGATTATATATATATATATATATATATATATATATATATATATATATATATATATATATATATATATATAAAAATATGAGAGAGAGAGAGAGAGAGAGAGAGAGAGAGAGAGAGAGAGAGAGAGAGAGAGAGAGAGAGAGAGAGAGATACACACATCCTCACTTGAACTGTTATTACTTGGTTACTTTAAATTATGTTATTCTGTAATATATAGGTGCACTTTAAACAGCACTGCTGTTAAACAAACACGCCTAGGGTGAATGGAAAATACCTGTATATCACTTTAGAGATCGCTTTAAATAGTCATAAAGTACAGTGGCTTGCAAAAGTATTCGGCCCCCTTGAAGTTTTCCACATTTTGTCATATTACTGCTACAAACATGAATCAATTTTATTGGAATTCCACGTGAAAGACCAACACAAAGAGGTGTACACATGAGAAGTGGAACGAAACTCATACATGATTCCAAACATTTTTTACAAATGAATAACTGCAAAGTGGGGTGTGCGTAATTATTCAGGCCCCTTTGGTCTGAGTGCAGTCAGTTGCCCATTGACATTGCCTGATGAGTGCTAATGACTAAATAGAGTGCACCTGTGTGTAATCTAATGTCCGTACAAATACAGCTGCTCTGTGACGGCCTCAGAGGTTGTCCAAGAGAATATTGGGAGCAACACCACCATGAAGTCCAAAGAAGACACCAGACAGGTCAGGGAGAAACTTATTGAGAAATTTAAAGCAGGCTTAGGCTAGAAAAAGATTTCCAAAGCCTTGAACATCCCACGGAGCACTGTTCAAGCGATCATTCAGAAATGGAAGGAGTATGGCACAACTGTAAACCTACCAAGACAAGGCCGTCCACCTAAACTCACAGGCCGAACAAGGAGAGCGCTGATCAGAAATGCAGCCAAGAGGCCCATGGTGACTCTGGATGAGCTGCAGAGATCTACAGCTCAGGTGGGAGACTCTGTCCATAGGACAACTTAGTCGTGCACTGCACAAAGTTGGCCATTATGGAAGAGTGGCAAGAAGAAAGCCATTGTTAACAGAAAAGCATAAGAAGTCCCATTTGCAGTTTGACACAAGCCATGTGGAGGACACAGTAAACATGTGGAAGAAGGTGCTCTGGTCAGATGAGACCAAAATGGAACTTTTTGGCCAAAATGCAAAACACTATGTGTGGCGGAAAACTAACACTGCACATCACTTTGAACACACCATGCCCACTGTTAAATATGGTGGTGGCAGCATCATGCTCTGGGGGTGATACTCTTCAGCAGTGACAGAAGCTGTTTAGAGTTGATGGGAAGATGGATGGAGCCAAATACAGGGCAATCTTGGAAGAAAACCTCTTGGAGTCTGCAAAAGACTTGAGACTGGGGTGGAGGTTCACCTTCCAGCAGGACAACGACCCTAAAAATAAAGCCAGGGCAACAATGGAATGTTTTACAACAAAACATATCCATGTGTTAGAATGGTCCAGTCAAAGTCCAGATCTAAATCCAATCGAGAATCTGTGGCAAGATCTGAAAACTGCTGTTCACAAACGCTGTCCATCTAATCTGACTGAGCTGGAGCTGTTTTGCAAAGAAGAATGGGCAAGGATTTCAGTCTCTAGATATGCAAAGCTGGTAGAGACATACCCTAAAAGACTGGCAGCTGTAATTGCAGCAAAAGGTGGTTCTACAAAGTATTAACTCATGTAGGAGTTTCGTTCCACTTCTCACGTGTACACCACTTTGTATTGGTCTTTCATGTGGAATTCCAATAAAAGTGATTCAGGTTTGTGGCAGTAATATGACAAAATGTGGAAAACTTCAAGGGGGCCGAATACTTTTGCAAGCCACTGTAAGTGGACAAGGTAGGAAATAATAGATTAGGGAGAGGGTACAGGGTAAGGTATAGAAAGAGGCATAGGCAATGGGCAGAGGGGTAGTGAAAGAACACAGGACAGGGTAGGATGGTGCACAGAAAAGGGTAGGGTGGGGAAGGTAAGAGACCCAGGGTAAGGTAAATGCATTAAAAACAACCTGAAGCAGGAGGTCTATGGAGGGAGCCGAGAATTGTCTTTAAAGTGTGCCCAAGTCAAAAGCTAAAGGTGAAAAACAGATACCTAAGCAGAGGGAAGCTTCTGGGTCTTGCGGTGGCTTCCCATGTCCTCCGGAGCCCACTGTTGCTGTGCATGGACCCCCAAAAGACATTTGACAAGAGCTTGTTGATTTCTGAATGGTTTCCCGACTCTAGACCACAAGGGAGACTATATTGGAAGTGGAGCCCTAGATCACCAAGGAAGACATAGGGGGAGGGGGAAAGCAATAGACACGGGAGGGTGGGTCACTAGAGAACAAGGAACTGTATAGGGTTGCGTGGGGAGACCACTAGACATGGGGAAACATTTAAGGGTGGGAGGTGGACCACTAGACACCAAGCAACTGTACAGGTGAGGGAGGGGGCCACTAGACACCAGGGAATTGTACAAGGGAAAGAAAGGGGGCACTAGACACCAGGGAACTGTACAGGGGGAGTGGGGGGGGGGGCATTCGACACCAGGGAACTATATAAGGGAGAAAGTTGGCCACTAGACACTAGGGAGCAGTCTAAAGGAGAGAGGGAGCCATTAGACACTAGGGAAGTGTACGGGGGGGGGGGGGGGGGGGCTGTCACCGAGGAATTTTATAAGGGAGAGAGTTGGCCACTAGACTTTGAGGTTGACCCACAACTTTGTCCCAGCGTTTATAGTTGAGTTTGAATCCCCTGGCCTTCATGGTAAACGTTATGTATAAGGTCATATGTACATGCACAGACATACACACAAACAACTACTCTTGTACAGTTTTGACAGTTAACACGGTTTGGTAATGACAGATTTGCTTTATTAACCGTTACAGGAGATTAGAGATCATTAACGAACTGTGAATTTCTCAAAACAACAAACTGTGCATTACTGTTATGAGTTTTTATTGAATTTCTGAATAGCTTTCAATGAAAAATCTCTGTACTCCTATTCTCCCTTGCTTCCCTACAAGTGGAGTTAGGTAGTCAGCGCTGCATAATATGTTGGCGCTTTATAAATACAATAAATAATAATAATAATAATAAGGAGCAAATGACGCACTCACACACTGATGACTATTTTCACTGGAGCAACCCTATTCATGAGAATATTAACAGGTTAATGATATTCTCAGAGTAAACAGAGTTGGCCTGTCAAGCTCAGAAAGGCAGTTTAATTCATCACAGACCAAAGGCTCCAAATAAGTGATGAGATTAACAACCATGTCACATGGTTATTATTAGAATTATGTTATAATACACTGGGGGGATTTGGATTGACTTTACATTGCTGGAAGGCTGAAATATGCTCCAGAGTAATGCCTTGTATGAGTGGAACAAATTGGTGTTTTGAGCAGTCTGTAGTCATTAACCTGACCACCGAGCATGGGAAAATCATACTGTGGTTCTAACAATCCAATAACCCAATCACTTACTTTATGAATATTTAAAAAGATCTCTAAAGTGATATACAGGTATTTTCCATTCATCCTAGGCACGTTTGTGTAACAGCAGCGCTGGTTAAACAGCACCTATATACTACAACAGAATTTAAAATAATGCAACAGCTCCAATTAATAACACAATTCAAGTAAGGGGAATATATATATATATATATATATATATATATATATATATATATATATATATATATATATATATATATATATATATATATATATATATATATATATATATATATATATATATTTTTTTTTTTTTTTTTTTTTTTTTATTATTATATATAGTATATCAGTGTATATGTTTATTTTTTTTTAGTAGTATTATAATCTATGCAGAGCACGCGTTGGCAACATACTCTGGTTCATAGCTACCTGTCCTCACTCCTGCTTGAACCACACGTCTCCCTGGCAGCTTTGTGCTTGCCACTAGAGCTCTAGGCTCAGTGCAGTTATTTTACAATGAGATTGGAGCTCTAGCGGCAAGTTATGAGGCTACAGGTAACTTGCTGCTAGAGCTCAAGCCTGTCATGTGACCACAGTGAGCCTAGAGCTCTAGCGGTGAGTACAAAGCTGCCTGGGAGACGAGTGAGCTGGAGTAAGGACAGGTAGCTATGATCTTAAACTACGCTCTCAACGCACGCTCTGCAGGGAGGGTGGCTTGGGCCACAAATTGAGGGGAGTCAGCCTATTGCTGGGACACTGCATTTGACCTGTTTTTTTAAACGATATCCAAGCTGGGGGAAAAAAAAAAAAAGATGAGCTTTACTTACCTGGGTCTTCTCCCAGACCCTAGAAGTCTATCTGGTCAAGCACTGCAGTTGCTAGGCCCTCTAGGGTGCTGCTGTTCCCTCCTTATGCTGTTCCCTCCATAAGATCGCCCAGCTGGGTTGTGGGCTTCTGCTGCATGGCTGGGAGTTTCTGCGCTTGTCCAGTTCATGTCTTTGTGAACTGTGCAAGTGCAGAATGCTCCCGGCCGAGGGAGGCGCGTGGCACACATGCACATAAGCCTGCAACCCAGCTGGAGTCGGCGTTCTAACGAAGGGGGACAGCGGCATCCTGGAGGGCAGTGGAACTGGACCAGATAGACTTCTAGGCCTGGCAGAAGCTCAGATATCCTTTAACAACAAAACGGGGATTGAGGTGGGCTTATGTGCGGATCAAAGAGGAAAAGAAGACTGGGTCTCCACCTGAATTTGTGCAATTGTAGCAAAACTTTTATTGTGCCATAGCAGCTAGAAACACAAGGTTTCGGCCAGGGGCCTTTATCAAGTGAAGTGAACACTTGATAAAGGCCCCTGGCTGAAACGTTGTGTTTCTAGCTGCTACGGCACAATAAAAGTTATGCTGTAATTGCACAAATCCAGGTGGAGACCCAGTCTTCTTTTCCTCTTTGCTTGGCTACCTGTGCACCTTGCTGGGTCCAGGTGCCGACTGGTCGACTCCCTGGTGCTGACTTAGTCTTACAGTTGAGCTTTGGGACTTTTTCTTCTACTTATGTGCAAATCAGCCTATGTGCATATTATATATACTAATACTACAATTATTCAAGGCCTGTGACCTTAATACCTCATCAGGGTTTAAATATATGATATGCAAGTGATAAAAAGGACCCCAGCAGTATGGTACACCTCAGACCTCATGCATTCCAACATACACCCAAGATCTTGGAGATTACAATTAGCTGTGGTGGAGCTGTGGGCAGGTGCAATTGCTATGGAATTTATTCCGGGAGCTTGTGGTGGAAACCAATACAGCAACATTAATAAGAAAATCAGGCCGGCATATCTGTGGGCAGAGAAATTCTCTCACCAGAGGCTCCTTGGAGAACTGCAGCAGGACCACATATTGACAGCGCTAGCAAATTGCCCAATAAAATATACTTTCTCAACATCGCAATTGTAACTATATGGCAGTGATATCACTGCCGCGTTTGCCTCTGATCACAGGCGTTCTTCCATTAGCGGCAAACACGTTGCATGCAGCATTTTGCTGTGATTGAAGAGCGATCGCGATTAGCATGCTATTAAATCACTAATCTCGATCGCAAAAAAAAAGTGAATTTGTACAGTGATTTTACTGCGATAATTGCAGTGAAATCACCTGCACAAACTCTGCCGTCTTTATGATGGTAGAGTTACTGTGAGTCGGTAAGGAGCCGCTTTCATTGGCTCCTGACCCTGTCTTTCAATGTAAGCCAATGGGAGTTGCTTTGAAAGACAGGGCCAGGAGACAATGAAATCAGCTCCTGACCCGCTCACAGGGCTTTGCCGACATAGAGACCGTCAGAGTGAGTGAGCTGCGGCAAGAGACGGCGGGGAGCGTCTAAAAACGGCGGATGCGTGCAGCGGCGGTTTATTGAAATCTACGCCCTGGCAGCCAGATAGCCATCAAAACAGGGCATAGATTTCAATCAGCGTGACTCTTAAGTAGTTAAAGAGAACCCAAGGAGGCCGAAACACAGAAGAGAAATACTAACCTAGGAAGAGGGAAGCCTCAGGATCCTTCAGAGGCTTCCCATGTCCTCATCGCCATTACCCTCCTGAAGATCTTGTCCCTGGGCCTCTTCATGTGCAAGCGCAGCAGGGCTGTACCCGCGCAAGTATGAGCTGAGCCTGTGCAGTTGCACAGAGCTGCTCTGGCCTAATGCACAGTACAGCCACACTCATGCTTCAAGAGGAGCACGGTCAACATCAGCAATCCAACGAGCTCGTCAGATTTATTTCAAGGGTCCGCGCATGGCAGCAGTGGTCTCCAGGACAACTTGGGATGCCTCTGCTGAAGGAGAACAATAATTTCTAGGCAAGTATCTGATTTTTTTTTCCTAACCCACCTCGGGCATACTTTAAAATGTTAGAGCTGCCGGTATATGCCTAATTAATGCAGGGCTGTGGAGTTGGTACAAAAATCGTCCTACTCCAACTCTTCAGCTTATGAAACCACCGAGTCCAACTCCCACTCCAGGTACTCAAAATTGCTCCGACTCCACAGCCCTGCATTTATGTCCAGACAACTTGTAAAAAAGGCCACATGTCAATCAGCAGTTTGGCAGTCCAGGAGCACAAAGCCACCAGCAGGGAAAGCAGAGTGTTGCAGGTACATAAATGTCCAGAAAATCGTGCAGGAAACCACCTCCTGGTGTACAGAGGAACTACAACTATCCAGGTTTGCATTGCACCCAGCAGGGAAGGCATAGTGAAGCAAGACTCTCAACATCAATGCATTAGTCTCAATGGGGGTTGAACCAACCAGCATACTACCAGGAAAATGAAAGATTTTGGAGTCTTTGAAGCAGTGGCTTCAGAAAGGCATTTGCCACAGTATACTAGAAAAGACTGTTTTTTATTGTATTGCTTTTTTTTTTTTAATTCAAGTTAGGTCTAATTTGATACCTACAGCAATCTGCATGTGCTGTAGCTCACATTGTAATAGCCACAAGCTAACAACAAGCCGCAACCACAGCATCTGGCCTTCAGTCTCATTTGGAGTTGTTATGTGCGTATAGTTTATAATAGAACTATAATTAACGTATGTAACTCAGCATCAGGTGTTGTAAAAAGCCATCCAATTACTATAGAATATAGTCTCATAAAACAAGATAAACACAGTCATGCAAGATCAGTCACAACTGACTTATTTTTTATGAGGATAAAGTGTAATCTTTTGTATGCTATGATAGTGGATACAACTTTTATTTTTAAAAGCACTTAGTGAACAGGAGTTGCTCAATCCAACTGCCCAAATAGCATGAAAACAGGTAGGGGGTGGCCTGAATTTTTACATAGACTCTTTACAGGGGCGGCTTTCGTAAAGAATAAAAGAAATACTGAGAATCCCCCATAATGAGGTGGAATAGTCCGTTCTTTCAGGCCTTTTTTCCCACATACTGTTGATAGGCAGTGAAATGCCTGTCAAACTCTCACAACTGCTTGCTGCTGCCAGGCATCTGCTCACTGATGCCTGGTGACTGCTTGCTGAGCACACAGTTCAACTGCCCGTAGAAAAGAGCTACTGAACTGTGTGCTCAGCAAGCAGTTCCCAGGCAGCAGTGAGCAGTTACCCGGCAGCAACTAACAGTTACCAGGCAGCAACAAGCAGTTACCAGGCAGCAACAAGCAGTTGTGAGTTTCAGAGGCATTTCACTGCCTATCAATTGTAATCCAAAGATCTGTACAGCGCTCACTCCCTTCACAATGTCTCAAGATACATCTTCTATGGGTGGTCTCAATCAGAAATGGCTCTAGTTTCTGGTACAAATAAATACTCTCACCAATGTTGAAAGGCTGACTTATCAACAAATCAGCTGCATGCACATAAGGGATGAACCAGTTCATCCCTTATGTGCATGTAGCTGATTTGTTGATAAGTCAGCCTTTCAACATTGGTGAGAGTATTTATTTGTACCAGAAACTAGAGACATTTCTGATTGAAAGACCACCTATAGAAGATGTATCTTGAGACATTGTGAAGGGAGTGAGCGCTGTACAGATCTTTGGATTACAATTAACATAGGGGAATAGCTACCCCCATTCAGTACAGCGATCCACCCAGTAGGATTGGCATTGGGTTGGAGTATTACCCAGAGATTGAACTTTTAAGGAGCGCCGACACCACTTTCTTAAAACACTGCCTATCAATGTTCGGATTATTATTATTATTATTATTATTATTATCAACTATCCGTGGAAAAGAGGCCTTAGTGAGCTGCATATATTTCAAGCCCGTGCAGCTTGGAATTGGGCCAAGCACTTCCTGTCAATTTTGATTATTCCAATCCCAAAATGCATACCATCTGCAATCTTACATCTCTACCTCAGTCTCTACATACTAGGGTAGGTCGGTGAGATGCAAATAATTCCATGATGAAGCAGAACCATGCAAAACTTTCATGCATATTTATGCAGCCTAAAAATGCCTATGGTAATCAAATTCCACCTTGCTGGGATTCAGTTGGTCAATTTGCATAATCCTAAATCAACTTTAACCAGGGATTGAACTTCATCCTAATCCATAACCGATACCCCCTTTCCCACAAGAAATCTTTACCTTTTCTCAAACTGATCTGGAAGGGGGGGGGGAGGGGGGAGGGTCTGTATGGATGATATTGTGGTGAACCCCCCCCCCCCCCCCTCACAGTGTGATGTAATGACCATGGTCCTGACAATTTTTTTCAGTGAACCTCGTTGTATTGCGGGAAATAACGCCTTTTTCTAACTGCCAAGCAACCGCTGTGCATAGAACTCTCTGTAAATGAACATTCCCATGTCACCACCAGTGATAAATCTCAGAATGTAAATCAGGGAGAGGAAAGCTTTTACAATGGCCAAACACTGACTGAATCTATAAATTAATATTGTAAAAAACGAACAATTTTATTAATCATGTTATTTTCACTACAGTTCCTCCTTAACATGTATAGTAAAATTCTGAGATATTAGGAATTAGTTAACAATTATCTATCCATTATCATCTATTAATATTCTATGTTATAGTATATGCAATTTAACTGGCCTGAGATACGGGTGCCTACATATGCTGGTTTGTTAACCATTTCCTGGCACAGCCCATTTAAAATCTAAATGATGAGAAAGTCTGTAGTGCTAGAACAAACTTTCCCTTTCATCATCAAAATTAGCAGTCATGGCTATCATGACTGGGTCACATGACCAGAGACCACACTGACGGTCAGTATAAAGGCTATGAGCCACAGCCGGGAGATCAGTGCCTGCACAAAGGCAGAAAGAGGTCAGGAAATTAACATTCCATGCTGCAGGAGCGTTCAATTACAGTGCAGTGACAGGACGGGGTTAAAGCAGAAAAAGCAGAACTCAGGACAAAAAAACAAAGAAACCGCCCAGGATATAACAAGGTTGTAGATAGCAAAGTAAAGACTTGTACACACATACAAGGACTGTCGCCTGGCAGGGATCAGGACTCGATCCCTTGAGTGACAGTGCGAAGCTGATGCTATACAGAATGCATTCTGTTGCTATGGAGGAGAGAGGAAGCTGGCACAGTGGAGCAGGACAGAGCAGGCAGGGTGAGTAACAGAACAATGGACTCCTTGCTGAATAGGTGCTGGCTTACTGAACAGGAAGACCGGAGATTTAAAGGGGCCCTGAGCGGTAAATAAAAGAAAATTGGACTTATCTGGGGCTTCCTCAAGCCCCCTGTAGCCCACGAGGTCCTCCGGTATCCACTTCTTCCCTCTCCTGGTCCCGCTGGCAGATATGGTAATCAGTGATTTCGGGTGAGGTTGCATGGGCGCGCCCCCCGTTGCATCATCACCCCGGTCGCCGCAAGCCTCCTGCGCATGTCTGGTTCTCTGAACTGCGCATGCACAAGAGGCTTACGGTGACCGGCGCGATGATGCAGTGGGGTAAGGGGCGGTGCATTCACAACTTCACCCTGAAGTCGCTGATCATCGGAGCCGCTAGCAGGACCAGGAGAGGGAAGAAGTGGATACCGGAGGACCTCATGCTCATGGGCTACAGGAGGGTGGGGGGGGGCTAAAGGAAGCTCCAGGTACATCCAAATTTCTATTTTAAATTTACCTCTCAGAGTCCCTTTAAACCCAGGCTTCCTGCGTCAGAGGCAGAGCCCTTAACCAGCACACTATCCAGCCACTGGACAAGTGGCATTCTCGGCAGAGGTGGCCCCGACAGGCTGCCTTGGCCACAAATCTTCTGGTTTGAGTACAAGGCTTCATAGTACCAATACTTAATGCCACATTTTTAAAATAACATTCTGTAGTTACTGTCATGTGAAAAAAAAACAAGTATTACCACAGAAATGTTCTTACCTTTTTCAAAAATTTTCAGTATACAGCTTTTTGACCATCATCTCAAAGAGATTGGCAGCTAAAGATGGTATTTTAATAACTATGCACCATTACCATGCTACAGTGTGTTGTACAAAAATGCAAATTTGAAAAGCTCCGGTGCAGATAATAAGTACGTTGCTAGACAGGAGTCAGTAAAGGTGGCCATATATATATAGATTTGGCAGTCGATTGATCATCCGATTTGATAATCATTATCGAATTAGCTGAAAATCGGTGCCGCCAAAAGCATCCAGAGTCAAAGATATGACCAATTTTGGGACGAAATTAGTCGCATATAACGATCAGACAAGCCGCAAGATATTGGGCCGACGTGCTCAATCAGGTGAGCGGCAGTAACGGCATGCGACAATCGCGGACAAACGCGATTAACTTCTGCAATATAGCTTCTATTTGATATACTGTGTGTTGTGCTGTGGAAGAAGTGACAGCCTATTTAGATGACGTTAAAGAAACAGTATACAATGTAGCTTGAGGTGCCTTTTGTTGGCTGACAAGCTTGAAAATAAATTGAGTAAACGGCTGTTTAAAAAAATGAATGAAAAATTAGTTACTTCAACTTCGAGTATTGTGCAAAGATTAAACATTAACGGTCAACCAAGCCAGAGCTGCTAGTCTGCACAAACCAAGCAGACTACACCCTCGGAAAATTAACTATGACTGCAGCTACCAGACCATAAGTATTGTAGAGTCCTTAGCTGAAATTTTTTATAAAAATATAAGTCACACGAGGCATGCACCGATGGATGCAAATTAGCTGCAATACTTTTATATTTCATATGCCTCTAATAGTAATAGTAAGATGTAGAGGATTTTTTTTATTCATCTGCCTGCAACTTGGCAAACTCCAGTCAGAAAACGAAATGCACAAAATAAAAAATACAGTGCAGGATAGGAGAAATGATTTCTCCAGCAAAAATAAACTAATTATGTGCAGCCAGTCCTGTGATTCAGGTATCCCAAAAACACAAGTAGCTCTCTGTCCATGACTTTCCCCCAAACACAAAGGGCCATTAGTGCAGAGTAAAAGCTCCATCTCAGCTTTATGATTGGACAGCACTGGTTAAGCGCACAGTGATGAGGTCATCATCCTGCCCTCCTCTCCTGCAATGATGTTCACTCTGCTACTGAGAGTACTGGACAATGCAGCAGAGACTGACTGTGATCCAGAGTGAGATGGGAATTACACAAAGTGGACAAATCAAATAAACTTTGGTCCTCTGAATAAGCAGAAAAAAGCGTCAGGTCAGAAAATAAAAGGATAATTCATGGAGTGTCCGGATAAGATTGTCCAAAACTAAATAATGTAAGAAAATGGTTGTATCCCACATGCTGAATGCTGCTAAAGCTCTGCGTCCTCTTAAAGGACAACTGAAGCGAGAGGGATATGGAGGCTGCCATATTTATGTTCTTTTAAGCAATACCAGTTGCCTGGCTGTCCTGCTAATCCTCTGCCTCAAAGGGCAGGTTCACATTGGAGCGCATCAGCTCCTGTGCTTCCGTTCCGTTCGCGGAGCTGTAACGCAAGGTCCCGGCATTTCGGGAACGTCCGCTCCGATGAGTGGAACGCAGGGAACAGAACGGAGCAATGTGAACTTTCCCATCGGGAAATCATTGCTGTCGCTGCTGCGTTCCGCTCATCGGAGCGGAACGTAAGCTAATGTGAACCGAGACTAACACTTTTAACAGGCATATGCAGATCAGGTGTTTCTGACATTATTGTCAGATATGACAAGATTAGCTGCATGCTCGTTTCTGTTGTTATCCAGACACACTTCAGCCAAATAGATCAGTAGGATAGCCAGGCAATCTGCATTGTTTAAAAGGAAATAAATATGGCAGCCTACATATACCTCTCACTTCAGTTGTCCTTTAAAGGTAGCCTTAACTAAAATAAAAAAATAAAAAAAAAATGTTTCACTTACCTGGGGCATCTGCCAGCCCCCTGCAGCGATCATGTGCCCTCGCAGTCACTCATGGCTCCTCCGGGCCACCGTTGGCAGCTAGTTTCATTTTTGTCGACTTGGAGTCGGCGGGCCACTATGCGCACCTCTGCACGCATTTCCGCTGGTCCAGGAACCTATCGCGGACATCAACAAGTACATTTTTATGCGTTGCAGGTGCATTGCGTAAAAATTGACGCGTTGCATCAGTAACACATACAAATGTACGCGTTAATGTCCGCAATAGATTCCTGCACTAGTGGGAATGCATACAAAGGTACCCATGGCAGCCCGCCGATTCCAAGTCGGCAAAAACGAAACTAGCTGTCGGCAGGGGACCAGAGAAGCCATGAGTGTCTGCGAGGGCACAGGATGGCTGCAGGGGGCTGGTAAATGCCCAAGGTAAGTGAAAATCATTTTTTTTTCTAGAGTTAAGGTTCCCTTTAAGTGGAAATCAAGTACCGTCCCCACAGATGGGGATTGGTTCCTGAAGTTAAATTGAATTAAACAAATAGAATAAACAGTGCTGGAACGTAAAGATATGTACAACGAATACTACACTACTTGGGTGTTAGTTACCGTAGGTCAGTTCTTGACCTATGTGTGAGATAGTAATTGAAATTTGATTTATACATCATTACTCCTTACTCAGTTTGGCTTTTTGGAATTTGATGGGCTCAAAAGGTCTTTCACCTATGTGCAGACAAGATCGTTGAGACTACAGGCCCCTTCGTGGGAGTTTCGCTATACTGAGGCCCATTTTACACTTGCAGGTGAAACATGCATTGCGTTACCTATTTTACAGCAAGGGGCCGCAAAAGCAACAGAAGTCAGTGGAGATTTTCACACTTATTGCGGTCCGTTGCGGTGGGCTGCAAGTATCCAATCTGACGCAGGGCTACAGCACGTTACCGGAAGCACCGTGCTTTATTCACAGAGCTTGGGGTAATGCACATCTATGGGCGACGCATGCAGTGTGAACGACGGAGCACGAAGCGTCGCAGTGAGCATGTGCGAACTAAGGGGAATCCCAGTGACGTATGTACTGACCAGCAGGGAGTACATCACTAAATTGAGGGGGGGGGGGGGGGTTGCAACGCTATGCATATGACCTTGTCGGCACACTCTGCCACAGGGTCATATGATTGAAATTTTTTTGCGTTGCAGTGTGGCAGGAGAATTGCATCACTACGTAAAAAAAGAAAAGTGTAAAACCAGCCTGACTGTTGTGTCTTAAAGATGCCTTTCCATAAAACTAAAAAAAAAACCTCTTAAAAAAAAAAAAAAAAACTTTTACTGACTATTTAAAATGCACTTTAAAAAGTTACTTTTTTGTAGTTTTTTTTTATTTGCCAACACAGCTTTAGGCCATGGGTGCACAGGCATCCGTAGTCTGGGTCTGACATGCATTTCTAAGAATACTAAATACAACGTTTGCGCTTTGGATTAAATCTTATGAAACTGTGTAAACATACATTAATGTTGACTTTTCCATCCACTGTGCTGAGTTAATGTAAACACAGCTTATGCCAGTCCTATTATAATTCACATTATAAGCTGGGACTCAAAATCATAAAGTCATTGTAAAAGCAAACCATTCTTTCCCCAAATATTACTTTTCCTAGGCAAACTGGCTTGCTTTTGAATTAGACACTATGCACACTTATTGTCATTCTTGATTTGTATAGAGCTAATCTTCTCTGGTGCTCCACATACTGAAACTGAAAAACTGAAAATTGTATTATATAATGTGAAACAAAGCAAAATAGATTTCACACAGTCATGCAGCCTACCTTGTACAAAGTACATACAGATGGACAGCCAGATGATACAGAGATACCAAAGCACAATAGGAGACAGTCTCTGGCATGAGTTTACAGTATAGCTTAAAGGAGGAGCAGTAGTTGTTACCACACATGTTGTGCCTGTAATGTAAAACCTGCAATACCTGTAACATAAAAATATCATCACATTGCAAAAGCAATTTGTGCTTTTGACTGTGGTTACGATTAAGACAACACAAACCCTCCAACTCATGTACAGGCTGTGCATAAAATACAGGATGTATGTGCCTACAGCCTAAATATATGTTAGGAGAGAAATCCGAAAATGACCGGTCCAGAAACATTTCTGCAAGCTTGCACCTGGATTGAGGGATTCCTGGAGGCATTATCATGTGACCAAGATCCAGGGAAAAATGAAAGTAAGGCACTTTAGCATCAAAACAAAAAAATATTTTTACAATGCTATAGATTTTATGGCACAGGGTATTCATTGTAGACACAAGTGTATGTGATCCACCTTAAAGGGATACTGTAGGGGGGTCGGGGGAAAATGAGTTGAACTTACCCGGGGCTTCTAATGGTCCCCCGCAGGCATCCTGTGCCCGTGCAGCCGCTCACTGATGCTCCGGCCCCGCCTCCGGTTCACTTCTGTAATTTCTGACTTTAAAGTCAGAAAACCCCTGCGCCTGTGTTGCCGTGTCCTCGCTTCCCCTGATGTCACCAGGAGCGTACTGCGCAGGCACAGACCATACTGGGCTTGTGCTATACACTCCTGGTGACATCAGCGGGAACGAGGACACGGCAACGCAGGCGCAGGGGTTTTCTGACTTTAAAGTCAGAGATTACAGAAGTGAACCAGAGGCGGGGCCGGAGCATCAGTGAGCGGCTGCGCGGGCACAGGATGCCTGCGGGGGACCATTAGAAGCCCCGGGTAAGTTCAACTCATTTTCCCCCGACCCCCCTACAGTATCCCTTTAAAGTAAACCTGAGAGGCGCATGCGCGGCGCTGGCGTGACTGGTGCAGCCCCGCTGAGCTCCGTGACTGACCGGGAACTAAACAGCAAAATACTGCTTAAATAGCCGAGCCAAGCAACCCCCTGGTAGCCCAGAGCCTCTGGGATATGTCAGAGCCGAAGAAGAACAAGAAGAATAAAAGGTATTCCTCCTGAGGGTCTCCTACCGAAGCTTCTTGCTCGCCAGCAAAAAGACAAGGCCCCAAAGATGGCCGCCGCTTCCAACTCTCAAGCTAGCAATAGCCCACCGGAGAAACCTTCTTCTCAGCCCAGCACCTCTCAGAGCACTCAGAAGACGGATAACACAGCCCCGCTCAATTCTATTCATAAGCAGTTTAAAAGGGAACTGAAGAGAGAGGTATATGGAGGCTGCCATGTTTATTTCCTTTTAAGCAATACCAGTTGTCTGGCAGCCCTGCTGATCCTCTGCCTCTAATACTATTAGCCATAGCCCCTGAACAAGCAGCAGTAGATCAGGTGTTTCAGACTTGTCAGATATGACAAGACTAGCTGCAGGCTTGTTTCTGGTGTTATTCAGATACTACTGCAGAGAAAGAGACCAGGAGGGCTGCCAGGCAACTGGTATTGATGAAAAGGAAATAAATATGGCAGCCTCTGTATACCTCTTACTTCAGCTCCCCTTTAAGAAGGAGCTAAACGCCGCTGTCTCCATCATCAACTCCCACATTCAGAAACTCAGAGAGAGTCCACGAGGTGGAACAGAGGCTGGATTCCTACGCTGACTCCCTGAAAGAAGACAAAAGTAGGCTGGATGCCCATGACACTCGCCTTGATCAGCTCGAATCCAGACAAGAAGATCAAGAGAATCGGGCACGTCGCTCCAATATCAGAATCAGAGGACTGCCTGAATCCTTCACAGACCTACGTACAGTGGCTCTTAACCTTTTCCCAGCCATGATGCCGCAGGTGGACCAGGCTATGTTCCGGCTTGACAGGATACGGTACATCGTGCGCTTGGAAAATAGTGCAACCCTAACCTGCCCAGAGATGTGGTGCTCAAGTTCCACGACCATGAGACAAAAGAACAAGTAATGGCTGCCGCACGCTCCCAATCACCTCTCCCAGGGGTACCGGATGCAGTACAACTCTACGCCGACCTCTCACCACTGACCCTCCAAAAGAGAAGGACCCTCCGCCCGATATCACAAGCCCTGATCTCAGCTAACATCCGCCATGCATGGGGCTTCCCTTGTGCTCTTCTCTTCACGCTGCAAGGAATTAGCCACAGAGTCACCAACTTGGAAGATGGTAAACAGATCCTGTAAACTGCTAACATCAGGGTGCACATTGAGCCTCCTGCGAAATCCCCCCGGGTACAGCGCCCGGAGAGAGTCTGGCAAACTGCAGGAAGCAGACAAGGATCAGCTCCTAACTCACCGCCGACCTCCTCGAGATAAGTATCCAGAGAGTGCCTTTCTTCTTTCTCACCACCTTAATGATTACTGTGCTGATCTGTCCCCCCACTGGCCTGTAGCTTATCTTATCTCTATGAGATTATACTAACTCTGTCCTATGGATAGGACTTTCTCCGTACTGTCTCCTTATATGGCCGCAATACACCTATGTGTCTTATGCACAAGAATGGGACTCATCATGCCATCCCCTTGCTCTAATACAGAACTCTTCTCTAAACAATAGAACTGGGAACTCACTTTGGGCTTATGCAATCCATCTTATCACCATTGCCCACTACTAGATTCCAATTTGAGTAATTCTGCTTCTAAATCTTTAAAACAACGCTTTCTCAGAGGAAGAAGTCGAGGACACCATTAAAAAGATTAAACTTCATAAATCACCAGGTCCGGATGGCCTTAGTGCCATATACTACAAAACATTTTCTGCTATCATTATCCTGTACCTGACCAAATACTTTAACACTCTCAGAACTAAATCATTAAACTACCCAGAGTTTCTTGGTGCACATATATCTATCATCCCTAAGCAAGGTCGAGATCCCTAAGTACTAAAAATGATAGGCCCATTGCCCTCCTCAATCAAGACTATAAAATTCTAACCAGCCTATTAGCTACCCGTCTCAGCAAACTATTACCAGCCCTAATCCAGTGGGACCAGGTGGGTTTTATACCTTACCGGCAAGCATCGGATAACATCCGTAAAACCCTTGGTATACTACATCATGCTTCCCAATCTGGTCAACAACTGGTCACCCTAGCCTTGGATATAGAAAAGGCCTTTGATACAATCTCCTGGTCTTTCATGTCAAATGTCCTTACTAAGGCTGGTATATCTGGACCCTTTGCCCATCTCTTAAAGCAGCTTTATTCCACTCCTCACACCCGTCTGAAATTGCCAAGCACTTCCTCCACCCCAATATCAATACAGAGGGGCACCCGACAAGGTTGCCCACTATCACCTGCTATAATTGCTATGGTGATGGAGCCTCTGGCAGCCGCGATACGCCACAATCCTGACATTCAAGGCTATAAAATTGAAAAAACAGAACATAAATTAAGCCTCTTCGCGGACGACGTCCTCCTAACCCTCACCAACCCTGTGATCTCCATCCCAAATCAAGACAATGTCCGGCCTTAAATTAAACTATGACAAATCCGAAGCCATGTTTAGCAATTTTCCAAGGGGCATTGGTAACTACATTAGTGGTATCTTCAAATTTCAGTACTACATCAAGTATCTGGGGGTCCATATACCTAGCGATACATCACAACTCTACAAATGGAATTACTCCCCTCTCCTCAAGACCCTCCACAGCCTTTTGCTCACCTGGATGAATTACAACGTGTCATGGGCGGGCAGGTTCACTGCTGTTAAGAAGACCCTCCTGCCCAAGATCACATACTACTTTCACACCCTCCCTGTTAATGTTTCCAAAGGGATCATTGGCCCCTCTCCAGTCTCAGATTTTCACATTTATTTGGGCCAAAAAGAAACCTGGAATTAAACAAAACATTATGATGCTCCATAAAAAAGAGGGGGGACTCTGTGCCAAATTTATATAAATATTACCTGGCAGCACAACTTGCAGTACTTCCATCAATCTATGCAGGGTTTCACACCCCACGCTGGGTTGACCTGGAAATAGCCTATTATATCCTATGTGCTGGAGGGGGGTTCTGTGGTTGAGAGGTTTGGGTTGTAATGCAATCAAAACAATGTCTCCTTTCACTTATCACTCCTTACGGGTTTGGAAAAGGGTTCGATACAAATACAATCTTCCGTCGCAGCACTCCCGTCTGGTGGAGTTCCTGGGAAACCCGGACTTCCCAGCTGGACTTGATCTGGTGTCATTTGACTGGTGGACTCGGAAGGATTTGACTAGCAATTATAGAATACTAATGAAAGGTATAACCCCTACCAAAAAAAAAAAAAATGTTATGTGAGAACCACAACATTCCTGCTGTTGAGTTCTTTAGGGCCCTCCAGTTATATAATTTCCTTCTATCACTTGCTACGGTAGACCTGGTCAGGAAATCAAGGCAACCTCCTTTGAACTTTTATGTCTCACAGACCCGCTCCGTAAAGGCACTTTATCACTATTATATTCAATTCTTAATACCAATTCTCAAAATTCAAAATTTCACTTTCAGGCAGAATGGGAAAAATGTATTAATCTCTCATTATCAGATGACCAATGGGTCCAATGTTTTGACACCCTATCGAAAGGAAGTCTCTGCGTAACGGACATGGAGGTTGCCTTGAGAGTACTGCACAGGTCATATTTAGTCCCCAAAAGACTAAACCTGATCTATCTGGTAAGATCTGATCTATGCTTTAGAGGTTGTGCACTCTCAGGCGCTTTTGCCATATTTGGTGGACCCGTCCCATAGTGGCTACGCTGTGGAAGAGAGTAGTTGGCAAAATCAACTCCATCCTTTCACTTCATTTGCGAGTAGACCCAGCCATATGCCTTTTAGGCCTCCAACCTGATAAGCTACCTTATTCTCAACACAAGCTTATACAATTTATTATGAATGCAACTAAGACCTATATTGCACCTCAATGGTTTAAACAAACTCTCTTCTTTCATTGTGTGCTACTGCTAACCCGTATCCACATTACTATGCTGAATGAGAAGATTAAAGCCAATCTGTGGGACAGGAACCTCCACTTTGACAAGATATGGCAACCATGGGCTCAACTGGCTTCCTCTCCCGGGGTCCAAAGTACTCTACAAATGTTTTGATACTTGGTGTTCATTTCCTGAGCATCCCTAATTCTGGGGTGTTTATGGTCCCAGTGTGAGCAGTATAAATTCTTTGGTTAAGGTTAGTAGCTTGAGTAATGTTTGATTCTTAGACCTTAAGCCTGTTTAGGTTGAGGTCTTAATAGTTTATAATATTTGTAGGTGGTGTCAGCTACTAATTGTAACGATTGGTGTCTGCAAAACAGATTTTCTGATTATTGGTGATCTGCAGCATCATCAATAATACAGATGCTATACCTGATTATGTGGTGATCTGCAGAATCACCAATAATGCTAGTATAGCCAGACACAGGACAACCAATGTGAAATAGTGTTTGGTGCAACAGTAATGAGTAATAGGAGATCTCCCGAGGAGCGGGTGATTCAGACAGTACTGCAGGCAATGATCATCTGAGGAGCAGGTGATTCAGACTGTACTGCAGCCAGTGGACACCTGAGGAGCAGGGACCACTGACTGAGCTGCAAGAATGATCACCTGAGAAGCAGGTGATTAAGACTTTACTGCAGATAGCGGACACCTGAGGAGCCGGTGTTACAGACAGTGCTGCAGCTGAGCTTCACCTGAGGAGTAGGTGAAGGCTACTACAGATCCCTCACCAGTGGCTAGGCCCACTGGTGAGGACAGGAAGGTCAGACAAGCAGAGTTGGCAACGTACGGACAGATAAGGTACAAAGACAGAAGGCTGATCCAGTGTCAAGTTCAGGCAGCAACAGGAATCAGATGGGCAGAAGTACAGAATCAATAAGCAGGAGAATAGTCAAAGGAAGCAGAAGGTCATAACAGATAATACAATGCAATTAGTACTTTAAAGAGAAACTCCAACCAAGAATTGAACTTTATCCCAATCAGTAGCTGATACCCCCTTTTACATGAGAAATAGAATGATTTTCACAAACAGACCATCAGGGGGGCGCTGTGTGACTGATTTTGTGCTGAAACCCCTCCCACAAGAAGCTCTGAATACCGCGGTACTCCTGGCAAACTGCCACAATGTAACAATGTTCACAGACAGGAAATGGCTGTTTACAGCTGTCTGTAACAGCCAGACCAGCTAGAAACAGCTAAATAACCTACCCACAGTAGCAATGTCACCATGTAATAAATGTCAGAATGTGAGTCTGGGAGAGGAAAGATTTTACAATGAGCAAACACTGACTAAATCATTTATATATAATTATTGTAAAAATGAAGCACTTTTTTTTATTACATTATTTTCACTGGAGTTCCTCTTTAAGCTATCAACAGAATCTGGCTAAGTGTGGATCCCCGGCTCCAGCTGGTTCTAGCACACTTTGGGGTCTGACTAGGGTCTGAGCGCTAACACGTTAGCATTCGCAACAGCAGACACGGAGCAACTGACATACTAGTACTATATATACAGAGATGCCCCGCAGCGCCGCCCCCATCACTCAGTCCATCCAAAGTACCGTTGGAGTCAGCTGACTAGGCAGATCAGCTGACTCCCCTTCTATTTGTATAAATGTCCTGTTGCCTGGCGCGCGTGCGCGTAGCCCTCAATCTATGTGCAATAGAAGGACCAGACAGAGCAGCCGCATGTACCTGCGCGGCAGAGGCCGCCGGCTGATACGCGGAGATAGCCGACATGCCGCTTTCCTCTGCAGCGGTATCTCCGCTATCTATTACACTAATGATCTTACCTCAAGCCGATGAACATAGACCTATTACAATGAGCCTGATCCTCACTATTCTTAGAGGACCTCAACCTTTGATACATCTACTCCTCTAATGCTTGTAAAAACTTTATGTACTCAATGCCGTGAATCTATTACATGTATAACTCATTTTTTCAAACTCTTTTGTATGATTCTGCCGCCACCTAATAAAAAAGGTTTTGAAACTAAAGTAAACCTGAACCAAAAATTTTGAGTCCCCTCAGCAAACTTTATGCTACTACTCTACTCTCTCCCCCCCCCCCCCCCCCCCCCCCACAACCATAATCAGACTCTTCCTAGCTATGTGCAGAGGAGCCTTGCCAAGCAGTATGACATATAGGCCTCTTATTCAATTCACTTTCTCCCCAAAGTTTACTCCTGGCTATGACATATAGGCCTTTTATTCAATTCACTTTTTCTCCAAAGTTTACTCCTAGGAGACACTTTTTCTTCATAACTTTTCAGCAATCTGCATTAGAAAAAGTACCAAAAAGTAATTTAAATGTATTGTATTAATTATCCCGAGTTTTTCTTTCTTGTTGGAGGCTTAAAATACATTTTACTGATATGCTATGAAAAGATAACCTAGGAGAAAGCATAGGAGAAAACATGAATTGAATAAGGGCCCATAGTGTACTAAAAACAATTCTGAGCCCAAGTGTGATTAGAGTTACTTGAAAATGTTACTGTAGGTGCACTTACATTTGTTCTTTACATATCCCTTAGTTGCTGCTTTCTCTGCTCTATTCATATTGCTGCTAAGAAACAGAGAAACAATAGTATTGGGCGAGGCCCAACTAAAAGTAAATATCATAGAACATGAAATCTGATCATCAGGGTCAAATAAAATATCACTTGCCATACAAAGTAACTGTTTTTTTTGTTTAGCTTTCACAAGCTGCAGTGCAACATTTAATAAAAGGGCCTTTCCATTTGCACAAATATCAAATAAAGTCATCTTACAGGGGTCCCCAACCACTTGGCCGCGGCCCACTGCCGGTCCGTTGGCAGTTTTGCACCGGGCCGCGGCAGGTCTGGCCTCCCGCCCCTCCCACCGCGGCCGCCGCTCCTGTTACCTTATGAGCGGGCGGCCGCTTCCTTTCTTATAGTCCCCCAGGCGCCGCTCTCCTCTTATCAGCATCTCCTATTACAGCAGCGCGTCTTGCAGTATCTTGTATTTAAAATAACTTTTCAGCATTTTGCAATCGAAAAAAAGGAGTACCAAAGGGTAATTCAAAAACTATCAAAATTATTGTGGGTATTTTCTTGCTTGCTGGTGGTTAAAAATGCATTTTATTTACAAGGTGTGAAAATATCACCAAGGAGATAACTCAGGTGAAAAAGAGAATTGCAAACCTGAAACATGCATGCAGCTAATATGGCCAGACTTTAAAGGGAACTTAACAGAGAGGGATATGGATGTTTCCTTTTAAATATTACAAGTTGCCTGGCAATCCTGCTGATCTCTTTAGATGCTGCAGTGGCTGAATCACACACCTGAAACAAGCATGCAGCTAATCCAGTCTGACTCCAGTCAGAGCACCTGATCTGCATGCTTGTTGAGTGGCTGTGGCTAAATGTATTAGAGACACAGGATCAGCAGGAGAGTCAGGCAACTGGTATTATTTTAAAAGGAAAAATCCATATCATTCTTAGTTTAGGTTCCCTTTAATTACAGCCCCATGAAGATCAAAGTTGTTCTGGTACTATGGCGAAAGCATTAAGTACACATGATAATCAGGACAACTGGCATTGTGTAAAGGGAGATTAATATGGCAGCCTCCATATTCCTCTCACTACAGAATTACTTTCAGACAAGCAGCACATTCTCCAATATGCTAGTAACTCCTAGGGCAATTTATGAGGTAACCAAAGTTAAATAACATTACCACACCGATGTGTAATAAATGTAATTTTCAGAATATCTCTGTAGTATTTTTTTTTTTTTCAAAACATGACTGCCGCAACTCAGCATTCTTGTTTGCCTCTTTAATGAAACTGTTCACCTCATATCTAGTTAAACAAGTACACGCAGTAGTAGCATTAGTAAGAGACATAAATAGTAACACATTTACATACTATCAGATTGCCTCATCAGTTGTGGATGGGTGTGCTCACTCTGGTATCAGTGTCATAACAAGTTCAGGCCAGAAAATATTAAACTATAACAAATCAGTATAGTCTATAGTATATATATATATATATATATATATATATATATATATATATATATATATATATATATATATATATATATATATATATATATATATATATATATATATATAGAGATATATATATATATATATATATATATACATATATATATATCATACCAAAGGTTTGGACACACCTCATTCAAAGAGTTTTCTTTATTTTCATGACTATGAACGTTGTAGATTCACACTGAAGGCATCCAAACTATGAATTAACACATGTGGAAGTATAGTCCATAACCAAACAGTGTGAAACAACTGAAAATATGTCATATTCTAGGTTCTTCAAAGTAGCCACCTTTTTCTTTGATTACTGCTTTGCACACTCTTGGCATTCTCTTGATGAGCTTCAAGAGGTAGTCACGTGAAATGGTTTCCACTTCACAGGTGCGCCCTGTCAGGTTTAATAAGTGGGATTTCTTGCCTTATATATGGGGTTAGGGACCATCAGTTGCGTTGTGGAGAAGTCAGGTGGATACACATACACACACATACACACTGTATATATATATATATATATACACACACACACACACACACACACACACACACACACACACACACACACAGTGGCTTCTCATAAGAAAGTCCCCAGTGTTCACAAATCCATTTTGCAATTTTTATGTCCCTAAATTTGCAACTCTATCCCTCCCAACTGACTGCTTAGCACTGGCATCCTACTGCTTCTTTTCTACATCCTAAAAAGTGAGCAGCACCAGGACAGAATGCTGGAAGAGACAAGGAAAGAAGGAAATACAGTTTCCTCAGGTTTAACCTCCCTGGCGTTCATTTTCCCCAGGATTTCTGTGAAATAAAGGGGATCCGATTAATTTTCATAACCTTTTTTTTCCTGTAACTTACCAAAATACGGTGCAGGAGAATATTGACATGTATGCACATCAATACTGTGCACAGCATGCTTTGTATTGGATGTGTATACAGTAACTGTCAATACCGATAGGGAGGTTAAGGGGCTTCCAGGGTAGAGCAACACAAATTCCAGTGCAGGCGGCCATATCCTATTGCTGAACTCTTAATTTTGGTGATGGGAGCATCGTCTAATCCCATTTAATTTAAGACCCTCTTCCCAAGTGGAAAAGAACTCGCTTGGGTGATATAATCGTCCAGCAAGTTCTTTACACACTATCAAATTGCCCTTTTCATATCTCCGGGAAGTGATGCTTCCCAGCAGACATGAGCGTTCGCTTAGACCTGCTAAGAGCAGGTCTAAACATGTTAACACGTGTTGCTCCGCTGCGTCTGGGGGTCACCTTTAGTAAGGAGACCCCCAAGGCTCCCACCGGGCCCCTGCACATCTCTGAAGCCCCCATTGTAGCTGTGCCATGCACCCGTCAATATACATACCACCGCTAATCACCCCCCGCAAATTCCGTTGCGTAATTACAGTGTATCTGTCACTGTAATTACTGTGTGCATCGGAGCCCGGGCAAAGCATCTTTGAATCTCCATCCGAGGTTCCCCATTGGTCCCTTGTCTGAGCCAATGATTTAGCTCTGACAGTGGACCAATGGGGAGCCCCGGGTGCAGATTCAAAAATGCTTTGCCCAGGCTCCGATGCAGTGGCAGAAGATGGTGGCGATTTGTGGCGGGCGAGTGCGAATGTGTGAGGCCGTGGTGCTGAAGGATAGCACCAGAGGGTAAAGCCTCACTCCCTATCGCCCAGTAAAAGGGAGCATCGCTCAGGCTATCAGCCATTGCGCGAAGGAAACCGGCAATAGGATTTGCCAGTAATCCTCACGCGATGGCAAGGTGATAAGTAGCTCCCATCTGCAAGCTACTTATCACCTGAAATACGATATGGCCCAGAATCTGTTAACCTACCAAATAAAAAGCCCGAATATTAAAGAGGAGCTCCAGTGACATAGAATGCAGTAAATTATTCAGGATACCCTTTTTACATTAATTACCCTCGATTTGGCATCAGAAACACTTACTGTATCTATAAATTGCTGTATATTAAAGTAACACACCCTACCCTCCCATTTAAAAGGGACCCTGAGCGAATGATAAAAACAGAATTTACACTTACCAGCCTACTGTAGGCCGCAAGGTCCCCCGGCGTCGTCCTGGCTCTTTCCCTGGTCCTGGCTCCAGTTACAGGACGACTTCGGCCTAAAGTCGTCAGGTCTGCTTCCCGCTTCCGTGGATTACGGCATTACGCTGACCTGCTACGCATCATCATGGCGGCCGGCATGAGAGTCCAGCACATGCGCAGTTCTCTACGATTGAACCGCGCATGAGCAGGACTCTCATGCCGGCTGCAGTGATGGTGTGTAGACGGCCGGCATAAAGCTGCAATCCACGGAAGCGGGAAGCAGACCTGAGGACTTTAAGAGAACCCGAGGTGGGTTCTAAGAATTCTATTTTCACACAGAGGATGGGTCTGCATATAATGCCCAGCCTCTGTTGCTATACTTCTCCCCCCAGGTCCCCCTGCGCTCTGTTTGCCTCCCATAAATCAAATGGCGTGCTAGCGACACACAGTGTGTCGCAGCCGGTTGTTTACCTCTGGATGTGTCACTCTCGCCGCTTCCCCGCCTCCTCTGTCACCGCTCCCCGCCTGCGTCCCTTCCCTCCAATCAGCAGGGAGGAAATGGACGCGGGCAGGGAGTGCGACATAGAGGAGGCGGGAGGCGGCAAGACTGACACATCTAGAGGTAAACAGCTGGCTGCGACATGCTGTGTGTCGCTAGCACGGCGTTTGATTTATGGGGGGAAAACAGAGCGCAGGGGGGAGACGTATAGCAACAGAGGCTGGGCATTATATGCAGACCCAGCCTCTCTGTGCTAATAGGATTCTTAGAGCCCACCTCGGGTTCTCTTTTAAGGCCGAAGTCATCCTGTAACCGGAGCCGAGACCAGGCAAGGAGCCAGGAGGATGCAGGGGGACCTTGCGGCCACGGTGGGCTGGGGGAAGCCCCAGGTAAGTGTACATTCTATTTTTATCACCTGCTCAGGGTCCCTTTAAGTGTAGCCTAGGCTGTTGACCATGCAGCCTTCTTTTTCTCCTAGGTGAGAAGGATATGAATTTTTCCTTTTAACCACTTGCCGACCGCACACTCATACAGTGCGGCGGCAAAGTGGTGGCTGGAGGACCAGCGACGCACATCTGCGTCGCCAGGAGCCTCCCTAATTAATCAGGAAAGGCTGCACGCACGAGCGGCCGTTTCCTGTTAGATCACGGAGCGGGTCTCCGTGAATAGCCTGCGAGCCGTGATCAGCCTAAATGTAAACGCAGGAGACGTTTGTCTCCTTCGTTTACATTTGTTTACATTGAACGGCGCTGCTGCTACAGGGGATCGCCGCCATGTGACAGAGGACAGCCTCTGTCACAGGCTGCACAGGATGGATAGCGTCCTGTGCAGCCCCGATCACCAGGGGTGAGGAGGAGGAGAGGGAGGAGGGGAATTGCGCTGCGGAGGAGGCCCCCCTGCAACACTCAGGCAGGCAGGAGCGATAAGACCCCCCCTGCACATCAACCCCATAGGGGGGAAAAAAGGGGGGTGATCTGATTGCTCTGCCTGCAACCTGATCTGTGCTGGTTGCTGCAGAGCCCACCCAGCACAGATCATAAAAAACAGCGCTGGTCCTTAAGGGGGGGGTAAAGGCTGAGTCCTCAAGTGGTTAAAATAATACCAGTTGCCTGACTCTCCTGCTGATCCTGTGTCTCTAATACTTTTAGCCACAGCCCCTCAACAAGCCTGAAGAACAGGTGCTCTGACTGAGGTCAGACTGGATTAGCTGCATGCTTGTTTCAGGTGTGTGATTCAGCCACTACTGCAGCCAAATAGATCAGCAGGACTGCCAAGCAACTGGTATTGTTTAAAAGGAAACATACATATCCCTCTCGGATAAGGTTCCCTTTAAAATGCCTTTTAAGCCACCAGCAAGCAAATAAATACTCAAAATTTTGAGAACACTTTTTCACCTACTATTTGGTAATTTTTCCATTGCAGAGTGCTAAAAAGTTATACATTGAAGATGAAAAATTATCTCCTAGGAGAAAACTCAGGAGAGAAAGTGAATTGCATATGGGCCTAGGGCCCACATAACATTAACATTGTCTTCCGAGTTTTCTCCTAGGAGATAATTTTGCATCTTTTCTGTTAAGAAACTTTTCAGCACTTTACAATTAAAAGAGTAGCAAAAAGTATGTTAAAAGGTACTATCAAACATATTAGTATTTTCATAATTGCTGGTTGTTTCAAGGGCAGAGGAGAAAACGCAGGAGAAAAAAAAAAGTTCTTTACATACGGGCCCTGGTGTTTCAGGTCTCTTCACAACACACAAATTCCTCAGTGTAGCTCCTCGCCAGCACTATAAATATTGCCACCTGTGATAAACTTAACCATTTCCATACCAGCAGTACCCCTTAAAGTGAACATCCGGACTAAAAATCGACTCAGCAGCACTGAAAAGCCTTTGTGTTTCTTTAACAGTTTCACAGCATCAGAACTTTGTTTCTCTTATACAAACCTCATTTTTAGCTGCACAGAAGAAAACTGCCCGGGCTTTTTTCCCCTGATGCTGTGCAAAGCATGATTGGATTTCTGATTTTGTTGTTCTCTTTCTGCTGTTTTGGTGCAATTTTTTTTTTTTTTTTTTACATTTTGAATTTGACATTTGAAGCCTAGCGTGTGCAGCTGGGAGGGGTAATCAGGACACAGGATAGTTGGAACTGTGTCTCCTGCTCCTTGTCACCTCCTTTCAACCAAAAAGATGGCTGCCCCCATGACAAAGATGGCAGCCCCCATGATTCACAAACATTTGCCTGTTCTTTTAAAACAGGGTGGGTAAGAGATTATATTACCTATCTATTCTAATTAACATAACTAATGCAACTTGATGACAGTATGTTTGTTTAGGCCGAAGTTCCCCTTTAAAGCACCAGAGACTGCTGGTACAGTACAAAGCCGCCTCCCGACAAATCGCTGCACATATCCACCACTCTAGACAGTCATGACGCTGCCCTATCACCGCAGGCTCCTCTCTCTGCCGTCTCGATGACGGAAGAGGGCTGACAGCCGGTCAGGAGCCACTTTCATTGGTTCCTGACGCTTTCTATCAATGGGAGCTAATGTGATTGGCTCTCCGTGATCACGCAGTCAGGAGCCAATGAAAGCTGACCTGGCCTGCTTACAGTGCTCTGCCTTCTTATAGACGGCAGAGTGAGTGAATTGCGTCAGGTTCAGATCGGCGAGATCGGTGGTAACGCGCAATTTATCGGACGTTAAATCTACATACCGTCACAGCGGCAGCACCACCTGCTGGACGTAGATTCATAATGTGTCGGATGAGGTAAGATTTTACAATGAGTAAACACTGACTAAAAGAATTTAAAGAGAAACTCCGACCAAGAATTGAACTTTATCCCAATCAGTAGCTGATACCCACTTTTACATGAGAAAAATAATGATTTTCACAAACAGACCATCAGGGGGCGCTGTATGACTGATTTTGTGCTGAAACCCCTCCCACAAGAGGCTCTGGTACCGTACGGTACTCTGGGCAAACTGCCACAATGTAACAATGTTCAGACAGGAAATAGCTGCTTACAGCTGTCTGTTAAAGCCAGACCAGCTCCATAATCTGCCCACAGTAACAATGTCACCATGTAAAACATGTCAGAATGTGAATTTGGGAGAGGAAAGATTTTACAATGAGCAAACACTGACTAAATCATGTATACATAATTATTGTAAAAATGAAGCACTTTTTTTATTACATTATTTTCACTGGAGTTCCTCTTTAAGTAATATTGTAAAAAAAAAAAAAAAAAAAAAAAAAAAGCAATTTTATTCATTAAAGTGAACCAAAACTGAGATGGATATGGATTTTTCCTTTTAAAACAATACCAGTTGCCTGACTCTCCTGCTGATCCTGTGTCTCTAATACTTTTAGCAACAGCCCCTCAACAAGCATGCAGATCAGATGCTCTGACTGAAGTCAGACTGGATAAGTTGCATGCTTGTTTCAGGTATGTGATTCAGCCATTAATGCAGCCAAAGAGATCAGCAGGACTGACAAGCAACCTGTATTGTTTAAAAGGAAACACCCATATCCCTCTCAGTTAAGGTTCCCTTTAAAGTGGTTTAAAACTGACAACATTTTCAACAAAAATGTGTTTTCCTACTTTTTATAACCCATACAATTATCATATTTGCTTTTGTGCACAAGTATTAATATTCATTTAGATATTATAACTTCCCAAAGTTCAGTTAATTTACTTTGAAAGCTGCTGGTGCATTTTATTTATAACTGTTGTCATCCTGTTGTAAATGCTGCCAGCAGTTATTTCTGATCTGCTTTTCACTTCAGCACTCATCAGCAGAAGTCCTGCACAGTCAGAGAATGTTTACATAAATGTATCAAGTAAAGAATGTGTACACAAGATAAGATTATAAGCAGTTTGGATGGGGGTTCTCCCTGCAGAAGAAAGAATCAGCCCTGTGATGTAACCCTTTGAATGCTGTTTTACTAAAAAAAAAAAAAACCAAAAAAAAAAAAACCAAAAAAAAAACCATTGTGTTAGTATATTATATGCTGTAAATAATCTTTTAGAGCAAAGAAGAAATTCTGGGTTATATTCCGCTTTAAGTTATATTCAGTAAAGTTCCTTTAACCTTTGTGAAGAATGTAAGTACTGCACATAAAAATCCTGTGTGGAAAATATGGTCAAATACGTTTAAGCAGTTAGGCTTTATCCACACTAGTAACATGTGCACAAATGCGATTTCGAGCAAGTGTTTTCTGTTGCACACCATTCTTGGTGAACTATGGGATGATGTGGAGTTGTCCAAAAAAACGTACTCAGGTTTTTTTTGTTTTTTATCATAATACATGGGAATGTGTAAGTAAGGCACTGAGAATGGCAACATGAAAGCCCAAGTCCGTTCATGGTGTTCGATCTGCTTGGAAAAATGAAATAGCCTCACACATTGATCAAAATTAATTAAATTTTATCCTGGGTTTTCTCCAAGATCATTTTTCATCTGTAAAAATAACTTTACCTAAACATTGAAAAAGCGCTAAAAAGTTGGTAAAAAAAAAAAAAATCTAATATGAAACTTGAGTATTTCCTTACATGCTGGCGACTTAAAAGTTATTTTACTGATAAGCTGTAAAAACATCTCCTGTGAGAAAACTCAATAGGAAAGAATTCTTGGCTTGCATCACTCTGGTCTGCCCTGCACAAACATTTTGGATAAGTTTGGCCTTTTAAAGCGGACCCAAACCAAACTTTTTTTTCAATTCCAAATATTTAGTTGCACCACTCTGACACATACAAAGATAAAAAAAACACTCCTTCAAGCCTATGAGCATTTCAGTGCATGCTTTTCACCCTCTTTGCATAACCAGGGTTATACAGGTGGCAGCCATTAGCAATTCCTCCTTTGCTAGACACCTGCTACTCCACCAGTTTGCCGGATTCTGTCCCGGCAATTTGAAAGGAAGGGAGGGGTTCCTCCAATAAATGTAAAATATTTTATATTTGTCATCATGCAGCTGAAAAAAGGCTGCCATTTATTATTATAATTTAGAAAATAGATTTCATTTCTGAAATCTTGAATTTTTAATTTGGGTCCACTTTAAAATATTATTAAAAAAAAAACAAGCTAAACCGATAGGTACAGTAAATATTATAAAACACATCCGTTTCATTACAACTATTTAACTTGTTAAATAAAAAAAAAGTATGTGCCGGTAAGTGACTGTTTCTATTCACTAGAAAACTCAATTTTCTAGTCTTTCCATACTACCGGTAACAGAAAATAATACAAAAATAGTACAGAGACAAGAACTAAATCTACTGTTCTCCAGAGAATGCTAAATGAGAATGTATTTGCCAAGACAGCACTGATGTCACCTCAGCACAGGACAATACAGGAAATACAGTGAATGGAAATCTTGAAGCTACAGAATGAAATTATAAAATGAGTAATAGAACGTAAACCAGGCCCAGTTACATGGAAAAAAACAATCTCAGTTTATTTTTATGACTGTAGTAAACTGTGCATGCAAATTGGCATTTCATATTCTAAAATGTACTCTGTTCTGTTTCTGAGCCAAGTCGATTTAACTCATGTTTAAGAGGTGTTATAGGGCAATACCTGCTTCTAGATAGCAGCCGACTGTATCGTTCATGAACAGCAGTATGTTTATCAAGAAAGAAACCGTGGGCCTGATTCAGTTGCGAGAGTGAAATAACTTGTCTTGAGCCAGTAAATGAATCGGCCTGCATTGCACACACACGTCACTGGCTGTGCCTGGGTTCACATTACGCCAGATGCACAATGGTGTGTTCCCAGTGTATCCTGTATATATACGCTGGGTCCATCACGGGTCAGCTCCCTCACAAAGAAATAATGACTAACTGAACTTTTTATCACTATCCTGCTATCCTAAGAGTTTGCACAGCAACAAAGACGTTGTATAACCTCGACTTAGTTTCCCTATAGTTTAACTTCCCCGAGTACAGAGAGAAAGCATTGGTTTCTCAACCACAACAAGGAAAAAAATAAAATGAGAACACAAGCAATTTCTAAACAGGACTGGAAGAGTGTGTACAGTATATGTTTACCTCATCATGCCTCAAGTAACTGTAATAGTTTTCCTTCATCTCACCTCATTTTTGACAGTAAAGAACTCCAAACACATATAAAAGCCCTAATGAATCAAATGATTTTGGATGACTGAGGTAATAATTACACATCCCACCATGCCCCTAATACCAGCAATGTATAAAAATGAATCAGACCATCAGTGTGCAATGTATAGGCCCACTCTAAAGAAAAGGATATAATGCAATCCAAGTGCATCAATCAAAGCCAATGCACATCACAAGAAGCCATCATGTCCATATAATTCCAAGTGCAGCCATTAGGTCTCCTTATATAGCAACTTGCAAAAGCACGTGTGCCAAGTAAACAAGTAAAATCATGGTTCCAAAAATAATGTGCAGCCATCATGCTCCTCCCTCATATAGCCAGTGTAAACCCCACTTCCCCTGCAGTAAGTACAGGAATCATTTCCCCTATATAATGCTGCAGGAAAGACTGGCTGTCACTATTCCCTCACCTCCAGAGTAGAGACATCCACTCGGTCTGCCATCTCTATTAGCACATCCAGCCCAGTCACAGGCAAAAATATGTATAGCTGGCTGAGAATACTCATATATATTCACTGGCGCATACACAGTTTGTGAATAACTTCGAATTTTGTATATTGATGATGAATAAAATAGTTTTTTTTGTTTTTTTACAATATTCGTTTAGGATTTACTCAGTGTTTACAGATTGTAAAAACTTTCCTCTCCCTGATTTACATTCTGAAATTTATAACAGGTGGAGACATCTTCAGTACTAACAAGTGATGTCTGTGTAATGTTGGTTTACTGAGAGTTCTGAGTTGTATGTAGAGGGAGAAATGGCTTGTTTGTCAGTTGAAAAAAGCCATTATTTCCCACAATGCAACGAGGATCTCAGACAGAAAATATCTAGACCATGGTCATAACATCACACCAAAGAGGGGTTTCACCAAAATATCAGCCACATAGATGATTCACCTGATGCTTTATTTGAGTTCAGGTAAAAGATTTCTCGTGGGAAAGGGAGTATCAGCTACTGATTGGGATGAAGTTCAATCCTTGGTTAAAAGTTCCTCTTAAAAACTCTTTTACTTGAAAAAGAGCCTCCACATCTGACTGCCCTCTGAAATGTATGGCTAGCTTAGCGGGTAAATGCCACAACTAAACCGTGCGCAATATCTTGCTTTAATGTTCTCTGCCTGTTCCAGCTGAGCAGCTTAATACAAAAGGACAAATCCACAGATCTGCATTTAAAAAACTTGGAAAGGTTAACTTATATTAAAAAGGAGAAGAGAAAGACATTTCAAATCAATTAATTTAACAAAAGAAGCCATTCATTTAAAAAATAGCTGGGATTTCTGGCTCACAGAATTTGTTGGCCAATTACTCTAGCTGCATGGAGGCAGAAGTTCCCATCAGTACAGCCTGGGGAGGGGGTGATATCTATCCGTGATGTCTACTGATGAGCTGGCATTCTATTTTCAGTGTATGGCAGAGAGCTGACAGACAAGCCTCTCACAACCACACAGGCAAGCTAGTTCAGACATAACCCACCAAAGTTTCCATCACTGCAGCCACATCAATGCTGAGCATGGAAGGCTCACTGTAGTAGGCATCTATGGTGTAAGGCCATAAAGAAGGGTCAAGGCCAGTGAAAACTGGAAATGATGTCTTAGCTGTGCTTCTCAACCCATGTGCCATAACACATTCATGCATGTCTTACCAGCCAGTAATCATGTTACTTCAGTATATTTTTATGGTTTCTGCTTGTAGCCTACAATGTCATGGCCCTTATTTATGATTTAGCAAAAAGAGTTGCCAATGTTAATAACATTACCTGTTTACATGGTGTGAATGTATTTTCACACATCTATATCCCAGGACCTTTAAAGGGATTTGTAGTAATAACAAAAAAAAAAAAAAAAAAAAAAAAAAGTCAAAAATTAATTAGTGCCCCCAAAATATATGTAAACTCCCTTTTTTTTAAAATAGGTCCCTATATGTTCCCCAATTTTGTTTTCTTTTTACCTGGTCTGAGTGCCTTTGCCTAACTGCAGGAACTTTGCAGTGCCAGTGCGATTGTGGGAATGTCTTTTTTTAGCTACAGTAACAAGCTTATCTCAGCATGCAAATAACAGAAAACTTCCTATTTTGTATAAGACAAGGACACTATGACCAGAAAGTAATTGAACCCCTCCCCCTGAAGAGTTTACACAGAGATGCAAGCCTGTTGTCTAGGTGGCGTTTGCTGTGGGAGGGACAGTAAGGGCCTGTACACACTGCTGCGCTTGCGCTGCGTTTTTAAAAACGCATGCGTTTTTAAAATCGCAAGGTCTTTTGAAAAATAATGAAAATCGTGATGACTTGTACACACTGGTGCGATGCGTTTTTAGAAAAACGCAATCGCAGTGCCTGCTGCGCTTTTTTAACCGCAGCGCTTGAAAAACGCATTAAAAACGCATGCGCTTGCGTTTTTTGCCTGCGTTTTTTAGAAGGCAGTATCCCAGAAGACTGCAATTTCCTGATTCCTATTGAAATGTAAACTAGAAAAAAAACAAAGGATTCTTTAGCCAATCAACAATTACAAGAAAAACGCAAACGCATCAAAAACGCAGGCAAAAGCGCATGCGTTTTTAAAAACGCATACGATGCGTTTTTAAAACTACATGCACTTGCGATTTTAAAAACGCATGCGCTTGCTATTTTGCTTGCGTTTTTCAGTGTGTACAGGCCCTAAGCTGTGGCAGTTTGGAGAGAAAATGAACATTGAGCTGAGAAAATAAAAATAAAGGGCAGAAGTGATGTCACTTTTGACATCAAACAGTGTGGAAACAAGCAGAAATAATTTTTTCATATCACATTTCTCCTAAATCTGGACAGTAAACATCTAAAAGCAACAGGATAGGTAAATCAAAATAAGTTATTTCTTATTGGATTTTTTTCCTTTTTCAGTTAATATGGCGTTTTGTCTCTCACGCAGCAAAGCTTATGCCCAAAGTACTGCCTGTAGCTTGATCATAGTGGCTAGGAGTCTTACCTAGCACTCTGCAGAGCTCAGTCAGACGGTCTGCATGAAATGTGTGTTCCACCCTTGTTTGCATGAGACTTCTACAGCACAAATCAAAACCAAGCAGGGAGGTTGAAACCGAAATCCAGCCTATAATACAAATTCACAGGATTTTCTTCTCCTGTAACATTATAATTACCTGCCCAGTCTTCTTGTAAATCAGTACTGGGGGTGCGTGTTCAGGCCTTACGGTACGAAGCCCTGCCCCCTTTGAAAAATGTCATTTGTTTTCTGTACTGAAGATAGAAAACAAAAAGGTGAGAGCACTCATATGTGTATACGCACCATATGACTATAGTACGGACATTAGCCTTTGAGCCCCTTTGATGGGCACAAATTGCTCAATATACTCTAAAGCGGTGTAGAAAATGGCAGCACTCTATGAATGCATAATTTCCCGCACAGAGATTAAACCTTTATCTTAAGCATTGTCCTATCATGTATCCCTGATGAAAAGTATCAGTATGGCCGACATACAAATCCACTTTTTCCTACGGCACAGAAGCGGTACCTGCTATCACAAGAAAATAGGGCCTAATTTGTTTTAGAATTACAACACAAATGGAAAATTAAGTATATAAATCAGCTGGATGAGTGATTCTGACAGCAATTATTTCCTCTGTAACAATATATTCATTGTCTCTCATGAGCCAGAACTGGCAATAAAAGTGCTGCATATTGTATTGGTGCTTCAAACCTGTCTGAATAACCTTCTCCTTGATAATACCAGTTTCCAAGCCTTTACAATTCTCTGTATTTTACCTGCCTTTATTCACAATGCTCCCTGCTATGCATTTACCATTCACTCTGTTTGACCTACCTGTAGCCATAAGGACGGGAAATTTCATGTATTTATCTTTGATTAATTTTCTATTTACATTAATACACTAATGCAGGAGAAGCTTTGAACATCATAATCTGTGCTGACTCAGAATGCACGAAAAGGCCAGAGGGACAGAATTATTCCCTGGGTAAATTATTTATTATATTGAGTACTATTATGTATAATAAACTCTAATCAGTTTAGCCTATAATGCTTTTAGCAGGATCCAAGGCTCTGCTATATGGACAGCTGTGTCGAGGAGAAACAGAAGATAAGGATACCAGAATCTGATCAAGGGTATCTATTTATTACCAGCACTATTATTTTTACTTAGTGCCAGTATCTTCTGTAGTACTATACCGAGAGCAAAAATTACAATAATGGAAAACATAAATAGATAGTGTTTTTTTTTGCAATCAATCATCCAGCAGCACAAGTACAAAATACATACATAGTTCATGTGTGGTATAAAACCACCCAGCAATACAGACATGTTCATTTGATAGAATAAGTAGAGCAGAAACAAAAAACACTATTGAGAGGGCATTGCCCATGTGAGCTAACAATCTAGGGGATAATGGGGTGGAGACTCTAGATAAGGAGACAAAGGGGGCTAGTAGGCGATTCAGTGAGCCTTGACAGGTGTCCATATGAGTATATCTCTGAGGGGAAACAAGGACAGATTGAAGAGGTGCATTTAAAGGGTGAATTTGAAGTTTTAAGACAACAAATAAGTTGTAGAAGAGAGTACAGGAGGAACAGTGAAGTTCATGAGAAGTCATAGGGCCAGTGCACACCACAAACTGCTAGCGTATCCCGAATGCCAGCGGTTTTTGAAGCGGTTTTTCAGAGCGATTCTAGGCATGTTTGGAGTGATTTTCTAAACATGCCTAGCGTATTTTGGAGCGTTTTTGTGTAGTGTTTTATATTTTGTTACAGTACAGTAACTGAACAGCTACTGTAATGAAAACAATTGGAAAATCGCTCTGATCTAGTGCTTTTCAGAGCAGTTTTCCACTTTCCAATACTTAACATTGAGGCAAAATCGCCTCAGGAATTAGCAAAAATGCTGCTGGACCAGAGTTTGCGTTTGGGGGGAAAAAAACGAACGGCTCTGGTGTGCACCATCCCATTGCAATACATTAGCCAAGCGGTTTTCAGCCCACAAGCATTTTTTTTAAAACGTTCAGAACTGCTCTTGGTGTGCACCAGCCCTTAGAAGTGTCAGAGGAGGTGATCAAACTAGAGAACAGCAATTTTTTTATGTAGGAAACAAGGTAGCTGGAGGAATGATACTTTTAAATTGGTGAGGAAATGTATGGAGGCGATACCTTATGAAAAGCTTTTGTTTTAAAGAGACTCTGTAACAAAATTTTCAGCCTTATTTCTTCTATCCTATAAGTTCCTATACCTGATCTAATGTGGTCTGGATTACTGCAGCCTTTTCTAGTTGCACTGTCTCTGTAATATATCTAATCTTTTGTCAAGATTTGTTGACCCAAGGATGAATGCACTGCCTCTGCTGCGATCGGGACAAGTTATGCACACACCCTCCACGCCCCCTGCAGGCTCTCTGTGTGTGCTTTGTTTATCCATCACAGACAGGTCTCTGCTCTCAATTTCAGCTTGTCTGAGGGGGAGAGAGCTGCCCATGCTGAATATCCCTGACTGGAGTGCAGAAAATTCATTATGTAAAACACAAACACACACACACACACACACACACACACACACACACACACAAACAAACACACAAACACACAAACACACACACACACACACACACACACACACACACACACACACACACACACACACACACACACACACACACACACACACACACACACACACACACACACACACACACACACACACACACACACACACACACACACACACACACACACACACACACACACACACACACACACACACACACACACACACACACACACACACACACACACACACACACCTTCCTGGTTAGTGGTCATGTTTTTTGTTTGTAAATACTGCCTAAACCTGGTGATAAAAGCCAGGATCATGGCGGGGAGCAGCGGAAACGACACAGAGGGATCCAGGAGATCACAGTGACTCGATTTTTTTATTGTACATATTGGACAGTAAAGATTCTCTTTAATAATGAAAGCACAACCCCAGAATATGTTTTTTTCCAACACCTCTGTAGGCAGTCAGAGGTTCTTTTATTCTTTACAATCTTTAAGCTCCTTGATCAATTGTTGTAATGTAAATACAGTACAGGTAAATGTTTAACTTTTTATGGTTTTTGTTCTAATTAATGACTTGTTTACAACAGTAAAAAAATGTTCCTCTGCTCGTCCTCCTATAGGATATATAGGAAACCAGGAAAATTGCACCTTATGGACAATACCAGATCTCCTGCTTTAGGGGTTGTAATATTAGGGGCTCTTATTTCCACAGCTGGTGTACCGGTCCGAGAGTTTCTAACTTGTGACGTTAAGATTTCAGACTCAGATAAAGTACTAAGCACTACAATTAACATGGACCCAAAGGTATTACTTTAGGTATTCAACCTAAAAAAGAAGCCAAACACACAAAACATAAGCTAATGCAATTTATCACAACTTCAGCAAAAACACATATTGCACGCCAATGGCTTAAACCTAATTTAGTATTCAAACTGGTCACTGACGGAATTCAGGAAACCATGATATGCGAGGAGAATTATTATTATTATTGATTTATATAGCGCCATTAACTTTTGTGGTGCTGTACAACAGCATACAGGGTATAAAAACACAAAATAAACAATACAACAGTTAATACAAGACAAGAGTGGATAACAGCTAATGCAGTGAACAATTAACTACATATTTTTACACAGGGGTGAGAGGTATGTACACTCATTACACAGCATTGTGAGAGAAAAGGGGAAGACAGCCCTGGCCAAAAGGCCTTACTGTCTAAAGGTTTAAGGTATAGGCCAATAGGTAAAGGGGAACTGTGTATGGGGTGTTTGAAATGGTGGTCAGTGGGCAAAGTGTCCTAGGTAGGAGAGTATGCTTGCGTGAAGAGGTGAGTTTTCAGATTGAGTTTTTAGAAGTGTGGGTGAGTGGCAGATGTGTTGAGGGAGCGTTTCAGAGGAGGGGAGAGGATGGAAAGAAGTCTTGTACGCGGGAGTGAGAAGAGGTGACCAGGGAAGAAGACAGAAGGATATTGTTAGTAGAGCGGAGATTGTGTGTAGGATGGTATCTGGAAATTAGTTGATTTAGAAAGGAAGGATCTCGATTCTAGAGAGCTCTGTAGGCGAGAGTAATGGTACCCATATCCATATATAAGTAATCACATCCTACCATTGGCCCACGAGTACTGCACAAACCACGTTGCAGATACTTCTAAATGTTAGGCAGTAATGGAGATGTTTTGAAACTATAGGTACGGATAGGAATTAATATGTATTGGGGGAGGGTATTTAAGCACTGCCAGCCAATCCTGGCCCATAGCCCCTGATGAGTCAGATGAAACGCGTAGGGCGTGGCTTAGCCGGCAGGAGGCGGCAGTGCAATAGAGGAGACGTCCTCGGATCTTATTTTGATATGTCTGAACTATTTCTGTGTTTGTGAGTAGCGCTACCTTTTACATTGTTCTTAAATAAAAGGTTTTACACTATATTAGCTCTATCTAGCTGCTGTGGGCTGAGTTTTTTTGGATGGTGTGGAGGGAGCGCTGAGGATCACCCAGGATCGTGCACACAAAATGCCGAGTAGCTGTCTGTGATTGGGGCAGCCAGTATAGAAGGTGAACACGGTCCCGGTAGGTGCTGGGGTCACAATATGTGTGAATGGTGGTCCCCATTAAAATAAGCACTAAGATAATATCGTATCTGGCAGTGGTCTCCCTCCATAGTATAAAGCAGCCTACGCAATGATTTTTTATTCCCCATTTTTTATGGTATTTTCCAATTGCCTGTGAGTATCTGTGGAAAGGATAAGAAGGCGGAACACCGACTATTTGGAACCTTTATGCTGTGTCAGCTGTCTGTGGGGTCTAGGCAGCCATAGCCTAAGGTGAGAGCGGTCCCTGTGAGTGGTGGAGCACGAGAGGACGGTGTCACCATTAAAATACCGCACGGGTCATATCTGGTGGAAGATTTAATTTGCAATTGATGGTCTATGCAATGAGGATTTCTCTCTTCCCTTTTCTTTGGTTCATTGGTTGTGAAAACTGAAGTGGAAATAATCCCGGTGGCTCTACGGCCAGGGACTTTGCTTTTAAGTGGACTGTGAGGCAGCGCAAAGTTTATAACTTAATTTAAATAATCTCACCTGTCCGCTGGCGTGAGTCTTCGGGTCCGTGCTGTCCCTTTCTCTGGCTGGCCTTCTTCATCTCCTCTTCACTTCCTGTTCTGTGAGAAGGCGAAGTTCAAACAGTAGAGCGCCCTCTACTGAACTTCCGCTCGGGACAGGACAGGAAGTGAATAGGAGACAAAGAAGAAGGCCAGCTGGAGAAAGGAACAGCACAGATCCAGGGACTCGTGCCGGCGGACAGGTAATATCATTGCTGCTGGCCGGGGGAGCACAATAACAGGAAGGCTCAGGGGCGGCGGGCAGGCAGCAGCTCCGTCAGTTGTGAATCGATTTCATGCTGAAATAGATTCAAAATCTGTATGCAATGTATGGGCAGCCAATAGATCCCTCTCTAATCAGATTCGAACAGGGGGATCTATCTGTTGGTTGATCTGGTGGCAATCGACCAATGTATGGCAGCCTTAAGGATTTTAAATTGTATCCTGTGTGTAACTGGAAGCCAGTGAAGGGACTGACAGAGGGGATATTGGGCTGGAGAAGCAGGAGGAGAGGTGGATGATTCATGCAGCGAGTTCATGATGGACTGTAACGGAGCTAAACGGTTGGCAAGGAGGAATGCTATGCTAAATGACTGTTTCGCACACTTCCATAAAGTCTGGGATCGATGGCCGACATCCCAGATGTCACCAGGTTGATGCTCATAGTTGAACATGACTTTGACAGTTGGCATCAGTTTTGTATGTGTTTCTATGGATGTGTTTACACATAAATCTGTACATTTCCGGTCCAGTCCTGTCCTGTCCGTTCTGTATTTCTACGCAATATAACTTATCTAGATTATTACTAATGTACGGTAATTTATATTCAGTTACACATTGTTTACATGAACAACTGACTAGCCTTATACTAATGTACGCCATTATGTTCTGTTGAAAGTTTTGATTTTTTTCTTATTTGTTGATGTGCTCAATAAAAATAATTTTGAAACTAAAAACAGAGCAGTACAATCTCTCTATATGACATATAACAAAGTGAAATATTAAACTATTAAAATAGCCTAGAAGGATGCATTTACAGAATTTAAAGTAATAAAATAGAGTACAAGTCCAAACAGAAGACATTACATATAACCTCTGATGGACTGACAGAGAACATAAAGATCTTTGAGGTCTGTAGAAACATAATGAAAAGCTAGTAGCTTGCTTGTGGTTTGACATTATTTGCAAACAGTTACAATTGATCGAATAGTAATTGTAAAACCACTTCTGTGTGGCGTAGACAGGTTTTGAAATAGCTGCCCGTTGGTGAGATGTCACATTGCCGCTTTGTGTTAGTTCATACATGACTGCAATGAAAACAAGCGTAGAAACAGAAGCCAAACACAACATACTACTATACCTGCTGAACATTCAACGCAAGAACCCACATCAATGCAAACAATGTTATCGGTAACACTTCTAACTAAGATAGATAGATAGATAGATAGATAGATAGATAGATAGATAGATAGATAGATAGATAGATAGATAGATGTTTATAGATATATGCAGTACATTTATAATACAACTCTTGAATGCAGGATAGAAGGGGACTAAAGAAGAAGGAGAGTTATGAGTACAGCGCAGGATAGAGATGCTGGCCACACACTGGATGATCAATATGGCAGATATCTGTGAGATCAGCAGAATATTGTAGCTTTGTTGATCTCTCAGATATATACACTAAAGCCCTAACATCACAGCCCGATTATAATTTTGATAGACTGCTGACCAAAATCGATCTAAATTATCGCTCCAGAGGGAAAGATCTCGCTTAGAAGGGAGGGGTTGTGTGCGGCGGTAGATTTCAGGATGACAGGACGGAATCCTTTAGCTCTGCCCCATCTAAGATGTGCTCCGCCGTGCATGTCCAGAGTGTTGGCAGCAGAGCACACACTCACCTATCTGCCGCTGTGCTCCATCTTAGTCCTCTCTACATCCCTACCAAGGCTCCTGTACCCAGTGACCTGATGCCATGTATGTCACGTGACTACGTACAAGTCGCAGGTGCACCAGAAGGGATGGCAAGAGGACAGAGGAGAAGCGCACCGGCAGTCAGGTGAGTGTGCGCTCTGCTGCCAACACTCTGCACAGGCCCAGGGTAACACATCTTAGATGGGAGTAGGGAGGTCTAGGGGTCCAGCAGTCAGTCCTGCATGCTAGCTCCAAAGATCAATAGATTTTAAGGTGAAATCTATTAAAATCTGTTAGTAGTCTATGGCATTAATAGATCCCTCTGTGATCATATTTTGATCAGAGAGGGAAATATCTGTCGGCTGAATCTGGTGGCCATCTCCATAGATATGCAATTTAAAAAAAGAACATTAAGTGTAAACAGTATTACAACAATGGGATTTTTGTTGTATATAGCATGCTAGGTACACACAATAAAATTTTCTGGCAGAACGATTATTTCTAACACGTCCAATCTGATTTTGATCGGACATGTTGGAAAAGGTAACTCTGCCAGAAAATCTTATCGTGTGTACCTAGCATTATATATACAACAAACATCCCATTGTTTCCTCAGCAACAGACTGGATGTTAGAAATCCACATTCAGTAAAGCTTTGTACTCGCGCTACACGGAACTCGGATGAACCAGCCATTCAGAGATTGAATAAGGAATTACAGCAAACTGACAATCCCATTTGGTAGCTAGGAATGCGCTGCAACAGCTAGCTTTAGTACACTCATATAATGAGGTAAGAACGTGGATTACGGATTACTGCTTGCTATAATCCTAGAAATGCATTAATCTAATCATTATCATTTGTACAGTAACGGCTTAAACCCAAATTAAGAAAAAAAAAAAAAACTGACCAAAAGCGTTATATGTTTACAATAATCAACCATGATGTAGTGTCTTTAATAAAGCAAAGTATGGAGATTATACTGTTATGGGTAATGCAGTCATCAGGGGCCCCTATACCATATAAGCATTTTGTCTTGCAGATGTGCTAATCAGTTTGAACATTATGGCCTAGTCTGGGGGATTACACTAGCGATGGGGGGAGGCAGTAATATAATCTTTATCATATAAAGTGGCATTTACGTGGCTTAGGCTGTAGAGAAAATGAAACAAGTGTGGACACTGAGGCAATCTGTTTTCCTGGCACCATACAAGCACTTGCCTAGATTATATGAGGCACAAAGCCAGCATCGAGAGATTTTAGAGCTCTCACCTCCTTTTCTGTCAATCTCACAGACAAAAAAAGACTCTGGAACATTTAGCTCTTTGAAAGGAGCAAATACAAATAACGCAAATGCAAGGACAAAGCTACGTTAAGCAGTAGAACAATGTATAAAGAGGCTCTGTATTGCCTGAAAAATAAAATAACCTGTGTGTTAAGCTCCTAGGCAATATTACACACAGTGCAGTAACACAGGTTGTTTAAATTCGGCTTTCCTGTGACACCCGATGGGTCAAAGCAGGTTTGCTGCAAGCAGTCTCCCCTCCCATGTTCTAACAGCAGCCTAGTGTGTATAGTGCAGCAGAGGGTGGGACTTAAATTACACTTGAACTGAGAGGGATATGGAGGCTGCCAGATCTATTTCCTTTTAAACAATGCCAGTTGTGTTGTCATCCTGCTGATCTTTTTGGCTGCAGTAGTGTCCGAATCACACACCTAAAACAAGCATGTGGCTTATTCCAGTCAGACTTTAGTCAGAACACCTCATTGGCATACTTCCTCAGGGTCTAGAAATTAAAGTATTAGAGGCAGAGGATCAGCAGGACAGCCAAGCCATTTTCTTCGTTTAAAGGGAAAAAAACATGGCAGCCTCCATATCCCTCTTCAGGTGTGCTTGAAATCCAATATGCTAATCTTGGCTGTAATGATGGGCACTTAAAAGCCCAATTTTATCAGTTACAGAATTGCTTTATACTCGAATCGCATGTCAATTATTTATAATGAAATAGTGTGCCAAATAGTGCAGACTACTGCTTCTATTATGTCAACAATGAGATAGGTTATTCCAAGCAATGCCTTCAGAGGAAGTGCTAACTGGTTATTCCTGCTGCAAGCACAAGCTCAGTTCCAGAGTTCTACACCCTGAATACTTAAATGTGCCAAATCTATTGTTGCCAGAATTCTGGATGTACCCACACATTTTTGAGAAGTGGTGCAGGAGGGCTAAGAAGTGTTGCAGGAGGGCTAACTCAAGAAAGACTGAGGAATGCTAAAAATATTGCAACTAAGAACAAAATAATTTATTATTCCTATTTAATGTCCAATCCAATGAAACAATACAGTTTAGCTCATATTCATTTTACTTTCTAATGCTGGGAATACACGTTAAGTTTTTACTTTAGATAGATGGGTTCGATAGATAAATTCCAACCTGTTGGATCTGGTCGATTCTACTTTCGTTTCGATTCTCCTCATTCAAGTGAATGTAATTGATAAGAAAAGATAAGGAATCGAGAGGAGAATCGAGCAGTGAATCGAGAGTAGAATCGAACGAAAGTGAAAACGACGGCAAAAACGAACGCAAAAACGCATCGTGTATTCCCAGCATTAGTCCCCTTGAGGCCCCCTGCACACTGCAAATCTGATTTGCAATTCTGATTTAACCTGGATGCTATCAAAACAAGAAGAAAACCTCAGAAAAAAAAACGCAGCATGCAGTACCGATTTAAAATCGGAATCGAATGCAAAATCGCATAAAAATCAAGAATCAGAATCGCATGGAGAGTGCAAAAGCCGTTCGGCCTCTTGCACTCTACATTTGATTCTGATTTTTGATACGTCCGATTTTTGATTCAGATTAAAAACATAACAGCATGCAGTACGTTTTTTTCATCGGAATCAAAAATCGGATCAGATAAAAGAAATCTGAATCGCATGTAGTGTGCACGAGGCCTCAGACTGTGAGCAGCAATTTAAGAGGTTTGTGGCGCCGTGTTTGAGTTTTCAATCGCAGTTTCTGCATGCTATTCTCTACAATAGTTTCTACAATATTTTGTATAGCAGCAAACGCATTGCTCTCAGAAATGCATCCGTCATGCAGGAAGAGGCCAACTGCAGTCTGATTTTAAATCGTGCTAAAAAAAACAAACCATAAACACAAAATGTTACCCATCGCTAGCAACAAGTGCCACCCCTTTTCTAATTGAATTCAGCCCACAAATATTTAAAATAAGCACACTGAGTAACTTTGACATGAACAACCAATCATGCTGCGGTTTGCCTGGTGAAACCTATCTGGGTGATCAGACCTACCCTTGCTGCCTCTGGGATGCTCACTTTGGACTGTGGTCATATTTCTGCCTTGTCATCACGTGGACTCCACAGGAAAAGAAAACAGGCATGGTTCATATGAGAGGATACCTCTGTGCATTAAGTCCAGCACATGGACGTCAGCTAGGTGCATCCACCGTAACCCATATGCCTACATGCTGGACATGTGCAAGTACAGTATATTACTGCATTTACACTTAGTTTGCTGCATGTATGTAGTATCCTGCTCGTTTGTGCCCATAACTGCTTGACTGAGCATGTTGCTTCTGCACATTGAAGCACCCTGTCTGGTTTACCTCTGGAGCGTGTTCTATATCTATATATATATATATATATATATATATATATATATATATATATATATATATATATATATATATATATCTATATATATATATATCTATATCTATATATATCTATCTATATCTATCTATCTATCTATCTATCTATCTATCTATCTATCTATATATATTGGGTTTGCTGAACTGCACATATGCTTCCTACCCTCTAGTGATGTCCTGCATCAATGTCCATGTCATATCTGTCCAAAGACTTGACTGTTGCAGTCCCAAGTTTTACTAGGTTGGATCCTGTTTAAAGGGAACCCACGGTGCGAGGGATATGGAGGCTGCCATATTTATTTCTAAACAACACCAGCTGCCTGGCAAGCCATGTTGATCTTCTGGCATACGTAGTATCTGAGTCAAAACCATGGAACAAGCATATGGCTAATCCAGTAAAACCTGTGTCAGCGTACCTGATCTGTTAAGCTGGCCATACACTAGGCTGATTACCCGCCGATCGTCAGCAGATTCAATCACTGGGATCGAATCTGCTGTCACATCGTTCATGCTAAACGCTAAATTTTGATCTATTTCGTCCCGAAATAGATCGGTCCCGTCGATCGCTCCGTGCGGGAAATTTCCATCAACCACCCGCGGGTAGGGAGCGCATCGCTAGCGGCGTACGATCGACGCAGGTATACATTACCTGAAGCTGGCTCCCGGCATCTTCTCTGCATCACCTCCCGGCTGGCATCTTCTCCGCATCAGGCATCCGTGTATAACTTCCTGTGTCACTGCAGTGACAGCGGAAGTACAAATAGAGTGCGCTCTATTTGAACTTCCACTGTCACTGGAGTGACAGAAAGTTATACGCGGATGCCGTGATGCGGAGAAGATGCCCGGGATCAGGCTTCAGGTAATGTATGCAAGGGGGGGGGGGGCAGGCGACAGTGGCAGCTCAGCAAATGGTGAATCGGTTTCAGGCTGAAATCGATTCACAATCTGTTTGCAGTAAACGCAGCCATACGATCCCTCTCTGATCAGATTCGATCAGAGAGGGATCTATCTGTTGGTCGAATCTGATGGCAAATCAACTAGTGTATGGCTACCTTTACATGCTTGTTCAGGGTCTATGACTAAAAGTATTAGAGGCAGAGGATAAGGAGGACTGCCAGGCAACTGGCATGGTTTAAAAGAAAATAAATATGACCGCCTCCATATACCAGGTTACCTTTAAATTCTCTCTCCTCTATCTATCCATGTGGGAGGTTCTTTTCCCTCAGAAATAGAGGTCATCTTGCACTGTTACTTTGACCGTATAGTCCTATGCTATGTTTTAATACACGTTTGCATCTAATGCTGATGTAATAAGCTTTGTTATTAAAAGTTATATTTTACTACATTTGACTGGTGTTTCCCCAGATCCATTATTTTGCATCCCATTACATCCACTAATAGAACAATTTGAATATTCTACTAGCAGCTTCGGTTCCCAAATTTCCAGCTGCCCTTTTTTGGACATGGACACCTATGAAATATCTTAAAGAGACTCTGAAGTCTCTAAAATATCAGTTTTTTATTACAAAATCCACTTTAACAGAATAGTCCTACCTAAACCGCCACATCCCCGCCACTCTAATCTAACTAAATCCCCCCAAACTCCCCGGGTGGCAATCCAGGAAGCGTTGCCGTGAGAGGCAGAGCTATGAGCCGCAGCTCTACCTCTCAGCGCGTCTGTCAGCCGCCTCTCCCCTGCCCCTCTCAGTCTTCCTTCACTGAGGTGCGGGGGAGAGGCGGAGATCCGCCACAGACAGACGCGTGTGAGGCAGGGCTGCAGTTCATAGCCCTGCCTCACACGGAAGAGTAGAGGGCAGCAAAATCCATGACCAAGAAATTTGTGGATTGTGCAGGGGAGAGGGAGGGCACATTTGGGGGATTTAGTTAGTTACAGCCGCGGGGATGTGGCGGTTTATTTAGGGCTAATATGTTAAAGAGGATTTTGTTATAAAAAACTGATTTTTAAGAGACATCAGTGTCTCTTTAAGGATTGAAAAAATATATATTTTAGAACAGTAATTTATGTACTTTATTGTGGTATTTATTGATACCATGGAGTAAGTCAAAGCCTCACACAGTTAAACTGGAATGAGCAATACCTGCATCAAACTTGCTAAATGACACAAACCCAGTGTCATTGCTGACTGAGAAGTAATAATTATTTTTTACTGTAAACATGTGTAGTTCTTGGCTACTGCATCCACATAGTTGTCTTGAGTTTAAAGTGTATCCAAGGTGACATGATGAGATAAACATGCGCATGTACAGCGCCAAACATAATAACCAAGCTCTGTTTCTTTTTTTCTTTTCCTGCAAGTGACACTTTCTCTCTTTTTGGACCATTGTCAGATTATAGAGTAATCCTCACTGATGAAGAATTACAGCCATAAAACTTTTTCTTGTAGGTAAAAACGTCTGAGAGCAGGGAATATGTATACAAAAAAGGCCAATAGTTCACATATTTTAGCTCTGGGACACTTAATAGACTGCCATTGAGCAAAGACAATAAAACATTAAATCTACTTTGTGAATGTTTAAACAAAATAAAACCATGGCATATCTAAAAAGGAAAAAAAAAAGTCATTTATACAGGTAGAAGGATATATATAATTGTTTATCTCATCAGTTTATTTCACCTCAGGTTCACTTTAAGGAAAGCTCCACTTCAAAGCTAGGTGCCTATAAATGTGAGGGGTCCGCTTTTCAATATTCTGATTCTTTAAAGATTGTCCTACCTTCTGTGGTCTGATGTGCAGCCTCTGCATTTGTGAAAATGTTCAACTCTCGTGTCTAATATAGGCCCCTTCATTCATCCGGGAACAGTAAGGTGAGTAATGTAAAGAAACCAAGATGGCAAAAGGGGAAGGAGAATTGTGCCCACAGACCGCAGGGAAAAACCACTGCTTTGAAATCTTGCCTGCTAATTCAATCACCAATGACATTTTAGCACAAGAAAGGCAAATCTATTAATGAAAAAAAAAAGCCACACAACTGAATTTTATGATATTTAGGTAAAGGAAAAGGATATATGTCATAACAAATGTACAAAAAAATCAACTGCAATTGCTTTCAGATTAATACTACAGTTACAATGAATGATTGAATTTAACCCTCTGAAAAGATTAAGGAGGAACTCCAGAGAAAATAATGTAATAAAAAAAGTGCTTCATTTTTACAATAATTATGTATAAATGATTTAGTCAGTGTTTGCCCATTGTAAAATCTTTCCTCTCCCTGATTTACATTCGGACATTTATCACATGGTGACATTTTTACTGTTGGCAGGTGATGTAGCTGCTGCATGCTTTTATTGGCAGTTGGAAACAGCTGTAAACAGCTATTTCCCACAATGCAACATGGTTCACAGACAGGAAACTGCCAGGAGTACCACGGTACTCAGAGTTTCTTGTGTGAGGTGTTTCACCACAATATCAGTCTTCCCCCCCCCCCCCCCCCCACACACACACACACAGTGTATTGATTTCAGGAGCTCCCAATTACTAGCTGTCTGTGTATATATATATATATATATATTCACTAAATATTTGTGCCGCTGTCTGCTGATTGAACAGCTTCCGCAAACTTTTCATTGCTCCCTCCTTATGCTTGTCATTGGTATAATTATTATTTCTCCTCTGATTCTCTTATGTTTCGCTCATTTTTTTTATTTTTTTCCATTCACTTCTATGAGAAATCGAGCGGTAAAACGATTGAGCGGAATATCAGAGATGACAGAATTTATCAATAGAACGCATCTACTGTATCTAGCAGGAAAACTAAGTGTGTTCCCAGCATAAGTGATCCAAAAATCAGATCAAGTAGCAAGTGAAAAAGCAACCTTACTTATTGCCGCCACATGGGCCGGAGCGGACTGCGCAGGCGCAGTACAGGCCATCCTGGAGGTTGCCCTGACGTCATCGCCGGGGACCGAGACGGAGCTGCAGCGAACGGCTGTGGGGAGAGCTGCGACGAGGGACATGCTGGGAGCTTGGGGCTGGAGGAAGCCCCCGGTAAGTAGCACTTATTTTATTACATTTTCCTTGATGACTCCTTTCAGGGCTCGTTTCCACTATCGCGAATCTGCATGCGTCCAACGCATGCAGATCCGCACATGTAATACAAGTGGATGGGCCTGTTTCCACTGTAGCGTTGTTGAGGTGCGTTTTTTTCAGCGTGAAAAAAACGCACAAAAGAGCCAACGATTTCGCCTGCGTCGGGAATCCGTGCGAATCGCCGCTAATGTATTTAATAGTAAAAATGCATGCGTTTGTTACATGCGTTTTTACCCGCGATTTCGCGTGCGATTTCGCACCTTTTTCAATTTTATTTAGCCCTGGCAGTGTCATGGTTAATTTCGCATGGCACCCTGCCATGCGAAATCGCAGGCGAAATCGCGGGTAAAAACGCATGTGGAAACGCATCCGCATGCGTTTTTACAAGCGTCGGAATGCGGCCGAAATCGCGTCGCAACAGTGGGAACGAGCCCTAAAGAGAACCCGAGGTGGGTTCTAAGAATCCTATTAGCACACAGAGGCTGAGTCTGCATATAATGGCCAGCCTCTGTTACTATACTGCTGCCCCCCAGGCCCTCTCCTGTGCTATCCCCCATAAATCAAACACCGTGCTAACGACATCGCTAGCCGGCTGTTCACATCTACACTGTCACTCTCGCCGCTCCCCCCGCCTCCTCTGTCGCCTGCGTCACTTCTCTCCCCGCTGATTGGAGGGAAGGGACGCAGGCCGGGAATGGAGAAATAGAGGAGGCGGGGAGTGGTGAGAGTGACAGTGTAGATGAAAACAGCCGGCTATCGACGCACTGCGTGTCGCAAGCACGGCTGTGTGATTTATGGGGGTCAGCAGAGCGCAGTGGGGGCCTGGGGGGAAACAGTATAGCAACAGAGGCTGGCCATTATATGCAGATACAGCCTCTGTGTGCTAATAGGATTCTTAAAACCCACCTCGGGTTCTCTTTAAGATTCTACTCCTTTCAAGGTCCCTTGATGGGCTGAAGAATCAGTGGAATTGCAATCAGACATCAGCCATTGGAATGAAAACACTAAATCCCCATTCACATTACCCACCCAGCCTACTGTTCACACAGTACTGTTCTCTGACACCATCCCAGTCAGCACCTTATTAAAGGACCACTGTCGCGGAAATCTTAAAAATACATGTAAACACATACAAATAAGAAGCATGTTTCCTCCAGAGTAAAATGAACCATAAATTGCTTTTCTCCCGTGTTGTTGTTACTTACAGTAGCTAGTACAAATCTGACATTACCGACAGGTTTTGGACTAGTCCATCTCTCCATAGGGGATTCACAGCATGGCCTTTGTTCTTTATAAAGACACTCCTTGAAAAAAATTCATAAAAAAGATGCTGGTCAGCCTCCGTGCCCGCTGCACACTTTTTTGGGCAGTTGGTCAGAGCAAGTGCCATTCACTAAGTGCTTTTGAAAATAAAGAAAAACCTGAGAATCCCCCATGAGAAGATGACCTAATCCAAAACCTGTCAGCAACCCCAATCACAGAAGCATCAGCAACCCCAAATCACAGGAGAACTCAGAAGGCCTAGAATCTCATCAGAATATTCAAAAACATTTTACTTTATCTACCATGTTTATTTTTACAAGTTTAACAGCAATCCTAATCACAGGAGGGTATGAAAGACTTGAGTCTGAGTTTAGTGCAGCTGTTTACGTCATTCTATGACCTTGCCAAAAGAAGAACAAATTTACACAAGCAAGAAGGGATACTGAAAGTTTAGCTATTCTCAGTTCAGGTTATTGAAAAGAATCAGGCGTCTTCACTGCCTCTCTCCACCCTGCTAGCTATCAGTCTCATCCCCAACATCAAATTTATCATCGGCTGCCTTATTTGTTAAATCACTACTTAATGAATACTTGATGAACTCGAGTCAACTTTTCTCTGTGCTCTAGATATTTTTTTAGCTGCAAAATAATTTCAGCTATGTATTAGACAGAGGAATTCCAGCGAGACAGGTTTCAAAAGGAGAAAACGAACAGTTTTTTTTAGTATCGAAGACAGCACTGTTCAAGCTGTGCTGATTGCGGCTCTCAGGGTGTCAGTTCTGGAGAAAAATAAAATCATCTAATAAGAGTATTGCAGGAACGGCTCACTCATTGCCTGCAGTAATCCCTCACACATCAAGCTGCTCTCACTCACATTCAGACAGCAGTGCAGGAAATAAGTTCAGGGCAAACTCTTACTAGTGAAACAATTCACATAGTGGTGGTATTTTCCAGTCCTTTCTTCATATACTGGGAAACAAAGTAAAACCTTTCAACATGTTTTCCTAGTGCTGTGTATGCCCTCAGGGCAAAACTTGTTTTCATCTGTAAATAAAACTACAAGAATAGTTGATGTTAAATAAATTACTTTTGAATATGCTTGTTAGGAGCTTCCTTGCAGCCTCAATAGCATGGTGATACAGTGTACGGGTGTTGGAATAGTGCTATGGGGCCCAGGAGCAGTTGGGGTCCTGTTCATACCCAACCTGCTCCCTAAGACAGCTTGCTAGTTATTCCTAAATTTAATAGTACAACTGTGCCCAATACAAAGCAGTGTTCTCCCCAGAATTTTTTCCAGCCGGGTGGCATGTAATAGTAGCCGGGTGGCATGAAAAAGTAGCCAGGTGGGGCGAGTTGAAAATGCAGGGCATCTGTGCTTACAGGATAGGAGGAGGTGAGGAGGTGAGCCGATAACAGCCGGGTGGTCACCAAATCTAGCCGGGTGGAGCACCTGGCTAAAAGACCCTGGGGAGAACACTGCAAAGCATCTAGAGAAGAAGTATTTTGTATTTCCGATTTGTTTCTGAACACTGTAGGCCTCTATCACATGAGATGGTGAAGGCAATGAATCCAAAACCTGTCAGCTGCTCCAGTGCAACGGCTTGGCGCTTGCAAGCACTTGGCACAGGCAGTAAAGAGCCGGTCACAGAACGGAGTCAAAACTGACACACATTGGACTACAACCACTGCCATTTGACTGCATTGTATAAACCTGAAAGCTAAAAGGCAGCTAGTGGCTGGCAGATGGGAGGCTAAACTGCCCAACAAGCCTGCAGTTCAGTCTTCTGTGAGGGCCTAGGCTGCATTCAGACTGCTTAAGGCCTCCTTCAGTCAGGAGGCTGATCTAATAGCAGGTTTAGGAAACTGCTCTAGTTCCTGCCAGTCTATTTGTGGAAAGCAACTATCATCTCTGCATTTGCTACACTGTATATTGTATGAGTGTACAATGCCATACATGGTCGAATAGGTTATTGCTCAAGTGTGCTCAGGGACAGGGGTCCCAGCATAATTTTGCTTTGGAGTCCTATCATTTGTAGTTATGTCTTTGATGCAGACAAGCAGCTGCCTACAGAGACGGTTATCTCCTTCAGTTGCTTCAAGTCACGTGACATAATATTTATAATAGGATTTTTAGCTGCAAAAGTCTCGTTTGACAAGAAAAAAAAAAGGCTCAGTATTCTATTAGCCAAGCTTTAAGAATTTTTATTGGCATCTGTGTTTAGAGATGGGCTTCTAAAAAATATTCATGCAGATTGGAAAAGATAGTCAGGAAATTTTTTGACAACAGACACATCTACATGTACATTACGGTCATAGAAAGCAGACATTTAGCAGAGACGTTTGCCTCATGACATCTGCTTAGTATCAGAAAGACAGTTATGACAGTTGTTTGCAATTGGACAGGCTACTCTGACAGTTGTATACTCCCTACTTCTGCTACAGACTTGCTCAACATGTGAGATGACACATAATCTCTGTATTCTTTCGTGTGTTTGGGCCATAGGCAACCCAACCCAATAGCTGGTGTGCTTCTCCCCAAATTAAAGGTTTGTTTGTTTGTTTGTTTTCTACATGCTGGGCTGCTTTACTCAACTGACTCTAGTCCTTAAAGGGACTCTGAGCAGTGCCTGTGGGTATGCCTTTAAGCATACCCACCACTAATTAATTATATCCTCACACCTACCAGCATGATATTTGTAATTCTTTCCCCCTGGGTTCCTTGTATTTCATTGCATTGCACTGAATGGAGCTGCTGACACTGGGGAAAGTGTCATCCTGCATAATACAATGCTGAATAAGGAATCCAAGATGGCGGCCGCGATTTCGTTCGCGAAAATAAAAAACTAAAAGGCGTAGGGTGGCAGTTTATATATCATTGGAAAGAGGAGAAAGAGAGTTTCAAAATGGTATGCATCTTTCCACAGTTACTGCACTGCTCGGAGTTCCTTCAAAGAGTAAATCCAGGGTAATGTTTTGAGGATTCACACATAAATCTGTTCAGTTCCGTTTCAATCCTGTCAGTTTTCACCAGTTTTGTACCACTTAACTCACAGGAGCTCGGCTGCACCTATCAGGTTGCGGCTGCCATGCTGGAGGCGGGCCAAGGCTACACAGGTAGGTGGCCTCAGAGTTTCGGACTACCCAACAGGCTTCCGGCAAATAATGCTGTGGCAGTTTTTTTCAGCCGTGAGGGCGGGGTTTAAGTTAAATGAACATTTCAGGTAATGGGTGTGTTATTCAATAGCCGATCCCCTGTTAGGGTACAATAAAGACCACATTAACAAGTGCCTCTTTTACACTGTAGGTACTTTTTAACTGAAGAAAGCAAATTCGCTGTAGCATTTAAAAGTCAACTCTGATAAGAAATCTTAATATACTAATAGATTGGTTATAGACCCTTCATTAAAAAATACTACATATGTTTCCATAATGTAAATTGCTGTGTGCAACCCCCAGCAAGGATTGCACTCCACTTCCTGTCCTCTATGATCTGGTTATTCGGACAGGAAGTGAAACGTAATCTACCTAACCAGAGATCTCAGAAATTCTAATGCCTCCTTAGTGTTTCCAAAGCTGAAGTAATGTTTTGTCTGAACTTGCACTTAAATGTCCACATTCCAACAAGTGAAAATAAAGCCTGCATTTTACAGCCTGAAGTGTGAAAATAATTAAGTTGTATATTTACCCATTTGAATCCTTGAATTAGTGGTTGCATGACTTTTCAGCATCCTTCCAGCGAGTGGTGTGTGCAGACACAGCAACTGTCACCCTCAAGGTTTGGGACCTGATCCCTAGAGAAAGAATTTTGGGCATGAGCTTTATACAGAGACAATTCTTCGCTACAGTCAATGTGTTGCTATGGAGAAGGGAAGGTGACACTGTGGGGCACAATGGGCAACAACATGCTTGTTCATCTTCATCAGAGATCCAGTGTACCAAACCTCTAAGTGATGTCAAGGGACGCCTGTACACATGCTAGACTGTTGACCAAGACTGCCCTGAATAGCCGCCTCAGTCAGTTCCATTAAGCTTTTGTACAATGTTAAAGCAAAAATGTTACATGACTTGAAGCCAAGCCAAGAAAAGAAAAACAAATAAAAATAGCCATTGATAGACCAGCTGCTAACTGAAAACCAGCTACTGGGGCAATCTGCTGGCTGGAAAACAAGTGCCAATCTTTTTTCACTTACAAATGCTCCCAAACTGCTAAGTTACATACAAATTTAATTGGAACTCATCCGAAAAGGCCATTCGGGGCTGTCACAGCCAAGAATCTAGCATGTGTACAGGTATCCCCAAGGTCACTTAAACCGGATCTGTTCGGGACAGCCAAGCACGTTGTTACTGCCCTTACCCCACCCATCAGAAGCCACTCCATTGTGCACCATGCTATTGTCCCTTCTCCCAGCCCCATAGCAACAATACACATCGCTAAGGTATGGCAGAGTGACTTGTCTGCACAGTGTTCATTTCATGTAGTGCCACCCGCAGGATTGAGCTCAGACCTGATAGGCAACACTTATGGTGCGTGTGAGCGTACATTTACAGGGAAACTTATTCTGCTGAGATAGGTTACTTTAGCTCAACAGATTCATGCAATTATTGACAAATCTTTCAGCTTACTTACCTTGTAACAACATTAAAATGTAGAAGACTTTTTAAGTACTGATATACGCTAATAGTAGCTGTTAAAAACTGAAGTTTTCAATTTAAAGAGAAACTGTAACCCAGGATTGCACTTCATTCTAGTTAGTAGCTGATACCCCCTTTCCTACAAGAACTCTTTACCTTTTCTCAAATAGATTATCAGGGATGTCTGTATGGCTGAAATTGTGGTAAAACCCCTCCCACTGTGTGAAGTCAGGACCTAGGGAGCCTTGTTGCATTGTGGGAAATAACGACTGTTTACAACTGCCAAGCAACAAGTATCTCCCTCTGTGCATGTTTGCCTATAACAAAAAAACAAAAAAAAAACAAAGAAAAACTTTTAGCCTATTGCATTGTTAGGGGTGGGGTTATACATAATGATAATTGTTGCTGGGTTTTTTCATGCCAGTAGTAAATATGATTACATGCAGGCTGAATGTGGACCAAACAATATGAACAAATTACCTGGTGAATATGAATAATTTCTTATTTTGCAATGAATTGATTTATCTTTTCCCCTTTTCGCTAAAGTTCCTCTTTAAGTTATTATTACTATATTCATTAAGGATTTATAAAGTGTTGAGACATTTTCCAGTGCTCTACAGAGTACTGTACACTGAATAATTCATGTTACTAGCTGTCCCTCATAAGAGCAAACAATGTGCTATCCCTATCATATTCTAGAGACAAATTCTGTGGAAAAGCCAATTAAGGTATAGCAGTGTCCAAATGTTTATGGAATGAAGCTCTGGTCCGAGTTGTAAACTCTTCCCAACCCTTTCTTCTCCACTAAACTGTTCCCATTGGCCAACTGTCACTATGCCAGTGTCTACTTATCCTGTCACCAACATCATATGATTACATATGGTGACAGCTGGTCAGTGGGAGCAGCTTAGTGAGGAAAAGTGAGTACAATTTATCACTCAGACCTGACTGTCTCTATGAACAGATGGATACGGTCCACTTAACTCCACAAGTATGTTTTTGGGATGGGACAGAAAAAATAAAGCACCAGAAGAAACAAAAAACGTACAGCATATAAGTGCCATGTAGATAGCATGCCGGCTAGAATAGGAGCGTGGATCTATAGCGCTGCAAGGCTAGTGTGCCAACCATATACCCATGTACTCCTTTGAGGAAAAATCTTGCACTCACTATTAAAACAATACACAAAAGACTATGCAATTTAAAAGTAACTCTGCAGTGAATGTAAACCTGTGTAGTACACAGGGACTCCGCTGGGGCTTTCTGATGTACGGTTTTGTACAGTACATTAGTAAGACTACCGACGCACAAGCATATTTTTCTTCTTTTTCTGAAACCTGGAAATCTATTGAGCACATGGTACACCTTCAAATACACCTGATCTGAGGCCATATACTCCTCCTGAGGAAGTGAACGTTGTTCATGAAATGCATCAAGCCAGGTGCTTGGCCAAACATACTGGGTGTTTTGTTTTTTTTATTCGTTTTGCTCTCAGTGATATAGGGAGTCTGGAATTTTCTTCCCTCACCAACTGAGAGAAGCAAATTACCTCACCTGAATTGGGTTTGAAATGATAATGGTACTGTATATGTTATCATTATATCTAATAGCGTGTATATCTGCTAGTTGTTTAAGTCCATATGTAACTTTTTTTTAACTCGTTAGCAGCTTCAATAGCTACCTCAATTTGAGATCAGTGCCCTGCTGTAAATTCTTGGAATGCTTTAATCTCTTTCTACTAGCAGAAAATATAGAAACTGAAAGCAGAAGTCCTCTGTTATTGTCTCATATTGCCCCCTTGTGACAAGTGGCCCAAATACACATTACAGCAGTACTAATTAGAAGCAATGCAATGTAACAAATAAGAAATAAAATGTGCTAATATAAATTGGCCTGCAGCACTTGCAAGCCTGTAAATTGGCAGCTAAAGGGTTCAAACGTTGGGATAAAAGTGTTATTTATATAACTAAAAGGCAGTTGTAATGCACGGTGTGTCCATGAAGTGCAAAGCACAAGCCACAGCAAGTCGCCGCCCTTCCGGTGGGGATAAAGGGGAGGAGGGTCCATCTGGTGCGGGCTCTGCAACGGGTGTTCTTAAAAAGAATTGTGGGATTACTGGAGTTTTTATAACCAATAAATGACATGACTAGACACATTGATATCCCCCTAAAATTCCTGAGACCAAACAATTTACAAAACTACATACTACACATGTAATACGAGTATAATTACTCTATATTTTCACGTGTCCATTATGTTACAAACGATTGTTATGCTATGATGTATACAGACACAATTTCCTACGCTCTCTCTGTATTTGGCTATGTGCTTTTACCAATACTCTGCACACGACTTGAGTTTCAATTACATTAACCTGCAATATAACTTTTATTTGCAGAGGTACTGTTAAACATATATCTTAAGGTGGCCCCAATCCATACTAACTTTTAGATTTCTTTTCAATTCAAGAATTTTATTACATTTTTCATTGACTAACATTTAAAAAAATCTGATCCAATATATCATGGGTTAACTTTTTCCCCAATTATGAAAGAAAAATGATTTAAAAATCTGAGAAAATTGCTTGGGTCTATTCATCAAGAAATTGGAAATGTACCCTACACCATTACATTTTTATAAAAATTGATCAGAAAAATCCACCACGCCCAATTGACTAAAACTGGGGGGAGGGGGAAAAAAAAAAAAAAAAAAAAAACACAGGAAATTCGATATATTTTCCCTAAAAAAAATAAAAAAAACACTTTGCATTTTCCTGTACGATATGTTTATCGAATTTCAGTAAAATTGAATATTTTATTGCATGGTGTGTGGCCACCTTTGTAAATTTATAGAGAGGGATGTTGTCAAGGATATTATATGTATTTAGAAAACGAAGCAACCATGCGATTGTGCGCACCTGTGTCTCCCTATTAAGTTTCAGCAAACAAAGCGTAATTCGTAAGTGCCAAAGGCTAGTAAGGATCTCTCTCTTTAAATAGAAACTTAACACGGGGTAATTTAAAATTTCCTCAACAAAACTAAAATTGCATTTTAAAAAGTATCAGACCGTAAAAAGAAAAAAAAAAAAAAAGAAAAAAAAAACGCAAACTAGTTGCACAAAGTACAACAAACATCAAGCACGGGATATCAACCTGAAAACCTACAAACATGTAGTGCTCGTCTCACCTTCAATTAAGGGATAAGGGAGCTCAGAGCAAAAAGTATTACAAATTTATTAAAGCGTTATAACAATATAAACAAACAAAGCATCCATAAAAATCCCCCCTAAAATCAAAGCACAGTAGCTAGGCATCCAGCACGAGTCCCTAATAGGAGTGTACTTCCTATAAATATCAGGATCTTTGCATGCATAGAGATTATCTTCAGACCCAACTTATGCGTTTGGATGCTGCAGTCTGGTGTAAATATTTGTGTCACCCCAGATTTAAAAGCGTATGCCCCTTTTTGTGTTATTTGCAAATAAAATAGACTTATAGCCTTTCCTTTTACTATATATATATATATATATATATATATATATATATATATTTAAATAATATATATATATATATATATATATATATTTAAATAATATATATATATATATATATATATATATATATATATATATATATATATATATATATATATATATATATATATATATATATATATATATATATATATATATATATATTGTGTGTGTACATTATTCAGCAATTGATATTTGATCTAGGCTAGGTCCATATATGTATTTATCTTTATACTTATGGCGCTCTAGCTTCAGGGATCCTCTCCTCTTCTCCCGATGTGCGTGCGCAGGTGGATGTATTTCCTGCGTTCCACGTGGCGGGAGTTTCCGGATGGGGTCCGTTTCGCCTTCCCTCCCTGGCTCCTCCCCGTCCCAGCCGCGCTGTGTCTATCCGTCCTCGCGTCTGGGTCGGGTGGGAGCTGGTGGGCGGTGACACTGGGGCATGATGCGCGCATGACGGATGCCTGACGGCGTCCTATAAGACAGCCTGCCGGCAAGGCTACTGGACTCACCACACCTTCCTTGAGAAAGCTGGCCGCTAGCCAGCGAAACATGTCGGATATTCCGGCGTGGTGACTTTGAGCCTGCTGCTGGTTCTTGGCTCCTTCCTCCCCTTCTATTGCTGCCACTGAACGAACTTCTGGGTACTCTGGACCTCCTGCATGGACCACCGACCACTTGGATGCAAACTTTGGCAACTCTAGCTTGTTGTTTACAAACGAGACTGTTTGACAATCCATCTGGACGGTAGCCATTTTGGCTGGATCCCATGCACGGACAACTACAGTGATCTCTTGAGCAATACTCTGGAACAGACCGGTATATCAGCGGAGGGTAAGAGCTATGCTGACTGCATAGCATACAGATTGAACAGGCTTGGCTTTGCTTTGCTGTCGTTTTTTGCTCTGCATCTTATACCCCCTCATGCCTGCAATTGTTGCAATGTCTGCACTGTGAAACTTTCTGCTATGCTGTACAGAGTACCCTCGAACTCAGTCATCTTTGCCACTGCTGCTTGCATATGAGACTTGTGCCTTTCTGCCTAAATAACAGGCTATATATCTGCTTCTAGCTAACCCAGCATCATCAAATTGCTATGGATATAATTTGTGCAATGCATTGGACTCATTCAGATCTAGCTATGATAAGTTCTTTTGGCTGCATGTGCTAGTGGTTGGTGTGCTTGACGGCGCCTGGGGAGGTTAGGTGGCCACCTGGCAGGTTCTTTTTGTTGTTTTTTATATATATGTATGTCAGTGTTTGTGTGTGTTTTTTGATTAATAAAAAGTCTTTTTGATACCTTTATAAAAACCCTTGTGGTCGTGATGACTCATAATCCCTCATTTTTCTATCCTTGACTTTTTTGCCAACTTATGCGTATACAGTGATCACCGCTGCTCTGCTTAGAGTAAGTGAATCTTCCGATTCCCCCCGTGTGCTGTATCTGCACGCCTCTGTATTGCCACTTACGCAACCGCCTCTGTGTTGCATAAGTGGCAACACAGAGGCGTGCAGATACAGCACACGGGGGGAATCGGAAGATTCGCTTACTCTAAGCAGAGCAGCGGTGATCACTGTATACGCATAAATTGGGCCTGAAGATAATCTCTATGCATGCAAAGATCCTGATATTTATAGCAAGTGCACTCCTATTAGGGACTCATGCTGGATGCCTAGCTACTGTGCTTTGATTTTAGCAGGGCTGTGGAGTCGGTCCAAAAATCCACCGACTCCGACTCCTCAGTTTAGGATTCCACCGACTCCGACTCCTCTAATTTGCATATTACAATTTTGTTGATTAAAAGTATGTAACATGAAATTCGTCTCTTAACTGCCAACGCTTAGGAATTTTACAAGACAACTGAAGTGAGAAGGATATGTAGACTACTATATTTATTCCCTTTAGACTAAAACTAGTCCTTGGTAAGAGTACTTGTAAAAGGTACAAACCGGAACAAAGAACATCTATCAGGCCCTAGGCAATGTAAGTGTGGGTACATGTAAGAACGATGTGCAGGTACTCTGCAGGGGAATGAGGAGATTCTTCCTCTATTACACATTCTTCATGCACAATCTGAACAAGGTTTATGGGTGACAGACAACACCTCTGTGTTCAATGTGCACAGCATTCTCAGTGGATTCCCTGCAGCTCTGTGGGGAGTGCATATGTAGAGTATAGTACTACTGTGTAACAAAGTAAACCTGAGACAGATGAAATTAAAGTTTTATACATACCTGGGGCTTCCTCCAGCCGCCTTCAGGATAATCAGTCCCTCGTTGTCCTCCTCCACCACCTGGATCTTCTGCTATGAGTCCAGGTACTTGAACCAGTCGGGCGTAGTGCGCATGCACACACTCCGCCGCCAGGAGCATACTACACCTGTGCAGCACTATTGCGCAGGTGCAGAATGTTCCTGGCTGTGGGAGCGGCATGCGGCCGGACAGCGCTGACTGGCTGAATTACCAGGACTCATAGCAGAAGATCCGGGTGGTGGAGGACAGCGAGGGACTGATTAGCCTGAAGAGGGCTGGAGGAAGCCCCAGGTATGTATAAAACTTTACTTTTCATCCGTCTCAGGTACCCTTTAATTTGAGGTCACCAAACCAAATTTTAACATATCAAATTATTTGATTTCATCAGCAAAGGGAGTGCATACATTTGCATAAATCAGCATCAGTGCAGAATTATTTCCATCTCATTGACCATCTCTATTAGTGACACAGCTACACATCAGGCTTTATTCTTACAGCATAGATGTTATTTAGTATATATAAGAGATTCCTGTGTACACATCATATATACAGTCACAATCAGATATGTATATCTGACCTTAAAAATACGGGGACTGCTTTATTGAAGCAGCACAAGTAACTAATTTTGATTGGTTTATTTCATTTTTGTGGACTAAGCACAGCTATTACTGTATATATACATTATTTTTAATGACTATTATCTGAGAAATAGAACATTTTATCATATTTTCTATTTTAATTACAGTTACAAATTCAGGAGTCGTAGTCGGAGTCTGTGCATTTTTTCCCGACTCCGACTCCAGGCACCCAAAATTGCCCGACTCCACGACTCCGACTCCACGACTCCGACTCCACAGCCCTGGATTTTAGGGGGGATTTTTATGGATGCTTTGTTTGTTTATATTGTTATAACGCTTTAATAAATTTGTAATACTTTTTGCTCTGAGCTCCCTTATCCCTTTATTGTAGTTGCACACAGTATTAAAGAGAATCTGTATTGTTAAAATCGCACAAAAGTAAACATACCAGTGCGTTAGGGGACATCTATTAGCCTCTGTCACAATTTCACCGCTCCTCGCCGCATTAAAAGTGGTTAAAAACTGTTTTAAAAGGTTTGTTTATAAACAAACAAAATGGTCACCAAAACAGGAAGTAGGTTGATGTACAGCATGTCCACACATAGAAAATACATCCATACACAAGCAGGCTGTATACAGCCTTCCTTTGGTATCTCAAGAGATCATTGTGTGTTTCTTTCCCCCTTCTGCTCTCATGCACTGAAGTTTCAGGCTGCTCTTTTCTTCTTGCAAACAGCTTTGCCCTTGTCTGTAATCCTCAGTATGTGAAAGCCCAGCCAGCTCAGAGGACGATTTATCCAGCTTGTAAAAGATAAGAGAGAAGAGAGAATCTGCCATAATCTAAATAACACACAGGCAGTGTGCAGAGAGGGGCCTGGAGGGGAGAGATTCATCACAGAACCACAACACTGAAGAACTTGGCAGCCTTCCAGACACAGGCCGACAAGTCTGACAGGGGAAAGATACATTGATTTATTACAGAGACTGTTATAGTAGAAAGTGCTGCAGTAAGCCAAAACACATTAGAATAGCTTTTGGAACTTGTAGGATGATAAAAAACAGGATGCAATTTTTGTTACGGAGTCTCTTTAATGAAAAAAGGCACTGCTGTATAATTTCACAGCTATAATAAAGCTATAATTATCAATCGCACTTGATGGTCATTTTGTTAGTGATGGGTAAGAGCAGATGAGAAGCTATTCTGGAAGTAAAGCTCTAAGCATGGAGAGTACATGAGGACAGAGAGGATCACAGCAAGGCATGCTGGAATGTGGAGTAGCTGGGGTGTGTCACCCCTCTACAGTAACAACAAACCTTATTCTAGCAAAGTGGAACACAATTCAACTTGAAAGAGCGAAAGTGATACAATAATCCAACAACAACCAAAGCTTTGTAAGTAGCTTTGATTGTCATCCTAAAATGATCCAGTATGATGATTGTTCTTTATGTTGTAGTCAAAGGTATTAATGATCCATAGTGTTGAACCCATAAAGGACCACTACAGTGAAAAATTGTAACAATTAAAATGCATTATATGTATAACATGTGCATTTTTTCCAGATTAAAATGCACAATTCATTTCTTTTTTCCCTCGTCAGTCAGATTTTAATAATCTGACAGATTTTGGACTAGTCCATCTCCTCCTAAATTCCTAAATTCTCAGCCTTTCCTTTATTTTTTAAAGCACTTCCTTAACGGTAGTTGCTCAGTCCAACTGCCAAAATAGTTTGTGAGTAGAGGTTAGATACTTTCCAGGGATTCTTTTTGTAAAGAATAGCGGAGATAATGGGCATCCCCCATGAGGAGATGGACTATTCCACAACCTGACAGATTTGTAAGATTGTTACTACCTACAGTAAGTGACATCAACATAGGAGAAAAGTAATTTATAGTGTATTCTACTGTGGAATAAATTAACTTCTCATACACATGTATTTTACATTTTACAATGTTTTAAAATAGTGGTCCTTTAATGTTCAAACGCATCCTATGCCGTCCCTTCTCCATAGGACTGTCCAGAAGAGAGAGTCAAGAAACCTTTTTTTTTTTTTTTTTTTTGGTACAGGGATCACTCCTAAAGCTAACACTCAAAAATATTGTCCCGAAAGGATTCAAAAATAACTGGGATCCATCATCTTAATTCCAAACCTGCCTGTATAAAATCTCTTACACATCATATTAAACACTAACAATATTCTTTTCCCATGAAATAGCATTTTTTGTTGGGTTTGGAATCCACTTAGAATTGTAAAACTCTATAAAAAAACGCTTGCGATTTTGCCACTTAATAAAAACAGAGCCATATTTACAGTGATTTCAGGCTAATCAAATTTGAGCCCTGCTTTCCTTTATGATATCACTCCAAAAATGCTGAAAGCAAAGCGTTTGCGTTTTTGAAAACTCGCAGTGGCTCCTGTAGGATCATGGCCATTCACTTTCAGCAGTGAAGCTCTTGTGGAATCGCCAGTGCAGCTCTTGGGGAAATGTCAAGGCATGCCTCACAGAAGCATTGTGGGAGAATGATGTCACCCGTTATATATAAAACTATGCATGCAGAGCCAGGGCACACTTGCACTTGTATGGTGCACATGACCACAAAGAGTGTTGATAGATATCTATCCATCCATCCATCTATCTTACCTCACTGGTACGTTTACATCTGCACCTTGAACTGACACCTAAAGCAAATGCACAAACCCAATATGTACTTATAGAAGTAAATGTATACATACACAGTTAGCAGAGTTAGTTACTACTCAGATAGGCAGTGAAGAAACAGAACCACTAAAAATTTTGCAGAGTACCTAAAAGAACCCCAAAACATCCTACCAAAAAAACGTATGCCAAGTAAAATGTTGCCTTCCTAAGCCAGAAAGCATTTGCAAATATTCAGCTTCATGTGAGCCAATCATAACCCCCATAATGCATCACATCAGCAGAGTGAGGGTACATGCACATTATTTTATGTTCTGAAAAAGCCAGTTATGCACCTGGTGCAATTACCGGTACTTGGATCTTCCGTTATATTTCCCTACACAGCAGCTGTCAGACTGGAAAAGGGAGGCAAACTCCAGTGCTGCTAACCATAGCGGGAAAGGGTGCAGCATGCTGTTGCTCTGCACAGTGGTATCAGCACATCCAAACATACTTGTATTTGTTGGAGTAGAATAGAGAGAAGTCAGGTAGGATCTCTGGCTGAGCAGTCTCGAGTGAGTCACAGAAATGGCTGGACGTAACATAACATCTTTCATAATGCAAAAAAATAAAAGAAAAACCTTCAGTCCATATTTCAACTGTGTACTTAGCATTTTCCAGGAGTTAAGCTGACAAGGTTCCTATTAATGCGACTCGCACAGTTTTGATTCAAGCAGTGAAGTATTAAATAGAATACTTTCATGCCAGATGCATATTGAGCAAACTGCCATCCCGTATAGTGGGAATATATATATATATATATATATATATATATATATATATATATATATATATATATATATATAGTTTGGCATTTGCAGAAATATAACTTTTGTTGTGTGAATACTTCATCCTACTAATTACTGAATCTGAGAGAGCCTAAGCGCTTTGAGTCCTATGGGAGAAAAGCGCTATAGAAATGTTATTGTATTGTTATTATATTATATATGTATATATATATATTTTCAATGTTAAACACATATAGGTTTATCTAGACGAGAAGTATTGTTAGTGTTACATACAATGGAGATGAAGAGTATACAATAAAGCCATTCATATGACATTTCCTGAGACCTACTTAAAGAACCACTATCGGGAAAAAATGTAAAATAAGTGTATAAGAAGTACATTTCTCAGATAAAAATGCACAATAAATTACTTTTTTTTAACTCCTATACTTCTGTCGCTTACAGTAAGCAGTAAAAAATTCTGACAGGTTTTGGACTGGTCCATCTCCTCATGGAGGATTCTCAGTATTTCCTTTATTCTTTACAAAAGCACTCCCTGGAAAGGATCTACACAAACATGCCAGTTGGTCTCCCTAATCACTTATACGCTAATCAGACTGCCATTCAGGAAGCATAAGCATACGGAAGTTGCATGGTGAACAGCTATACAGGTCACCGAGTACCTGTGCCTCTGCCGGTGCCTAGCCTCAGCTGAACTGCTCTGACAGCTTCGGTAGTAACCAAACGACAAAGAGATGGCACACTACTGGCTGCAAAAGCCCTTTCTGTGTATTTATCAAACAAGAACACTACATGTTACGGATTTAAAACATCCATCAGGTGTGAAAAAAAAGTTTTTCACACCTGATGAAGGATGTTTTAAATCCGTAACATGTAGTGTTCTTGTTCGATAAATACACAGCAAGTGATTTTGCAGCCAGTAGTGTGCAGTCTATTCATTTTCGTTTAGATGCAAATCGGGAAGTGCTTTGAAAATAAAAAATGTTTAACACCCTTGAGGAGATGGATCAGTCCAAAACCTGTCAGATTTTTACAACCTATTGCAAGTTACAGTGGCACAGGAATAAATAAAACTTACAATGCATTTTACTCAGCAACAAATGTGCATTTTATAAATATGCCTGCATTATAAATTTTACAATTTTTCCTGATAGTAGTCATTTAATACATACATAATATGGCATAAACATACATTTATGTTGTACATAAAAAAACAAAAAAACCATGGCTGAAGTCAAACCAATAAAGATTAATACAAGTGTTACAGCCATAGTTGCTAGACCATATGACCTTTACATTACAGCGGCATTTCTAGCCTAGCTTATACCAAGCTTGAAATAGAGAATGAACCAAGATGAATATGCAAACCATGAGGACTCCACAGCCCCTTGAGTGCCACAATGCATAGACAACGATCATACTTCATAGGTGGTCAGAGCTTGTCATCTCCTGAAGCCTTCTTTTATAGTAGCCCAGCATGGACAGGCATAACACTCAGGAGTCACATTTCCTGCACATACTTTATTTGCCAACGAGGTTTTTCCCTTTTACTTGTCCTCTGGGTCAATAATTGCAGCCTGTGAGTTCAACTGTAGTCTCTAGATTTTATGACATTTAAGCTTCAGACACTCTGGGTTTGTCAATCCACTTTCCATAAGATAAGACTTCTATTGATCCTGATTTGTCATTTATTCAGAACAGGAGGTTCAGACACCATCAGGCTCTTTTCACATCTAAAATCAAAAATCGCTGACAGCAGAGATTTCCGATTTTTTTGCGCATTTTTTCCTTTTTCCACTGCGCAGTACTATTTTGTGCAAATCGCTTTTGTAAGCGCTTTTGCAGAACAATTCCATTTTTTCACTTCCTGATGTCAGTCAGGAAGTGAACTCTTTGACCTGGAAAAGAATACATACAATGTATTTATTCTTAAAACCGCAAACGCAATCGCCGCATGAAGCAATTTGGTGAGCACTTAGCGCTCTTCCTATACCTTCCATTAGAGCAAACCGCCCCAAAAATGGTCCAAGCACCGCTTTGCGGAGCACAATGCGGACGAAATGCGCATATATGAACCTTCTCATAGAGAATCATTGCACAAGCGATTTGTGGGCGATTTTGAAAATTGCCTGCGCTTGAAAAAAGCCCGAAAACGTCCTAGATGTGAACAAGCCCTCACTAAGGTTCCATTTCCACTACTGCTGAACGTGGCTTGAATCTGCAGTTTCCCAGCATGCAAGCTGCACAATGAAAGGCTGCCTATCTCTTCAAAGCCTTGCTGTCCACATCACACTGACATGCAATTCTGGATGCATGCTGCAGCCTGAATCCATATAGCCGTGCATGGCATGGCTAGGCCATCCAGATGCATACTCACATAACTACAAGTGTGTCCTGCAAAAAGCACGCTGGCTAAGCAGAAGCCAGCCCTTATTAAGGTAGCCATACAGCTAACGATTTTTCTTCAAAGGACTAAGCGATCAACTGTATTGGGTGATCAACTTCAATGTGGTTGAAACGAAAGTCATTGGATTTGTGGCCCACACACTACGAGCGATATCCTATGTGAATCACTGATCTGACTAATGTTGTGCCTCCATGCTCTGAATGTGAAAATCCATTCAGTGTTTGAGGGCTCGTTTCCACTGTTGCGGTGCGGAATCGCCTGGATTCCACCGCAGAAGAAATCGCATGCGGCTGCGTTTCTGCATGCGGATTTAGCCGCGATTTCGCATGGCAAGGAGCCAGGCGAATTTAACCAAGTCACTGCCTGAGTACAGCTCCATAGCAAACCATGCGAAATCGCACGCGAAATCGCGGGGAAATCCGCATGACAAAGCCGCATGCGATTTCCCTATTAAATGCATTAGCGGCGATTCGCCCGCATTCCTCCCGCACGCGAAATCTGACGGCTCTGCCATGCAGATTTCTGCCGCACCGAAAAACGCTCCCGCCGCCGCACAAGTGGAAACAGCCCCATCCACTTATATTGACTACGCGAATCCGCATGCAGTGCCCGCATGCGGATTCGCTATAGTGGAAACAAGCCCTGAATGATATGTGGACAGTACAGTGTTCTCCCCAGAATTTTTTTCCAACTGGGTGGCATGACATGTAGCCGGGTGGGGGCGAGATGAGAGAATGTTGGACAGGCGTTTCTGTGCACAATTAGGAGGAGGGGAGTCGATGACAGCCGGGTGCTCACCAAAACAAGCCGGGTGGAGCACCAAGCTAAAAGAGCCTGGGGAGAACACTGCAGTAGCCAATTCCTGTACGCTCGTTTCTGTATGATCGACTGATATCTTCCATCCTGCTCAATCAACAATGTTGGTCTATTCTACATGATATCGGCCACTTTACTTAGATCAGGTATATTGGAACACATATGATTTTCTCTTGACTTGATAAAGTGAGCAAATCAACTGGCCGATGGTACAGCCAAATGGCTAGATGTATGGCCACCTTTAGAGTTTTCCAGCTGGAGACAGTTCTTTGCACTGAGGTACATGTCAGAGGTACGGAAAAATTATTGTTTTCAAATTACAGTGATCTGTATACCATACATTAATTTAATCTCTCCTCAAAAGACTTTTTACAACTTAAATGGTTGCACCACAAGTACCACGGATATGAAGAAGGAAATAAAAGAGCAATCATTGACTTCTTGAACAAAGGATGCATTTTAGGTTTCCTCTGAGATAGTGGTTTATATCCCTTCATTATAGCATTTTTCTTCAATGCTTGAGTCACATTCTTTAATTTTTTCACCTATGTTTGCACATCAGTCTCATCAACCGTCTTCTCCTTTCTGAGCCTTCTGTGGATGTCAGCAGCTATATAAATATATACAGTGGAGGGAATAACTATTTGACCCCTCACTGATTTTGTAAGTTTGTCCAATGACAAAGAAATGAAAAGTCTCAGAACAGTATCATTTCAATGGTAGGTTTATTTTAACAGTGGCAGATAGCACATCAAAAGGAAAATCGAAAAAATAACCTTAAATAAAAGATAGCAACTGATTTGCATTTCATTGAGTGAAATAAGTTTTTGAACCCTCTAACAATAAAAGACTTAATACTTAGTGGAAAAACCCTTGTTTGCAAGCACAGAGGTCAAACGTTTCTTGTAATTGATGACCAAGTTTGCACACATTTTAGGAGGAATGTTGGTCCACTCCTCTTTGCAGATCATCTCTGAATCCCTAAGGTTTCGAGCCTGTCTCTGTGCAACTCTGAGCTTGAGCTCCCTCTATAGGTTTTCTATTGGATTAAGGTCCGGAGACTGACTAGGCCACTCCATGACCTTAATGTGCTTCTTCTTGAGCCACTCCTTTGTTGCCTTTGCTGTATGTTTTGGGTCATTGTCGTGCTGGAACACCCATCCATGACCCATTTTCAGTTTCCTGGCAGAGGGAAGGAGGTTGTCGTTCTGGATTTCACGATACATGGCTCCGTCCATTTTCCCATTAATGCGATTAAGTTGTCCTGTGCCCTTAGCAGAAAAACCCCCTCAAAGCAAAATGTTTCCACCCCCATGCTTGACGGTGGGGACGGTGTTTTGGGGGTCATAGGCAGCATTTTTCTTCCTCCAAACACAGCGAGTTGAGTTAATGCCAAAGAGCTCTATTTTGGTCTCATCAGACCACAGCACCTTCTCCAAGTCACTCACAGAATCATTTAGGTGTTCATTGGCAAACTTCAGATGGGCCTGCACATGTGCCTTCTTGAGCAGGGGGACCTTGCGAGCCCTGCAGGATTTTAATCCATTGCGGTGTAATGTGTTTCCAATGGTTTTCTTGGTGACTGTGGTCCCTGATAATTTGAGGTCATTCACTAACTCCTCCCGTGTAGTTCTAGGATGCTTTTTCACCTTTCTCAGAACCATTGACACCCCACGAGGTGAGATCTTGCGTGGAGCCCCAGAGCGAGGTCGATTGATGGTCATTTTGTGCTCCTTCCATTTTCGAACAATCTCACCAATAGTTGTCACCTTCTCTCCCAGCTTCTTGCTAATGGTTTTGTAGCCCATTCCAGCCTTGTGCAGGTCTACAATTTTGTTTCTGACATCCTTGGACAGCTCTTTGGTCTTTCCCATGTTGGAGAGTTTGGAGTCTGCTTGATTGATTGATTCTGTGGACAGGTGTCTTTTATACAGGTGACTAGTTAAGACAGGTGTCCTTAATGAGGGTGACTAATTGAGTAGAAGTGTCTAACCACTCTGTGGGAGCCAAAACTCTTAATGGTTGGTAGGGGTTCAAAAACTTATTTCACTCAATGAAATGCAAATCAGTTGCTATCTTTTATTTAAGGTTATTTTTTCGATTTTCCTTTTGATGTGCTATCTGCCACTGTTAAAATAAACCTACCATTGAAATGATACTGTTCTGAGACTTTTCATTTCTTTGTCATTGGACAAACTTACAAAATCAGTGAGGGGTCAAATAATTATTTCCTCCACTCTATGTCATTCTTTGGCCAAGAACTCAATGACTGCACTTCATTTCTCCTTCATAACCATGACACTGCTTCACTTAGGAGTAAAGGAATTATTTCAGTCATGCGGTAAGAGTTACTTTACCTGGTGGTGTAAAGACATCCCATCCAGGGTAATAGTTTTACAGAAAATGGCAAGATAAGTACATAAGTAAGATGCAGAAGAGCAGAGATGATGGTAGCAGGAAGGCTCACACTGATGATCTCACATAGAGGTGGATGCGTCAAGGTATGGGCAGTTTTGGTCTGTATTGGTATCATATGAAAGGCACATCCAAGAAACTGCTACTATTCTACATTGTACCACAACCATTCTTTTTAGCCGATATCTTGTTGGTACCAACTTTCCCCTCAAACAAAAATGATGGTTCCAAACATATAAATGGGCCTGATCCAATTCAAATTTTCACTTAAGTTTTCTCCTAGGTGGTATTTTCACTTTGTAAATAAAATGTCTTTTAAGCCACCAGCAAGCAAGAAACTACTCAGAATAATTTTGACAGTACTTTCTAACCGACTTTTTGGTACTTTAAGTTGCAGAGTGCAACATTTTTTTTAAACAGAAGATTAAAAATGATCTAGGAGAAGACTTAACTTGTGTAAAGTGTATATGGACTGAATGGAGCCATGGAATGGAATGGCCTATCAATTCAACCAATCTGAATCTCAGAGTTTTATTGAGGTGCTCATTAACTGTACAATCTCCCAAACAATCGACCTGGTACGTGGTACCATTAATACTGCCAATTTGTAGTCGTATTGATCTTTCAGTCGTTCCAAATTTTGGATTGATTCTACTAGACAAGACAGAACATTTATATTGCGCTCCTGGCAGACTCAAAGCACTTTTGCACAGCCACTGGGGCGCACTCAGTAGGCAATAGCAGTGTTAGGGAGTCTTGGGCAAGATTCCCTATGATAAATTGTGCTCCTGGCAGACTGAAAGCACTTTTCTGCAGCCACTCAGTAGGCACACTCAGTAGGCAGTAGCAGTGTTAGGAAGTCTTGCGCAAGGTCTCCTCACTGAATAGGTGTTGGCCGAGAAAGAGCAGATATTCGAACCTTGGTCTCCCGTGTCAGAAGCAGAGCCCTTAACCAGTAGACTATCCAGCCAGACTGATCGGATTGCTTAAAATGTTACCTTCCTTTGGTGGGCCCGAATAATCCCTTCCTATCGATCGGACAGTCGATCGTTCAGAAGATTCTACTTTTAGTGGCCACCATATGATAAAATGTTCTATTTCTCGGATAATAGTCATTAAAAATAATGTATATATACAGTAATAGCTGTGCTTAGTCCACAAAAATGAAATAAACCAATCAAAATTAGTTACTTGTGCTGCTTCAATAAAGCAGTCCCCGTATTTTTAAGGTCAGATATACATATCTGATTGTGACTGTATATATGATGTGTACACAGGAATCTCTTATATATACTAAATAACATCTATGCTGTAAGAATAAAGCCTGATGTGTAGCTGTGTCACTAATAGAGATGGTCAATGAGATGGAAATAATTCTGCATTGATGCTGATTTATGCAAATGTATGCACTCCCTTTGCTGATGAAATCAAATCATTTGATATGTTGTTAAAATTTGGTTTGGTGACTACAAATTAAAGGGTAACTGAGACGGATGAAAAGTAAAGTTTTATACATACATGGGGCTTCCTCCAGCCCCCTTCAGGCTAATCAGTCCCTCGCTGTCCTCCACCACCCGGATATTCTGCCATGAGTTCTGGTAATTCAGCCAGTCAGCGCTGTCCGGCCGCATGCCGCTCCCACAGCCAGGAACATTCTGCACCTGCGCAATAGTGCTGCACAGGTGTAGAATGCTCCTGGCGGCGGAGTGTGTGCATGCATGCGCACTACGCCCGACTGGCTCAAGTACCTGGACTCAGAGCAGAAGATCCAGGTGGTGGAGGAGGACAACGAGGGACTGATTATCCTGAAGGCAGCTGGAGGAAGCCCCAGGTCTGTATAAAACTTTAATTTCATCTGTCTCAGGTTTCCTTTGTTACACAGTAGTACTATACTCTACATATGCACTCCCCACAGAGCTGCAGGGAATCCACTGAGAATGCTGTGCACATTGAACACAGAGGTGTTGTCTGTTTACAATCTCCTCATTCCCCTGCAGAGTACCTGCACATCATTCTTACATGTACCCACACATCATTCTTACATGTACCCACACTTACATTGCCTAGGGCCTGATAGATGTTCTTTGTTCCGGTTTGTACCTTTTACAAGTACTCTTACCAAGGACTAGTTTTAGTCTAAAGAGAATAAATATAGTAGTCTACATATCCTTCTCACTTCAGTTGTCTTGTAAAATTCCTAAGCGTTGGCAGTTAAGAGACGAATTTCATGTTACATACTTTTAATCAACAAAATTGTAATATGCAAATTAGAGGAGTCGGAGTCGGTGGAATCCTAAACTGAGGAGTCGGAGTCGGTGGATTTTTGGACCGACTCCACAGCCCTGGAAAAATCACTGGAAAATAGTTTTACAAAACGATAGTGATTTTGCTAGCATTTTGCGATCCCCAGTGTAAAGGAGGCCTAACTGATAGACAATGATGCGTCGTCTCTTAAAATGCTGGAGTCTGAAACCAAAAGCATAACACAGATAACATGATGACAGAGCAATACACTCATATCACATGTACAGCACAAAGGTATAGCAATTCATCAACTAAAGTCTATTGATGATTTTTGCCGTCCTGTGCCACAGTTCAAACAGGTGAGAGTCCAAACTAGAATCCAAATCTACGATAAGTGGGTTAATGCATTTAATGACCCTTCAAGCACATGACCTATAGCATTTCAACCTTCACCTTACAGGCTGACCTCTTCAATGGTATGGGTATTAAGATGGAGGATCTATATAAGCTTCCCCACCCCAGCCCCCCTTTCCTTGGGCCATGGACCAGGGACTCTTACCAGTCTCATGCAGGACTGGGGCTGGGATCATATGCATCAACATACCTCAAAAAAATAACATTCCATATATTGCAACAATATTTAAAATTTGATTAAACATAAAACCAAACGACGGTAACTACTAAACATAAAAAAAAAAAAAAAAAAATGGAATAGTACTGAGTTTATCCATAGGCTCTCCCTCGTATGAACACTGGTTTATCTCCTGCTGGTTGGGCGGGTCTGTATTATGTGCAATTACATGTACCTGTAAATACTGTAGAAAGCCGTAGCTCAAAGCGGTAACCCCGAGCTACATGCGTGGTAGCCGCGGGGAGGTCCATGCAGAGCATTGCGTGCATTGTAGCGTGCGTTCTCACTCACCTCCTGGGCAATTCAGACACTGGCGGCCATTTCTCCTCCTGTCCACGGAGGCTCTGCATCCCCTAGTGAGATCGCCAACTGTCGTCATGAAGACAGCCGGCAATCTCACTATAGGGTTACAGCGCCACACGGAGGATGGAGGGAGAACTGCAGCGCTGGATCCCAGGGAGGGGAGTAAGTGTAGTGGCTGCTCCAGGCTCTCTTGAGGTATGATTTTTTTTCTTGCTTTTAGGGTCTAAAAGCACATGAAACCTTTTTTCACCACTTTAGACCCTAAAATCAGGAAGGAATCATACCGCCAAGGAGGTTAAAGGATACCAGATGTGAAGAAACAGAGAAAGGGGGGGGGGGGGGGGGGTGGACAGCCAAATACTATCACCTATTCTGATGCCCAACGCTTCCCCCATTCTCCTCTCTAGCTCCCTTATCATACCTAAAAGCCCCCCGGGACCTTCTCCCGGGTCGCCAGAGGCTTCACTGCGCAGGAGTTGGCCGGGCTGCGCACATCCAACAGCACGTGCAGGTAGCCAGGAGTGCTCCGCGCATGCGTATGACGTAAAAAAAAAAAAAAAAAAAGCTGACCATATTGCACCCACAGCATTTTAAATAGAGAATACAAAAGAAATATTACCTGGCTGCAATTTTTGATAAGTACGTTACTGCATCAAATGTCATCTACCACCATCTTTAAAAATTGAAATTGCATTAAAAAGGCAAACACACGCGGTTTTTTGAATTTTATTGTTCTAATATATCTATTTGAGATTCTGGGAGCCTGTGTACAAGTTGTCCCAGCACGCAACATGATCCTACCTAGGCAAGATGCCCAAGAAGGAGGTGGGGAAGCTTCAGCCTGCAATTAGTTAAATTAATGTTTGCACTTGGAAATAAAAAAATAAATTAAAAAAAATGTATGATTTCATATTAAAATTTAATGTAAATGTTTATTATTATTTATATAAAGGTAGCACTGACATCTTCTGCAGTGCTTTACACAGTATGAGTATGCAGTCTTGCTGCCCCTCAGGGCGCCCACAATCACTACCATAGTCATACGCCCATTGTGGTCAAGGGCCTATTTCAGGACAAAGCCAATTCCCTTCTCTTTATGTTTTGGGGATGTGGTGGAGGAGTGCAAGCATGATCAGTTTTTAGTTTAGGTTTAGGTCTGCTTTAAAAGTTATTACCGTACTTAGTTTATCCTGCGTTTCAAAAGTTTTGTTTTTAACATATAATAGTGTAACAAACAATAACAAAAGTCTTGTTCAAGAGTTATCAAGTACATTAACCACTTGCCGACCGCCCACAGCCCATGGGCGGCGGCAAAGTGGACGCCTAAAGGACCGCAATACGCCTTCAGGCGGCGCGTCCTTTAGGCATGCCGGGGGAGCGATCGCGTCATTGATGACGCGCGCTTCCCCCGGCAACTGGCTCCGCCCACCCGCCGTAACATCCCGCCGGCCATACGGAAGCGCCGGCGGGATGTTAACCCCGCGATCGCCGCTACAAAGTGTAGGCGGACACAGCCAGCAGTGGGCCCCTGTGCAAAATATCAATTGTGGGCCCCCCTGACCTGCGGCGCGCGAAGTGGCAAAAAATGGGCGTGGCTATAACCTGCGGCAAAAAATGGGTGTGGCTATAACCTGCGGCAAAAAATGGGTGTGGATAGAACCTGCGGCACGTAGCGCCGCGGCAAAAAATGGGCGTGGCAATGACCGGATAAGGGCGGAGCTAACTGTAATTTAAAGTGATCCCGGGGTGAGAGTGATATGGAGGCTGCCATATTTATTTCCTTATGCCCAGAAAATACGTGCAATGATGTCGGCAGATATGCCCAGAAAATACGTGCAATGATGTCGGCAGATATGCCCAGAAAATACGTGCAATCATGTCGGCAGATATGCCCAGAAAATACGTGCAATCATGTCGGCAGATATGCCCAGAAAATACGTGCAATCATGTCGGCAGATATGCCCAGAAAATACGTGCAATCATGTCGGCAGATATGCCCAGAAAATACGTGCAATCATGTCGGCAGATATGCCCAGAAAATACGTGCAATCATGTCGGCAGATATGCCCAGAAAATACGTGCAATCATGTCGGCAGATATGCCCAGAAAATACGTGCAATCATGTCGGCAGATATGCCCAGAAAATACGTGCAATCATGTCGGCAGATATGCCCAGAAAATACGTGCAATCATGTCGGCAGATATGCCCAGAAAATACGTGCAATCATGTCGGCAGATATGCCCAGAAAATACGTGCAATCATGTCGGCAGATATGCCCAGAAAATATGTGCAATCATGTCGGCAGATATGCCCAGAAAATATGTGCAATCTTGTCGGCAGATATGCCCAGAAAATACGTGCTATCAAGTCGGCAGATATGCCCAGAAAATACGTGCAATCAAGTCGGCAGATATGCCCAGAAAATACGTGCAAGCAAGTCGGCAGATATGCCCAGAAAATACGTGCAAGCAAGTCGGCAGATATGCCCAGAAAATACGTGCAATCGTACGTGCGATGACGGGTACATGAACTTAGCAGCAGTTAATTCAGCAGTTGACATCAACAGGGAACTTTGAGTAAAGCCCTGTCTCCTAATAAAAAATTATGCGCTATTTACTATACATATAGAAGATATTAGATAGTGAGCTCCTCTGAGCACAGTCAGTGTCGTGACTATGTACTCTGTAAAACGCTGCAGAAAATGTCAGAGCTATATAAATACATAATAATATGATAAGACATTCAACTATGACTATGATAGGAGTAGTGTGAGCTCCTCTAAAGGACAGTGAGCGACATAACGATGTACTCTGTAAAGTGCTGCAGGTGGATGGGTGGGCTAAACGATTACCTGGTCGGGAGGGTGGGTGAGCTAAAAGATTATCTGGTCGGGAGGGTAGGTGGGTGTGTGGGCTAATAAAATTACCTGTGAGGGTGGGATGGAGGATTACCTGGGTCTGGGTGGGTGGAGGATTACCTGGGTCTGAGTGGGTGGGCTATAGGATTACCTAGGTCTGGGTGGGTGGGCTATAGGATTACCTGGGTCTGGGTGGGTGGGTGGGCTATAGGATTACCTGGGTCTGGGTGGGTGGGCGGGTGGGCTATAGGATTACCTGGGTCTGGGTGGGTGGGTGGGCTATAGGATTACCTGGGTCTGGGTGGGCTATAGGATTACCTGGGTCTGGGTGGGCTATAGGATTACCTGGGTCTGGGTGGGTGGGTGGGCTATAGGATTACCTGGGTCTGGGTGGGTGGGTGGGCTATAGGATTACCTGGGTCTGGGTGGGTGGGTGGGCTATAGGATTACCTGGGTCTGGGTGGGTGGGTGGGCTATAGGATTACCTGGGTCTGGGTGGGTGGGTGGGCTATAGGATTACCTGGGTCTGGGTGGGTGGGTGGGCTCTAGGATTACCTGGGTCTGGGTGGGTGGGTGGGCTCTAGGATTACCTGGGTCTGGGTGGGTGGGTGGGCTCTAGGATTACCTGGGTCTGGGTGGGTGGGTGGGCTCTAGGATTACCTGGGTCTGGGTGGGTGGGTGGGCTCTAGGATTACCTGGGTCTGGGTGGGTGGGTGGGCTCTAGGATTACCTGGGTCTGGGTGGGTGGGTGGGCTCTAGGATTACCTGGGTCTGGGTGGGTGGGTGGGCTCTAGGATTACCTGGGTCTGGGTGGGTGGGCTATCGGAATACCTGGGTCCTTTGGGCTATAGGAATACCTGGGTCCTTTGGGCTATAGGAATACCTGGGTCTGGGTGGGTGGGCTATAGGATTACCTGGGTGTGGGTGGGCTATAGGATTACTTGGGGGTGGGTGGGTGGGCTATAGGATTGTCTGGGTGGGTGGGTGGGCTATAGGATTACCTGGGTCTGGGTGGGTGGGCTGTAGGAATACCTGGGTCTGGGTGGTTGAGTGGGCTGTAGGATTACCTGGGGGGGCTGTAGAATTACCTGGGGGTGGGCTGTAAGATTACCGGGGGGGGGGGGCTGTAGAATTACCTGGGGGGGCCTTTAGGATTACCTGGGGGGGGGGCTGTAGGATTACCTGGGGGGGGGCGAAGCTGTAGGATTACCTGGGGGGGCGGGCTGTAGGATTACCTGGGGGCGGGCTGGTCGGTCTGGGAGGGTGAAAGATAAGATTACCTGGTGGGTGGACTATTTGCCGAGGCTGGGAGGAGGGCCCGATCACTCCCTCACCTCGGCGGGCCCCCCTCCTGTTATGCGCGGCGCCGAGCGGGAGATACAGCCAGCTATTAGTCTCCGGGCTGCAGCAGACACTAGAGCACCAGCCGCCTGTCCACTCCTGTCTCCTCCTCAGCAATACCGCTCTGCACGCACTGAATCAGGAAGTAGTGCAGAGCGGTATTGCTGAGGAGGAGACAGGAGTGGACAGGCGGCTGGTGCTCTAGTGTCTGCTGCAGCCCGGAGACAATAGCTGTATCTCCCGCTAGGCGCCGAGCATAACAGGAGGGGGGCCCGCCGAGGTGAGGGAGTGATAAGAGTCGGGCCCCCCGGGGATAAAAAAAACTAAAAAAAAAAAAAACGCCTGCAATACATAATGGGACCCTCAAAAACGGAGCTTGAGGGGCCCCTGTGCGCTTGCACGGCCGTATGTCCGCCACTGTAATACACTTTGTAATGTATACAAAGTGTATTATACAGGCTGCCTCCTGCCCTGGTGGTCCCAGTGTCCGAGGGACCACCAGGGCAGGCTGCAGCCACCCTAGTCTGCACCCAAACACACTGATCTGCCCCCCCCCCGCCCACTGATCGCCCACAGCACCCCTCAGACCCCCCCCCTGCCCACCCCCCAGACCCCTGTTTGCACCCAATCACCCCCCTAATAACCCATCAATCACTCCCTGTCACTATCTGTCAACGCTATTTTTTTTTTATCCCCCCCCCCCCCCCCTGCCCCCTGCCCCCTCCTGATCACCCCCCCCCCCCCACCCCTCAGATTCTCCCCCACCCTAATCTGCCCCTTGCGGGCACCCAATCACCCGCCAACACGCTCAGATTGCCCTCTGACCCCCCCTTATCAATTCGCCAGTGCATTAATTACATCTGTTCTTCCCTGTAATAACCCACTGATCACCTGTCAATCACCTGCCAATCACCTATCACCCATCAATCACCCCCTGTCACCCCCTGTCACTGCCACCCATCAATCAGCCCCTAACCTGCCCCTTGCGGGCAATCTGATCACCCACCCACACCATTAGATCGCCCGCAAACCCGCCGTCAGATTACCTCCCAAATGTACTGTTTACATCTGTTATCTTCTCTAAACACCCACTAATTACCCATCAATCACCCATCAATCACCACCTGTCACTGTTACCTATCAGATCAGACCCTAAGCTGCCCCTTGCGGGCACCCAATCACCCGCCCACACGCTCAGATTGCCCTCAGACCCCCCCCCCCCCCCTTATCAATTCACCAGTGCATTAATTACATCTGTCCTTCCCTGTAATAACCCACTGATCACCTGTCAATCACCTGCCAATCACCTATCACCCATCAATCACCCCCTGTCACTGCCACCCAACAATCAGCCCCTAACCTGCCCCTTGCGGGCAAACTGATCACCCACCCACACCAATAGATCGCCCGCAGATCCGACATCAGATCACCACCCAAGCGCAGTGTTTCCATCTATTCTCTCCTCTAAACACTCACTAATTACCCATCAATCACCCCCTATCACCACCTGTCACTGTTACCCATCAGATCAGACCTTAATCTGCCCCTTGCGGGCACCCAATCACCCGCCTACACGCTCAGATTGCCCTCAGACCCCCCCCTTATCAATTCGCCAGGGCATTATTTACATCTGTCCTTCCCTGTAATAACCCACTGATCACCTGTCAATCACCCCCTGTCACTGCCACCCATCAATCACCCGCTGTCACTGCCACCCATCAATCAGCCCCTAACCTGCCCCTTGCGGGCAATCTGATCACCCACCCACACCAATAGATCGCCCGCAGATCCGACGTCCGATCACCTCCCAAGTGCAGTGTTCACATCTGTTCTCTACCCTAAACACCCACTAATTACCCATCAATCACCCCCTGTCACTGCTACCTATCAGATTAGACCCCTATCTGCCCCTAGGGCACTCAATCACCCGCCCACACCCTCAGAATGCCCTCAGACCCCAGCCCTGATCACCTCGCCAGTGCATTGCTTGCATCTATTCCCCCCTCTAATCACACCTTGAGACACCCATCAATCACCTCCTGTCACCCCCTAGCACACCTACCCATCAGATCAGGCCCTAATTTGCCCCGTGTGGGCTCCTGATCACTCGGCCAAACCCTCAGATCCCCCTCAGACCCCCTTCCGATCACCTCCCCAGTGCATTGATTGCATCTATTTTCCCCTCTAACCACCCCCTGAGACACCCATCAATCACCTCCTGTCACCCCCCTAGCACTCCTATCCATCAGATCAGGCCCAATACAACCTGTCATCTAAAAGGCCACCCTGCTTATGACCGGTTCCACAAAATTCGCCCCCTCATAGACCACCTGTCATCAAAATTTGCAGATGCTTATACCCCTGAACAGTCATTTTGAGACATTTGGTTTCCAGACTACTCACGGTTTTGGGCCCGTAAAATGCCAGGGCGGTATAGGAACCCCACAAGTGACCCTATTTTAGAAAAAAAGACACCCCAAGGTATTCTGTTAGGTGTATGACGAGTTCATAGAAGATTTTATTTTTTGTCAAAAGTTAGCGGAAATTGATTTTTATTGGGTTTTTTTCACAAAGTGTCATTTTTCACTAACTTGTGACAAAAAATAAAATCTTCTATGAACTCGCCATACACCTAACGGAATACCTTGGGGTGTCTTCTTTCTAAAATGGGGTCACTTGTGGGGTTCCTATACTGCCCTGGCATTTTAGGGGCCCTAAACCACGAGGAGTAGTCTAGAAAACAAATGCCTCAAAATGACCCGTGAATAGGACGTTGGGCCCCTTAGCGCACCTAGGCTGCAAAAAAGTGTCACACATGTGGTACCGCCGTACTCAGGAAAAGTAGTATAATGTGTTTTGGGGTGTATTTTTACACATACCCATGCTGGGTGGGAGAAATTTCTATGTAAATGGTCAATTGTGTGTAAAACAAATCAAACAATTGTCATTTACAGAGATATTTCTCCCACTTAGCATGGGTATGTGTAAAAATACACCCCAAAACACATTATACTACTTCTCCTGAGTACGGCGGTACCACATGTGTGGCACTTTTTTACACCCTAAGTACGCTAAGGGGCCCAAAGTCCAATGAGTACCTTTAGGATTTCACAGGTCATTTTGCGACATTTGGTTTCAAGACTACTCCTCACGGTTTAGGGCCCCTAAAATGCCAGGGCAGTATAGTAACCCCACAAATGACCCCATTCTAGAAAGAAGACACCCAAAGGTATTCCGTTAGGAGTATGGTGAGTTCATAGAAGATTTTATTTTTTGTCAAAAGTTAGCGGAAAATTGATTTTTATTGTTTTTTTTCACAAAGTGTCATTTTCCACTAACTTGTGACAAAAAATAAAATCTTCTATGAACTCACCATACTCCTAACGGAATACCTTGGGGTGTCTTCTTTCTAAAATGGGGTCATTTGTGGGGTTCCTATACTGAACTGGCATTTTAGGGGCCCTAAACCGTGAGGAGTAGTCTGGAAATCAAATTTCGCAAAATGACCTGTGAAATCCTAAAGGTACTCATTGGACTTTGGGCCCTTTAGCGCAGTTAGGGTGCAAAAAAGTGCCACACATGTGGTATTGCCATACTCGGGAGAAGTAGTACAATGTGTTTTGGGGTGTATTTTTACACATACCCATGCTGAGTGGGAGAAATACCTCTGTAAATGACAATCTTTTGATTTTTTTACACACAATTGTCCATTTACAGAGTTATTTCTCCCACCCAGCATGGGTATGTGTAAAAATACACCCCAAAACACATTGTACTACTTCTCCCGAGTATGGTGATACCACATGTGTGGCACTTTTTTGCACCCCATTTTAGAAAGAAGACACCTCAAGGTATTCCGTTAGGAGTATGGTGAGTTCATAGAAGATTTTATTTTTTGTCACAAGTTAGTGGAAAATGACACTTTGTGAAAAAAACAATAAAAATCAATTTTCCGCTAACTTTTGACAAAAAATAAAATCTTCTATGAACTCACCATACTCCTAACGGAATACCTTGGGGTGTCTTCTTTCTAAAATGGGGTCATTTGTGGGGTTCCTATACTGCCCTGGCATTTTAGGGGCCCTAAACCGTGAGGAGTAGTCTGGAAATCAAATTCCGCAAAATGACTTGTGAAATCCTAAAGATACTCATTGGACTTTGGGCCCTTTAGCGCAGTTAGGGTGCAAAAAAGTGCCACACATGTGGTATCGCCGTACTCGGGAGAAGTAGTACAATGTGTTTTGGGGTGTATTTTTACACATACCCATGCTGGGTGGGAGAAATAACTCTGTAAATGGACAATTGTGTGTAAAAAAAATGAAAAAATTGTCATTTACAGAGATATTTCTCCCACCCAGCATGGGTATGTGTAAAAATACACCCCAAAACACATTCTACTACTTCTCTTGAGTACGGCAATACCACATGTGTGGCACTTTTTTGCAGCCTAACTGCGCTAAGGGGCCCAAAGTCCAATGAGCACCTTTAGGCTTTACAGGGGTGCTTACAAATTAGCACCCCCCAAAATGCGAGGACAGTAAACACACCCCACAAATGACCCCATTTTGGAAAGTAGACACTTCAAGGTATTCAGAGAGGGGCATGGTGAGTCCGTGGCAGATTTCATTTTTTTTTGTCGCAAGTTAGAAGAAATGGATTCTTTTTTTTTTTCTTTTTTTTTTGTCACAAAGTGTCATTTTCCGCTTACTTGTGACAAAAAATAATATCTTCTATGAACTCACTATGCCTCTCAGTGAATACTTTGGGATGTCTTCTTTCCAAAATGGGGTCATTTGGGGGGTATTTATACTATCCTGGAATTCTAGCCCCTCATGAAACATGACAGGGGGTCAGAAAAGTCATAGATGCTTGAAAATGGCAAAATTCACTTTTTGCACCATAGTTTGTAAACGCTATAACTTTTACCCAAACCAATAAATATACACTGAATGGTTTTGTTTTTTTTATTAAAAACATGTTTGTCCACATTTTTCGCGCTGCATGTATACAGAAATTTTACTTTATTTGAAAATTGTCAGCACAGAAAGTTAAAAAAATCATTTTTTTGCCAAAATTCATGTCTTTTTTGATGAATATAATAAAAAGTAAAAATCGCAGGAGCAATCAAATAGCACCAAAAGAAAGCTTTATTAGTGACAAGAAAAGGAGCCAAAATTCATTTAGGTGGTAGGTTGTATGAGCGAGCAATAAACCGTGAAAGCTGCAGTGGTCTGAATGGAAAAAAAGTGGCCGGTCCTTAAGGGGTAGAAAGACTGTGGTCCTCAAGTGGTTAATTACCAATAAACATAAAAGCTAACTGAACAACTTGTAACACAAACAGTAATTAAGCCAATGTAGGCTCAACCAGTGCTCCAGAGGTTTCAACCTGTGTTTAGGTGAGGAAAGCTAGTGCAGAGAAAAAAGGACTAGGGGATTACAGGGATTTTGTATTTTGTTTTTGGGGGAACTGACAAAACACCAAAGAGAGAATGGGTCAAGTCTTGTGGTAAGATAGAAAGATGAGAAATAAAGAATGAGGAAAGGGGGACGGGGAAAGAAGAGGGCCTGTCTCACAGCCTCGTTATGACAGCATCCTCCAATGAACCCCTCATTTTAGCTTGAGCCAGGAATCCCAATTTTTGGGGAATTTCTTATGGGTATCTTTGTTACTTTATTTTAACAACAACAAAGTATGTCTCAAATTTTTAAAGACCCATTTCAGGCCCAGGTACTTCAATGTCTTCTTGGTCCTTTTGGGATTCCTCAGCAGCCTCAAAGCTTGTTTTGTTTCTGTATAAACTACTGGATTAGCTGATGTCATCTAATTCACTTTAAAGTTATGTGCACATGTATTATTAGTGTCACTCATCAGGATCGAGCTCAATCCTGGGGGCAGCACTGCGGGGATGCATTGCTCTGTTATAGGGAGGGGAGAAGAGACAATAGTCTGGCGCACGACAAGTGGATTCTGGCGGGTGGGGTAAGGAGGAAAACGTGAGCTCAGGGCCCAATGTACACACACAGGGTTCTTAGCAGGGATGGGACTGAACATCAACTCAGGAGTCTAATATATTGCATTAACCACTTGCCGACCGCCCACAGCCCATGGGCGGCGGCAAAGTGGATGCCTTAAGGACCGCAATACGCCTTAGGGCGTTGCGTCCTTTTCCTATGCCGGGGGAGCGATCGCGTCATTGATGACGCGCGCTTCCCCCGGCAACTGGCTCCGCCCACCCGCCGTAACATCCCGCCGGCCATACGGAAGCGCCGGCGGGATGTTAACCCCGCGATCGCCGCTACAAAGTGTATAATACACTTTGTAATGTATACAAAGTGTATTATACAGGCTGCCTCCTGCCCTGGTGGTCCCAGTGTCCGAGGGACCACCAGGGCAGGCTGCAGCCACCCTAGTCTGCACCCAAACACACTGATCTGCCCCCCCCCCCGCCCACTGATCGCCCACAGCACCCCTCAGACCCCCCCCCCCCCCTGCCCACCCCCCAGACCCCTGTTTGCACCCAATCACCCCCCTAATAACCCATCAATCACTCCCTGTCACTATCTGTCAACGCTATTTTTTTTTATCCCCCCCCTGCCCCCTCCTGATCACCCCCCCACCCCTCAGATTCTCCCCAGGACCCCCCCAGACCCCCCCCCCTTGTGTACTGTATGCATCTATCCCCCCTGATAACCTGTCAATCACCTGTCAATCACCCATCAATCACCCATCAATCACCCATCAATCACCCATCAATCACCCATCAATCACCCATCAATCACCCATCAATCACCCATCAATCACCCATCAATCACCCCCTGTCACTGCCACCCAACAATCGGCCCCTAACCTGCCCCTTGCGGGCAATCTGATCACCCACCCACACCAATAGATCGCCTGCAGATCCGATATCAGATCACCTCCCAAATCCATTGTTTACATCTATTCTCTCCTCTAAACACCCACTAATTACCCATCAATCACCCATCAATCACCCCCTATCACCACCTGTCACTTTTACCTATCAGATCAGACCCTAATCTGCCCCTTGCGGGCACCCAATCACCCGCCAACACGCTCAGATTGCCCTCTGACCCCCCCTTATCAATTCGCCAGTGCATTAATTACATCTGTTCTTCCCTGTAATAACCCACTGATCACCTGTCAATCACCTATCACCCATCAATCACCCCCTGTCACTGCCACCCATCAATCAGCCCCTAACCTGCCCCTTGCGGGCAATCTGATCACTCACCCACACCAATAGATCGCCCGCAGATCCGACATCAGATCACCTCCCAAATCCATTGTTTACATCTATTCTCTCCTCTAAACACCCACTAATCACCCATCAATCACCCCCTATCACTTTTACCTATCAGATCAGACCCTAATCTGCCCCTTGCGGGCACCCAATCACCCGCCCACATGCTCCGATTGCCCTCAGACCCCCCCTTATCAATTCACCAGTGCATTAATTACATCTGTTCTCCCCTGTAATAACCCACTGATCACCTGTCAATCACCTGCCAATCACCTATCACCCATCAATCACCCCCTGTCACTGCCACCCATCAATCAGCCCCTGTCATTGCCACCCATCAATCACCCCCTGTCACTGCCACCCATCAATCAGTCCCTAACCTGCCCCTTGCGGGCAATCTGATCACCCACACACACCATCCGATCGCCTGCAGACCCGCAGTCAGATCACCTCCCAAGTGCATTGCATCTGTTCTCTCCTCTAAACACCCACTAATTACCCATCAATCACCCCCTGTCACTGCTACCCATCAGATTAGACCCCCATCTGCCCCTAGGGCACCCAATCACCCGCCCACACCCTCAGACCCCAGCCCTGATCACCTCGCCATTGCATTACTTGCAACTATTCCCCCCACTAATCACACCTTGAGACACCCATCAATCACCTCCTGTCACTACCTGTCACCCCCTAGCACACCTACCCATCAGATCAGGCCCTAATTTGCCCCGTGTGGGCTCCTGATCACTCGGCCAAACCCTCAGATCCCCCTCAGACCCCCTTCCGATCACCTCCCCAGTGCATTGAGTGCATCTATTTTCCCCTCTAATCACCCCCTGAGACACCCATCATTCACCTCCTGTCACCCCCCTAGCACTCCTATCCATCAGATCAGGCCCAATGCAACCTGTCATCTAAAAGGCCACCCTGCTTATGACCGGTTCCACAAAATTCGCCCCCTCATAGACCACCTGTCATCAAAATTTGCAGATGCTTATACCCCTGAACAGTCATTTTGAGACATTTGGTTTCCAGACTACTCACGGTTTTGGGCCTGTAAAATGCCAGGGCGGTATAGGAACCCCACAAGTGACCCCATTTTAGAAAAAAAGACACCCCAAGGTATTCTGTTAGGTGTATGATGAGTTCATAGAATATTTTATTTTTTGTCAAAAGTTAGCGGAAATTGATTTTTATTGGGTTTTTTTTCACAAAGTGTCATTTTTCACTACTTGTGACTAAAAGTAAAATCTTCTATGACCTCGTCATACACCTAATGGAATACCTTGGGGTGTCTTCTTTCTAAAATGGGGTCACTTGTGGGGTTCCTATACTGCCCTGGCATTTTAGGGGCCCTAAACCGTGAGGAGTAGTCTAGAAAACAAATGCCTCAAAATGACCTGTGAATAGGACGTTAGGCCCCTTAGCGCACCTAGGCTGCAAAAAAAGTGTCACACGTGGTATCGCCGTACTCAGGAGAAGTAGTATAATGTGTTTTGGGGTGTATTTTTACACATACCCATGCTGGGTGGGAGAAATCTCTCTGTAAATGGACAATTGTGTGTAAAAAAAAAAATCAAACAATTGTCATGTACAGAGATATTTCTACCACCCAGCATGGGTATGTGTAAAAATACACCCCAAAACACATTATACTACTTCTCCTGAGTACGGCGGTACCACATGTGTGGCACTTTTTTACACCCTAAGTGCGCTAAGGGGCCCAAAGTCCAATGAGTACCTTTAGGATTTCACAGGTCATTTTGCGACATTTGGTTTCAAGACTACTCCTCACGGTTCAGGGCCCCTAAAATGCCAGGGCAGTATAGGAACCCCACAAATGACCCCATTCTAGAAAGGAGACAACCAAAGGTATTCCATTAGGTGTATGGCGAGGTCATAGAAGATTTTATTTTTTGTCACAAGTTAGCGGAATATGACACTGTGAAGAAAAACAATTCAAATCAATTTCCGCTAACTTGTGGCAAAAAATAAAATCTTCCATGAACTCACCATACTCCTAACAGAATACCTTTGGGTGTCTTCTTTGTAAAATGGGGTCATTAGTGGGGTTCCTATACTGCCCTGGCATTTTAGGGGCCCTAAACCGTGAGGAGTAGTCTTGAAACAAAAATGACCTGTGAAATCCTAAAGGTACTCATTGGACTTTGGGCCCTTTAGTGCAGTTAGGGTGCAAAAAAGTGCCACACATGTGGTATTGCCGTACTCGGGAGAAGTAGTATAATGTGTTTTGGGGTGCATTTTTACACATACCCATGCTGGGTGGGAGAAATACTTCTGTAAATGACAATCTTTTGATTTTTTTACACACAATTGTCCATTTACAGAGTTATTTCTCCCACCCAGCATGGGTATGTGTAAAAATACACCCCAAAACACATTGTACTACTTCTCCAGAGTACGGCGATACCACATGTGTGGCACTTTTTTGCACCCTAACTGCGCTAAAGGGCCCAAAGTCCAATGAGTACCTTTAGGATTTCACAGGTCATTTTGCGGAATTTGTTTTCCAGACTACTCCTCATGGTTTAGGGCCCCTAAAATGCCAGGGCAGTATAGGAACCCCACAAATGACCCCATTTTAGAAAGAAGACACCCAAAGGTATTCCGTTAGGAGTATGGTGAGTTCATAGAAGTTTTTATTTTTTTGTCACAAGTTAGCGGAAATTGATTTTAATTGTTTTTTTCACAAAGTGTCATGTTCCGCTAACTTGTGACAAAAAATAAAATCTTCTATGAACTCACCATACTCCTAACGGAATACCTTGGGGTGTCTTCTTTCTAAAATGGGGTCATTTGTGGGGTTCCTATACTGCCCTGGCATTTTAGGGGCCCTAAACCATGAGGAGTAGTCTTGAAACCAAATGTCGCAAAATGACCTGTGAAATCCTAAAGGTACTCATTGGACTTTGGGCCCTTTAGCGCAGTTAGGGTGCAAAAAAGTGCCACACATGTGGTATCTCCGTACTCAGGAGAAGTAGTATAATGTGTTTTGTGGTGTATTTTTACACATACGCATGCTGGGTGGGAGAAATAACTCTGTAAATGGACAATTGTGTGTAAAAAAAATGAAAACATTGTCATTCACAGAGATATTTCTCCCACCCAGCATGGGTATGTGTAAAAATACACCCCAAAACACATTATAGTACTTCTACTGAGTATGGCAATACCACATGTGTGGCACTTTTTTGCAGCCTAACTGCGCTAAGGGGTCCAAAGTCCAATGAGCACCTTTAGGCTTTACAGGGGTGCTTACAATTTAGCACCCCCCAAAATGCCAGGACAGTGAACACACCCCACAAATGACCCCATTTTGGAAAGTAGACACTTCAAGGTATTCAGAGAGGGGCGTGGTGAGTCCGTGGCAGATTTCATTTTTTTTTGTCGCAAGTTAGCAGAAATGGAAACCTTTTTTTTTTTTTTTTTTGTCACAAAGTGTCATTTTCCGCTTACTTGTGACAAAAAAATAATATCTTCTATGAACTCACTATGCCTCTCAGTGAATACTTTGGGATGTCTTCTTTCCAAAATGGGGTCATTTGGGGGGTATTTATACTATCCTGGAATTCTAGCCCCTCATGAAACATGACAGGGGGTCAGAAAAGTCATAGATGCTTGAAAATGGGAAAATTCACTTTTTGCACCATAGTTTGTAAACGCTATAACTTTTACCCAAACCAATAAATATACACTGAATGGGTTTTTTTTAATCGAAAACATGTTTGTCCACATTTTTCGCGCTGCATGTATACAGAAATTTTACTTTATTTGAAAAATGTCAGCACAGAAAGTTAAAAAAATGATTTTTTTGCCAAAATTCATGTCTTTTTTGCTGAATATAATAAAAAGTAAAAATCGCAGGAGCAATCAAATAGCACCAAAAGAAAGCTTTAGTAGTGAGAAGAAAAGGAGCTAAAATTCATTTAGGTGGTAGGTTATATGAGCGAGCAATAAACCGTGAAAGCTGCAGTGGTCTGAATGGAAAAAAAGGATCTGGTCCTTAAAGAAAACCTGAACTGAAAATTAAAAGTCAAAATAAGCATACACAAGTCATACTTACCTTCCATGTAGTCTACTCCTCAGTGTCTTTCTCCTGTCCCGCATCCTGTTTGTTCACTGTGATCAAGGGAATTTTCCGTCCTCCATTTTGAAAATGGCCATTACCCATAACAGCTTTCTGGTCAGCACACTGTTAAACTGTAACATCGCCCACTTGAGCCATAGGGTAACATGGACATTACCTGGTACATGAGTTTTCCTCTCAGCTATAACCGACAGCAACTGATATTTTACTGACAGCAACTGATATGTTTCAGATCTGACAAAATATTGTCAGAACTGGAAGGGATCATTGTCAGAAGAAAATGGTGCGCTTCTGAAAGGAACTGATGGCAAGGTACCTATGTAATGTTCATGTGAAGTTACCTCATGTGTTTATTTTAAATATTTTTACTCAGTACAGGTTCTCTTTAAGGGGTAGAAAGACTGTGGTCCTCAAGTGGTTAAACATAGCTTTAAAGAGAATCTGTATTGTTAAAATCGCACAAAAGTAAACATACCAGTGCGTTAGGGGACATCTCCTATTACCCTCTGTCACAATTTCGCCGCTCCTCGCCGCATTAAAAGTGGTTAAAAACCGTTTTAAAAAGTTTGTTTATAAACAAACAAAATGGCCACCAAAACAGGAAGTAGGTTGATGTACAGTATGTCCACACATAGAAAATACAACCATACACAAGCAGGCTGTATACACCCTTCCTTTTGAATCTCAAGAGATCATTTGTGTGTTTATTTCCCCCTGCAGCTATCTTCCACTAAAGTGTCAGGCTGTCTCTTCCTGCAGAATGCAGACAGCTCTGCCTGTATGTTATTCCTCGGTATGTGAAAGCCCAGCCAGCTCAGAGGAGGATTTATCCAGCTTGTAAAAGATAAGAGAGAAGCTGCCCTAACCTAAATAATACACAGGCAGTGTGCAGAGAGGGGCCTGGAGGGGGGAGATGCATCACAGAACCACAACACTGAAGAACTTGGCAGCCTTCCAGACACAGGCCGACAAGTCTGACAAGAGAGAGATAAGTTGATTTATTACAGAGATGGTGATAGTAGAACGTGCTGCAGTAAGCCAGAACACATTAGAATAGCTTTTGGAACTTGTAGGATGATAAAAAAACAGGATGCAATTTTTGTTACGGAGTCTCTTTAAAGTACCTTGTTAGGAGCCCATTCACTGGTTACCTTCTATGACTAAGGAGCCATTTCTGCTCCGATACGCATAATCATTTGTTACCGAGTGTCCACAGATGTTGCAATAACAATTGGACTTTTATCCATTTATCCGGAGTGGAAGGGTCATCCTTTTCTACACTATCTTCTATGGACTACTGATCCCTTGCTTCCGGTCGGAGGATAATGTGAGTGTTGTGGTTGTAGTGGCCCTTTCTTCTACTGGTCACATTATGCACCACAAGCTGCAGTATTGTTCCAGAGATTCCGTCTGTGTCTGCCCGCTTGCTGTCTGAACAATAAAATGAGGTAACTCAGGCAGAAGCTCCACCCACACAGACCTTTCTCAAGTCATCTGGTTCTGGTCATATGATCACAATTTTAAGACAGAAAATTTCACTGCAGAATCCCATTTCGTACAAAAAAAGTAAAACACTAATAAGTGATCATTATAAATCTGCGCCAGGGTATGGGCTTGAAATGCCAAACTGAACATAAATTCAAGCCTCTCCAAGTACAATATTTTCAACATCATAAGGTAATACCCATTCCAAATACTCTTCTCACCTTCCCCACTCCTGATTACGTTGCTCCAGGACCCTCTGCTCACGTTAAAAACCTCAAGATTTGAAACTGAAATGTGACCTCTGAGTCTGCATGGCCATACTGAGGCTTAATGATTGGTCACACAAGTACCCCATATAACACTATCATAATCAGTTAGCCCGTGGATCTGAAACAAAAAGTGCCTTATGGTGCCATCTGTACATAGAGCAGTATCACTATAGTTGCTAACATTTACCAATCATGGAATCATCATTGCACTACACAGCAGAGATGAGCATATTAGCCACCGAACTCAGAGACTATAGCTGAGCATTCAGACATTCTCCTTTTTTGGAAATTCATGTATACACAGCTTTGTTTAAGAAATCAGAAGAGGAAACTAACATGAATAGGATCATTGGGGGGGGTGGGGGGATCATCTATTTATACTTTAAAGTGTGCTTTTTTCCTTTGCCTGTCTGACAAACTACTGTGGTATTTTACTCAAATTTACACACAAACAAGGATCAAAGCTTTGTCCAAATACAACTTTTTTTGCTTTTTGAAGCCACAGCTCTTTTATTTGGAAAGCAATCCAACATCATTTAATAGATACATCTGATGACAGTAGCGTGCCAATTATTTGAGGTTCCACCTGTAGTTACCAACAGCAAAAGGCTTCCACGCTGTTGAATTTTTACTATGGAAACACAGAAGATGTACAGATGGCTATAAAGAAAACTAATAGTAAAAGTACTGCTGTTGCCAGAGCAATAACTGCAGAAATTAAACAAGATCTCCAACTGGTTGCTCTAGTTGACTTCTCTGAATTTACTATAGTTTCATTTGCTCCCATTGATAAACAAAGTCTAACTAATTAATTTTGGCTAAGACATTTTCAATATCAATGTATTAAATATCACAGCACAAAAACAGCATTGTTTGCCATGAATTGGCCGAGTGCAGAGCTGCTGCCAAGCAATTAGTGGTATTGCTACCATCCAGAGTTAGACTGGCCATACACACATAGACTGCCACCCAATAGACAAAGCAATCGATCCATGTCTGATCCAAATCTGAACAGAGAGGGATCAATTCCTACCACTCACATCATTATTATCCTCTATAATAAAAGTGTCTCTGCGTCCCATGTCCCTGTGTGTGTGTTTTTCTTTACTGCACATGTGCAGGGAGGGATGAAGAGACACTGAAGGGGAGGAAGGGGCAGGGATGTGCGCGTGATCGTGTGCAGCGGCTGTGCGGCGGACGTACACGTGCTCAACGGGAAGGCGCGCAGTGACAGACCTAGAACGTTTTTAAACGGGCTAAGGTCACTAGTTATTAATATTTATACAGTGATGACATCTTCCGCAACGTTTTACAGAGTTTATATAGTCATATCACTAACTGTCCCTCAGAGGGGCTCACATTCTAATCCCTACCATAGTCATATGTACAGCATAAGTCTAGGGCCAATTAAGGGGGAAGCCAATTAACTTTTCTGTATGTTTTTAGGATGTGGGAGAAAACCCAAGCAGAAATGTGGAGAACATAGAATCTCCGGGCAGACAGTGCCATGGAAGGGATTCAAACCGGGGACCCAGCGCTGCAAGACGAGAGAGCTATCATACTGCTTTTCACTAGATATCAGCATGAAATGTATTAAAAAAAAAATCAAATGGCAGCATTGCACTGCTTGATGCAGTGCAACACTATTGGCAAACAAACGAAGGCTGCTCCTGCTCCACCCCTAATCGACGGATATTTTCCGTCTGGTCCGATCAATAATTGTGATCGATTTTGCGTAAAATATAACAATAACAATCACCAATATGCCTAACACTAACCTTCTTACCGATATGCCCAATGGCCCTTTCCCACGAGCAGTCGATAGGCATGCCTGCCAACTGCTCACTGAGCACGCAGTTCAACTGCCTGTTGAAAAGAGCCCTCACACTAACCCTCTTACCGATCTGTCAAACACTGACCCTCTTACCGATCTGTCAAACACTGACCCTCTTACCCATATGTCAAACACTGACCCTCTTACCCATATGTCAAACACTGACCCTCTTACCCATATGTCAAACACTGACCCTCTTACCCATATGTCAAACACTGACCCTCTTACCCATATGTCAAACACTGACCCTCTTACCCATATGTCAAACACTGACCCTCTTACCCATATGTCAAACACTGACCCTCTTACCCATATGTCAAACACTGACCCTCTTACCCATATGTCAAACACTGACCCTCTTACCCATATGTCAAACACTGACCCTCTTACCCATATGTCAAACACTGACCCTCTTACCCATATGTCAAACACTGACCCTCTTACCCATATGTCAAACACTGACCCTCTTACCCAAATGTCAAACACTGACCCTCTTACCCATATGGCAAACACTGACCCTCTTACCCATATGGCAAACACTGACCCTCTTACCCATATGTCAAACACTGACCCTCTTACCCATATGTCAAACACTGACCCTCTTACCCATATGTCAAACACTGACCCTCTTACCCATATGTCAAACACTGACCCTCTTACCCATATGTCAAACACTGACCCTCTTACCCATATGTCAAACACTGACCCTCTTACCCATATGTCAAACACTGACCCTCTTACCCATATGTCAAACACTGACCCTCTTACCCATATGTCAAACACTGACCCTCTTACCCATATGTCAAACACTGACCCTCTTACCCATATGTCAAACACTGACCCTCTTACCCATATGTCAAACACTGACCCTCTTACCGATATGTCAAACACTGACCCTCTTACCGATATGTCAAACACTGACCCTCTTACCGATATGTCAAACACTGACCCTCTTACCGATATGTCAAACACTGACCCTCTTACCGATATGTCAAACACTGACCCTCTTACCGATATGTCAAACACTGACCCTCTTACCGATATGTCAAACACTGACCCTCTTACCGATATGTCAAACACTGACCCTCTTACCGATATGTCAAACACTGACCCTCTTACCGATATGTCAAACACTAACCCTCTTACCCATATGTCAAACACTAACCCTCTTACCCATATGTCAAACACTGACCCTCTTACCCATATGTCAAACACTCACCCTCTTACCGATATGTCAAACACTAACCTCATACTGATACTCCTAACACTAACCTCATACTGATACTCCTAACACTAGCCTCATACTGATACTCCTAACACTAGCCTCATACTGATACTCCTAACACTAGCCTCATACTGATACTCCTAACACTAGCCTCATACTGATACTCCTAACACTAGCCTCATACTGATACTCCTAACACTAGCCTCATACTGATACTCCTAACACTAACCTCATACTGATACTCCTAACACTAACCTCATACTGATACTCCTAACACTAACCTCATACTGATACTCCTAACACTAACCTCATACTGATACTCCTAACACTAACCTCATACTGATACTCCTAACACTAACCTCATACTGATACTCCTAACACTAACCTCATACTGATACTCCTAACACTATCCCTCTTACTGATCTGTCAAACACCAACCCTCATACCGATACGCCTAACACTAACCTCATACTGATACTCCTAACACTAGCCTTCAAACAAATATGTCCAACACTAAACCTCAAACCAATTTGCCTAACACTACCCCTCATACCCATTTGCCTAACACTAACCCTCATGCCGATATGCCTAACCAATCACTTGCTACTTAAAGAGTAACTGTCAGGCTGCAGAAGCTAATTTAAACCTCTATTCTCCTGTGTTAAACAGTTTAGAAGGAAGCCATAAAGCCATTAGTGAAGATAAAAATCTCAGTTACCTTTGATGTGTGCTTATCAGCAAGGCTGTTATAGACCCATAAGGACGCAAGCCGCATACTAAACTGCAAAGCATTCTGGGGCCCTCCCCTCGGCTGCTAATGAGACGTTACAGCAGCTTGTAATCAGTCCAGCGCGTAGCACTGATAAATCTCCGGGCAGAGTACACTGCAGGAGTCAGCTATTGTTCCTAGCCACATGGCTCATTAATATTCACTGCACACTGTGTTGTTCAAGTACGAGCTTATCTGTGATCAGGAAGCAGGCAGGACATGACGACACATTTGACAGAAAAACATGGAGCCTGCCATGAGCTGTCAGGAGCATCTATCTCTGCATATACTATATACAAATTCTGTGAAATCCAAACGTGGACAGTGAAATGCATATGTAATGTAAGTACAGCCAATCTTTAGCTACTGATATATGTGTTTATTTTCTCTGAGACCTTATACCTAACAGCTCCTCTTTAAAGAGACTCTAACAATTTTTTCAGCCTTAGTTCTTCTATCCTATAAGTTCCTATGCCTGTTCTAATCTGCTCTGGCTTACTGCAGTCTTTCCTAACTGCACTGTCTCTGTAATAAATCAATGTATCTTTCCTCTGTCCTGTTTGTCGGGCTAAAGCTTGATTGTGTGGAATGTGCAGGGCTGCTTGTGATTGGTAGAAGCGATACACACCCTCTGCAGGCCCCCTGCATACTCTGAATGACTCATACACTATGCTTAGCTGAGCCTATTAGAAGCTGGTTAGTTTGTTTGTAAACACTGCCTAAAACTGTTAATTACAAGCCAGGATTGCAGCAGAGAGTGGCAGAAACAGCACAGAGGGGCACAGGAGAAAATAATGAATAGAATGGTATGCTTTTTATTGTAAGAATATTAGAGTACAGATTCTCTTTAAGCTGCTCACACTCAGTCTACTTGCCAAGATAGCCGTGCCAAACTAAAACTCCCTGGCTCCCCATTGAGCCCCGCACCACTTACTGATCACTTGCCAAGAACTTCTACCAGTAGCCGGATGTTGCTGAACACTTGCACTACTCTTCAGTTTAGTCTTTCTGCTGACCGAAGTCCTGCACCAAAAACTACCACCCTGGCTCCCCATAGCCACAATTACCATTGCGGTCTATGGAATAAAGTGCTGGTTACTGTGGTGTGAAAATGAACTGCTTTGTGAAAATGATCAGTTAATGCATTTGACAGGTCCATTTCCAAGCTACATATAATTTAAAAAATCTGCATTGACACAAAATAATTCTCTCTATAACTGAATTGCACAGAAAATAATATTTCCAAATAGAAGCAGCAGCATATGTGCTTTAATCAAACTCTACTCTTTCAGAATAGAAGAGTGAGGTATGTAAACATTCTTATCTTATCATTCTACAAACCATTTCAGGTACACTTTGTTTTATCTAAACTTTAGCTTTCAATTTTTAGTATTATGCACAGGTCTGGTTAAGGGGTAATGACAGTACCGCTAGAATACCAGTAATAATGAATAATAAATAATAAAGTGTTGGGTACCTAATGCTTATTTCTATTGAAATTGGGGGAGGGGCGATTTTGGGTAGTACCATAGTTAAGAAGGGCTGCATGTAAAGTAGGGTTCAAGTGGGAAGGCGGGGGGTGGGGGTTTGTAGAGATTAGGATATAGGTAGGGTGGGTGAGAACAGGAGGCAGCAGATAAGAATACATTGGGACAGCACAATCATTTCTGCTATTTTACATCCACAGGCTCAGCATTATTAGTATTAAACAAGTGTACACTTCCAACCCCCTATCCTTCAATCAATTACCAGTTTGAATGAAATAAACCATTTAAAAATTACGGTGAAAAAAAAAAAGTTTATGATTTACAGCTATTAAATCATCAGCAAGCTACCCCATTGCCAGTGCACATAACCACATATGCAGAACCAAAAAGGATAAACAGGCAATTCATTTTGCTATATGCCTCCCAGGAGTCTAATCTATTAAAGAGCACCAATTCAAACGTCTGTAGAAACAAACACTGTGCCATGGATCCGCAGATCCTACACGAGCTCCATAGCAATGCAAGCTTAGGGAGCTATGCCCATTAGCAGAAGTTGTGCCTGCCCCTGCAATAGCCCTTCTCTCTCATTTCAGAAAATAGACAGAAGAATAACACAGAAGTGCTGCCAGCTGCACTGCTTTCCTGACAGATGCGAAGCACTGCTAATGGCTGACTACACGCACATAATGCCCAATGCATGTCAGTGTGACCTCAGTCCTACAGGGTCCCCCCAATAGCATCCCTGTATCAGGCTCAGTGCTGCCTATCATGCATAGAGTGGTATGCCTGGCAGAGGCTACCAGCTGGCTGCTATACAGCAGTGCAGGCAGAGGACAGAGCATTGCTTTACCTGAGCTGTGACTGGCATGGTCAGGGCACTGGAGCTTCTGCTTGCTGGAGCTGCTGCTGTCTTCTATCTCTACACGTTAGGCTCAGAGCTCTGGGAAGCTCTCGGCTGGAGACGGCTCTGTCAGATCTCGCGAGATTGCGCTGCTCAGCCGGCTTCTCGCGTTGTTTGATGTTACAGTTACATTCCCAGCATAGTTAGAATGTGACAGCCCGGGGCGCTCTTCGCCAGGCTTTACAACTTGGCCAGCGCTTTGCTTAATCTATGTAAGTGGTTACAGCAGCTCGTCAGCTGTTCTAGCTGCGAGACATCGTTCTAGTAATGTCGCAGCATCCAGGCAGGGTGGAAGTTGCAAGTTTATTCCAGTCCAGACAGTTCTAGCAGGCATTCTAATCGCTCACACATTCCATATATTGCAAATTCCTCTTCTGTTGGGGAAAATGCATCCCTTTTATACAATAATAATTCACAGCTTACTTTATTTTGTGGTTTAAAAAACAAAAACCGATGCCCATATCTCCCAACTACTGGAGCCAGGAGAAATGGATACCAGACACGCCCTGCCAGGGCCGGGCCGAGGCATAGGCTGGAGAGGCTCCAGCCTCAGGGCGTAGTGTAGGGGGGGGGGGGGCAGAATTCATTCAGCTGTCATTTCTAATTGTGTTTGAAGCAGAAAGAAATAAGAAAAGGAGATGCATGGCAGTGACTGCAAGCCAGATAACTAGATATTAAGGTGTTGGGGAGGTTGTGGGCCCATGGGGGCCTCTTAGTCTAATAGCAATCAGTGTGTGACGGCTGGGGTGGCAGGGATGGAGGGGCGCACTTTGGTGTCTCAGCCTTGGGTGCTGGAGGACCTTCTCCCGGCTCTGCGCCCTGCGCACACTTTTAACCATGCCTCAATTTTACATGTGCCACATTAAACTAATGGAAACTGCAGCAGCAATTTCCATTAGTGCGATCCGATTGCGATGCGATTTTGGTCAAAGCGCAATCGTCGTCCTGCCGCGTTTTGTATGCGATTGAGCTGGACTATAATGAGTATAGTAGCTCAATCGCACTCGCATGGTGGAAATTGAAACGCGATCGGAATCGTGATCGCATTTTATAGTGGAAAAGAGCCCTTAGTCTCGGGTGGGCAGTAGCCCTCCGGTATCCATGCCTCATTCATTTTGATAAAGGTGAGGTACTGAACACTTTTGTGACTTATGCCACTTCTATTCTCAGTGACAATGCCTCCAGCTGCACTGAAGGTCCTTTCTGACAGGACGCTTGCGGCAGGGCAAGACAGAAGTTGGATGCCAAATTGTGACAGCTCTGGCCACAGGTCAAGCCTGCGCACCCAGTAGTCCAAGGGTTCATCGCTGCTCACAGTGTCTACATCCACACTTAAAGGGAAGGTTTAGGGACTGTTTAAAAAAAATAAAAATCCGCATCCACTTACCTGGGGCTTCCTCCAGCCCGTGGCAGGCAGGAGGTGCCATCGGCGCCGCTCCGCAGGCTGCCGGTGGCCGACCCGACCTGGCCAGGCCGGCGGCCAGGTCGGGCTCCTTCCGCGTTCCAAAATGCGCCTCACGGCGGCGCACTGACGTCATCGGATGTCCTCCGGGCTTTACTGCGCAGGCTCAGAACTACTGAGCCTGCGCAGTAAAGCCCGGAGGACGTCCGATGACGTCAGCGCGCCGCCGTGAGGCGCATTTTGGAGCGCGGAAGGAGCCCGACCTGGCCGCCGGCCTGGCCAGGTTGGGTCGGCCACCGGAGACCACCGGCAGCCTGCGGAGCGGCGCCGAGGGCACCTCCTGCCTGCCACGGGCTGGAGGAAGCCCCAGGTAAGTGGATGCGGATTTTTATTTTTTTTAAACAGTCCCTGAACCTTCCCTTTAAAGCTAATGTGAACCGTTAAAAAAAAAAAAAGTCAGATACTCACCTAAGGAGAGGGGGGCTCTGGGTCCCATAGAGCACTCCCTCTCCCCGTGCCCACTGCTGTCCTGGCACCCCCGTAGCAGTCAAATACCGCTGTCTCCCGGCCGAAGTGAGGCTTCGGAAATGCTTCGGGAGCCCGAGTGCTCCCGAAGACGGGCTGCTCTACACTGCGTAAGCCCGCGCCCTCCATGACGCACTCGCATGTGCGCCGCCTGTCTTCGGGAGGACTCCGCTCCCGAAGACTTCTGAAGTACCCTCGGCGAGGGATGCGAACGAAGGAGCCAGCGCAGCACCGGGAGAGGAGAGGGATGGCTCATTAGGACCGAGCCTTCCCTCTCCTTAGGTGAGTATCTGCCCTTTTTTTTTTAATACGGGGTTACATTATCTTTAAGACCAGGTTGTCGGCTACCTGTCGGTCCAGGTGTTGGTAGAGGGTGGATCCGGAAGGGCTAAGGCGAGGCGTTTGACTAAAGAATGTCCGCATGTCCGACATCACCATGAGATCGCTGGAGCGTCCTGTCCTTGCCTGCGTGGACATGGGAGAAGGATTACTGGCAGTGGTACATTTATTGTGTTGTGCTGTGACATCACCCTTAAACGCATTGTAAAGCATAGTTGCCAGCTTGCTTTGCAAGTGCTGCATCCTTTCTGCCTTCAGGTGAGTTGGAAACATGTCTGCCACTTTGTGCCTATAGCAAGGGTCTAGTAGCGTGGCCACCCAGTACAGTTCATACCACTTGAGTTTTTTAATACGGGGGTCCCTCCTCAACAGGCTGGACAGCATGAAAGACGCTATCTGCACAAAGTTGGATGCAGATGTACTATCCATCTCCTCTTGCTCTTCCTCAGTGACATCAGGTAAGTCCTCCTCCTGCCCCCAGCCACTAACAATACCACGGGAACTTCGAGCAGCACAAGCCTCCTGCGACGCCTGCTGCGGTTGTTCTTCTGCCACTGCCTCCTCCTCCAAGGAAACACCTTCCTCCTCCTCCCCCTCTGTGCTGCCGCAGGTGTTGAGGAAACATCTAATTCTGATTTAAATTGCTCCCACAACTGTTCCTGCCTTAACTATTCCTCTTCACGCTCCTCCACAGCTTGATCCACCACTCTACGCACGGCACGCTCCAGTAAGTACACGCACATAATGCCCAATGCATTAAGTAAGCGTACAGGATCAAGTCGCTGAAGGTGCCTTCACTGCGACTCACCAGGTTGGTTACCTCCTCAAACGGCCGTCGTACCTGGCATGCAGCATAGGCCCTGGGGAGATGGGGCTGTGTAGCTGGAGAGGAGATCGCAGCACCAGTAGAGTTGAACTGCCACTCAGCCAAGGAGGAGGAGGAGGAGGAGGACGACAGCGAAGAGGATGTGGCAGGAGGCCTGCCTGCAAGGTGTGAAGGTGTCACAAGTTGGTCCGCTGCACAGCCACGTACTCCCTGCTTGCCATCGGTCACCAGGTTGACCCAATGGGCTGTGTAAGTAATGTACCTGCCCTGACCGTGCTTGGCAGACCAGGCATCCGTGGTCAGGTGGACCCTTGACCCAACACTGTGTGCCAGAGATGACACCACTTGCCTCTCAACTTCACGGTACAGTTTGGGTATCACCTTTTTAGAAAAATAATTGCGGCCTGCCTGGTATCTTTCACTGTGGTGTCCCAATGGCCACAAATTTATGGAAGGCCTCAGAGTCCACCAGCTTGTATGGTAACAGCTGGCGAGCTGTTCCGCCACGCCAGCTGTCAGACGCCGGGCAAGGGAATGGCTGGCAAAAATTGGCTTCTTCCGCTCAAAGATTTCCTTCATGGACACCTGGCTGCTGTGGGCAGAGGAGCAGGAACAGCTGAAGGTCAGAGGTGGAGTGGAGGAGGGTGGCTGTGAAGGTGCTAGGGAGAAAGCGGCTGAAGATACTGCACCTGGAGGAGGAAGAGGAGAAGGAGGGTGGCTTTTCTTTTGTGTGCTGCTTTTGCTCAGGTGCTCTTCCCATTGCAGTTTGTGCCTTTTCTCCATGTGCCTTCGTAAGGCACTTGTCCCTACGTGAGTGTTGGCCTTTCCACAGCTCAATTTTTGGAGGCAGAGAGAACAGATGGTATTGCTCCGATCTGAGACAGACACATAAAAAAAATTTCAAACCGCTGAGCCCCCCTGGAGTGATGGCACTATGGTGGCATCAGCAGCTGACGTTGAAGGGCATGTTGGCTGGCTGTACATAGGTGGCGATACATGGCACCGGACACTGCCACCAGCTGTTTCTGACGACAAGCTCCTCCTGCTTCTTTCAGGAACTCGTCTCCTCCTACTCCTCCTCTGAACTGTCCCCTTGGTCATCTTGTCTATTAGGAACCCATGTGGGATCCGTATCATCATAATCATCCTGCCCAGCTTCGCTTGCCTCAGACATCTCCAAAACTGCACCAATAGCAGGTACTTCATCCACCTCCTCCTCACACGTTACGTCCATAGTGTCGCCGCCTAACTCAAACATATGAGGTGGTGTAACTTGTTTAGCGCCATCATCTGGTTGTAACAATAATGGGTGTGAATCAGTTAGTTTCCCACCAATTAACTCCTGCGAAGTGTCAAATGCAATGGATGTGGTGCTTATAGTAGCGCTGGTGGCTGCGTAGATGAGGTGTTCTGTGTTAAATAGTCAACCACGTCCTGACAAACTTGGGAGTTGATGGGACGTGCCTTCTTCTGAGCACTGTACTTTGGGCCAGGGCTGCACAAAATCACATCAACATGACCTCGCACAGACCTGCCAGGTGGCCTTCCTCTGGGCCTGCCTCTATCTCTGCCTCTACCTGTTTTGTCTGTTGTGTCCATATCGGGGGGGGGGGGGGGGGATGAAGTGAAAGGTATGCACTGACTTGACTAATATAATGTGCAGTCACACAGGTGCAGTTAACAGGTATGCACGGATTGGTATATCACACTGCGTGCACTGAACACAACAGGTAGGTGTATGCAGTGATGAGGTGGGTGCACTGAACACAACAGGTAGGTATATGCAGTGATGGGTATTACAATGTGCACCTATCACACACAGACAGGTAGCAGACAGGCACAGTGACACTGTGTGCGCTCAACTCACGTAGGTAGGTCGGTGCACTGTGAACAACAGGTAGGTAGGTAGGTATATGCAGTGATGGGTATTACAATGTGCACCTGTCACACACAGACAGGTAGCGGACAGGCACAGTCGCACTGCGTGCACTCAGCTCACGTAGGTAGGTGGGTGCACTGTGAACAACAGGTAGGTATATGCAGTAATGGGTATTACAATGTGCACCTGTCACACACAGACAGGTAGCGGACAGGCACAGTGACACTGCGTGCACTTAGCTCACGTAGGTAGGTGGGTGGGTGCACTGTGAACAACAGGTAGGTAGGTATATGCAGTGATGGGTATTACAATGTGCACCTGTCACACACAGACAGGTAGCGGACAGGCACAGTGACACTGCGTGCGCTCAGCTCACGTAGGTAGGTGGGTGCACTGTGAACAACAGGGAGGTATATGCAGTAATGGGTATTACAATGTGCACCTGTCACACACAGACAGGTAGCGGACAGACACAGTGACACTGCGTGCGCTCAGCTCACGTAGGTAGGTGGGTGCCCTGTGAACAACAGGGAGGTATATGCAGTGATGGGTATTACAATGTGCACCTGTCACACACAGACAGGTAGCGGACAGGCACAGTGACACTGCGTGCGCTCAGCTCACGTAGGTAGGTGGGTGCCCTGTGAACAACAGGGAGGTATATGCAGTGATGGGTATTACAATGTGCACCTGTCACACACAGACAGGTAGCGGACAGGCACAGTGACACTGCGTGCGCTCAGCTCACCTAGGTAGGTGGGTGGGTGCACTGTGAACAACAGGTAGGTAGGTATATGCAGTGACGGGTATTACAATGTGCACCTGTCACACTCAGACAGGTAGCGGTCAGGCACAGTGACACTGCGTGCGCTCAACTCACGTAGGTAGGTGGTTGGGTGCACTGTGAACAACAGGGAGGTAGGCAGGGGTCGAGTCCTGCGTGAATGCGGGGAAACGACATCCACTCACTTTTTTGGGAGAGTGGACGCCGTCCACCCTAGCACCCTGGAGGGGAGCAGCACAGTGGAGAGGAGCATTCTGCACAGCGTAGGTAAGGCCAACGATTGCGGCGGTGGGCATCAGTGGGCGGGACTTCCTTCCTCCAGTGTTCCGGCGAGTTGACGCTGTGCGTGCCGCTGCTCTGGTCTTCACTAGACCAGACTAGCTGCACGCACAGCGTCAACTCGCCGGAACACTGGAGGAGGTAAGTCCCGCCCACTGATGCCCGCCGCCAGCCACCGCCGCAATTGTTATGGAGGGGAGAGCCAGGGAGAGGAGCCCCAAGGTGAAGGAAGAGGGGGGGAGATGTCCGCCCTTCCCCACGCTGAGCACAATTCTCCTCTCCACTGTGCTGCTCCCCTCCAGCTGGGGGGACACCTGGCTACCAATTCTGGGGACACCTATACACCTGGCTATCCTGTGGACACCTATACACCTGGCTACATATACTGGGGACACCTATACACCGGGCTACATATACTGGGGACACCTATACACCTGGCTACATATACTGGGGACACCTATACACCTGGCTACATATACTGGGGACACCTATACACCTGGCTACATATACTGGGGACACCTATACACCTGGCTACATATACTGGGGACACCTATACACCTGGCTACATATACTGGGGGCACCTATACACCTGGCTATACTGGGGACACCTGAACATCTGGTTACATATACTGGGGACACCTGGCTATACTGGGGACACCTATACACCTGGCTACCTATTCTGGTGACATCTCTACATCTGGCCACCTATTCTGGGAACAACTATACACATGGCTACTTATACTGGGGACACCTATAGACCTGGCTAGCTATACTAGGGGTACCTATTTTGGGGGAACTGCTGTCAGATCTGTATTTTTTGGGAACCGCTGATGCCAGATTACGAGTATTTTGGGGAACCGCTGCCGGATTGTGTATGTTGGGGGACCACTGCTGCCAGATTACATGTATTTTGGGTGTTACGTGTATTTTGGGTGATCCACTACCAGGTTTCACGTATTTTGGGGAACTGCTTCCAGATTATGTGTATGTTGGGGGAACTGCTGCTGCCAGATTGTCTATTTTGGGGGAACCACTGCCATATTATCTGTATTTTAGAGGAACCTCTGCCAGATTATGTGTATTTTTGGTGAAATGCTGTCAGATTACATCTACTTTTTGGGGATACACTACGACAGAGCTCAAACTTCCCCTGGCAGACCTTTTATACCACTGCTAAGGCCATGTATATTTGGCCCCACCCATGACCACGCCCACGCTATGCTTAACCACGCCCAGGTTTTTAGGGTGAGTCCACTCACTTCTTTTTCCAGGACTAAACCCCTGTAGGTAGGTATATGCAGTGATGGGTATTACAATGTGCACCTGTCACACACAGACAGGTAGCGGACAGGCACAGTGACACTGCGTGCGCTCATCCCACGTAGGTAGGTGGTTGGGTGCACTGTGAACAACAGGTAGGTAGGTATGTATATGCAGTGATGGGTATTACAATGTGCACCTGTCACACACAGACAGGTAGCGGACAGGCACAGTGACACTGCGTGCTCTCAACTCACAAAGGTAGGTGGTTGGGTGCACTGTGAACAACAGGTAGGTAGGTATATGCAGTGATGGGTATTACAATGTGCACCTGTCACGCACAGACAGGTAGCGGACAGGCACAGTGACACTGCGTGCACTCAGCTCATGTAGGTAGGTGGGTGCACTGTGAACAACAGGTAGGTAGGTACAGTATATGTAGTACTGGGTATTACAATGTGCACCTGTCACACACACAGGTAGTCACTGAATGTGCTGGGCCTGGCAGTGGCACACACACACAGTATGAATTATCAAGGCTGTCTATGCACACAAGTGTCAGTGGGACACACAGAAAAAAAAATAGATCACAAGAACAAGATTAGCTCTCAAAAGAGCTGTTGTGGGGTGCTATTTTAGCAATAAGAATCAGCAAGGAGCAAGCTAAGAAGCCTACAAGAGCCTAACTAATCTTTCCCTATGAGAGTCTGCAGCAGCAGCTGTCCCTTCTCTATTTACTGCAGGCACACGAGTGAGTAAAATGGCCAGCAATGCCTGCCTTTTATAAGGGGGGGGGGGGGGGGTGGCTCCAGGAGGGAGTGTAGCCTGATTGGCTACAATGTGCCTGCTGACTGTGATGTAGAGGGTCAAAGTTGACCCTAATGGTGCATTATGGGGGCGAACCGAACTTCCTGAAAAGTTTGCGGTTCTCCGCGATCGCGAACCCCCGGAAGTTCGCCTGGAACCGTTTGGGCCATCTCTAGTGCTAAGCAGTGTTGCAGCTAAGACGGTATAGTCCCCAGTGCACCTTATATATAACAATTGATATGACGCACAAAAACCTGCCAAGGACAACCACAGTATCTGAGGCGCAAGAAGGGGATGGGGAACAGTTTGTTAATGATAACTACTATTCAAAGCATCTATAGAAGTGATTATTACCAGCACAGGACCAATAAAGAGCTAATACTGGGGTTGAGAGAGGGCCCCTCATGGTCCCTCTAGCCCAAGGGCCCCGATGCAGCCGAAACCTCTGCACCCCCTATTGCTATGCCACTGGTGCTTAGTAAGGATAGTGAATGAGATGCAAATTATGATGAAGTCTCTGGAGCATCCAATGGCGTCGCTCTACCGTGGTAGCTATATTTTTTAAGCTTCAGGTTTACTTTAAATATTAAATGCAAACTCTAAATTACTGCATTGCTGATTTTGAATGCAGTGTGTCTTTCTAGGTTGCTTCTGAATTTTTCATGACTCTCCACAGGTGGCGTATTTTGACTAAATATTTTCAACATAGAGGCGTCTCTCTTCCTCATTACAATAAGTTGGGAGTTAGGTGAATCCTCCGCTGATCTCTCATCGCTCATTTACTCACGTAGCAAGAACAGAGCTTCTCAGCACTCCGTACTCCAGAGAATATACATAATTACAAAGACATTTCGCAAATTAATAGCTGGATAGCAAATTGAAATGGGAAGTTAATTTTTAATAATATTACATTACAAAAAGACTATTTCAGTAGTGATGTACTTTGGTAGCATTTTTCTAAGACAGATGAAATTTTAGTACAGGTTTATTTTTATTTTTTTTATTGCAGACTCATGGCCATTGTAAAAAAGCTGTTCATTTAGACAGTAGTGAGAACTTGATCTATCTATCTATCTATCTATCTATCTATCTATCTATCTATCTATCCAGTGTCCCTATCTGTGTGGCTTCTGCTTTATGCTGGGTACACACGATAAGTTTTTCCGCTCGATTCTGCGCTCGATTTTTTTATCTTCCGCTCATTTTTCTTATCTTTTTTTTATTCACCTCTATGAGAAATCGAGCCAAAAAACAATCGGAAGGAATATCGGACATGTCGGAAATGATCTATCAAACCCATCTATCGGGAGTAAAAACGTATGGTGTATTCCCAGCATTAGGAATACACTTTCACTCTGCTGAGCTTATCTCTCTCCCAATCATACATCCTCTGCTTAGGTAGATTAGGACTAATCAGGTTATGGGCTCAGTCAGTCTATGATATTTCTAATACTCTGTAATCAAACTAAGGTCACAGTGATATCCCTGCAGTTTACATCTACCACTGAGCGTTAAGGTCCGTACACACGCCGGACTGAAGGCAACGACGGGTCCGTCGTCACCTCCCGCTGGGTGGGCGTTCCAGCGACAGTCCGGCGTGTGTACAGTCTGTCGGCGGACTGATACGGCTGTTTCTGAGCAATCCGCCGGGCGGATCGCTCAGAAACAGCCGTATCAGTCTGCAGACAGACTGTACACACGCCGGACTATCGCTGGAACACCCACCCAGCGGGAGGTGATGACGGACCCGTCGTTGCCTCCAGTCCGGCGTGTGTACGGACCTTAACAGGAGAGCAAAGCGTATTGTTGCTTTCCCAGAATTAAGGTGCCGATACATCTAGCAACTTGGCAGCTGATCTTCTATTAGAATCGATAATTATCCATGATGCGATCAATTTTGGGCCAAGCATGTGGATCGGACATGCTGGAAGATGTTGGGCCATTGTAGACGGTTGTGTGCGTGGCGGTAATGGCCAGCGATATCGGGACGAGAGACGACCGCGACGAAACCTCCGACATTGTCCCCCCAAATATTCAATGTGCCCCCCAGGCATCCAGTGCATTATAGAATAAGGCAGGGAACACACTTATCTTTCAGTTTTCTGCACACCAAGAGTGCTTCTATGCAGGGAAACGCGCAGTGTTTTTTTCACAGCAGCTGATGTAATTGATAGAGAACACTGGCAAAATGTACATAGTTATGCAGAATGTCAGGTTTTTTTCTGCGCGTGAACAACATATTAAAGAGACTCTGTATCAAAAAAAAGTTCCCCTGGGGGGTTCTCACTTTGGGAGGGGGAAACCTCAGGGTCCCAAAGAGGCTTCCTCCTCCCTTGAAGCTGCAGCCAGTCCAGCGCTGTCTCCCCCGAGGTGTCCCGGAATCCTCCCTCGACAAGCCTGATAAGCGCTGATTTATTTACCTCTCCTGGCTCCAGCGGGGGCGCTATTGCAGCTCTCCTGCACCTGCGCAGTAGAGCGGACCCGACTGAGATCGGCTATTTTCTCCTATCTCCGTGCGGAGAGCCGATACTGCGGGGAGCCCGGGAGGTAAATATTTACATCGCCGCCGTTTTTGGAGGATTTTTGCCGCCGCCGTGGGACAGAGGAAGATGGGGGAAGCCTCAATAGGTTTCGGAGGCTTCCCCCACCCGAGGTGAGTACCCCCTGGGGAGGTTTTATTATTATTATTATTATTTTTTTTTTACTTATATAGCGCCAACATCTTCCGTAGCGCTGTACATAGTACAAACAAATAATGGGGAACAAATATACATAAGAAATACAAGACACTGTACAGTCATGACATTGAATAGAATAAATACAGATACATACATAGTTGATATGTAGTTGGTACATGTACATATGTTAAGATTACAGCAGTATGAGAAACACTAGGAGGAGGTCCCTGCCCTTGCGAGCTTACAATCTAGAGGGTAGTGGGGAGGAAAGAAAAGGGAAGGAAACACAAGGATTGTGTTGTGGGTGAGCCAGTGTGCCTTCAGTGCTGCCTATAGCAAATTATAGGCTTGTCTGAACAGATGTGTTTTCAGAGTACGTTTGAAGGTTTCCAGACTCCTGGCATGATGAACCGGCTTAGGGAGAGAGTTCCAAAGGAATGGGATAGCCCGTGAGAAGTCTTGGATGCAAGAGTGAGAGGAGGTGACTAGGCTGGAGGACAAAAGGGTCTCCTGTGAGGAACGGAGGGTCCGGGCGGGGAGGTATCTGGAGATTAAAGAGGAAATGTATGGAGGTGATAGCTTGTGTAGAGCTTTGTATGCAAGTGTGAGAAGTTTAAACTGGATCCTTTGGGCAGCTGGTAACCAATGGAGGGATTGGCAGAGAGGGGCTGCCTCAGAGGATCTAGAAGAGAGGTGGATGAGACGGGCCGCAGAGTTTAGTAGGGATTGGAGAGGTGCCAGTCTGCTTTTTGGTAGACCACAGAGTAGGGTGTTGCAGTAGTCAAGACGGGAGATGATTAGGGCATGCACAAGCATTTTAGTTGCTTCTTGTGAAAGTAAGGGACGGACTCTGGAAATGTTTTTGAGGTGGAAGTAGCAGGAGGTAGTTAAAGTGTTAATATGTAGTTTAAAGGAGAGCTCAGAGTCCAGAGTTACCCCTAGGCAACGAGCTTTGGGGGTTGATGCTATTGGGGTGTTATCTACATTGATTGTGACAATGGGAGGTGGAACAGTGAGCGAAGGTGGAAATATCACAATCTCCGTTTTGCTCATATTGAGTTTAAGGAAGCGGGATGACATAAATGTAGATACAGCGGATAGACATTCGGGGACTTTTGATAGTAGTGAGGAGAGGTCGGGGCAGCGGCGTAACTAGAAATCACTGGGCCCCCCTGCGAAAATTTGGATGCCCTTGGGGCAGCGTTTCACCATTAAATAATCGTAATGCACCAGAAATTCTTCGTAAAGTGGGCAGCATTTCACCAGAAAATAATCGTAAAGTGGGCAGCATTTCACCAGAAAATAATCGTAAAGTGGGCAGCATTTCACCAGAAAATAATCGTAAAGTGGGCAGCATTTCACCAGAAATTAATCATAAAGTGGGCAGGATTTCATCATAAAATAATTGCAAAGTGGGCAGCATTTCACCATAAAATAATCGTAAAGTGGGCAGCAGTCACCAGAAAATCGCAATGTGGGCAGCGTTCACCAGAAAATTGTACAGTGGGCAGCAGTCATCAGAAAATCGCAATGTGGGCAGCATTCACTAGAACATCGTACAGTGGGCAGCAGTCACCAGAAAATCGTACAGTGGGCAGCATTCACCAGAAAATAGTACAGTGGGCAGCGTTCACCAGAAAATCGTACAGTGGGCAGCGTTCACCAGAAAATCGTATAGTGGGCAGCAGGCACCAGAAAATCATACAGTGAGCAGCAGTCACCAGAAAATCATACAGTGAGCAGCAGGCACCAGAAAATCATACAGTGAGCAGCAGTCACCAGAAAATCGCATTTGTGGGCAGCATTCACCAGAAAATCGTACAGTGGGCAACAGTCACCAGAAAATCGCAATGTGGGCAGGGTTCACCAGAAAATCGTACAATGGGCAGCAGTCACCAGAAAATCGTGATGTGGGCAGCAGTCACCAGAAAATCGTACAGTTGGCAGCAGTCACCAGAAAAATCGCAATGTGGGCAGCAGTCACCAGAAAAATTGCAATGTGGGCAGCAGTCACCAGAAAAATCGCAAAGTGGGCAGCAGTCACCAGAAAATCGCAATGTTGGAAGCAGGCACCAGAAAATCGCAATGTGGGCAGCAGGCACCAGAAAATAGTACAGTGGGCAGCACCTGGCCACCTGTAAAAAACAAACAAAAAACAATTCACTCACCTGCCTGGCAGAAGTCTCCTCTCCTGGCCTCAAATCCCCCGACGATCCTCCTGCACATCTCCCGCGCTGACAGGCAGAGTGCAGGGCTATGGCAAGATGGCTTCAAAAGCCCTGTACTGGAGACACAAATAGTCTCCAGAGCAGGGCTTTGGCAGTCATCTTGCATAGCCCTGCTCTGCTTCCCGGGAGACTGCGGCTGCTGGGAATGAACTGGCCCGGCGTCTATTAGACGCTGCGGCCAGTTCCATACCTGGCTGGAGCCTGGGGGGGGGTCCTAGAATCGGGTGGGCGCCATTGCTCCCCCTCGCACATGGCTGGCGGGCCCCGGAGCGGCCCCGGGCCCCCTGCGGCTGAGGGGGTCGCATCCCCGGTGGGGGCAGAACAATACATTTGGGTGTCATCAGCATAGAGGTGATATTGAAACCCAAAAGAGCTTATTATCTGTCCCAGGCCATGGGTGTAAATGGAAAAGAGGAGGGGTCCAAGGACGGACCCTTGTGGTATTCCCACAGACAGTGGGCACGGAGAGGAGTTGGTATTGGCATAGGAGACCATGAAAGAACGTGTAGACAGGTAAGAGTTGATCCAGGAGTGTGCTAAGCCCTTGATTCCCAGTGTTGAGAGGGTCTGGAGAAGTAGGGTATGATCAACAATGTCGAAGGCAGAAGACAGATCTAGGAGTATTAGTACCGAAAATCTGCCTTTGGCTTTAGCAACTCGGAGGTCATTGGTAACCTTAGTGAGAACGGTTTCCGTAGAGTGTTGAGGGCGGAAGCCAGACTGGAAGGGGTACAACAGAGAATTAGCAGAGAGAAAGTTAGACAACTCTGAGTAAATGTGGCATTCCAGCAGTTTGGAGGCAAAGGGAAGGAGAGAGACTGGGCGGTAATTAGAAAGGACAGTAGGGTCTAAGGAGGTTTTTTTTATTAGGGGTGTTATGATAGCTTGTTTAAATGAAGAATGGAAAATGCCAGTTGAGATGGAAAGGTTAAACAGTGTTGTTAAAGCAGGAATGAGGGGGGAGGAGAGCTGGGGGATAAGATGAGAGGGAATAGGGTCCAAGGCGCATGTAGTAAGATGAGCTTTAGAGATTAGTGAAGAAGGACGCTGTTCAGTTAAGGCGGAGAAGATTGTTAGCAGGGAGGAGGTTTGAGTGAGTGAGTGGTTATGTGGAGTGGGATAGTTGATAGTAGGGGAGCTGCCGGGCAGAGAGGAAAGAGGAAGAGGTGATTGGACCGGTGAAGAGGGTTGCTTTTGAAAGCTGTTCTGTAGTGTTTCAATTTTGCTCACAAAATATGCTGCAAAGTCTTCTGCAGACAAGCTTGTGGTTGTAGGGGGAGGCGGGGGGTGGAGAAGAGAGCTGAAGGTGTTAAAAAGTTGTTTAGGGTTATGGGATTGTGAAGAAATAAGTGTAGAGAAGTATGACTGCTTTGCAAGTGAGAGAGCGTCCCTGAGCTGGAGCAGCGGGTTTTCTTTAAAGGGAAGGTCCAAGCAAAAAAAAAAAATGAGTTTCACTTACCTGTGGCTTCTACCAGCCCCATGCAGCCATCCTGTGCCCTCGTAGTCACTCACTGCTGCTCCAGTCCCCCGCTGGCAGCTTTCTGACCTCAGAGGTCAGGGCCGAATTGTGTACATTTTTACAAATTCCCGCAAGTGCAGGACCATTAACACATACATTTTTACGCGTTAGTGGTGCAACGCGTACATTTTTGTTCCTGCACTAGCTGGAATGCGTAAAAATGTACACAATGCGGCCCTGACCTCCGAGGTCAGAAAGCTGCCAGCGGGGACTGGAGCAGCAGTGAGTGACTACGAGGGCACAGGATGGCTACATGGGGCTGGTAGAAGCCCCAGGTAAGTGAAACTCATTTTTTTTTTTTGCTTGGACCTTCCCTTTAAAGAGAATCTGTATTGTTAAAATCACACAAAAGTAAACATACCAGTGCGTTAGGGGACATCTCCTATTCCCCTCTGTCACAATTTCGCCGCTCCCCGCCGCATTAAAAGTGGTTAAAAACAGTTTTAAAAAGTTTGTTTATAAACAAACAAAATGGCCACCAAAACAGGAAGTAGGTTGATGTACAGTATGTCCACACATAGAAAATACATCCATACACAAGCAGGCTGTATACAGCATTCCTTTTGAATCTCAAGAGATCATTTGTGTGTTTCTTTCCCCCCTGAGGGGGGAGTGCATAGCAGAACCACAACACTGAAGAACTTGGCAGCCTTCCAGACACAGGCTGACAAGTCTGACAAGGGAAAGATACATTGATTTATTACAGAGACTGTGATAGTACAAAGTGCTGCAGTAAGCCAGAACACATTAGAATAGCTTTTGGAACTTGTAGGATGATAAAAAACAGGATGCAATTTTTGTTACGGAGTCTCTTTAAGTGTGAACTAGCCCATTGATTAACATGACTTCTCCGTTTTTCTGTGCAGAAAACGCGCATGAAAACAGTCAAGTGTGTTCCCTACTTACCTGTCCATGTCCATCGCTGGCTCTGGGCTTAACTATCCCTCAGAGGGGCTCTGGGCTGTGTCCTCCATCCACACATTCGCCCATGTTATTTCAGCAACAGGTAACGTATAGTGCACTGGGCACCAGGGGGGCACATTGGACATTAGGGGGGACAGTGTCAGGCTGGTGTATGCGTGTCACAAGGCTGATTCCGCATCGATTTCAGCATGAAATTGATCGGGAATTGGCCTGCGGTATATGGGCAGCCTACAGATCTCTCTCTAATCAGATTCGATTAGAGAGAGATTTGTCTCTTGGTCAAACCTGCCCATCAGCACTAGATGTATGGCTACCTTTATTCTACCTCAGCTTCTCCCTCAACCCCCCTTCCACAACATACCCAGAGCATATTTGAGTTAAAAGAAAGATAAACCATTTTCTTCAGCCCAAGGTTTCCATTAGAATTCAGCAGCTGAGTGCAGCAAGTTCCTGTGTGGGAGTGTCGTGTACCCTCTCCTGTTTTCCCGCTTTCTGTGTTCTCATTGATTTCTGCCTTTTTATCTTGCCACCAGTCACATACTAATTAGATATAAGAACACATAAAACTTTACATATCACAGACACAAAAGATAAGGAACAAATACAATTGGCCAGATAGGTGATAAGTAACACATGGATGTGAATTGAGAGGTCTTTTCCTTTGACTTCTTTCATTCAGAGGACATGCAAGCAGGAACTTTATGCTGGGCATACACGGATAGTTTCTTCTTATCGAACCGCTGATGGCTTGATTGATAATTTCCGACATGTCCGATCACCGCGCCGGATCGATTCCGCGCTTGATCCCCGCGGGCGGACAATGGAAGAAAACGAGCGGCAGATAAGAAGCGCCTGCGGGGACGAGCGGGAATCGATCCGGGCACCCGCGGGGACGTCCCGGAATCTATCGAGCAGCTTGATTACGGCGCATAATCTATCCGTGTATGCCCAGCATTAGACAGACCATCAACATTTCACTATACAGTATCATGAAAATGATTTGAAATAGCAGGCCATTGGGTTTTAGCCTGGGAACAATGAAAGCAATATTGTTCTATACTATAGTCTGAAGTTACACTTAAAAGTGAGAGGGCGTGGTTTGCCATGGAGGAGTGAGGACACACTGATGAGAGCTCCCGCTTACCCAAACCCCAAAACTACATAAAACGCAGTGAAGAAGGCCTTCAATCCTGCAAAAATCTGATGACTAGCCAGCGGAGGACGAGAAGGAACCACAAGGACGACAAATTAGACCTTAATAAGCCTGATATCGGCTCTTTTTTCACCCCTAAGAACCGGGACGGTGAAGGGACACTGAACAAGATGGCGCCGGAAAAGAAAAAAGACAAGGGCGCCGCACCCGTACAAGAAGCCTCAACTGTTAAAGATAAGCAAACGGGCTCGGAGGGATCCAAAGGAGAGTCACCCACACAGATCTTTACGGGAGACGAGGGATCCCGGGACTCGACCGCGTCCGCCGGAGAGTCACCACGCGGACAGAACCGGTCTAAACAGAAGAAGAATCCGCAACACCAGCCGGCCCAAGGAATAGATACGGACCTCCGTGAGTACATTATGGGTCTCCCTACCAGACAGGACCTAGACTCTTTTGCCACTAGACTTGAGAGAACCTTTCAAAGGGAAATAGATGGGCTGCATCAAGACATAACAGGCATAGGACATAGGGTGGTGGCCTTAGAAGAGAAAGAGGAAGAAGCACGAACAACAATGTCCGCAGTACAGAAAAAAGTCTCACAACACAATAAAGACCTAGACACCCTACGCACCCAACTAGATGACTATGAAAACAGGTCTAGGAGGCAGAATATCCGAATAAGAGGCCTACCAGAGGAACTAGGTGCGGAGGACTTGAAAACGACTGTGACAGAGGTGTTCAATACTGTACTGGAAAGAATGCCCCAGACAGCACTGGACATAGAGAGAGTACACAGAGCCCTTCTGCCCAAAAACATAAATCCAGCGAAGCCCAGAGACATCATCTGTCGCTTGTTAAGATACACAGACGTGGAAATGATCTTTAACAAACTTAAGGGAAAAGAATATGTTAACTTCGAAGGGGCAAAGCTACTCTTCTACCCAGACATGTCCAGGCGCACTTTAGAACAAAGACGCGCGGTTAAGCCCCTGCTGGAAGAGATAAGGAAGGCTGAGGGCACATACAGATGGGGACATCCATTCGCCCTGAATGGGAAAGTTGGAGGCAAGTCGGCTACACTCCGCACAAAAGATGATCTGCCAGAATTCCTGTCCCGGCTAGACCTTCCGAAAACAGCCTTCCCGGACTGGAGGGCGCCACCGGCTTTACCACCCTTATCACAGAGGGAGAAATGGCAAGGCCCTAAAACAGCAAAGAGAAGGGGAGACACATCGGCACCCCAAACACCGGAGCGAGATCAGGAACAGAGGCAGGAGCTAAACCCTGAGGCAGAGGACACTTGAACAGCACTCCCCAAGACGGGGCAAAAGATGACCCGATAAGTCAGTAGCACCAATTGTGGTTCCTTGATTTCCCAGAGGGAAGTGGACCAGTATGTTCGTTTTCTGGCCACTCCTCTGGGAGATATATGATGCATACAGGTGAGAATGAAAAATGACTAAGACAAGTGAAAAGCACCTGTATTAAGCATATAATCACTTAAATATAAGGCTATTGTTTATAACGCATTTGGGTGAAGGGAGGTGGAAGGTCCTTTCTCCTTGATGTTCACCAGTACCCCCGTTAGGGCCTCCCTGGTTTTAGGGAGTGGGAGGAGCTTAGGGCTCAAAATTAATGTACTGTGTAATGTTAAAGTTTTACAGTTTTTATTAGTTTTGTTTTCCGCGGATCGAAAAGATAATGCTGTGGTACTCTTTAAAATGTTGAACCATGAGTTTTTGTCTTATAATGTAAGAGGGTTGTGTTCCCCACAAAAAAGGAGTAAGCTATGGATAGAACTAAAGAGATTACATCCTCAGATCGTAATGCTGCAGGAGACTTATTTTAAAGAAAGATACACACCATACTTACCCAGGAACCACTTTGATAGATGGTACTTGGGATCCTCCCCAATCCGAAGAGCAAGAGGTGTGGCTATCGCACTTAGCAAAGACTGTCCAATCTCCATAACAGATTCAATGATAGACCCATACGGGAGATATGTGTTTGTGAAAGGCAGCTGTGCAGGATACAAGTACACATTGGCTAATATCTACGCCCCTAACAAAAAGCAAGTACATTTCTTCAAAAAGGTATTTAATAAACTGCAGGAATTTAAAGAGGGCTGTCTTCTCATGGGAGGGGACCAAAACATACTGGGTAACCCAACTGCCGATTCTTCCACGGGACACTCGTCTATACCCTACTCTGCCATAAACGAATATAACAGAATCCTTAAAAGCAATCATCTAGTACATAGGTTCTCAACATGTGGTACGCGTACCCCAGGGGGTACTTCTGATGGTTCCAGGGGGTACTCAGGCTTGATGTACTTAACCAAGAATAACACATTTAGAGTTTTAGATAATACTAAATCTTATTTAAATAACACCAAATTAGTATTTTAGCTAATTAAAAGCAATAGTAAATGCTTTAAAATGGTTTACAACCAATGATCATGTACTAGGATTAAATATATATTTGCCAAGGGGTACTTGTGATAATGTTTACTATGCCAGGGGGTACTTGGTGAGTACAGGGTTTTAAAAGGGGTACATACCAATAAAATGTTGAGAAACACTGATCTAGTAGACTGCTGGAGATATCTACATCCTTTAGACAAAGATTTTACATATTACTCGACGATACATAATCTACACACCAGAATAGATAGATGCTATATTGACCAATATACCTGGGCTTAGTGGAAAAAGCTGTCATAGAAAATAGAACTATTTCTGATCATGCAGCGGTGTGGCTGGAGATGAAACTGCCAGACACCAGCTTTAAACAATGGCACTGGCGTCTGAACGAGTCCCTCCTGGAAGATGAAGCAGAGGTTAAGCAACTTTCCAAAGTCCTAAGAAATTACTTTAAGGAAAATACAACGGAAGAGGTGAATCCTGGGATAATATGGGAATGTCATAAAGCTGTGATAAGGGGGGAGTTGATAGCCCTGGGGGCAAGGCAGAAACGGGGAAGAGAATACAAGATGACAAAAGCACTAGAAGCCTTAGAACTCTTAGAGCAAGCACACAAGAAATCCCCCAGCAGAGAACAGGAACAGGCAGTAAAAAAGGGAAGGGAGCACATCCTCGCTTTGTTAGATGATAAAGTCAAAAGGCAACAAAGACTATGGATAGCGCGTTCTTACGAGTACGGCAACAAAAGTGGGAAACAACTGGCCCGAGCTATAAATAAGAAAAGAGAGCAGGCTTTTATACACCAAATTAAAAATAAAAAAGGACAATTAGAATACCACTCACAGAAAATTGCATCTATTTTTAGAGAGTACTATGAGTCCTTGTACAACCTGGAAGACTCAAACTCTACCACACTAAAGCACTCTCTTAGAGAAAATGTCCTAAGATATATTAATGACTCAGGAATGCCATCTCTACCGGAAGAAGAAGGCAAACTTTTAGAGGCCCCGATATCTTTTGAAGAGCTGGCTGAGGCACTCAAAAATACTCCAAATGGGAAAAGCCCCGGGCCGGATGGGCTCTCCAAAAGCTACTATAAGACTTTCTCCCATATTCTACTAACACCACTGCTGTCATTCATAAATCAGCTATCAGATGGTGCTTCCTTCCCACCACAAAGCCTAGAAGCACATATAGCAGTACTTCCCAAAGAGGGGAAAGACCCTGCCTGGTGCCAGAGCTACAGGCCAATTTCACTTATCAATTTAGACGTAAAGCTTTTCTCCAAAATCTTAGCAAACAGATTAAAAGAAAAAATATCAAGCGTGATTCATTTAGATCAAACAGGATTTGTTTGGGGGAGAGAGACAAGAGATAACGCCAATAAAGCTCTTAATATTGCACATTGGGCACAAAAGTCCAGCCTACCCTTAATGATACTATCTACAGATGCAGAAAAAGCATTCGATAGGGTAGGCTGGACTATGATAGAAGAAACACTTAAATATATAGGACTAGGCCCAATTATGCTAAAACGGATAATGGCACTGTACTCCACCCCTTCAGCAAAAGTTAGAGTCAACGGAGTGTTATCCAGTAGTTTTCAAATTAGGAATGGCACCAGGCAGGGTTGTCCCTTGTCCCCACTGCTGTTTGCTCTCTCTCTAGAACCTTTATTATGTACAATAAGAGCAAACACAGACATACGAGGAGTAGAAATAGGATATAAATGTTATAAGCTCTCCGCATACGCTGACGACATCCTATTCTATGTGACATATCCACATACTACCCTACCTTGTTTGCTAAATGAACTCCACAAATTTAATAGCCTATCAAACTTTAAAATTAACCAGACAAAATCAGAATTTATAGTTATAAATATTCCTACAGAAGAGGTTAATACAATAACCCAAAACTTCCCGTTCCCCTTCAGAGGAAAAGCCCTTAGATATCTAGGAATATACCTTCCTGCAGAGCTAAAAGACCTGTACACACTAAACTTCCAACCACTCCTTGAAAAAATTGGGTTAGACCTTAAGAAATGGGACAGAGACTGCTTTACCTGGTTCGGCCGAATCAGTATACTAAAAATGACTGTTCTACCCAGGATTCTATTTTTGATGAACATGATCCCAATACCCTTAAATAAGACATTCTTCTCCAAAATAAGAAGCTTATTTATCAAATTTGTCTGGAGAAATAGATCCCCCAGACTATCTCACTCTATTATGACAAGGAAGAAAGGCAAGGGAGGTCTGGGCCTCCCGGATATTAAATTGTATTATAGAGCTATAGCACTGGGGCGACTAGTAGATTGGGCATTTAGCTCAGACACAAAAGATTGGGTCATATTAGAAAAGATGTTAGCAGGAAGGGAGCTGGCTAGAGCACAATGGGTCCCTCAAAAATGGAGAGAGCTCTCCAACAATTGCCCAGACTGGGTGAGCAATTCTCTACGCATAGGAGACGTATTAAACAAAAAACACAAGTGGTTCCCACATATTTCTCTACTATCCCCTCTAGAGGGGTTCCCTCTCTTCTCCCCGGGCCTAGAGAGAGGTTTTTTCGGCTCTTGGAAAGGCAACACAGGCATATGTCTGGGACACATGTGGGAAGGAGACAGACTCAAAACCCTGGGTGAACTCAGGGAGCAACACTCACAATTCCCGTTTGATTTCTGGAGGCTAGGCCAGATAGAAAGTTGGGTAAAAACACAGAAACTTGTTCTGAACGATAGAGCTGAGATAACAGAATGGGTGGGGATATTTTTGAAAAAGAATAAGAAGGAACATATGATCTCCTCCCTGTACAATCTCTTGCTGGGCCAGGAACAAGAAGAGGGACTACACTATGTACGCTCTTGGGAAAAAGATCTTAGTATTGAATTTAACACAGAACAAAAAGAGGCAATTATTAAAAATACGCATGCTACCTCGATCAACACCAGAGCACAAGAAACTAACTACAAAATACTAACCCGGTGGTACAGGACCCCAGACAGGTTGGCCTCAATATATAACACAATAGATGGGAAATGTTGGCGGGGCTGTGAAGACAGAGGAACCCTAATACACTTGCTATGGTCATGTCCTAAACTGGAAAACTTTTGGGCAGAGGTTATAAGGATTAGCAAATCAGTCTCAGCTCTTAACCTAGAAGAATCACCCGGGTGTATTTTACTCCATATGAATACATATAAACATTACAAACGTACAGTAGTTCCCTATATGCTAAACGCAGCTAAGTGTACTATCCCTATGCTCTGGAGAACCACTCAAGTTCCCACGGTAGGCCAGTGGTTCAAAAAGCTGAACGAGATACAACAGGTGGAAGAAACAATTCTATCTAGCAAGGGGAAATATGATAAATATTTCGCAAAATGGGCAGTTTGGATAGATTACCAAACCACATCCGAATACAAAGAACTAATGGAACAACCACAATAGAACTCTATATTTGTCTCTCTCCACCGATTTGCGGAAAAATATGTGTGTTATTATTTTCCTGTATATTTCTATGTTATTATTAGGTTATAATTTAAATTGGTCAACGCGGTGTTAAGAGAACTTACCCCTCCAATACCGCATCTGCAAATGAAAGGTGTCTTTTTCCTTATCCTTTTAAACTCAGAAACTGTTCCTAGATGTATAAGAAACCACATATCTCTAAAAGTATTGTAACAAAGATGCGAATGTCATAATTACATAAGAATGTATGCACTTTCATCTGACCAATAAAAATTATGTTAAAAAAAACACTTAAAAGTGAACCTGAAAGTTCTATTTTACTTACCTGGGCTTCTTCCAGTCCCCTGTAGCCTTACAGGTCCCTCAGTTGCCCCCACTCCATTGTATCACTGTACCCTTCCAAATCGAGGAGACTATATTTTATCAGTAAGGAGACTATATTTTATCATTTATGTTATATTTTAAAATGTTTCTAGTTTAGGGCCTCCACTGCACGCAGATTGGATGCAGAAAAACTGACTCCAATTATTGCCTATGGGCCTGTTTCCACTAAACGCAATTTTTCTGATGCAGACTTTCCCATTGGCATTCATTGGAGTCAGTTTTTCTGCATTCAATCTACGTGTAGTGGAAACAGGCCCTAAATGTTGCGGGGCTTGATGTACAAAAGTGTGGTAATATTGCTGCCTGTGCACAGAAGCCCCTCATAGCCCTTTATAGGAAACCTGAGATGGGGGATTACCATTAAAATATACATACATGGGCATTCCTCCAGACACCTCCGGCCTGATCACTCCCACGGCTTCCTCTTCTCCGTCTCCATTCGCCCTGCAATTGGCCCTGGAAAATCCTCTGGTCTGGGGCAGATCCGGATTTACCTCACAGGAGCCTATAGGCACAGATGTCCTGGCACCCTAGACTTCTCCCTCCATGAACCTACTAATCCTGCAGAACTGCATCACAACTGTGCTGGCTGGCCCAGCTGTCACTTCTCCCTTACTTCCTTTGCTAGTCATAGGTAGCTACAGGTGCCCCTTAGCATTAGGTAGCAAGAGGTACCCTCAGTATTAAGTAGCTAGTGGTGCCCCTAGTATTAGGAAGCAAGAGGTTCCCTCAACTGAAGGGAGATCTGGTTAGTGGAATGCTAAGACCCGGGGGAGTAACCTCTCATTTGCACTCAGCTCAAGACTCTGCATACTGTAGGTAAGGCAGGAGAGAGGCGCTCAGGGCTGGGAGTAGTGAGCCGCCTTTCCATCAGCAGGCGCCTGTAGGCACGTGCCTACAGTGGTTTATGGTAAATCTGGTCCGGGGACAACTGCGCGCACATGCTCCCGCCACGTTCACACCACCTGCAGCGAACTGCACCTAGCCAGGGAAGTGTGCCTGGCCAGACTGCACATGCGCCGACTAGCCCCGACTGGTGGATTTTCCGGAGCCAGTAGTGGGCGAATGGAGCTGGATAAGAGGACGCCATGGGAGCGATCAGGCCGGAGGGGGGTATGTATATTTTAATGGTAATCCCACCTCTCTGGTACACTTTAAGACATCTGTGCACAGCAGGCTGCAAACTGAAATGGAAAGATGTTTAATAAATTTAAATTACATATAATTTCTGTGCTACTGTAGGGAATGCATGGTAAGCCAATTAAAAATACAAAGTGTGTCATTGTTTTCCCAGCAATCAATCATAGCATGATAAATGGATGGGAAAGGGTGGGTTTTATTTTAAGTATATCATTGTTTATGATAATTTGAAAATTCTTCTTTTGCTGATTTGAATAGCAAAATTGTTGTTAATTAAAGTGGACTAAAACTCTCACATAATATTAAATAAAAAACTGTTTTCCTACTTTGTATTACCCATAAAGTTACCATATTTGCTTTTGTGCACAACTAATAGTGTGTGTTTACAAATTACAAGTTCCCCAAGTACAATTTATCTGTTCAGAGGGCTGCCATTGCATTTTATTGCATAGCTGCTGTATATACATATATATTACAATCTAATGGGGCAGCACGGCGGTTTAGTGGTTAGCGGTCTCACCTTACAGCACTGGGTGACCTGGTTCGAATCCCAGCCAGGTCAACATCTGCAAGGAGTTTGTATGTGTTGGTTTTCTCCCACATCCCAAAAACATACAGATAAGTTAATTGTAGATTTGTACAAAGAAAAACACAAAGAGATCCGGTAGCCTAATCTGGGGCAATATCGTTAGGTTAACAGGTTAGTCGAAAAGGACAACAAATAATATACTCACAGAAATGGGTTGCTGTATGAGGCAACCACTCGTCTGCGCATGTGAGGAGATTACTGCCCCCACTCGGCCTTGACTGATCCTGGTCGCTGCTCCAAAAGAAAAAAGGGGTTTGGGCGGGAGACTGGAGGCGCCCGTGGATAATCGACAATTATATATATTCCTCTATAAGGAAATGATCATCTGGACTGTGTCCTACCTTCGATGACTCTTAACCGCTTCCTCAGGTCAATAAAACGTGCCTGATATGTCCAATGTTAGTTCCATTTTATTGACCTAAGGAAGCGGCTTTGCGTTGTCAAAAGCAAAATAAAATCGTTTCATCCCTATCCTGAACTACAATTGCCTTTATCTAGATTAAGAGTCACCAAAGGTAGGACACAGTCCAGATTATCATTTCCATATAGAGGAATATATATAATTGTCGATTATCCACAGACGCCTCCAGTCTCCCTGTCACTTAGATAAGTTAATTGGCTTCCCCCTAAATTGGCCCTAGACAGGGGCGTAACTAGAAATCACTGGGCCCCCCTGCGAAAATGAGGATGGGCCCCCCCCCCCCATAGGCGCCAAATAATCGTAATGGGGCAGCGTTTCACTATAAAATAATCCTAATGCAGCAATGTTTTACCAGAAATTAATTGTAAATTGTGCTGCATTTCACCAGAAATGAATCGTAAAATGGGCAGCATTTCACCATAAAATAATCGTAAAGTGGGCAGCATTTCACCAGAAATTAATCATAAATTGGGCAGCATTTCACCAGAAATTAATTGCAAATTGGGCAGCATTTCACCAGAAATTAATCATAAATTGGGCAGCATTTCCCTATAAAATAATCATAAAGTGAGCAGCATTTCCCATAAAATAATCGTAAAGTGGGCAGCATTTTACCATAAAATAATCGTATAGTGGGCAGCAGTCACCATAAAATAATCGTAATGTGGGCAGCAGTCACCAGAAAATAATCGTAAAGTGGGCAGCAGTCACCAGAAAATCGCAATGTGGGCAGCAGTCACCAGAAAATAATCGTAAAGTGGGCAGCAGTCACCAGAAAATCGCAATGTGGACAGCAGTCACCAGAAATTTGCAATGTGGGCAGCAGTAACCAGAAAATCTCAACGTGGGCAGCAGGCACCAGAAAATCACAATGTGGGCAGCAGGCACCAGAAAATCGCAACGTGGGCAGCAGGCACCAGAAAATCGCAACGTGGGCAGCAGGCACCAGAAAATCGCACTGTGGGCAGCAGGCACCAGAAAATCGCAATGTGGGCAGCAGACACCAGAAAATCGCAATGTGGGCAGCAGACACCAGAAAATCGCAATGTGGGCAGCAGTTACCAGAAAATCACAATGTGGGCAGCAGACACCAGAAAATCGCAATGTGGGCAGCAGTTACCAGAAAATAGCAATGTGGGCAGCAGACACCAGAAAATCGCAATGTGGGTAGCAGACATCAGAAAATCGCAATGTGGGCAGCAGACACCAGAAAATCGCAATGTGGGCAGCAGACACCAGAAAATCGCAATGTGGGCAGCAGACACCAGAAAATCGCAATGTGGGCAACAGACACCAGAAAATCGCAATGTGGGCAGCAGACACCAGAAAATCGCAATGTGGGCAGCAGACACCAGAAAATCACAATGTGGGCAGCAGGCACCAGAAAATCGCAATGTGGGCAGCAGACACCAGAAAATCGCAATGTGGGCAGCAGACACCAGAAAATCGCAATGTGGGCAGCAGACTCCAGAAAATCGTAATGTGGGCAGCAGACACCAGAAAATCATAATGTGGGCAGCAGACATCAGAAAATAGCAATATGGGCAGCAGACACCAGAAAATAGCAATGTGGGCAGCAGACACCAGAAAATAGCAATGTGGGCAGCAGTTACCCAAAAAAAAAAATTGCACCTTTGAAAAAACAAAAAATTCACTTACCTGGCAGAAGTCTTCTCCTCTCCCAGCATCTGGCGTGCAGCTCCCCGATGATCCTCCTGCAGCACATCTCCCGCACTGACAGGCAGAGTACAGAGTACAGGGCTACGGCAAGATGGCTCCCGAAGCCCTGTACAGGAGACATAAATAGTCTCCAGTGCAGGGCTTCGGCAGCCATCTTGCCGTAGCCCTGCTCTGCCTCCCGGGGGGCTGCGGGGAATGAACTGGCCCGGCGTCTATTAGACGCTGCGGCCAGTTCCTGGCTGGGGGGTCCCACAATCGGGGGGCGGCAGCGCTTCCCCCGCACACGGCTGGCGGGCCCCAGAGGTACGCCAGTGGCCCTAGACTATGGTACATACACTACACAATACATACATAGACATATGCAGGGTCAGACTGGGCCACAGTTGTACAGTTTTTTCCCTCGGTGGGCCCCCCCCTCCAGGTCTCTGGTGGGCCCCCCCCTCCTTGTCTGACAGAGCTCCAATTGCTGCCTGCAGCACAAAAATTCTCTTCTCAGTGCTGTAATCACTCATGCTGAGAGCAGTGGCGTAGCTAAGGAGCTGTTGGCCTCGATGCAAATTTTACAATGGGGCCCCCCAAGCACTTCTATACATAACAATTGATACGACGCACCAAAACCTGCCAATGGCAACTACAGTGTCAGAGGTGCAAGAAGGGGATGGGAAACAGCTTGTTAATGATTACCACTGTTCAAAGTATCTATAGAAGTGATTATTATGAGCAAAGGACCAATAGAGAGGTAATACTGTAGTTGAGGGAGGGCCCTTCGGGGGCCCCTTTGGCCCAAGGGCCCCGATGCGGTTGCAGCCTCTGCGGTCGCAACCTCTGCAAAGTAGGACATTACTTTATATTGAAGGAGGGGGCTCTATGCAAAGTTTTGCTGAGCAGCAGTGTCTCTGAATTACAATGCTGCTAAGATCATGTACATTTGGCCCTGTCCATAATACATCATGACCACGCCCACCTTCCAGTGCATGGTCACGCCCTTTTTTCACAGCAATCATGAGATGTGTGGGCCCCAGGTTGAAATTTCTTTGGTGATTAGATTGTGAGCCCCTCTGAGGGACAGTTAAGTGAAAAGACAATATACTCTGTACAGCGCTGTGTAGATGTCGGTGCTATGTAAGTACTAAATAATAATAATATAATAGTGATCATTTCTCAGCTGTCTCTGCTTTTACTATGTGTGGCAGCTCAGTTCCAGCACACTTATAATATTTACATTCCTTTGTGAGCTACAATTAGTAAACAAAAGATAAGATATCACATATTCAGATGTGGCCAGAAACTGTGCCACTGAAAAAGAAAATGCAGTGTTAACTGTTTGAATGCTGTTCTTCTACCATTTATTTATTTTGTGGTAATAGGTTTTATGGTGTAAATAAAGGGGCCCATACACACAGCCGATTTTCTGGCCGACCGATCGATCCCGATCGATTGATCGTTTGCAAATCGGTGGGCCAATCGACCGATCGATGGCCGATTTCGATCAATTTCGATGGATTTCCATCGAACTGGCTGGGTGGAAAATTTAGGTCGATCTGATGAGATTGCTTATCAGTTTGCATTGGCCTTAATGGAAATCTGATGGCAAAAAAATGCCATCAGATCGAATTTCAATAGATTTCAAACTGAAATCTATTGGAATGCTATCCTGGTAAAAAATGTTCTAAAAACGCATCAGATAGATCATCAGATGCATTTCTTATCTATCTGCTGCCAATCTGACGAGTGTATGGGCACCTTAATCGTTTAAAGCAAATAAGAAATGCTTAGTTTCATATCACTTTTTAAATAAGGGAGGAATTGGCCACTAGACCGATTGGCCTGTGACTAGGTCCCAGTGTTCAATTTCGGCCCACTTTGAATTTGAGTTTTACACCATAGAGTGATGCTACTGTACTCGTACATGGCTCATGCACATGCACAACCAACCTACTATTAGTCATTGGAAGCCCCTTAGTTCCAATATTACAATAGAGGCCTATGGTGACGCCCGAAAAATTGTGTGGGTTTTTTTCAGTTTGTTTTTTTTGCAGTGTTTGGCGGTGGGGTCGGTTAAAGTATACCTGAGATCTTAGAATAAAAAGATTTTATACTCACCTGGGGCTTTTTGCCATCCCCGTGAGCACTGATGCGTCCCTCGCCCACCTCCTCAGTGCCTCCATTCAGCCACAATTAGTCCTGGTAATCTAGCTCAGTCACGCCAGTCAGCTATTCTGGCATTGCATGGTGGTTAAGGTTAGGCATAGGGAGGTAGTTAAGGTTAGGCGTGGGGGATAGTTAAGGTTAGAAGTGAAGAGGGGTGAGTGGTGAAGGTTAGGCATGGGAGGTGGGTGGTTTATGTTAGGCGTGGGTGGTGGTTAGGTTTAGTGGGTGGTTAAGGTTAGGCATGGGAGGTGGGTGGTTTATGTTAGGTGTGGGTGGTGGTTAGGTTTAGTCATGGGAGGTGGTTAAGGTTAGGTGTGGGGTGTGGGTGTGGGTGGATGGTTAAGGTTAGGCATGGGAGGTAGTTAAGGTTAGGCATGGGGAGGTAGCTAAGGTTAGGTTTGGGGGGTAGTTAAGGTTAGAAGTGGAGGAGGTGTGTGGTTAAGTTTAGACATGGGGGGTGGGTGGTTAATGTTAGGCGTGGGTGTTGGTTAGGTTTAGGCATGGTAGGTGGTTAAGGTTTGGTTTGGGTGGATGGTTAAGGCTAGGCATGGGAGGTGGTTAAGGTTAGGCATGGGGAGGTAGCTAAGGTTAGGTGTGGGGGTAGTTAAGGTTAAAGGTGGAGGGGGTGGGTGATTAAGGTTAGGCATGGGGGTGGGTGGTTAATGTTAGGCGTGGGTTTTGGTTAGGTTTAGACATGGGAGGTGGTTAAGGTTAGGTGTGGGGGTGGGTGGATGGTCAAGGTTAGGCATAGAGAGGGGATTTAAGGTTAGGCATCGGTAGTAGGAACTAGGAAGGTTCAGTGTGAGGATAGGCTTAGGTTTAGTTGTAATAAAATATTGGTATATTTTACTATCATCATTTTATAGTAGAATATATGTACATTTTCCGATATTCTACTATCAGGTTTTCAGGGCGTACAAATTTCCCCGGCGCCCTTTTTGCATGTACGCATTATAAAAAAATGTATAGATGATTGGTGAGAATTACAGACTAGTACTGGGCTAGTCAACATTAGCCCTGCAGTGTATTTTGTATATATCAGTTTACTACAGCTTTAATTGAGGCCTTTCCATGTTGCCATAGCAATAGTATCCTGATATAAATTTGTAGAAGTAGAGACTTTTTCACATTACCATAAATCGATTTCCAATTGGAAATCTGTTCCTAGTGTGTTTCACACATCAGATAGATTCCTGTCAGTTTCAACTTGACAGGCATCTGACAGAAATCTATCTGATGGTCGAATCTGCTGCAAATATATAAGTGTATGGCCACCTTTAGTAACGGGGGCATTGTAGATCACAACTAGTATGCAGAAAACAGATCACAGATACAGTACTTGAATAATCCTGTCACACACAGCCATGGGCAGTAGATGAGGATTTGCAGGGTGCATGGAAAGACAAGAGAACCTGTCAGAAAATAGACACATCTACAGCAGTGCTGGTGGGCAGTACTGATAATCCAAAAAAAACTACTAACATGCAAAGAAGCTTCACACAGGCACAGCGCCTGTGTGAAGCTTCTTTGCATGTTAGTAGATTTTTTTTAACTAAGGAACTTGGGGCCACAGTGTAAGTTTTACATGGGGCCCCAAGCACTCTATTGATATGGAGCCCCAAACCCTACCAAGGATAGCTGCAGCATAGAGGTATACTTAGTAAGGAAAAAGTTTTTAGTAAGGATTACCTCTATGCAAGAGGTGATCATTGTTCACATAACAACAATGAAAAGCTAATAAGATGGATGAGGGAGGGCCCCTAGTGGGCCCCTCTGTTTCAGGGGCCCCGTTGCGGTCACAACCTCTGCATCCCCTATTGCTACGCCACTGCACAGGAGGTGGAAGTTGAGGATAGCAAATTACTGAAAATTCACACAGTGCATGGTTAAATGGATTGGCTGCCAGTTTGATTTGTTAATCTGAATTCCTGCTTCCTGGGTGGCGCTAATTTGAAAACTAGGAGAACTACCTGTAGCTCATCAGTGATGGGCAGTTGTTACATAGGAGTCCAGGGTTCGAATCCTGGCTGGAGCCAGTTAACTCTTCAGTGAGGCAAGACTCCATAATGCTCCAGGGTGGTCTGCTGAGTATTATTTATTTATTTATTTTTTTGTTATATAGAGCCAGTAGAGTACATATGGCAGTGCTGCTACATTAATTGGGCACTGGGTGGTGTTGCTAATAGTAAAATCTTGATCATTTATATTACTGATATTTTAATATGCATTACACCCATTCTTACTTGAACCCGCCACTGTAGATGTCTAACTCTAACTCTCCCACCTAATACCTAACCCTAATGTAGGGAGACAGCACTTGCATTTCTAAACATTCTTCTGAGGCTGCATGCATGTGTCTCCCACTCAGGGCCGGCCCGCCCATGAGGCGGGGTGAGGCGGGTTCCTCAGGCGGCAGGAAGTGGAGGGGCGGCACCAGATGAAGTGGCTGTGACTGATAGCGGGGGGAGCCAGAGCCGCGGTGAGGGCAGCCCGACCTCTCCCTCCCTCTCCCCGGGCCGCCCTCCATGCTCCCCCCTCGGACTTTAGGCAGCAGAGTTAGCGCGCAGGGAAGCGCTGCTGTACACAGCCTGTTACTCACCTCCCTGGATCCAATCGCCGCTCCCGCCCTGCTGGTCTCCTCTCTGCAAAGTAACCGCTGATACATTACACACGCTGCTTCCTGTTTACACAGGAAGCAGCCGCGTGTGTATCAGCCGGCTAGGCAGAGAGGAGACCAGCAGGGCGGGAGCGGCGATCGGATCCAGGGAGGTGAGTAACAGGCTGTGTACAGCAGCGCTTCCCTGCGCGCTAACTCTGCTGCCTAAAGTCCGAGGGGGGAGCATGGAGGGCGGCCCGGGGAGAGGGAGGAAGAGGTCGGGCTGCCCTCACCGCGGCTCCGGCTCCCCCCTCCGCCATTATGAGGGGGCACCTACCTGGGCAAGCTACCTATGTATCCTATACTGGGGGGCACCTACCTAATCTAACCTGTTTTGGGGGCAGCTACCTATCTATCCTATACTGGGGGGCACCTACCTAATCTAACCTGTTTTGGGGGCAGCTACCTATCTATCCTATACTGGGGGGCACCTACCTAATCTAACCTGTTTTGGGGGCAGCTACCTATCTATCCTATACTGGGGGGCACCTACCTAATCTAACCTGTACTAGGGGCAGCTACCTATCTATCCTATACTGGGGGGCACCTACCTAATCTAACCTATACTGGGGGTCAGCTACCTCTCTATCCTATACTGGGGGGCAGCTACCTATCTAACCTATACTGGGGGGCAGCTACCTATCTAACCTATACTGGGGGGCAGCTACCTATCTAACCTATACTGGGGGCAGCTACCTATCTAACCTATACTGGGGGGCAGCTACCTATCTAACCTATGCTGGGGGGCAGCTACCTGTCTAACCTATGCTCGGGGCAGCTACCTATCTAATCTATACTGGGGGCACCTACCTAATCTAACCTGTACTGGGGGCACCTACCTAATCTAACCTATACTGAAGGGCAGCTACCTAATCTAACCTATACTGGGGGGAAGCTACCTATCTAACCTATACTGGGGGCACTTATCTAACCTGTATTGGGGGCACCTACCTACCTAGCTAGCCTATACAGGTGGCAACTATACTGGCTACCTATACTGGGGGCACCTACCTAACTAACCTATACTGGGGGTACCTACCTATCTAACCTATGCTGGGGGCAACTATACTGGCTACCTATATTGGAGGCACCTACCTAGCTAACCTGTACTGGGGGCACCTACTTATCTAACTTATACCGGGGGGGGGGGGGGGGGTGCCTGCCTATCTAACATACTGGGGGCAACTATACTGGCTACCTATACTGGAGGCAACTACCTGGCTAACCTATACTGGGGGCAACTTTACTGGCTCACCCATGCCTGGCCACCTATACTCGGGGGGGGGGACCTATAGCTGGCTACCTATACCAGGGGGGGGGGGGGGTGCAATTTTCACACCCTCGCCCTGGGTGCATTTTAGCCTAGAAACTGCACTGTTGCCGCCGGCCTCCGAGTCCGATGACTCCGAGCTCTGCGGCCTCTCCTGTCTCCTCCAAGGCTGCATGCTGGTGAGGCTGCCTAGTGCCTAAGCCTGCTGATTTGATGGTGGCGGCTGCCGCCCGCTCTGCTGCCCTGGCTGCGGCTGATTGTCACGGTCAGTCACTGAGCAGCGAGCGCCGCCGACGTGACGATGATGATGATAAGGCTGGCTGGCTGCCGCCGGCCGCCGCTCACTGGCCCAGCGCGAGATCCCTCAGATCCGAGATGGAGCATGCCCGCCGCAGACCGCAGCCGTCTGTCCCCTGCCAGTGCATGATGCATGCTGGATGCGGATGCCCGCTCTTCGCCGCCGCCAGACCCGGAGGGAGACCCAATCCCCGGTGAGTTAGTCACTCACTTTGCTGCGTCACTCAGGCTTTCCTTCGCGGACACGGTCGGTTGTGTGGGGGATGTAATGTTATGTAGAAATATTGTGGGGGGGGGGGCGCCTTTACGATCTTTGCCTCAGGCAGCAGAAAGTCCAGGACCGGCCCTGCTCCCACTGTCCAGTGCTTATGTATCAATGACTGGACAATAGACAAGATCAGGAAGAGGAAGACAGGAGACTCCATACAGCAGAAATGAACGCTGGCTGTGGCTGGGCTGAAGAGTGACCGGACATGTAAGTGTTATCACATTATACCAGCCACAGACAACTGGTCCCCATCTAATGCAGCCTAGATCTCTGGCTAGAGGCTGTCCCAACCAACAGCTATTCTGAGGATTGAATGATGCATGAAGCATGGCCTGTGCTCTGTGCCCCGAATTATCTGAAGTTCAGTACGCAAGCTATGCTTGCCATACCTTAGATGCATCTCTGGGACTGATGGAGAAATTATACAGTCATGTTTTGTTCCTTTGCATTTTCTGCACAGAAAAATACATTTAAAGGATAACCGAGGCGTAGAAGATTGTTAGAAAAGGGGGAGCAGGCATGTGTAGGGAGCATTACTCATACCCATGGCTCCCCCATTCACTTCTGCTGAACTTCCGTAAAAATGTACCATAGGGTCCACTATGTGAGGTTTGAATACCTATTGACCCAATTGTGATATTACTTGGCATGTTATCTTTGTTATACCTTGTAAACAAATACCTCTAAATAAAATATGTTTAAAAAAAAAAAGAAGCTGCTTCCGAGTCGGCAGCAGTGCGCAAGCGCTAGGCCCGGTGGCGTGCATCATTGATTGCGCTCCCATTGCTGAGAGCTCTCTGTGCATGCACATTGCGACAAGACTTGTATTAAGCATGTGCAGAGCGCACCGGGCCACGAGAGTGCGATGAATGATGGGCACGGCTGGGCCTAGCGCTTGCGCACTGCTGCTGACCCAGCTGACCCGAAAGCATCTTCTGATGGCTCTTCCGAGAGAACAGAGGGGGACAGAGGTGAACAGGGGAGCGGTGGGCATAAGGACTGCTCCCTATACATGCCTGCTCCCCCCATTCTAACAACCTTCTGCACCTCAGTTATTCTTTAAATTGAGAATCCATGTTAATTAATGGGCATTTTCACACTTAACTAAGTTTGTTTGCATGCAGGAAAAAAACTAGCATCTTGCAGCATAATTTCTGTGTACAATCTCTTTTTCAATTAGCTGCTGTGAAAAAAATGGGCATGAAAATTCACATAGAAATGCAATTTTAATGTGAAAAACCACATGCGCAAAAATATTCAGCTTTTCACAATGATAAAATTTCTCAACATCATAAAATATTTCTTCTCCAAATTATGCTTTAAAACCAAGTCAATTTAATTTTTTTTATTACTTTGTCAGTTATTGCTACATTTTTACTTTACATATAGAGCATAGTTTACAAAATACACCAATTTTCAATTCTTCTCATGTTTATGTATGAAACAAAACAATTAAATCTCAACTGTATCCAGGCACTACCTGGTTTCAAGCAACATATACTTTATAGATGGCTTCGTACTGAGTGAAACAAGGATTCCTGTGTCTATGGAATGCTTATGGCTTGGTTATGCACAGGATTTTAGCATTTCTCCATAATACTTTGACCACCAGGGACCTTAAAGATGATACTTCATTACGCATGAAGGAACGCACAATATTGTGGCTCCAGCTCATTAGAGTAAATGCAAACAGGCAAACAAGCAGGGTGTTCTGTACAGAATGGATAATGCCCATATGTTCTGAGGAAGAAAAATAACTAGCAAAACTCTACCTGTTTGTTGAATTTAAATATGTAGTGGAAAAAAAAGAGGAAAGAGTGTGAATAGAAATAAATTGGAAAATGTGTGGGTTATAGCTTTAGAAAAGAAAAATAACTGTATTTCAGTGGATGGAATACATTACTTTGTGGGCGATTGCAGACTACAGATTGGCGTTAGCCCAGGCGGAACCACTCCGGCAAAAACAGGCCTTCGGGGATTACCGCTTTAGTACTTGGTATGTTAGTGCGTTGGACGCGGCGAAACCGTCACTTACGTTGCATCGCGCTGTACCGTGTCGACATGAAAGTCCCCATAGACTTTCATTGCGCTGTGCACCGCACCGGCCCAGTATGAAAGCACCCTTAAATATACATAGTTACATAGTTACATAGTTACTTTGGTTGAAAAAAGACATACGTCCATCGAGTTCAACCAGTACAAAGTACAACTCCAGCCTGCTCCCTCACATATCCGTGTTGATCCAGAGGAAGGCGAAAAAACCCTTACAAGGTAAAAATTCCTTCCCGACTCCAGATGGCAATCAGATAAAATCCCTGGATCAACATCATTGGCATTACCTAGTAATTGTAGCCATGGATGTCATTCAACGCAAGGAAAGCATCTAAGCCCCCTTTAAATGCAGGTATAGAGTTTGCCATAACGACTTCCTGTGGCAATGCATTCCACATCTTAATCACTCTTACTGTAAAGAACCCTTTCCTAAATAAATGGCTAAAACGTTTTTCCTCCATGCGCAGATCATGTCCTCTAGTCCTTTGAGAAGGCCTAGGGACAAAAAGCTCATCCGCCAAGCTATTATATTGCCCTCTGATGTATTTATACATGTTAATTAGATCTCCTCTAAGGCGTCTTTTCTCTAGACTAAATAAACCCAGTTTATCTAACCTTTCTTGGTAAGTGAGACCTTCCATCCCACGTATCAATTTTGTTGCTCGTCTCTGCACCTGCTCTAGAACTGCAATATCTTTTTTGTAATGTGGTGCCCAGAACTGAATTCCATATTCCAGATGTGGCCTTACTAGAGAGTTAAACAGGGGCAATATTATGCTAGCATCTCGAGTTTTTATTTCCCTTTTAATGCATCCCAAAATTTTGTTAGCTTTAGCTGCAGCGGCTTGGCATTGAGTACGATTATTTAACTTGTTGTCGATGAGTACTCCTAAGTCCTTCTCCAAGTTTGATGTCCCCAACTGTATCCCATTTATTTTGTATGGTGTTAGACCATTGGTACGACCAAAATGCATGACTTTACATTTGTCAACATTGAATTTCATCTGCCATGTATGTGCCCATATAGCCATCCTATCCAGATCCTGTTGCAATATAACACTATCTTCCTTAGAGTTGATGATTCTGCACAATTTTGTATCATCTGCAAAAATAGCAACATTGCTCACTACTGTATCCACTAGGTCATTAATAAATAAATTGAAGAGCACTGGACCCAGTACAGACCCCTGTGGGACCCCACTGCTAACAGTCTCCCATTTTGAGTATGATCCATTGACCACAACTCTTTGTTTTCTGTCCATTAGCCAGTTCCCTATCCAAGCACACAGACTCTTCCCCAGTCCTTGCATCCTCATCTTTTGCACCAGACTTTTGTGGGGAACAGTGTCGAAGGCCTTAGCAAAGTCTAAGTATATCACATCTACAGCATTCCCAATATCCATATTAGCATTCACTACCTCATAAAAGCTGAGCATGTTAGTCAAACAGGACCTGTCTTTAGTAAACCCATGTTGATGCTGAGAAATAAGATTATTTTCTACTATGAAGTCATGTATAGTATCTCTTAGTAACCCCTCAAATAGTTTGCATACAACTGATGTTAAGCTTACAGGTCTATAATTTCCTGGATCTGATTTTTTGCCCTTCTTAAATAATGGGAAAACGTGGGCTGTACGCCAATCCACTGGGACTCTGCCAGTTGCAAGAGAGTCACAAAAGATAAGATAAAGGGGTTTATCTATAACTGAACTTAATTCCCTTAGGACCCGAGGATGCATGCCATCCGGGCCAGGTGCCTTGTCTATTTTTAATTTATTTAGTCTTGCCTTTACTTCTTCCTGCGTTAAGTATTTAATATTACAGTTAGAAGATTGAGACTCTTCCGCCTCTGTTTTCAGAAGTCCAATTCAACAAAAAGATTGCCTGACACGTGTTTCACGGCCAACAAGCCGCTTCCTCAGAGGCACACAATACACATAAGCATCAGGTACAGGTCATAAAATGGATGCTCAAACCGCAATCTGTGCCGACTCCATGTTGGGGGGCAGCTGTAAAAGTTACAGCTGTTTACAGCTGTCCCCCAACATGGAGTCAGCGTAGATTGTTTTTACACTCTGAGGAAGCGGCTTGTTGGTCGTGAAACACGTTGAATTTTTTTTGTTGAATTGGACTTCTGAACTATGTCTGCACCCTGTATCCGCAACCAACAAGAGTTGTGATTGAAGAATAAAGATTGAAATTGTTCTTTTAAAACCCTGTTTTGTCTTGTTTGGACTGCATGCTGTGCACTATTTTGGGGTGGACCTGAACTGTTTGGATTTTATCTTGGCTATCTTGACCCTCAAAATGTATACGTTTGGTAATGAATACTGTGAGATCATTGTTGCTAGATTCCTCTAATATCTCCGATTATGTCAGGGGTTCACTTTGGTATCTCAAACTCTGGTCTGGCTGCTGTTTCCAAGGACATTTAAAAATGGAAACCTATCCAAGTACCTGTCCACTGAATCATGTCTATAATCAAGACAGAAATATCTGTCAGTACATGAAGGCTTCTCTGTTGAAACAGCGAAGGTGGTCATACATCTATCGATTTTGCAGCCCAATTAATTCACCCTCTGATTTGATAATTTTGTTGAATTGGATGAAAATCGCTGCTGCAACAAGCAAGCCTAATCAACAAAGATGCATGATGCATCCTGGTGGTCAAGTGGTTCACCCATACCTTTCCTTATAGGCTTCCCAGCTTCATTAGAGGTCTAGTGCCCCCCCTTCCGTTCCTTATATGCTTCCCTGGTTGTCTAATGGAACCCCTCCATATGCAAAGATCGGCATCAGTAAGCATGGTGGGTAGTTATGATCTCACCTCTCCTCATCCCACCAACTTGTGTAGCTTCCCTCTGTCCAGCACCACAGCTAGACTTGTACTGCCGCATTGACTATGATTTTTTCATGTAGCGAGACAAGGTCTTGCTACATGATAGCCACTGCTCAGCGGCATCCCCCCAGCCCCTCCGATCGCCGCCGGCGATCGGAGATCAGGAGATCCCGTTCAAGGAACGGGAACTCCTGGAGGGCTTCCCCCGTCGCCATGGCGACGGGCAGGAGGACGTCACCGATGTCATCGACGTCGTGACGTCAAAGGGGACTCAGATCCACCCCACAGCGCTGCCTGCCACTGATTGGCCAGGCAGCGCACGGGGTCTGGGGGGGGGGGCCTTCCGGCAGCATAGCCCGAGCTCAGCTCGGGCTTACCGCCAGGAAGGTTAAATCAAAACTTATATATGTGTTTTTTTTCCTGGGATAGTACGGCTGTCCCTGCTGCTTTAACAAGGTTGCCAACATGGGGAGAAATCAGTTCAAAGCTCTGAACTTAAAGGGAAGGTCCAAGCAATTTAAAATAAGAAAATAAGAAATCCACTTATCCACTTATCTCGGGCTTCCTCCAGCCCCCTGCATCCATCCTGTGCCCTTGCCGCAGCTCCGGTGGAGATGATGACCTTGCCAGAACTGCTGCACCTGCGCAGTAAAGTCGCGATGATTTCAGTGCGACTCTGAGAGACGCTCGTGCAGGTGCAGTGGACATCCTGCGTCGGAGGGGACCCCGGGCCATCGGAGGTGAGCGGAGCTGCATTGTGGGCACAGGACGGCTGGCAGGGGCAAGAGGAAGCCCCAGGTAAGTGGATTTTTTTCATTTTTAAAGTGCTTGGATGTATCCTTTGAAGAGGAATTCCAGTGAAAATAATGTAATAAAAAAGTGCTTCATTTTTACAATAATAATGTATAAATGATTTAGTCAGTGCTTGCCCATTGTAAAATCTTTCCTCTCCCTGATTTAAATTCTGACATTTACCACATGGTGACATTTTTACTGCTGGCACTGGCAGGTGATGTCAGTGGAAGGAGATGTTGCTTGCTTTTTTGGCAGTTGGACCCAGCTGTAAACAGCTGTTATTTCCTACAATGCAATGAGGTTCACAGACAGGAAACTGTCAGGACCATGGTCCTGACATCCCACTGTGGGAGGGGTTTCACCACAATATCAGCCATACCGAGCCCCCTGATGATCCGTTAGAGAAAAGGAATAGATTTCTCATGGGAAAGGGGGTATCAGCTACTGATTGGGATGAAGTTCAATTCTTGGTCACGGTTTCTCTTTAAGCAGTATTACAGATAGCTTTATTGGAAGCTTTCAAGCCTAAAAAAAGCTTAATACTGGAAAAATCAAAACAATTAAAGTGGATCCGAGATGAACTTTTACTCCTTGCATAATTGTGTTCCTTACATATAGTTTATAGGGCATTCCTCAAGCCAAACACTTGTTTTGTTTTGTTTTAATACCCTAATTTCCTATAAACTAAACAAACCACACCCACAGCTTCTCCAGAGTGCCTTGGCGCTTGCAAAGGATTGTGGGATTTCAGTCTGGGCAGGTGAAAAAGGTGTTACTAGCTATAGATTTCAGAGGCAGAGTTTTCACAATCTGAGAGCTGCAGTGCAGATACAGATCAGTTGCCTGTGTAATGGAGGAGATAAGAGTGGAGTTTTCACAGAATATGCAGATTAGCATGCCTAGATACAGATAAGCTTGCCTGTGTGTGTAATTGTGTAATAGTGACAAGCAGAAAACATGTCTGCTCCCATTGTATCACAGGAAAAAATATTAATATACTGTTGAAGCTGTTTGAAGATAGATTTGCTGTGTAAACTATCTAAACTTTAGATAAGATATATAGACAAGTCACTTGTTATATTTAGTTTTTCATCTCGGATCCGCTTTAATAATAACAGTGGAAACAAATGTTCCAGACTAGTAATACTTCCCCGTCAGATCAATCAGCAGGGTGACTCATTTAATTGTTAATATTATGACTGGTTCCCTTGAACATGCTGGTTGGATCAGCTTGAGAAGGCACTATGAATAGGAAGAGATAAGATGTGCATTTTGAGTCTACACAATACATAGCCATATTTTCAATGAGGTTTGCCCTCTGCTGGCAAATGTTGAAAAATATGCAATATAGTTTTTTAGATTTACAAATGGAAAAAATAATGAAATTAAAAAAAACGAACACCAATAATAAAAAATCCAGAACTTTCCCAAATGACTCCTTTTAATAAACAGTCCTGATAACTTGTAATACACAACGGAACTGTTTTGCATTTGCCTTGTAACAAAAAATAATTGCTCTTTTAAATCACATTGGAGCTGCTGTTGCTGTTATTCTATTACTAGAAAGGAAATACTCGCATGCCTACAAGCATGAAAAAGCAATTGCTGTATGTAGGTAAAAGTAAAAGGGGCTTATGAAAATCAGCTTAGCAATACTGAACAGCAAGCAGCATGTGCTGCCAGACAAAGGTATTTACATTAACAGCAGTAATTAAGCTTTCCTCCTATGCTTTACATTAAAGCAAATTAGTCGGCATTACAGTTTGTTAAACAGTAACTGTTTATCGCACAATACGTTTAAGCTGTATGAACATTAGGCTTAAAGCTGCGAACATAAGTAGTTGTTTATAATTAAAATTTTCTAACATAAAAGTGAAGCAACTGCTGGATTTGTAAGGAATTATTCAGTGTAAAATGTTGTTGCTTACGTGTTGAGATCTAGCAGTTACAGAAGTAAGGACAATAAAATCTGATTTCTGATTGGCTATTGTGACTTTGTGTACATGAAGGTTCAGTGCCCGATGTCTGCAAAGGCCACCAAGGCCCGGGTCTTGGGCGGCAGCTGACCAAGGGGTGGCTGGACATGGATGAGGGATTGCTACATATGGAAGAAGAGGCTGTAAATGGAATTCAGAGGCTGCAAATAAGGACCAACGCATGAAAACAGAAAACAGTGCTTCTCCCCATGCCGCTTGTATTTAACTAAAGCAGGCTGATGTACATGAATGTAAGAGACGGAAGAGGGGGCAGCACAAGGCATAGGAAGAGGGGTTGCTGCACATGGAATGGAAGCTGCAAGAAAGTTGGCCTATGGGTGGAAAAAGTATAAATCCGGCCTTGTGAAGGTTTGCCTTACAGTGGTTGCCTGAAGGGTTTTAGAAATATGATACCAGATATCATTAAAATAACTTACAGTGGAGTTGACTCAAAACGCTTTCCTCTTGGACTATGTCAGTGTACAGAACTCAGGCAACTGGAAGTCTCAACCAACCGGCATGCCTGATGGGATAACGAGAACTGTGTTTTCTGAGTTTTGCAGAGATTAAAATACTTACCGAGCCCCCAGCACCATCTTCTAAGCTCCCAGTAGCTCCTATAAAGAGGAACTAAAACCCAGCATTGAGCTTCATCCCAATCAGCGGCCAATACCCCCTTTCTCATGAGAAATCTTTACTTTTATCAAATAGATCATCAGGTACATCTGTATGGCTGATATTGTGGTGAAACCCCTCCCACAGTGTGATGTCATGACCATGGTCCTGACTGTTTCCTTTGAACCTTGTTGCATTGTGGAAAATAGCGGCTGATTCCAACTGCCAAGCAAGCCATATCTCCCTCTGCGGGGTGTTGATTTCCTGAGAGTTCTATGCACAGAGATCACCTGGCAGGACTAAAGATGTCGCCGCCTGTGATAAATGTCAGAATGTAAATCAGGGAGAGGAAAGATTTTACAATGGGCAAACACTGGCTAAGTCATTTATAAATTAATATTGTAAAAAAACAAATAAGCAATTCTATTCATTACGTTATTTTCACTACAGTTTGACTTTAGGATAGCTGATTCATGAGATAAACAGATAAAGATAACTATTTAAAGAGAGTCTGAAGCGAGAATAAATCTCGCTTCAGACCTCATAAATAGCAGGGGCACGTGTGCCCCTGCTAAAACGCCGCTATAGCGCGGCTTAACGGGGGTCCCTTCACCCCCAAATCCCCCTCGATACACCCGGGGAGAGCTTCCTGGTTGGGGCAGGGCTAGCCGCCGCAGCCCTGCCCCACGCGCGTCTGTCAGCGCGTATCTCTGCCTCTCCCCGCGCCTCTCAGTCTTCCTTCACTGAGAGGGGCGGGGGAGAGGCGGCGATGCGCCGCTGACAGACGCGACTGGAGGCAGGGCTGCAGCCGTTAGCCCTGCCTCCAGGAAGCAATAAATCACGACACAATCTGCGACCAAGTGTCGCAGTGGTCGTTTTGGGGGTGAAGGGACCCCCGTTAAGCCGCGCTATAGCGGCGGTTTAGCAGAGGCACACGTGCCCCTGCTATTTATGAGCTCTGAAGCGAGATTTATTCTCGCTTCAGAGTCTCTTTAAAGCAGGATTGTCACCATAAAAATCAAATTTCAACAGCAACTGGTCTGAGTGTATTAAGTGATGAAGATGCTAATCCTGCATTCAAAACTTTGAAAAGTTTTTCTGCTGTTATGATTTGGAGTTATCACATATTTTAGTAAACTGGCCCTTTAATAGTCAGTGCCAAACAGTTGCATGCTGGGGGTTCTTTTTATCTATAATATATTCCTCCTCTTCCCTGTATTTCCCTGCCTAGCTGACTAGCTGAAACCTGATCCCCTGCTCACTTGTGTTTACAAGTAAGGCAAAGGTGACTCAGCAATTGGAGGAGAAAAAAAAAACATTACGAAGGGACCCTGAGCTCCAAAAATAAATGAAATTGGTGCTTACCTGGGGCTTTCTCCAGCCCACCGTAGGTCGGGAGGTTCCCCTGCGTCAACCTGGCTTCTCTGCCGGTCCCTCCGCCGCATACCGCACCGGCGACACCCGGATCGGGTGTCGGGCTCCCACTTCCTTAATGGAGACTCTTTCCGTCATCACGCTGGCCGTTGCGCATCATCACGGTGGCCGGTGTGACAGTACTGCGCATGCGCGGTTTAATCCCGCATGCCCAATTCTGTCACGCCGGCTGCCGAGATGACGTGCAGCGGCCAGCGTGATGACTTAGAATGTCTTCGTTAAGGAAGTGGGAGCCCGACACCCGACCCAGGTGTTGCCGGTGTGGTATGCGGTGGAGGGACCGGGAGAGAAGCCAGGATGACGCCGGGGACCTCCCGACCTACGGTGGGCTGGAGAAAGCCCCAGCTAAGTACCAATGTTGTTTATTTTTAGAGCTCAGGGTCCCTTTAAGGGAAGAATGATATCAGGATTTAGCCTCAGCTGTGGGCAAATGACATGGCTCCCACCAGGAAGAGAATTCTCTTCATTTACTAGATAAAATTCACTGAAATCAAAACATGGACAGTACAATACATGGGTAATGGGTTATGTAAGTAGATCAAGTATTTATCTACTTATATATGTGTTTTTTTCCTGGCATAGTATGGCTAATCCTCCTGCTTTAATGTACAGGGAGTCACGCTAACTGCGCAACACGCAATACTCTGCAGCTGTTAGTACAGGCAATATTGCTGTGCACTGCTCACAATTACTGACGGTTCGTGCATTAGGCCCCATGAGAGAAAAATTATGAGTTATCACAGATAAAGAGATGTAAACATGAGTTAATTCAGGTAAAGAAAGATAAATTGTGAGCTAATAAGTAAGGTGAGATATTTTATGAAATAAATGTTCAATGTGATCAGCCCCAGTATTACATTTAGAAGCATGAGGCTCGGTTCCCACTTGCGCCGGATCAGTGGGAGAGGACAGTGTAATGTCTGCTCCAATGGTCCAGCTGTAGCCTGGAGCAGATGTGTTACCCTCATGGGCCATATGGGGGAATGCATCTGCCTGCCCGGGATTATCGCGGACTGCACAGAAATTAGGTTCACTTAGTGCAACGGACCCCGCAGATCCATTGCAGCGCGACAAGTCTGAATGGTTCCTACTTATAAAATAGGTGCCGTTCACTGTCCGTTTAGTAATGAGCAGTGAACAGACAAAGAATGTTTGTCTTCTGCTCAAGTGGGAACAGAGCCTAAGTCTGGGGTTGGTTCACAAACTTATGAATTATTTCTGCTTACCTATTATTCAGCTTATATATGGAATAACTTTTCAGCACTTTCCAGGCAAGCAAACACTTAAAACTGCAACCAAGGATTGAATTTCATCCCAATCAGTAGCTGATACCCCCTTTCCCATGACAAAGGTTTTCCTTTTCTCAAACGGATCATCGGGGGCTCTGTATGGTTGATATTGTGGTGAGACCCCTCCCACAGTGTGATGTCACTGTGGGAGCCTTGTTGCATTGTGGGAAACAGCTGTTTCCAACGCATCATCTCTTTCCACAGACATCACCTGCCAGCAGGAAAAATGTCGTTATGTAATAAATGTCAAAATTTAAATCACGGAGACATTAAATAAATAAAAAAGTGTCTCCTTCTTTCTATGAGTATGCCCTTGCATCATACCTTCATGAAAATATATAATAAAATATTTACAAAAATGTGAGAGGTATACTTGCTTTTGTGAGATACAGCATATTGCTGTAAGGTGGTATAAAGCCTGGCAGTCCCAGTGATCTTTAGCCTAGGCTGTTTAGCTGTGCTGAATTCTGTGCTAAATTCTCCTCCCATATTCTTGTGAGGCAGCGACAGTCTGCTGTTTTGGGCTCTTGCCCTTTTTTTTAAACACAAAGCATCGAAAAAGGGCATGTGCCCGAAACATAAAAATATGTTTTAACCTATGTACATATGAAGTTTAACCACTTCAGGATTCGGCGTACGCTTAACTACGCCCCTGAATCCTGAAGTGGATTGCATGGAAACGGCCGCTCGTATGAGCGGCCTTTCCATGTCAGTTCACGGAGGGTGTCTCCGTGAACACCCTGCGAGCCGCCGATCGTGGCTCGCAGGGTAAATGTAAACACACGGGGAAGATCTTCCCCGGTGTTTACATGTATACGGCGCTGCTGCGCAGCAGCGCCGTGGCGGAGATCGGCGATCCCCGGCCTCTGATTGGCCGGGGACCGCCGGCACCTGATAGGCTGAAGCCTATCCCATCAGGCGCAGGACGGAATTCCGTCCTGCGCCGCTCACAGGGGGAGGTAGAGGGAGGGAAGGGGAAGGCGGCCAGGAAGCGCTGCGGAGGGGGGCTTTGAAGAGAGCCCCCCCCGCAAGCGCAAGCAGCCGGCGGCGATCAGACCCCCCCAGCAGGACATCCCCCTAGTGGGGAAAAAAGGGGGGAAGTCTGATCGGCCTGGCTGCTAGCTGATCGGTGCTGCGGGCTGGAGAGCCCACGCAGCACCGATCAGCAAAACCACCCGGTATCCGGAAGTGGTTAAAGATTGACAGAGACTGCAGACTTCAATCAATATATCAGCTGTGTGGATCTTGGTGGTACCCAGGTGGAAAATCTAGAACATCTCACCCCTTAATGGGTTTTTGTCAAGTGTACGGTTCCACACCCCAACAAGCGAATTCTCCTCTTAGAGCAGGGGTCTCAAACTTGCGGCCCGCGGGCCATTTGCGGCCATCGATACAATATTTTGTGGCCCTCGCCGGCAAAAGCTTCCTTACAGTTCGCTTCAGTGCTCCCAAGTAATCCGCCGCATCCCCTCCGCTAAACAAGGGCTGCAGAGCCCCCAAATCGCCCGGGGGGCAATCCGCCGGCATTTCCTGGAAGGGGCAGAGCTTTCAGCTTCAGCTCTGCCCCTCCTGACGTCAATCGCCGCCTCTCCCAGCCCCTCTCTGTGAAGGAAGAGTGAGAGAGGCGGCCATGCGCCGCGATTGAGAAATTCCTTATGCGGCCCAGCCTCATCCTGACTTTGCCTCCTGCGGCCACCAGGTAAATTGAGTTTGAGACCCCTGTCTTAAAGCATTCTAGGAGACCAGGGCCCATATGCAATTCACTTTTCTCCTAGGTGATATTTTTGCACCTTTCCACAAAATGCCACCACAAAATGACACCACCAGCAGGCAAGAAGACACTCAAAATAAATTTGATAGTACATTTTTAACAACTTTTGGGTACTTTTTGTAAAATGCTGAAAAATTGTTGTTTTTTTTTTATAGAAGATAAAAATGATATGCTAGGTAAAAACTCAGGTGAAAAAGTGAATTGCATATTGTCAGGAACCGGCCCGCGGCACGCCTGCGTATACGGTTCCCGACTGCAGGTTTGACCAGACTGAGAGGGGAAGCAGCCTTAGTCAAGCTAAAACAAGGCTGGGACCCCTCAGAACACCTCTCACTGCCACCACTAGCGGTTCGCTAGACACTTCCACTCTGCTGTCGAGTCCTCAGCGCGCACTCCGCGTTTTTGTATTTGGGTAAGCGTTGCGCTTAGGCCAAATACGGGAACGCCACGCACCCACACACACACACAGTTGCAATCTTACACTGTCGTGAAGCAAAGACCCACTAACAGTCGTTCCGAACGATACTGTTAGCCACTCTGCTGTCGCTACTCGCACTGGCGTTGTTCGTACGTTGGGTCAGCTGCGCGCTTAGGCCAACGTATGACAAACGCCCCCACACACAATGCAATTACAATTTCATACGGTAGTGTTGCTCAAGTGTACAATTAGGCATGAACTTATACACGGTTACACTTCAGTCTCTTCTAGGCTATGAGTGTTAGTTTAGTACGGCAGAAGTCAAACTTATTAAATAATAATTTAATATTCTAGAAAAACGTAGAACAATGCAGAACTTAATATATACAAAAAGATTACAAAAAGACAAAGTAAAAAAGTTACACAATTAAGAGTTACAAAGATAACACACACGGATATTTGCGTAAAAATAAACGGGGGGAAAAAGAACGTTACCAGCTTAGGTTAGAACGTTGTTTGACGGGAGGACGCCGTTTCGACCAGGAGTCGCGATCATCCCTAGCTATTCGCTACCTCCAAGAGAAGACGGTCACTAGGCATTTGCCTCTGCTTTTTATACTCTGAGCTACGCCTGGAGGCTGCAACTTCCTTGGGGAGGGGAGGAACTAGGTTTTAATTAAATCTCAGACATATTCCATTTCCAGGTAAAAGTCTATACATCAACGATTGTGAAGTGAGTCTTTCAACTCCAGATGAAAACTTGATTAAGGCTTTTTCCTGTCTCCGTTTTATTAGATGTAATTTACAGGTATAGTTTTGCACCTCCACTAATGATTTAATTTCCACAGGTAAAAATGGTATCAACAGGACTTCACCCATTTCTAATAGCCTGTCATGTACATTTCAAACGTTCCTGTGTTAGTCTCCAGGCTCTGGTCCTCTTGCTTTGTGTATTGAGACAATAGGCCGTCTCCTGAGTTCAAAAGCCAGGCAGATAATCCCATTAGCACTCTCAGAGGAACTGCATACAGACTCAAAGCACCTCATATGGTCAAGACAATCACCCATTTCCTTGCCCCAAGCAACTCAAGGTAACCTGCTCCCTTCTGGCAGAAAAAAATGAAAGAATATGTTCCTGTTATCCTTAATATCATCAGCACCTCAATATATCTCCACACCTCCGCCGTTAACTTGGTGCAAGGCAGATGATCTTCCCAGATTATCCTGCCAGCACCTACATTGTTGGTTCTGCTTGACGGGACAGTCCATCAGCATTCCCATGATTGCTCCCCTTCCGGATAGCGCTGGCAGGTGATTCTAAAGAATCATCCTGCCAAAGCCTACATTGACGGCCTGGCCGGGTGGGGTAACCCTTTAGCATCCTCAGGAGGGTTCCCCACCTGTCCGTTAGCTCCAAGCTACACGACTGGAAAGCTAGGTCAGGTTGCTGCAATGTGTCAATGCCCTTGGCAACCTGACCTAACCAACCAGGGGAATGCGGGTCAGCGACGACCGTGAATTCGTGACCATAAAGACAGTGCTGCAGCTGGGGAAGGGTCCCCACAGTCGCTACACGCACTCTCTCTATAGTGGCAGGACCTATCTTTGGGGGTCCCTTTGGGGAACGATTTTCTGCCGGTCTGTCTCCTCCACTTCGGACAGCTCAGAGGGAATAACTTCCCAGGACCCTCTCAGCCCGCCCCTCCCAGCTGGTGACCTGCTAGCTAGCCCCCTGAGCTCTTCCAGGCTGCTGTCAAATCGAACAGACCCAGAGAGCTCAGTGCTGCCTGTCACACATTCCAGGAAGGCTGCAGACGGAGAGGCTCCTGGGCCCTCCGGGCCAGGTTCCGAATTGGATGTGGCTGACCCAGCAACATTTGCCACTTCGGTGGACAGTCCCTCTGCTGTAGACCCGCTAGGGCTGCGGGTTACCACTGCAGCTGAGGGAGTGCCCACATTATACACATCATGAATCACATCACATTTGGTCTTAAAAACATCTGAAGGGGAAAGATCTGGCCTGGTGCCGTCTGCCCCTTCAGTGGGCAATCCATCTGCTGCAGCCCAGCGAGCCCGGCTGGTTACTCCTGCAGCCGACGGAGTGTCCACCTGACACACAGCATTATGTAGCACAACACATATGACATCAGCATTATCCATCTTACACATATTGACATTTAGAACATTACATTCCACATCAACATTATCTGCTGCATTATACCCAGTGCTACCCAGCACTTCACAAGTAGCATCACTAGTTCTTGCATCGATCGCCTCGATAGTCCATGCGTCATAAAGGACATCATCAGTTTCTGCATTCTCCGGATCAACATGTCCCACTCCAGGCCTAGGCACTGGAGAATCACTAGGGCTGGCTCCTAGCAAACAGTCCATAGCCCCTGGGGCCTCGCCAGCACTCCCCATTTGCACAGCATTATCCAACAGTACCTTGCAAGAGTCCTGAACGTCTGCTGGGGATGCAGGCCCCACAGGGTTTGGAGTAGGCTCATACCGGGCCACTAACCGTCCCAGGTCAGTACCCAGCAAAACGTTGGTGGGGATTTTGTCGGTTACCCCAACTTCTTTCAATCCGCTGCCGGCCCCCCAATTCAGGTGGACCAAGGCGGTGGGTATGGCTGGGGTGACACCCCCAATTCCTCGGACAGCAATTATTTTCCCAGGTATGTACTGCTCCGGGTTCACGAGCTGGGGATGTATGAGAGTCACTTCTGCTCCAGTGTCCCTCAGCCCAGTGGCAATTGTACCCCCAGCCGTGACAAGCTGCAGATTCTCTGCATAGCCAGTAGCATTCCTGGTAGCACACAAAGCCGTTGGGACTTCACTGGGGTTTGAGGCCTCACTGGATTTTGGGGCCTCCCTCTTCCTCTCTGGGCAAGTCGTGCTGATATGACCCACCCTGTCACATACAAAGCATTTCCGAGTGTCAGGTTGCTTGAATCCAGGAGACAGCGGTGCTTGCCTCCCCTGGGTGCTGGGTGAAACAGGTTTAGCAATCTGTTCTCCTCTCCAGCTGGGCGTAGTAGTCCTCCGGGACTTAGGTGCTCTATGGGCGGTGTAGGCATCGGCCATTTCCGCAGCCTCATCCACTGTCTTTGGTTCTCGATCCAGCACAAACAGCCGGACCTCAACAGGACAGGTGTGTAGGAACTGGTCTTTTATCATCAGCTCCTGCAGGGCATCCAAGGTTTTAACTGACAGTCCTTTTAGCCACTGCTGGAAGGCAGTGCGCAGGGTGCAAGCATGATCCAGGTAGCTGTCATTAGGACCTCGCTGCACTGTCCTGAAACGTTTTCGATACACCTCTGGCGTGAGGTGGTATCGTGCAATGATGGCTTTCTTAATTGCCTCAAAGTCTGTTTCTTCCTCCTGGGGGAGACTCACAAACGCCTCCAGGGCCTTGCCTCTCAGCCCTGAGGTGAGGTATCTTGCCCACTGCTCACGGGGCACCCCATACTGCCGACAAGTCCTTTCAAACCCCTGTAGGAAAGTGTCTATGTCAGAATCCTTGTCCATAGCGGGGAACTTATCCAGGGGGATTCTGTGGACTCGCTCACCTTCGCGTTCTGCGGGTCCAGCAGACCGGTTCTGCTGCTGAAGTTTAGCCAGCTCCAGCTGGTGTTGCCGTTCAGCACTTTCCCTCTCGGCCTGGAGTCGCTGGGCAGCTTGTTCCCTCTCGGCCTGGTGTCTTTCCCTCTCGGCCTGGAGTCGCTGTGCAGCTTGTTCCCTCTCGGCCTGGAGTCGCTGTGCCGCTTGTTCCTTCTCTGCCTGTCGGTGCAGTAGGATCAGCTTTAGGCGCAGTTCAGGATCAGCCGAGTTCAGTAGCTGTAGATCAGCTTCCAGAGATGTCATCTCAGTGTTCGGTGGATCATCCAGGACATCGTCTCCACTCGCATCCTGTAGCAGGAGCGATTCCTCCTCTGGCGTGTCGTGAGCTGCATCCACTGACGTTGAAGCACGGGCTTGCTCTGCCTCATCATACTCCTCGAGCGCACGAACTAACTGCTCCTTAGTCTGGCCGCTCACCGTCTTGATGCCTTTGTGCTCACACAGGTTGAGTAGTATCTCTTTGTTTTGCCTTGCATAGCTGGATGCTTTCTGAGCCATCGTGTTGCACAAAATAAAAAGGGGGGAGGGAAAGCAAACACCAAGTGTGTATCTTTGAACCAAAAAAAACGTATATAGATTCTGCACTGAGTAGACTTCTGTAGGCTAGTTGCTTCTAGCAAGCTTCCAGCCTTTAGTACTCAGAATAGCGAGCTAAACTGCGTACTAATGTACTAAACGATGCCACCACTGCCAGCCAATTATGTCAGGAACCGGCCCGCGGCACGCCTGCGTATACGGTTCCCGACTGCGGGTTTGACCAGACTGAGAGGGGAAGCAGCCTTAGTCAAGCTAAAACAAGGCTGGGACCCCTCAGAACACCTCTCACTGCCACCACTAGCGGTTCGCTAAACACTTCCACTCTGCTGTCGAGTCCTCAGCGCGCACTCCGCGTTTTCGTATTTGGGTCAGCGTTGCGCTTAGGCCAAATACGGGAACGCCACGCACCCACACACACACACAGTTGCAATCTTACACTGTCGTGAAGCAAAGACCCACTAACAGTCGTTCCGAACGATACTGTTAGCCACTCTGCTGTCGCTACTCGCACTGGCGTTGTTCGTACGTTGGGTCAGCTGCGCGCTTAGGCCAACGTATGACAAACGCCCCCACACACAATGCAATTACAATTTCATACGGTAGTGTTGCTCAAGCGTACAATTAGGCATGAACTTATACACGGTTACACTTCAGTCTCTTCTAGGCTATGAGTGTTAGTTTAGTACGGCAGAAGTCAAACTTATTAAATAATAATTTAATATTCTAGAAAAACGTAGAACAATGCAGAACTTAATATATACAAAAAGATTACAAAAAGACAAAGTAAAAAAGTTACACAATTAAGAGTTACAAAGATAACACACACGGATATTTGCGTAAAAATAAACGGGGGAAAAAAGAACGTTACCAGCTTAGGTTAGAACGTTGTTTGACGGGAGGACGCCGTTTCGACCAGGAGTCGCGATCATCCCTAGCTATTCGCTACCTCCGAGAGAAGACGGTCACTAGGCATTTGCCTCTGCTTTTTATACTCTGAGCTACGCCTGGAGGCTGCAACTTCCTTGGGGAGGGGAGGAACTAGGTTTTAATTAAATCTCAGACATATTCCATTTCCAGGTAAAATTCTATACATCAACGATTGTGAAGTGAGTCTTTCAACTCCAGGTGAAAACTTGATTAAGGCTTTTTCCTGTCTCCGTTTTATTAGATGTAATTTACAGGTATAGTTTTGCACCTCCACTAATGATTTAATTTCCACAGGTAAAAATGGTATCAACAGGACTTCACCCATTTCTAATAGCCTGTCATGTACATTTCAAACGTTCCTGTGTTAGTCTCCAGGCTCTGGTCCTCTTGCTTTGTGTATTGAGACAATGGGCCGTCTCCTGAGTTCAAAAGCCAGGCAGATAATCCCATTAGCACTCTCAGAGGGGAACTGCATACAGACTCAAAGCACCTCATATGGTCAAGACAATCACCCATTTCCTTGCCCCAAGCAACTCAAGGTAACCTGCTCCCTTCTGGCAGAAAAAAATGAAAGAATATGTTCCTGTTATCCTTAATATCATCAGCACCTCAATATATCTCCACACATATAGGCCCAGGTGTTGTTTCTGCTTACTGCAGAACACACAAGAATTAAACATTCCACAATGATGCACCTACTAGCAGTAAAGATGTCGCTAGCTGTGATAAATTTTAACTTGTAAGTTATGAAGAAGAAAAATTTTACAATGAGCAAACATTGACTAAATAATTTATAAAGGAACAGTGTTAAAAATAAGCAACTTTATTAATTAAACTTTATTCAGAAAGAGACAGAGTCTGTGACAGACCCATTAGAAACAAATACCCTTGTGACAGACAACCTTGTTGACAAAACCTTTGTGACAAACTTTACTGACCAAACCCTTGTGTCACAGAGGAGCCGTGAGACAAGAAAACGCAATCGCATCGGTTTTCTGCACCGATTGTTGTTAACGGTCCAGATCGAAATTGGATGTTTAGGTCCTTTGTCACTCTCACCATGGCGACCATCCGCGACGTTCCCGGGTGTCTTTCCTTGTGCGCACGCGCAGGGGCTCGTTGGCTCTACTGTGCTCACTCCCGGCGCGGCACTTGGTGTTACGCGCTGCGCACATGGGAGCAAACTATTGCGCACGCAGGAAGTTTTGCGCGTGAGACGCTGCGTGCCTGCGCGTGTGCAAAGTGTTGCGCGCAGTGCCAATCTCCAGTACAAAAGCAGCACCTCCCTCAACTGCAGTGCTGCTCGTTCTGACAGCTTGGCTAGCCTGTTGGTGAACCGTGTTCCTGTTCTGCTTGGATTCTGACCTGATCTTCTGTTGTGACCTTGGCCTGTGACCCCGACTACCGCTAATCTCTGCTTGCCCTGACCTTTGGCTCTGTTTCCTGGACTACTGCTGTTTGCCGCCTGCCCCGCCCTCTGGCTTGTGACCCCGACTTTTGTAGAACGCCACCTGCCCTGGACCTTTGGCTATTGTCTGAACAAGTCTACTCCACAACTAGTGTCACTGTTCTCGTGACCACTCGCTGAGGCAATCCCAGTAGTGACCTGGTGGGCACTAGGCAGCGAAGTTCCGCATTCCCCTCGAGGGGGTGTGGTCCTGCGCTCCCCTCAAGGGGGTGTGGGTGAAGACCCGTGGTCAGGGCCGCCATCAGAAATTTTGGGGCCCCTCACACATCATCAGGCCTGGGCCCCCCCTCCCCGGGCCCACCCACTGGTTGCTGAGCCTGCCCACTAGCCACCCCACACCCGTGTCTGTGCGCACAGTGCGCTGCTGCGAAAAATATGCATGGCTCCGTCACTGAAGAAAGCGGCATGCACAGCGTGATGTGGCAAAAAGTGGAGGTAAAGGTAGCCAAGTATAGGTGGTGCCCCAGTATAGGTAGCCAGGTATAGGTGGTACCCCAGTATAGGTAGCTTAGGTGGTTCCAGCCCCAGTATAGGTAACCAGGTATAGGTGGTGGCCCAGTATGGGTAGCCTGTAGCCAGATATAGGTGGTGCCCCAGTATAGAAAGTCCGCTGTAGCAGGCTCACTCATCTGCTCCCCACGTTTAAGAGCTGATGTCATTCTTCTCTTAGTGCTGGAACGCGGTTTGCTGGGTAGTGAGCCAAAGGCCTGCAGCCAGCACATGGGGCCCTTACAGCATTTTCAGGGGGCCCAGGGCCCCCAGAAACTCTGGGCCACTCACTGAAGTGTCAGTTGTCCTCTCCTGATGGCTGCCCTGCCCGTGGTCACTTAGACTCCACTACTGGGTAACACCTCTTCCTTCGTGGGAAGGTCGACAGGGACTGAAGAGAAGTCCTAACATCCTTGCAGCCAAGCCTGGGGGTCTCTTTTTTCTTTGACATGAAGCACACAAAAAGTACGCTGTGCACCTTACTCTTGCATGTTTCTTTTATTCCATCCTTCAGCCAACAGCCAGCATGAATGACATAGAAAAACAGAACAGTCAAACCTGGATCGATGTGGGTGCCAGGGTGAGCGGGGGAGAGGTGACCAGGGGATAGGTGGACGGCACTACAGCCGTTTCACGCCGTCTGGCGCTTGTTCACGTGCGTGTGTCCAATAACGGGGCAGCGCTGTGCGGCTTCCTACATAGAGTCTTCAAGCCGCGCCCCCAGCGCTGTCCCATTGGTGTGAGTTACGTGGGAGTGAAGGTCGGGGGTGAAGAGGCGGAGACTCGCCGCTCTGCGGCGAGAATCGAGCGTGCAGCTTAGATCATCATGCTAGGCTGCGCTATGCAGCCGGGTAAAAGTGACAAGTGCAAACCAATTAAATACGTGAGATACACACATTACATTTGTGGACACAATTCCACGCCAAAACCATTCGTTTAACCTAAATAACGTATTAATCAGACAAAGTGCTGTGTCTGATTAATACGTTATTTAGGTCAAACGAATGGTTTTGGCGTGGAATTGTGTCCACAAATGTAATGTGTGTATCTCACGTATTTAATTGGTTTGCACTTGTCACTTTTACCCGGCTGCATAGCGCAGCCTAGCATGATGATCTAAGCTGCACGCTCGATTCTCGCCGCAGAGCGGCGAGTCTCCGCCTCTTCACCCCCGACCTTCACTCCCACGTAACTCACACCAATGGGACAGCGCTGGGGGCGCGGCTTGAAGACTCTATGTAGGAAGCCGCACAGCGCTGCCCCGTTATTGGACACACGCACGTGAACAAGCGCCAGACGGCGTGAAACGGCTGTAGTGCCGTCCACCTATCCCCTGGTCACCTCTCCCCCGCTCACCCTGGCACCCACATCGATCCAGGTTTGACTGTTCTGTTTTTCTATGTCATTCATGCTGGCTGTTGGCTGAAGGATGGAATAAAAGAAACATGCAAGAGTAAGGTGCACAGCGTACTTTTTGTGTGCTTCATGTCCAAGTTTGTGCTCTGCACTGTTTTCAAGCTAGCTGCACTACTCTCTGCTTGGCCTGTGAGCTAACCATCAGGTGCCAATGCATGGGTAAATCTTTTTGCAGGCTCATTGGAGCTACTTTTATCCCCCACCTAACCAGCTGTGTGCCAAGTGATTTTTTCTACTAAAGTGTACTCTCTTTTTTCTTTGTAGCTGATAGAGCTCTTTTCATGAAGTATGTTTGTTGACCAGTGAAGTTAATGTTTGTGTAATTAACTTGTTCAAAAGAAGTTCCTTCATGGACCAGTGACACCTAGGTGTGAATGCTTCCAAGCAGTAAGCCCAAATGGCAAAGTGTTGTTGGCTTTCTGTAAGGACAGGATAAACCCAGCAGGAGATCAGACTTCTTGACTCTGCGTGGGGTAGAGGGAAAATAAATACTATATATGATTTTTGCGTGTCTAAGGAATACCGTGCCCAGGATAGTTATGGGAGTTATATCATCTTATTCGTGGTGTTTTGATGGACATTTTGATACCAGTCTTCGGGGGCTAGGGATAAGCCACGACAAAGTATTAAACCTTTCAGAAACTAAACATAATATGGTAGTCAAGTCTGATGTCATAGGAATTGTCATATTCTGAAGAATATGAATCTGTCGTCCGCACAAATATAGCATTTCCCGTTTTTGAATTACAGCGTTTTACAGGTAAATCTAAAATCTCTCTCCAAGGGAATTAATGGTGATTGGTTTGTGAACTGGAGGGGGCCGGTTTTGTTCCACCCCCCAAAACTAGCTTCCATAAAACCAGGATGCATACAGGGAGGGGCAGTCCTCACCTGTGTAACATCACCTGTTCAAGCCAGTCAGAGGACCATGTGGCTGGTGGCCATTTTCCTGAACTGAAAACAAAGGACTGTTCCATGTGCTCAGACTCTACAAAGGACATTTTCATCTGAACTTAAGTATTCATCTATTTCTCCCCTTACTTTTATACCTATACTGCACTACTATTGTCTCTATAATTGTTGATTTTATTGATTTTCTGTATATATTAATTATTTATATTGCATTTAAAAATAAAAGACTTCTAAAACCCATTTATCTTTCGGCTACTCCTACTATTCAGGCACACACAGAAAGAATCTTAGCCTTCTGAAGATTCGCTACTGAGAATTGTTGTTATTAGTTAGAACAGGGTGTGTTTTAACCGTTCTATTTGCAGGTATTAGTATCAGGCAGATTGGGCTTCTCTTCCCATTAGAAAGAGATGGTGGTAGAATAGTATTTTGTGTTATATAGATCGCACGCCTCCTTCTAGTCTGTCTGCAGCCGAGTTCCAGCGATTTCTGCGCACCGATTGCGACCACGAGATTGCATGGTCTGTGTGCTGAAACTGATTGGAAGGCATTGTGCGGTCCAGCCACTAGAAGGTGTGTGTGTGACATCTTGTGTTATGGCTGCGCTTAGTAGCTGAACAATAGACTTCAAATTGCAGCAAAAACTGATATGGAAACCATATGTATGAATGAGAAAATATTTATTGTCATTTAATGCAAATATAGTAGGGTCTAGGTTATCCAGTGCCGATGAAGATTGGCTTTCTGGTTGTTTAAGCTTCAATGTTAAAAATAGGCCTAGCCTATACAGTACTATACCCCCACTCTATATACATACCATGAACTCTGTATTAATGTTAAAATACAGTCATTGAAATAATATTAACCTTGTGGGTGCCCTGGGCCCAAGACTTTAAGCACAGCAGAGCCCACAAACAGCCTAAACAGTTGCCCTTCACCACTGTGAGTACTGCCGGCGATTTGTGCCGGTTTGTTGAGAACTTGAGATTCCAGATTACTGGGATTCTACTGTATATTCAAGTTAGCAAACCCCCACAGTGAAACCAGCATAATAAGCAGGAAGAGGTCAGAACAATGGTTTTCAAAGCAAGGAGCACAGAAGGGTTCTGAGGTTCTGAGTCCTCCAAGGACAGAGGAGGTGACATGATGAGATAGAAATGTGTATGTACAGTGCTGAGCACACAAATAACTAGGCTGTGTTCCTTTGTTTTTCTCTGCCTGAAAAAGTTAAACATCAGGTATGCAAGTGACAGTTTCTATCTGGGTCGGGACCAGGTTGGGACCGGGCCGGACTATAGCGTAATCCTCACTGATAAATAATTGCAACCATAAAGCACTTTCCTGGCAGTAAATGGCTTCTGAGAGCAGGAAAGGGATAAAAAGGGTCAATAATTCATAGTTTTGAGCTCTAGCATACTTTAATGAAGGTGTCATTGAACAGAGGCCATGAAACAGTAAAAACTTAAAAACTAGATTTAACTACTTACTGCACCAGGTGCAGTATAATCACGTACAATCAGTATAATCAGTACAACCACGCCCTGGGAAACTTCACCTGAAGTCCCAGGGCCGCGAAAGTTAGTCAATGGGAGCCGAGAGCGCTGACGTTCGGTTAGCGGGGCATTAATGAATGGGAACGCAGTTCCTATTCATAAATCTAAGTCCCCAGTGGTGTAGATAAGGAGCTATGGGCCCCGGTGCAAGTTTTGCATGCTATGCATTGATATGGCGCACCAAAACCTGCCAAGAACAACCACAGTGTCAGAGTTGCAAGAAGAGGATGGGGTACAGCTTGTTAATGATGTTCAAAGCATCGATAAAAGTGATTATTACTAGCACAGGACCAATAGAGAGCTCATACTGTGATAGAGGGTGAACCCTTTGGGGCCCCTCTGGCCCAAGGGCCCCAATGCACCCCCTATTGCTATGCCACGGTAAGTCCCTGAATCAATGAACGCTGGCATCTATTAGATGCCTACGTCATTGTATCTTCCGGCTGTTACACTGCCATGCATTATTTACGATTCACGTTGTTCCGTACCCGAATCGGAAATAATGACTAAGGACATCTTGTGGCCAAATAGTAAAACTGCATCACACCACATTTTATTTAATAAAAATTTAATACACTTACTCCTAAAATTAACTATTTCCCTCCCACATTCCCCCATAGTACCCTAACAAAAAAAATGTGAATTAAAAAACAAAGAAACACATAAATAGTTGCCTTAGGGACTGAACTTTTTTAATATTTATGTCAAGGGGGTATATAACTGTTATTTTTATTTTGTGGGCTTATAAATAGTGATGGATGCAAAACTGAAAAAATGCACCTGTATTTCCAAATAAAATATTGGCGCCGTACATTGTACTAGGGAAAAATTGTAAACGTTGCAATAACTGGGACAAATGGGCAAATAAAATGTGTGGGTTTTATCCACAGTAGAACTTTTTATTTTAACACTATGATGGCTGAAAACTGAGAACTAATTACATTTTTCCATTTTTTTCTTCTTATTCCAATTAAAATGTGTTTAGAATAAAATAATTCTTAGCATAATGTACCTCCCAAAGAAAGCCTAATTGGTGGCGAAAAAAAACAAGAAGCAAATCATGTTGTTGTGATTAGTCGTGAAAGAATGGGAGGAGTGCTGGTCCTAAAGGGGTAAAACCCCTCAGTGGTCAAGTGGTTATATAAAATATAAAATAAAACTGTGGGATATCTACAAAAGTCATTTTTAGGAGAATGAGGATAGATAGAATTGTTTTTCTCATCAGTTTATTTTCACCTTGGATGTCCTTTAATGAAAATAGCAATAGGTGAGGTCATAAGTCCAGAATGTGTTGCATGAGGGCCGCCTGCTGGTGAATACTGAAAGTACTGCCGGCCAGAAGCAGAGAGCCACCAGCAGGTAAATTGAGAAACTGCAGACAAAATAATGTCTGTGAGGTGTTGAAAAATGCCTCATTCAGACCAATTATTGACAGATCCCCAGTGGCTGACCTCTTAATGACCGAGCCCCCTGTGACATACGCCCCCCAAGTGCAAATCCCTGGCTGGAAGACCCCAGTCAGGGCTCCTCTGTGGCAGATCACCTGTTATGTTCCTGCGCTGGACAGGCTCTTCACTGCAGCCAATGCTGCCTTTGACCGTCTCCACCTACATCCAGTCTGGGATCAGTATAAGACAAAATGATTAGATGTTAATATAGCACTTATTGTATTTCAGCTTGCAGAGATGTTTTGTAAATACTTTTCTTTCACTAAAGGTTTATTGAGCAGATATAAAAATATAAACGTACAAATGCAGTAACATTGTTTCAGATCAAACAAGATAAGAGAGGCTACAAAACCAGTTTTAAATAAACTGTATAGATAATAATCTATTTTAATGTCCGTCTGAAAAAGATCAAGAGTTAAGTAATCTACTGTATTGTCCTATACTATGAAGATTGCATATTCATTCTTTGGGAGTGCCAGTCATCCCAGTGTAAGTGAAATTTCTCCATAGTATCAAACATTGTATGAAAAATAAAATCTGTCAACATAATGCTGTCCACCCTGGAGAGAACTTTATCGAAATTGAGGTCTGGTTGTTTCTAGGAGCATGCTATTACCCATAGCACTGAGCATAATAACACATAATAAACCCTCCTCCATGGTTTCGGTATTAAAGAATTGGGGGTTAGAAATAGTGCTTGTAAAGCCTCCAGATTAATTTGTTTTTCACATAAGTTACTTAAAAGAGAGCCCACCTGTGTCCATATCCCCACTGCTTTCGGGCATTCCCAGAATAAGTGCAACATAGAACCATCAGTTTGACATCCACGGAAGCACTGTGGAGATACTTGGGGAAACATCTTATGCAATCTGGTTGGAACCTGATACCAACGCGTAGCTACTTTCAGCACAGTATCTCTTACTGCTGCATATTTTGTAACAGTTTTTATATTGGAGTATATTTTATTCCAATCTGCTATATCCAAGTTCTGTGCCAGATCTAAGTCCCAAGCCACCATGCTACTTGTTTTACCTTTTTCAGAATAGCTTCTCAGATAGGTATATATAGAAGAGATCATTCCTCTTGGGGTCTGTTCTGAGAGGTAAAAGTTTTCAAAAAAGGTAGCATTTAGTCTACCACCAGAAGTGGAATTCCGCACAAAAAAATGTTTCAGCTGATAATACCTAAAATGCTCTGAATTGGGTATCTGTCTATTAGTTTGAAGTATTTCTAGGGGGAGAAATTTATCTCCTAACCAAAATTTATTAGCAGTGGTATATCCTTGAGAGATCCACCATTAAAAGCTTCTATAGTATTAAAAAAGGCTGGAGGAAATTCTGGGTGGCCAACAAAAGGTAATTTAGGGCCAAACTTTGAGCCTAATTGGAATTTGTTATGATATCTGAGCCAGGTACGCATTGAATCTGCTACAACCAGATTGCGCTTATAAATCTGCCGGAGGTAATGATACGGTAGATATATCAAAGATTGAATATTATATGGTTCCACTGATAATGTTTCAAATTGGATCCATGAGATATTCAATTCTGGTCTAAACCATCCTATTATTTGAGAAAATCTAGTTGCCAGTAAATATAACCGTAGGTGGGGTACCCCCACACCCCCTTGGGTAGTTGCTCTATACAAGGTTGAAGTTTTGAATCTAGCTCTCTTATTGTTCCATACAAACTTATCTATCGCCTTCTGTAATTTTTCAATAAGTTTCCTGTTTGGAGTTAGGGGAATTGCTCGAAAAAAATATAGTATCCTGGGCAGTATGACCATTTTTACAGCCGTAACTTTCCCGAGCCAGGAAATTTTATATTTAGACCATTCATGCAGTGTTTTGATGGTTGAGAGTACTAAAGGATCATAATTAGATGATATTAGTGAAGAAAAACTAGATGTAATTCTAACTCCCAAGTAGGAGATCTCATGGTCCTGCCATTTAAAGTCAAAGTTGGCTTGATATAATTTTACCACAGCATGGGGAAGATTTATTGGTAGTGCCTGGGATTTTTCCATGTTGACTCTTAGTCCGGAAACTTTACCAAAAGAGTCCAACAGGGGGAGAAGAGTGGGCAGAGAAGTCAAAGGTTGTGATAAAAACACCAAGGAATCGTCAGCATAGAAGCTTACTTTAAACTCAGATCCATTGATCTCATATCCTTTGATGTTTTCATTAGACTGAATTGCTAATGAAAGTGGTTCCAGGGCCAGTGAAAACAGCAAAGGTGAAAGTGGGCACCCTTGTCTGGTGCCCCTTTGCAACTGTATCTGGTCTGAAAAAATTCCCGGTAGCTTAATCCTAGTTTTAGGGCTGTTATATAATGCTTGGATTCCTTTTAAAAAGCTACCTGTAAGTCCCATTCTCTCCATTACCCGGTACAAGTATGGCCATAGAACCGAATCGAAAGCTTTGTGTAAATCTAAGCTTAACATAAGCAATCTATTATCTTTAAGTTTCACATCTTGTAAGATGTTACAGACTAATCGAACATTATCTATGGTTTGTCTATTAGGCATAAAGCCAGCTTGTGGGTTTGAAACTAGTTGAGGTATAACTCTGGAGAGCCGTGTTGCCAGAATTTTTGCAAAATTTTTTGAATCATTATTAATCAGTGAGATGGGTCTAAAGTTTTGGGGTAATGAATGATCTTGATTGGGTTTTGGAAGTAGGGTCATGTTAGCAAAAGTCATGTCATCGGGGAATTTATGACCATCAAGAATACTGTTAAACATCTCAGCCATATATGGGACAAGTGTTGGTGAGAATTTTTTATAATAGAGGCTTGAGAAGCCATCAGGGCCTGGTGATTTCGTTAATTTTAAGGATTTTATTACCTCAGTTATTTCTGATAATTTGATCGGTTCATTTAATGTTTCCAATCGAGATGGAGCTAAAGTAGGGAGCTTGATTGAGCTTAACCAATCCTGTATCTTTGATAAATTTGTCTCCTCAGGTTCTGCAAAAAATGTAGTATAATAATTTTTAAATATTTCCATGACTTTCTCTGGAAGAGATTCAAGATAACCGGATTTCGATTGTAGTCTATACACATGTGGAGGTCTGTAGTATTGGGACAACTTGCGAGAGAACATAGTGCTTGCAGAGTTACCATACAAAAGAAATCTAGCTTTGGCGAACTTCAAAGTTTTCTCTACTTTTTCTGATAGTAATTTATCTAACTCTATTCTTTTTTCCCTGATTTGTCCCAGCACCGCAGAGTCTACCGCAAGATTCTGCTTACGATACAAACAATCCAGTTCCCTAGATAAATGTTGTATCCTAGCCAGACGCTCCTTTTTACGTCTAACAGCCATGGCAATCAGTTTGCCCCTAATTACAGTTTTATGTGCTGACCATAAGACCTCTGGTGAAACTTCTCCATTATTATTAAGTATGAAATATTCTTCTAAAGAATTTTGAATCTCATCGACATTTGATTGACTTTGTAGCAGTAAGTAATTTAAGCGCCATGATAATGCAGAGAATGTGACCCCGAATCCCCTGAAGCTACTTGAAACCACGTGGTGGTCTGACCAAACACAGACATGAATGTCCGCATCTATAGCATTGGCCAATAAAATTGGAGAGACCATTACATAGTCCAATCTAGCAAATGATTGTTGAGGGTGAGAGAAAAAGGTATAGCCCCTATCTCCTGTATGGAAAGCCCTCCAAAGATCAGTCAGTTGAAATGTCCTGTGCAGTCCCCTCAGCGCTCTTGGAAAGGCTCTGCCATGAATAGAGGATGAATTTCTATCAATTGAGGTATTGCTAACGCAACTGAAGTCACCTGCAAGTAGTAGATGACCAGATAATAAACTTTCTAGCTTAGCATACATATCCTTGAAAAATTGTGCCTGAGAGGACTGAGGGGCATACACATTGCATAAAGTGACATCCTTCCCCTTTAAAGAGCCTTTCACTATAATATAGCGGCTGTCTGGATCTTTGTAGGTCTGAGTATGTTCAAAAGGAATCCTATTGTGTATTAAAATAGCGACCCCCCGTGCCTTGGAAGAGAATGTAGTGGCATAACTCTTTTGATAAGATTTATCTAATAACCTCGCAGGATTCACTTGTGCAAAGTGCGTTTCTTGTAGAAACAGCACATCAGCCTGCAATGATTTATATTGCTGAAAGGCTTGTCTCCTTTTCTGAGGGGAGTTAAACCCCTGTACATTGTGAGTAATAAGTTTCAACGCCATTTAGTTTTCGTATAAGAGCCATTGATAACCTGATCAAAAGGATGTCCCTCCAAGGCACGAGGGGTCCCCCTCCCACTCCATCTCCCCCCTATGACATAAATTTCTTCCCCCACATATAAATATGGGTCTCCAGGTGGACAGCAATAAATTTCAATAAGCAACAAGAGAGAACAAAATTGAAAATAAACTAAAACTAAACAGAAACTTATATACAACCAACAATTCTGTATAACAGGCATCAGTAAAATAAAGCCTATCCGGCTAATATCAGAACAATAATCACTTCCAGGTCCAGTCCAAAACAGGGCTGGATGTACCTGGAATGCTCCAGTCACAGTAAAAACTGACAACTGAAGGGGGTAGTCAAATGGCACGAGCGAGGTTGGAGAAACATACCGCTAATAGTGCAAAAATAATTAACTAATTGTGCAAGATGCTATACATTACGTTAGGGTTATATATGGATCTTATACCCATTCCTGTATTGGGGATCAGTCTCCTGAGAATCGGCGATCCCTGCTCTTTTGGGATCGCCGCGGTGTCCATATTGGAGAGAGGGGTCGCCTGTTGCTTTTAGCTGGAGTAGGCGGTAGTGTCGGCGGCTCCAGGCCTAGTTTAGCCAAGAGACGATGACCTTCTTTGGGTGTAATGGGGGAGTAGATAACCCCATTTTGTTGTACCACCAAGCGGAATGGGAAGCCCCATCTATATTTTATATTGGCTTTTTGCAGGACTGCTGTAATGTCCTTCATCTTTCGTCTTTTTTCCAGAGTCACTGGGGAGATATCCTGATATATAGAGATTCGGTGGCTTTCGTATTCCAGTGATGTTGCCTCTCTTGATTCTTTCAGGATCCGTTCTTTGATAAGAAAGTCCTTCAGGCATAAAACTATATCCCTTGGTGGTTGCTCCGGTCCCGGTTGCGTTCTCAGTGCTCTATGTATTCTGTCACAGGTAAAAGCTCCATCTTGTGCATCTGGAACCAGTGTTAGAAATATGGCGGAAACATGCTTTTCTAACTCCGTGTAGGTTTCAGGCAGGCCCCTTACCCGAAGGTTATTGCGGCGATTTCGGTTATCTAAATCCTCCGCTTGGGATTGTAGGGCAGTAACCGTTTCTTTCATAAAGTCGTGATCTTCTTGAAGCTCATTGTGGGCTTTTAGAAGTGCGTCATGCTTTGATTCAAGCCGGTCCGTACGTTCCCCCAGCAAAGTGATCTCGTGTGTCAGTGATGATTCAAGTTTATGCAGCTCTGATTGGAACTTACTGGCCAGTCTAGTGTACATGTTGTCCAGACTGTCTTCAAGGTCCTGTTTTGTAAGGCCTCGATGTCTCTCCGGCCTGGAAGTTGTCCAGTCTGGGCCCGAGTCAGCTACGGATCCTTGTGAGCCAGTGGGAGATCCGCGGCCATCTTGAGACTGCATGGCTGAGTCCCGTGTGCGTAGAAAGTAGTCACGTACCAGCTTCTGCTTCGGGATAGCGGGTTGCCGGCGCTTCGGTGGCATGCACAGATAGTTTCTCTCGTGGGTGCTATAGAAAATGTGGCGATATAGAGGCTTTTAATCCCTGGTAAGCGGCATTAATAACTCCGTCTGGCCGGAGCTACATCTGGGTGCGTCCTCCTCTCAGCGCGCCGCGCATGCACCCCCGTTATGTAAATACTTTTCATTAATTAAAAAAAAATATTTAAAAAGCAGTATCAGCTGCCATTAGTTGACTATCGCTGCCACCATCACCTAAAGCATAAAACTACATAGTGATGGTTGCAATTGATTTGATTGTTTCACAAAGTGACATTGCAGGTCTGGCAGGCACATTCATTGTGCAACTGGAATAGTGAATCCATGATCAGGATTTTTTTCACAATCATTTGTTAACACCGTGTACCGTGGCATAAGTGTGTGGCTAGAACATACATACCGTATTTTAATGCTGAAAGCCCCACCTTTTTTTTATTGGCATTCTGATTTACAAAGAAGATCAGTAACGGCAGCTATCTTTCAGTACAGACTTCCTTTAAAAGGAAAACAACTTGGCAGGGCCGGGCTGAGGCAGAGGCGAGAGAAGCTCCAACCTCAGGGTGCAGTATAGGAGGGGGCACTCATCTCACTAAGCTATCATTCCCCTATTGTGTTTGAAGCAAAGATAAATAAGAAAAGGGGATACATGGCAGTAACTGCAAGCCAGATAACTAGAGATGAATGTGTTTGGGGGGGGGGGGGGGGGATGGGGGCCCTGGGGCGTCTCTTGGTCTAATAGCTATCAGTGTGTGACAGCTGGGTGGGAGGGATGCAAGGGCGCACTTTGCTGTCTCAGCCTTGGATGCTGGAGGACCTTGTCCCGGCTTTGCAGCTTGGTATATATACTTAGCAGTCTTTTATAATAATGTCTGAAAGCTGCCAGAAGGTCTACCCTGGCCAAAAATAAAGAAGGGCTAAAATAATCCAAAGCACCGAGAAGTGGGATAATAGAACTGAATTTGTGTAAGGAAAGAGGACATCTAAGGTCTCTGCCGAGGCATCACTACGGTTGTTGTCACCCCTCTTTTACCCCATGAACCTCCAATCTCCGGACACTAAACAAAACCAATAATACTTTTGTTCTTGTAGTAAAAAAAAGTCTATATTTACTGTATATAGCCTTACTCCACTCTCCCTTAGACTGGAGCTTGGTGTCACCCCCTCTGCAGGTACCGCAGCTACCGCACCCCACTAGTGACGCCACTGGGTCTCTGCATTTCTGATTCACAACATAGATTTCTCACCAGTGAGACTTATTTAAAGTTCAGAGAGCAGAAAACACATACGATGGCCAATGTAGCTCTGAGGAATGAAAACTCAAGAAGCAAACAAGAGCGTCCCGATATAATCCTTATAAAACCCAGTTAAATAAGATATGTTTGAATAAATAGCATGCCCCTTCAGGAGACATTTATGAGCAGAAATTGTACACCAAATCTATACTCTGCTATTTGCTAAATCTTTTTAAGGGGATGGAAAGTGCAAGCGTTTCAGGGGAATAAGGAATCCTCAAAGCCCCAGTGTGGTTTTTATAGCGTGGCTGTCATCATTTTATTAGATGAACTGGTATTTTTTAAGTGCCGTTTCCAAGAAGTGTGCTTCAATATAGGAGTGAAAAGAGTGCTCAGGCTACTTGCCACAAATCCCACTGCCAATACACACAGGGAGGTGCAGGTACTCACTGGCACCAGTCCAACAGGCTCTCTACACATGCAGGTCAATAAGAGAAAATCTCTTTTATCCACTCCTACTCCTTGTAAATGATGAGTGTTAAAGTTGTCCAGCCTAATAAGAAAAACATTATCTTTATGTACCGTACCTTAAAGTGAGCCTCCAGATTTTTGTTTTCTGATTTTGGATAGTGTATAAAGATGCTATGATTTTTACAGTTTTTAACTGTAGGATTTTTTTTCTGACTTTGGATAGTGTATAAAGGTGCTATGATTTGTATATTTTTTGTTTTTCGGTTTCTATGGCTGTCTTTGTCCCCACTGGAGAGATTTTGTTTCTCTTCCTGTCCCTTTGACCTCTTTGAGCTTTGTATGTAGATGGTGGTCTTGAAGACAGAACATGAGGGGCAATAATTAAAACTTGAGGAGAACAGACAAAACAAATAACATTTATAGTGCGCTTTTCCCCTGGCGGACTCAAAGCCCTAGAGCTACAGCCACTAGACGCACTCAGTGGCAGTGTTAAGGAGCCTAGCCCAAGGACCCCTACTGAATAGGTACTGGCTTACTAAACAGGAAGAGTCGGCCAGGTTGTCTGTGTCAGAAGCAGACTCTATTCAGCCACTCTTCTTCATCCTACCTAATAAAATGCCTGGGTGTCTGCGTCCATTGTTTGCGTCCAGGTCAACTGTAGTATGTATGCGCAGGCAGTAGGCCTTGCTGCTGTGGGCGCACAGTTGTCTCAGGTGCGGGGGCGCGCTGAGAGGCACTATTCTCTAGAGCCCATTATGTAACAGACTAAATGACTAGTTGTTTAGGTATTTCTATCATTCACATCTGCACAAGAAGTGATGGAAAAAAAAAAAAGAGTCTGTAGCCGCTTACCACATCAACCAAAACTATTTTTCCCTGGTGCTGTAATATGTTTCAGTTGTTATAAAGCAGCCAGATACCTACCGTATATTGATTATTTATTGATTGATAACATATCACACTGATTGGCTACATATGCACGCCAGTCAGCCTGACAGTCTTGTCGGTCAGCCTGTCAGTTTCACCAGCCCTGTCAGTTTTGTCAGCCAGCCCTGTCAGTTTTGGTAGTCAGCCCTTCAAGTCCCCTTTGTCCAGTCTGTCCTGCCAATCCCTCCTGCTTAGCACATCTAAACATTTCCTTCTGTCCAGTCTGTCCTGCCAGTCCCGTCTATCCAGCTCATCCTGTTCTGCCAGCCCTACTCAAAGCAGATGCTAAACTATGCACTGTTTCCCTAATCTCAGAAAAAACAACAGAATGCAAAGCTGAAATAGCAAATAAGTGCAGAGTGCCATAAAGTAAATTTACATTTTTTTTTACAGCAGGGAGAGGTGGTAGCGCTTCCCAAGACAGGCTGCATCTGAATGACTAATGGCATAGGTGTGCAGAGCCTAATTATAGGAAGAATACACAACTTGCATTCAAAACAGATGCACCACAATTAACATAACGGAGGATGTTAGCTATGGGGCCCTTCCTGTTCACCTCTGTACCACTTAAGTATGGCGTGCCCCAGGGCTCAATCCTTTCTTCCCTGCTTTTCACGATTTACATGTTACCGCTTGGAAAACTAATCCAAAAACACAGCCTGACATACCACTGCTATGCTGACGACACCCAATTATATTTTTCCTTCAAGCCTAGTGTGACAGACCCAACTTCAACTATAAACGGGAGAAAAGCGCTATAGAAATGTTATTGTTATTGTTGTTATTGTAGCTTCCAAATACAGTTTGCATGCAGAATGTTCCGTACTAGACACTTCCGTAATGTTCTGTACTAGACCCTTCCACCACAATGAGGTCATTCTTAATGGAAGGGACCCTAACATCTAATTACCAAACATAGTTTTAACCTGGGGCAGCTGGCCATAAATGGTTTACACATTAGACAACAAGGAAGAAATGGCAGCTCTCCTAAAACCAGGCCGCATCTGAAATGACTACCAACAGAGGCGTGCAGAGCCCACTAGAGGCAAATACAAACCTTGTATTCAAAGCAGATGCTAAACTATGTACTAGATCCCTAAACTCAAAATAAAAATGTAATGCAAAACTGAAATAGCAAATGGGTGCAGCCAGCCATAAAGTAAGTCGACAACAGATAATAGACAATGGATGCCGAGGTCTGAGTGTATCAAACTCTTAAAGACTTTGTCCTGAAGGGAGGGGTTGACATAAGATGCCCTTCCTGAAGGAGATAAAGTTCCAACATGCTTACAGAAAAGAAGAAACCAGACATAACTCGATTGTTCTGCACACATAAGTCCAATCATCAACACAAGGACTGTGCATCAGCATTCAGTGAGGTGCCCCAAGTCCGCAGTTATGAGACATGAGGGTTATTACAGGAGTATGAATGCAGTGTTCCTTCAAACCTGTATTATGTCTGGGAACTTCCCAAAATGGCTGGGCCCCACAACCTGTGCGAAGGTGAGCAGCATAGTAGCCTCCTAACCCCTGAAATATGAAGAAAATATGAAAATTATTAATTTTTGGGTTACCATGAAGTTAGCGGCCCCTAGTGAAAGCAGATGTTTGGATGGAGTCATTAGATAAGATCTGTTCCTCTCCAGCTCTGGAGCTAGGTGTGAAGAGCTGTTTTGACCTCAGAGACATGATGTCTAATGGCCTATACTCATGGGCAACCAAAACTGCATGTCGCTAGCACACGGGAGCGTGTGCGCGACAGTTCGGCGACAGGTCGTCGCCACGTCCCTCCGCATACACACTGCGGAAGAGGGACTAGTGGCGCGACGGAAGCTGTCGCCGACGTTCCTCCTCCCCGCCGGAAACTCAGTGCGCCGGCTATGGGGTTGCTGTCGCTAGTCCGCATACACACGCGGACTAGCGACAGTTGCGGCGGCAACTGTCGCTAGGCGATTGACCGCGTCAATCGCCTGGCGACAGCAGCGACGAGCGACGGTTCGGGGTGCGCGCCCGTGTTGCGGCTCATACTCACGGGCGACCTGTCGCCGCAACACACGTGTGCCGCGTGTTGCGGCGACAATTGTAGCCCGTGAGTATGGGCCATAAGAGGAGAAGTGATATGGGCTTTTGTCAATTCAACCTGGCAGGGGGTACTGGGAAACAAGATGATTGCATCATTTTATGTGGTTAAAAGCTAGCTAATTAATCCTGTAGGTTTTGTGTGACCCCTAGGCAGAATAATGGATTTGGGTAGAAATGACCAAGGACTGTTTGCTAAAATGACACTTTGATTGAAATATTTTGGGATTTAGCAAAAAAAATGATGCATTCATTTATGAAATATGATGATTGCGTCACAGTTCTGTTCCTAGATAGAGCTATACGTTTGGCCGAAGACGGGTAGCCGCTCTCAGCAAGTCTCGCCTCCAAAAGTGCAAACTCATTTCTCAGGGACTCCTCCGCAGAGCAAATCTTCTGTGCAGGGATGAACACTAAGTAGCACATCTTCATTATTAAGCAATCACTTTCTACTCTAGACAAACAAAAGCATAATGTATTGTGGCTCTGAAACTTCTGGTACATACCAGCATATTAATTTGAATGTCTCACTCAGCTCTTCGTTTCTATGTGGTGAGAACAGGTGTTTGAAAGAACTCAACAGTTCACTGAAATGATGGGTAGAAACCAAACTTCCATATCACATCAACAGCTAATCTCACCAGTCATCTGTGAGATACTTCCTTCCTTTTCCCTGCTATTTCCTGAGGGGGCAGCTAACTTCTTCAAGAACTAGTTCAATCAGTTAATGTTTTTGTTTCTAGCCAGAAAGCAGCCAGTATACAAACTAACAATTATCTTCACAAGCAATGTATTTATGTCTAGTCCTTTCACTGTGCCAATCAGGTGGAATTATGGAAATACTTGTTTTTATTTGATTATGGGTCAATGTTTTATCTTCTAATGTAAGGTTGTTATGTAACAAAACGATCTGGCCACCCTCACCTTTGTTGCCATGGTCCACCGCCAGTACGGCGGCCACCTATAAGATGGGGTTTACCCACTAGGTGGGGTTCTCCTGAAAAATGTAATAGTTAGCAAAGCACCTTTATGGGTCTGAACAAAGACAAGACTTCTGATAGGCGTGGTCTCTGAGGAAGCGGAACAGACGTGTCAGACTAGAGGGTGGCTGACGCGGTTGGGTGCTGGGGCTGCATTAGTACTCAGATATTTAGCTGCTATACAGACGTTATTTGGCTGGACGTTACTTTACTGTCACAGCTTCAATGGACATCGGTTAGTTATTATTAGGTATAACGGAATTGCCCTGCTGGCCAGGCATGTCTTTAGTTTACACTGTACAGCAGTCAGTGACATAGCAATAGGGGATGCAGAGGTAGCGACTGCACCAGGGCCCTTGGACCTTTCACTAGAGGGGTTCCCTTTCTCAACCACAGTATTAGCTCTTCAATGGTGCTATAATGTGGTGTATCCGGTGAGAGAGATCATCAGGAGCACCAATAGTGTAGTGTTTCTTGGTAGTGGGATATGGAAAAGAAACAGCTACTCAGGCCCGGATTTACCTCACAAGAGCCTATAGGCACCTTAGACTCCTCCTTCCATGAACCAAAAAAACCTTCCGAACCGCACTGCAAGTGTGCTGGCTGTCCCAGCTTTCACTTCTCCCTTACTTCCCTTGCCCATCATAGGTAGCTACAGGTGCCCCTTAGTGTTAGGTAGCCGGAAATACCCGCAATTTTAAGTAACTAGAGGTGCTCCCAAGTATTATGTAGCTAGAAGAACTTCAGTATTAAGTAGCAAGAGTTGTCCCTGACTGAAGGAAGATCTCGTCAGTGGCATCCCGAGAGCTGGGCGAGTAACCTCTCATTTACACTCTCATCAGGACTCTATTTAGGGAAGGAGGGAGGAAGGCGTTTGGGGGGAGGGGAGTGAGCCGCCTTTCCATCATCAGGCACCAGTAAGCACGTGTCTACAGTGCCTTATGGTAAATCCAGCCCTGCAGCTACTACTTACAAGTGTGGATTGCTATAGGCAACCACAAAATCAGGCATATGGAGAATCCTGTCTCCATGCAGATATGAAGAATCTAATGAGCCGCAATCCAAAAAAAAAGGCAAACAAAACAAAAGGACCACATGATGCAACATCTCAGGGTTTGCCCCTGGATTAGGGGATGGAACTAGACTGGATGGAAAGATGCCCCCAATTGTATGGATATGATATCATAGATTTGGTTGTATAATGACTAACGACTAAGGAACAGTCTCACCTCAATTTGGAATTTTAGAAGATTTATTAGACACAAAAACAGGGGAGGTTCCGTACAATTGGGGCGCCTCCTCCCACCCAGTCTAATGGTGCTATACCGATGCTCTATGTTTGCTTTGAATAGTGGTAATCATTAACAAAACGGTTCCCCTTCACTGCTAACATCTCTCTTACTATGACTGTCCTTGGCAGGTTATGTTGTGCCATATGAATGGTTATTATGTATAAAATACTTGGGGGGCCCAATGTAAAATTTACACTGAGGCCCAAAGCTCCTTAGCTATATGTCACTGTGCATAGCATTACATATTTATTTTGTAAACTGTAACATTCTGTGAAAATGACCACTAACTCATAGGATTGTATGCAAACATGCATATTCATTAATGAGAACCTCCAAAACATAAGAATAACAAACGACATCTCTTGCTTCTGCTTACTGTTTTGAAACTAGACTCAAGGTGAGGGCACCTCCCATACCCCAGCATCTCCAGTTATAATCCAAGTTCTTTCCTTCCTAGTCGGCACAGTCAGTGCCCTCCGACCCAGACATACTACGCTGAGCATGCGCAGTAGGCATGCTTACTTCATATGGGGTTGCCAGAGAGCGTGATCGCAAGGCGCCCAGGCAGACTTACTGCCCATGCGCAGCGTAATATGTCCAGGTCGAAGGGAACCGACCGAGCTGACCAGAAAGGAAAGAACTTGGATCATTGCCGGAGAATGGAGTGGGGCACGGGAGGTGTGGTAAGTATCTACATGACTCCCAACACACACATTAGGCATTCTCTTTGAAAAAAAAAATTACTGCCAAGTAATCCTTTAAGTGAGGCAGCAAAAAATGTGTCTTGAGACTCTTGACTTAATTAGAGATCACAGTCACAAGAGAGTATTGGCTCTTTTACAGGACTGGTCATCCTGACATTCACACTGCCTCATTTGAACAGCTGAATACCACTTTTCATATTTTTTCATTTTTTTCGTATCATTCTTCAGAACCAGAACAAAGTTACTGGAGTGCAGACTTATTAAAGAAAAAGTAAAAAACCCAACCTTTGAAGGCTGTCTGCTCAATAACTTTGATACAGTATAATTGTCATTAAGGCTACAAGTTTTGTACACTGATCAGCAGTACCACAGAATAATATGATAATCATTTTGACAATGACCAAGTAACATTTAGTCGACAGGAAAACCGTCAGGAAAAAAATCCCCTAGTCACACATGTGAACCAGGAATTTATCGTACCGATTTATATTAGGCTCTCAACTTGTCAAGGGAACCCCAAGATATGCTTCACTACTCTCACATTCAGGGCTGGATTTGCCATAAGGCACTGTAGGCACATGCCTACAAGCACCTGATGATGGAAAGGTGGCTCCCCAGTGCCTTCCTCCCTTCTTCCCTATGCAGAGTCCTTAGCACAGTGTAAATGTGAGGTTACTCACCCAGCTCTCGTCATTCCACTGACGAAATCTACCTTCAGTTGGGGGCACCACTAGCAACTTAATACTGAAGGTACTCCTGGCAAGCTAATGATAAGAGACACCTGTAGCTACCTGTGATGGGCAAGATAATTAAAGGAGAAGTGACAGCTGGGCCAGCCAGCACAATTGTGGTGCAGTTCGGTGCTAATAGGTTACTGTGATGTAAATCCAGGCATGCTCACATTCAGATACTTAAATACCTCTGCTTCATATGGTAATGAATAAGGCTAGTTACACACCAGGACGTGCGTTTAGGGGACGTTATAGGGCACATAACGTGCCCCTAACGCAACGCCTGGTGCTCTCTGGTGTGGACGTCGGAGTGAGCCGCGTTGTGCAGCTCACTCTGGCGTCCGTGATGCCGTGATGCGTACTCTTGGACGCATGCGGCATCACGTGGTCCTGCCCGGCCAATCGCCGCACAGAGCGGCCGCTCCAGGAAGTAAACACTGCACGTCACTGAGTGCAGTGAATATTAATTAGCCATGTGCCCGGCCGCTCTCCCCTCCTCCCCAACATGACTGAGCATGTGTAAACAGTCTAACGTGGCTTAGCCGCGCATAACGCACAGCATGCAGCACTTTGCTGCGTTACAATGTAACGCAACGTGGGCAGTGTGAACAGCCCACTTGTGTTACATTACTGTGCGTTGGGGGAGCGTTACAGGCTGCACTAACGTGCGCCTGTAACGTCCCTGTGTGCAAGAAGCCTCAAACTAGTATAATGATTTAGGCTAGAGTCCCAATATATTTCAAATATTGTATAGCAGTGTGCAATGGCACTTCACATGGATTAATCTAATGCTGCAATGTGTTGCCTAGAGAATGACTCTAGAGTCTAGAGGCTGCAAAGTTGAGTCTGTAGCAGCTGCTAAATGTTACTAGCAATATAATTGGGGAAAAAAATGTTGCTCCTAAACACTTTGAAAATCTCCAATTGTTTGGCACCCACAGGTAGACGCTATACATTTTAAGCAATATGTTAATTGTATGCTTTCATGGCATGTCACAGATTCTTGAAGAATTCTTTCTCCCTGCATCAGTTGCATTGCAGAATAATTCTGCATGTCAACTCTCTGGCCAAGTTTTTACTCGCTGCATGAAGATTGGGCCTGATTCACAAAGCGGTGCTAACAGTTAGCACGCTGGTGAAAAGCCCTTTATCATGCCTAAACTCAGTTTAGGCATGATAAGTTTAGGTGTGATAAGTTTAGGTGTGATAAGTTTAGGCATGATAAGTTTAGGTGTGATAAGTTTAGGCATGATAAGTTTAAGCGCCAACTGGGTTAGCACCGCAGTGCACAGCTGATTAAAAGTTTTACGCTAGCAAAGTCTGGTGCACTTCGCATAGAGTTTAATGGCGCTGCTTTGCGTGCGGGATTTTGCACGCTATCTACACTTATCTAAACTTAGCATGCCTAAACTTATCACACCTAAACTTATCACACCTAAACTTATCACGCCTAAACTGGCTTTTCACCAGCATGGTGCAATGGTTATCATGCCTAAAGTCTCTAACTGGGTTAGCACCGCTTTGTGAATCGAGCCCGTCTATGTCCAGTCTCCATTGCAGTTCACACACATTTTAAAGGGAATCTGAAGTGAAAATAAACGTATTATATAATGGTTTGTATGTGTAGTACTGCTCAGAAATAAAACATTATTAGCACAGATATGAGTCTCATATTTCCAGTACAGGAAGAGTTAAGAAACTTCAGTTGTTATCTATGCAAAAGAGCTTCTGTGAGCTCTACGACTTATGTTGGGAACACATGATACATTTTTCCCATTCGATTCTCTGCTCGATCGTTTTTTCCACTCGATTCTCCACTCTATTCTCTTATCTTCTGCTCGTTTTTCTTATCTTTTTTCCATTCACTTCTATGAGGAATCAAGCGGTAAAACGATCTAGAGGAATATCGGACATGACGGAATTTATCAATCTAACTCATTTATCTAATGAAAAAGCGTAACTTGTGTTCCCAGCATTAAAGTCGTGGACAGCACTGTCTTTTGAAGCTCCTATCTCAACTGTCTCTCATTGTTTCTTCTTTGTTTATGGTTTTCCTGCAGATAAAAGTTCAAAGGTTCATTAGCCTGCTTTGTGAAATAATTTAAAATGCTGAATGTATTGTGGAAACTGCAATTATTAGAGAATGATGCAATGTTATAAAAAAAAAGAAAAAAAAAGCTTTATATCTGAAAAAAAATATGACACTATTTTCTTTGCTACTAATGTTATATTAATTATCCGTACTACACAACCAATTCATTAAATCATGAGTTTTTTTCGCTTCAGTGTCACTTTAACGCATGCATTATGCAATGCGCACAGTGTGATACTAGCAACAGCAGATTTAGGGCTTGATTCACTAAACCGTGATAACTCAAATATCACACCTTATCAAAGATATCACACCTAATCAAAGTTAAAACGCCTTATCAGAGTAACATAGCGAGCGCTACAAACCCGCAGGGGCTCAGGGCAGGACGAGTGCCATTGATTGCCAATTAGCAGGGCTAAGTTTGTAGCGCTCACTATGCTACTCTGATAAGACGGGTTAACTTTGATAAGGTGTGATATCTTTGATAAGGTGTGATATTTGAGTTATCACGGTTTAGTGAATCAAGCCCTTAAAGTTTGCGACCACTAGCTGCCCTTCTTAAATCATTGCATTGTTCCACTAAGTGGCATAGCTAAGGAGCTGTGGGCCCCGGTGCAAGTTTTACATTGGGGCCCCGCAAACCCTCTATACATAACAATTGATACGGCACACCAAAATCAATCAAGGACAACCACAGTGTCAGAGGTGCAAGAAGGAGATGGGAAGCAGTGTGTTAATAATCATTACTATGCAAAGCATCTATAGAAGTTATTATTACCAGCACAGGACCAATAAACAGCTAATACTGTGGTTGAGGGTGGGCCCCTTTGGCCCAAGGGCCGCGATGCGGTTGCAACCTCTGCACCCCCTATTGCTACTGGTTCCACTCTTCCTGCACAGCACAGGATTACCTCCAGCAAATCCTATATACTAAACAAAACATGTCATTATACATGGGAACACATGCAGTAGCCTGTGACTGGTCCAGTCCGTGAGCTTTCAGAGAGGCACAGCAGCACAATGGAGAGGCAGGGGAGGTAAGTGAGGAACCTACAAGATTACGAGGGGATGGAAGAAGCAAAACTGAGCTTCTTTTCCCCACTTAAAGTGACCCTGAAACCTCCTCGGCAGTCTTCAGAAGTACTTATGTCCCTGAGTACTTTCGGGGGCGAGTGGATCCGTACTGTGCAGGCACTAGTACAGCCTGACACATGAGCAGCACATATGCACTTGTCATCGGAAGCACGCGAGTACTTCCAAAGCCTTCCGAGAAGTCCCTAAAATGCCACATTTGAAAGGGGGACAGTGGGGGAGGAGGAGACAGAGAGAGGACTCTATGGGATCCAGAGCCTCCCCTCTAAATAGCTATATAACTTTTTTTTAAGCTCCCTTCAGGTTGCTTTAATGATTTTTAAAGATTATTTTAAAACTGAGTGATGATAAATGTACTGTATGTAAGCAGCCAACAGCAGAATAAACCACAATGAACAAAACATGGTCTATAATGCTGGGACTACACAATGAGATTTTTTGGGCAGATAGATGGCTCGATAGATAATTTCCGACAGATCTGAGCTGAATTTGCTCATCTTTCTGATCGATTTTCTCATAAAAGTGAAGGGAAATCGATCAGAAAAACGATCAGTAAATCGATTGCAGGATTGATGGGCCAGTAAATCTACCGAAAAAACTCATCATGTATTCCCAACATAAGAGATTATGATATACAGCACAGTGCATATAATATATGGCACATACAGGCCTACACATAGGGGTTGCAGAGGTAGCCACCGCATCGGGGACCTTGGGTCAGAGGGGCCATTGCTCAAGCACAATATTAGCTCTCTATTGGCCCTGTGCTGGTAATAATCACTTCTATAGATGCTTTAAATAGTAGTAATCATTAATAAACTGTTTCCCATCCCCTACTTGCACCTCTGACACTGTGGAAATCCTTGGCAGGTTTTGGTCCGTCGTATCAATTGTTATGTATAGAGTGCTTGGAGGCCCCATGTAAAACTTGTACAACGGGGCCCATAGCTCCTTAGTTACACCACTGGGCCTACAGGTAATTACCTCTTTACTGCATTGAAATGCAAGCAGTCGTCACTCTGCACCATGCTTAGCAAGATCAGGGCCTTAGAATATTCAGAAAAACAATTACAATGAACTGAACTCAACAGTAGGAAATATAGAAGTAAAGCAATCTTGCTGACCACCCAGCCTGCCCCATTATTAACAGATGTAACAGCAGTCTAGCAGGGAGGGAAGGGGTCACTGAAGAATAGAGATAATGGTGCCCTGAAGGCAGGGGCGTACCTAGCGCTGTTCAATCGTGGCACGTGCCACGAACCTCGCGTAGGGTGCCCCTGATCTGCATTATGGGGTGCCCAACACAGGTGTCCCGAATGTATGGGCACCGCACAGCTGTCAGCCGCACAAGTGAGTCAACGCGGCCGCCGTTCGCTCCATACGGCGGCTGCTCACATTTCCGGCTCCTGCCCGACATCAAAGTGACAGGCAGCATACGCTGCCTGCCTTGATCCGCCCCGTGCTCCAATCAGAAGCGGAGGAGCACCTGGCAGGGGGCTGGAGCCATGGAGTGTGACTAGCTCCGCCCCTGCACGGACTCTCTGACCCAGGCAACGCAGCACATAGAGGCGTCATAGTGGCGGCGCCGGTTTCCGCACCCGCCAAACGCATCCGCTCGCCGCCAGACTGCTCCACGTCTCGGCTCCACCACAGAGCAGCAGACCACGACCACCACGACACCACCATCTGGCCGCCGCCTCAGACTTCGCTGCCTCACCCGGCTGGTGCCCCCCACAATGCCTCTCAACTTTGGACGGTGTGCTACTGCCTGCCAGAGCGACTGACCACCAGCGCGCCTGGCACTCACTACCTAAACGGGGGTCCCTGCTGTCACTTACTCACTACCTAACTGGGGGTCCCTTCTGTCACTCACTACCTAACTGGGGGTCCCTGCTGTCACTCACTATCTAACTGGGGGTCCCTGCTGTCACTCACTACCTAACTGGGGGTCCCTGCTGTCACTCACTACCTAACTGGGGGTCCCTTCAGTCACTCACTACCTAACTGGGGGTCTCTGCTGTCACTCACTACCTAACTGGGGGTCCCTGCTGTCACTCACTACCTAACTGGGGGTCCCTGCTGTCACTCACTACATAACTGGGGGTCCCTGCTGTCACTCACTACCTAACTGGGGTCCCTGCTGTCACTCACTACCTAACTGGGGGTCCCTGCTATCACTCACTACCTAACTGGGGGTCCCTGCTGTCACTCACTACCTAACTGGGGGTCCCTGCTGTCACTCACTAACTGGGGGTCCCTGCTGTCACTCACTACCTAACTGTGGGTCCCTGCTGTCACTCACTACATAACTGGGGGTCCTTGCTGTCACTCACTCACTACCTAACTGGGGGTCCCTGCTGTCACTCACTACATAACTGGGGGTCATTGCTGTCACTCACTCACTACCTAACTGGGGGTCCCTGCTGTCACTCACTACCTAACTGGGGGTCCCTGCTGTCACTCACTAACTGGGGGTCCCTGCTGTCACTCACTACCTAACTGGGGGTCCCTGCTGTCACTCACTACCTAAACGGGGGTCCCTGCTGTCACTCACTCACTACCTAACTGGGGGTCCCTGCTGTCACTCACTACCTAACTGGGGGTCCCTGCTGTCACTCACTACCTAACTGGGGGTCCCTGCTGTCACTCACTACCTAACTGGGGGTCCCTGCTGTCACTCACTACCTAACTGGGGGTCCCTGCTGTCACTCACTACCTAACTGGGGGTCCCTGCTGTCACTCACTACCTAACTGGGGGTCCCTGCTGTCACTCACTACCTAACTGGGGGTCCCTGCTGTCACTCACTACATAACTGGGGGTCCTTGCTGTCACTCACTACCTAACTGGGGTCCCTGCTGTCACTCACTACCTAACTGGGGGTCCCTGCTATCACTCACTACCTAACTGGGGGTCCCTGCTGTCATTCACTACCTAACTGGGGGTCCCTGCTGTCACTCACTTACTGGGGGTCCCTGCTGTCACTCACTACCTAACTGGGGGTCCCTGCTGTCACTCACTACATAACTGGGGGTCCTTGCTGTCACTCACTACCTAACTGGGGGTCCCTGCTGTCACTCACTACCTAACTGGGGATCTCTGCTGTCACTCACTACCTAACTGGGGGTCCCTGCTGTCACTCACTACCTAACTGGGGGTCCCTGCTGTCACTCACTACCTAACTGGGGGTCCCTGCTGTCACTCACTACCTAACTGAGGGTCCCTGCTGTCACTCACTACCTAACTGGGGGTCCCTGCTGTCACTCACTACCTAACTGGGGATCCCTGCTGTCACTCACTACCTAACTGGGGGTCCCTGCTGTCACTCACTACCTAACTGGGGGTCCCTGCTGTCACTCACTACCTAACTGGGGGTCCCTGCTGTCACTCACTACCTAACTGAGGGTCCCTGCTGTCACTCACTACCTAACTGGGGGTCCCTGCTGTCACTCACTACCTAACTGGGGGTCCCTGCTGTCACTCACTACCTAACTGGGGGTCCCTGCTGTCACTCACTAACTGGGGGTCCCTGCTGTCACTCACTACCTAACTGGGGGTCCCTGCTGTCACTCACTACATAACTGGGGGTCCCTGCTGTCACTCACTACCTAACTGGGGGTCCCTGCTGTCACTCACTACCTAACTGGGGGTCCCTGCTGCCACTACCTAACTGGGGGTCCCTGCTGTCACTCACTACCTAACTGGGGGTCCCTGCTGTCACTCAGTAACTAACGGGGGTCCCTGCTGTCACTCAGTAACTAACGGGGGTCCCTGCTGTCACTCAGTAACTAACGGGGGTCCCTGCTGTCACTCGCTATCTAACTGGGGGGTGCCTGCCTGTCACTACATACACTGGGGGGCTCCTGTCACTACCTAAACTGGGGTACTCCTGGCGCTACCTTAACTAGGGGGCACCTGTCGCTACCTAAACTAGGGGGCACCTGCCACTACCTAAATTATCCTGGCCAGCCAGCCCACCATCACCACCAGCCAACCAGCCCAGAATCACTGTCTGTCAAAAAGGCCACAGCATCATCACCAGTCAGGCCAGCATTTACTTCAACCAGCCAAGCACAGCCCAGCATCACTGCCAGCCAACCAAGCCACAACATCGGCCACAGCCTCACCGCCAGCCAGGCCACAGCATCACTGCCAGGCCTTTAAGCTTACACATCATCCCCAATCCAGCCAAAAACAGTATTGCCAGGCTCAGCAGCCAGTAGAGGAGAATTCAGAAGCCAGGTGAGAGGTGTCTACCATATTAAGGGGGCATTCTGCCTATTTATGTGAAATGCTGTCTATTTCTGTGCCTCATGACTGCTGAATTTGTCTTGTTGGGGGCCTCAAGATTGCTGAATTTGTCTTGTTGGGGGCCTCATGATTTGTTGGGGGCCTCATGATTGCTGAATTTGTCTTGTTGGGGGCCTCACGCTTGCTGACTTGGTCATGTTGGGGCCTCATGATTGCTGAATTTGTCTTGTTGGGGGCCTCATGATTTCTGAATTTGTCTTGATAGGGGCCTCATAATTGCTGAATTTGTCTTGTTGGGGGTCACATGATTGCTAACTGCGAGACTATAGGAAAAGCTGAATCGTCATCATATGAATTAATAGCATTAAACCTACTTTTTTTTTTTAGCTTTTTAAAACAGAAAATAAAACTGGGAGGTTCTAAAAAAATTAATATATTTTTTCAGCAGTAGGATGGATGAAATTGTTTATCTTCACAGTTTTTCAACTTGGATTTTCCATAATGTTCATGTATGTGTTAAAACGTTTGTAGAGTATTTTGTTTAAATTGCTGTTGCCACTTAGCGATAGATAAGTGACTTGTGGGTTGCAGTTCGGGGCTCCAAAAAGTTCGCCACCGCTGTCCTAATCTAATATACGATTGACCACACCCACGGCCACGCCCACTCACTGCATGACCACGCGCCCCCCACCCTGGTGCCCCCAGGTGCCACCGATCTCCAAGGACCCTAGGAACGCCCCTGCCTGAAGGTTTGGATGGTAGTATAGAATATGGCCCCCCTGAGACAGTGTGGCAGCAGCTGAGATTGTACTAAGTGCCACCTCAGCTGGTCCGTTAGTTGAACCCAACCTCTGGAGTGGCATACGTTGTTATTAAGTTGTTTTTTGTGTGAAAAGTTAATTTGATTTTTTTCAGTTTGTTTAATTCAACAATAATTCAAAGCACATCTACAGCATTTAATTTTACAGAGTAATTTAATCCATCTCAGCCGCAGACCACTGTTTCAGGCTATTTCAATTATTTTCCTGCAATTTAGGACATGTGATGATTTTTAATAGATTGTTACACACGGATATACAGAACTTTGCGGAACAGCAGTGGCGTACCTATGGAATTTGACACACGGTGCTGATGTTTTTTTGATGGGAAGGTTAACGGGTTGGGTGCCAAGCGTGTTGCTGTAAATTTTGGGAGAAAAAGAGTTATCAGCATGTGGACGGAGCTAACCGTTATGAAACGCTGTACTCTTTACAGTGCTGCAGAAGATGTCAGTGCTATATAGATACACAATAATAATATGGTAGGACATTAGACAATAACTATGTTACGATTCGATTGTGAGCTCCTCTGAGAACAGTCAGAAAAGGGTACATAAAAAAGATGGGGATGCATAGGAGGAGGGAGGGATAAAGAGGTAGAGCCACAAGACAGAGAGCCTGGTAAGACAGGATAAATGGCAGGAAGACCTCTCACCAGGACTGGAGACATCACTAGTGCTGTTTGGCAGGGACATGCTGTTAAAAGAAGCCACTAAAATCTGAAAATAGGAAAGGGTCATCGGGGAAGACAATAAAGTGGGAGGGGGAGTTGGGAAAAGAAATAAGATTACTTGCAATCAAGCTAATTTAAATTGCCTGGAGCTTTCTTCTCTGCTTGCTACAGAAGTCGGCTGTCAGCACCTGTATCACTGGCTTCTGCAACAGCAGACTGCCCTGCATTATTGATTAATTGCTATGATCAGGATAAATAGTCATTAGTTCAGGGGACTCTGGTATTACAGCAGCCAGTGCACAAGGCTACTAATGACAGGCAACTTCTGAAGCACTAAACACATCCTGCCACCTCTCCCTGCTGCAGCACAGCAATCATTCTCTTTACTCACCCTGCTGCTCTGCACATTCAATCACTGCAGGTTGTGTCTAGAGAGCGAAGAGACACATTGCCCATGAGACAGGAAGGGGAAGGGGTGCTACATCTAGTGCAGGAAGTAGCACAGTCCCCTGTACTGCCTACTATTTTCCCGAATATTGCCCAAACTATGAAAAAAGGTCCCAGGTGGAAGAACACAGTGATTGGGCAGCACAGCGGCACCCCTAGCCATGGCTACACCCGGTGCTGTGAGCACCTGCAGCCTTATGGTAGGTACGCCACTGTTGTGGAGGATTAGTTTGCATTACAATCTGACATCCAAATAAAATATAACACTGATATGAATGCATTCTATTGCTTTTAGCATGATAAGATGCTTTCTGGTGATGCTGTTGTGAACTTATGACAAACCTGACAAAAATAGCCTAGTTTCCTACACTGTAACATCATTTCCAGTGGCAGCTTCTTGCTGAACATATGCACCAAAGTATGTGGCTAAGCAATCTTTTTTTTCTTTGTTCTTGTGATTTATTTTGTAGATGAAAACTTTGTGTATTCATTTGCAGAACTGGAATGACTGTTCACTACCGCTGACAATGACACCCATTAAACTAGCTGTAAAATAGCACACATGGGATTAATTAGGCATATTCACAGAATGCTGCAATCATTGCTGGTTGCTGTGCTCTGCTGCCATGCTACAAGGGTCACCGGTGTCACGCGGCAAGGATTGCTTTGATCTAGCTGTACCTATATCAGACATTGAGCACACAGCCATGCCCTTTCCCTGTCATTCACAGAACTGCCTCAGCGCACTGGAACATACTGCTCAGCTAATGGTAGAGAATCTGTCACAAAGCAAAATATATGGTTTGTGTGGCTATTCTCCAGGTCTTTAGGAGAGTTTTCTACAGCAGACACATACAGCAATGCAAATTCATGATATTTCACTTAAGGGGCCTTTTTTCACTCAATGCGTTGTGTTAAATTGCATTGCGTCGCATCCCATTTTGGCAACCGGGACGCAACTCAACACAACACATTAAAGTGGACCCAAATTAAAAATACAAGATTTCAGAAATAAAATCTATTTTCTAAATTATAATAATAAATAGCAGCCTTTTTTCAGCTGCATCATGACAAATATAACATATTTTACATTTATTGGAGAAACCCCTCCCCTTCCTTTCATATTGCCGGGATTTTTCCGGCAAACTGGTGGAGTAGATGGTGTCCGGCAATGGAGGAATTGCTAATGGCTGCCACCAGTATAACCCTAGCTATGAAAAGAGAAGGGTGAAAAGCATGCACTGAAATGCTCATAGGTTTGAAGAAGTGTTTATTTATCTTTGCATGTGTCAGAGTGGTGCAACTAAATATTTTGAATTTAAAAAATAGTTGGTTTGGGTCCGCTTTAAGTGTAAAAGGGTCCCAAAGGGGATGCTCTGGCTCTTTTTATAATGGAGACCTATTGGTCTATAGTACCTGAGGGCCCTTTTACACTTAAAGAGAACCCGAGGTGTGTTTAAAGAATGTTATCTGCATACAGAGGCTGGATCTGCCTATACAGCCCAGCCTCTGTTGCTATCCCAAACCCCACTAAGGTCCCCCTGCACTCTGCAATCCCTCATAAATCACAGCCATGCTGTGAGGTTGTGTTTACATCTGTAGTGTCAGTCTCAGCTGCTCCCCCGCCTCCTGCATAGCTCCGGTCCCTGCCCCCGTCCCTTCCCTCCAATCAGCAGGGAGGGGAGGGATGCAGGCGGGGACTGGAGTTCTGCAGGAGGCAGGGAGAGCAGCAGACTGACACTATAGAGATAAACACAGCCAGCTCTGACAAGCTGTTTGTCAGCAGCGTGGCTGTGATTTATGAAGGAGTGCAGGGGGACCTTAGGGGGGTTTGGGATAGCAACAGAGGCTGGGCTGTATAGGCAGATCCAGCCTCTGTATGCAGATAATATTCTTCAAACCCACCTCGGGTTCTCTTTAAAGGATACCCGAGGTGATATGTGACATGATTAGATAGATTGTAGACATGTTTATGTACAGTGCCTAGCACACAAATATCTATAACTATGCTGTGTTCCTTTTTTTCTTTCTCTGCCTGAAAGAGTTAAACATCAAGTATGTAAGTGGCAGTTCCTGTCTGACTGGGTCAGACTATAGTGTGACACTAATTGATAAGAAATTACAACTATAAAACACTTTCCTAGCAGAAAATGGCTTCTGAGAGCAGCAAAGAAATAAAAAGGGACAATAGTTCATAGATTTTAGCTCTGGCATGGTTCAATGAATGTGTCATTGAGCAAACAGAAGAAAACAGTAAAAAAAATAAAAGGTAACAAGTAGAATTACATTAAATATAAAATAAAACTGTTTATTTAAAGATATTTTCAACCAGCAGGTCGAATAACTTTACTGGGGAAACAGCGGTGGAACGAGGATATGGAGAGAGGACCGGGAAGGTTCTATGGAAGCCAGAACTGTCCATCTAAATACAGTGGGTGAGTATATAACTTTTTAGGGCTCATTCACAATAGTTAGTGAGTTGAAAAGCATTAACATGCATTCCAAATAAAATCTTGAATGGGTTTGTGGGCTGCTGAGCATTTCCATGAGTTTTAACTATAAATGAGTTGAAATGCACCGCACAGCAACTCACTGTTGTAGTGTGAATGATAAAATGAACTGTGGACTTTCATGTTACAAAGTAAACCGCACACTATGTGCAGTGAGTCAAACTCACTGCACCTCACATAAGGCCTGATTCACAAAGCGGTGCAAACTGCACGCCAGTGAAAAGCCCTTTATCACGCTTAAACTCAGTTTAGGCGTGATAAGAAGAAACTCGCGCGAAATAGTCGCGCAGCGCGATCGATGCGCCCATTAAACCCTACGGGCACTGCGCGCGGAATTGTGCAATTGCGTGCGCAAAGTTGTGAGCGATCACCAGCACAAAGCGGTGCTAACTCAGTGGTGCAAAGGTTATCACGCCTAAAGTCTTTTAGGCGTGATAACTGGGTTATCGCCGCTTTGTGAATCAGGCCCATAGTATGATGTTCATGGGAAACTTTAACCACTTACCGACCGCCCACTGCACAGGGGTGGCCGGAAAGTGGATCCCGCAAGGACCGCCGCATGTACAAGAGGCGGCGGTCCTTGTACGGTCATCCGTGACGCGATCCTCCGCCGGGGATCGATGGCCGGGGATTTAGCCTCCAGCTCGCAGGCCACTTAGCAGCGCCAACGGGCGGAGGAATACACATATCCGCATGCAAAGCGTATAATAGGCTTTGTAATGTATACAAAGCCTATTATACAGGCTGACTCCTGTCCTGGTGGTCCCAGTGTCCGAGGGACCACCAGGGCAGGCTGCAGCCACACTAGTCTGCACCCAATCACACTGATCTCCCCCCCCCCCCCTGATCGCCCACGGCACCCCTCAGCCCCCCCCCTGCCCACCCCCCAGACCCCTGTTTGCACCCAATCACCCCCCTAATCACCCATCACTCACTCCATGTCACTATCTGTCAACACTATTTTTTTATTTATTCCCTAAACTGCCCCCTGCTCCCTCCTGATCACCCCCACCCCTCAGATTCTCCCCAGACCCCCCCCCCCCGTGTACTGTATGCATCTATCCCCCCCTGTAATAACCCACTGATCACCTGTCAATCACCTGTCAATCACCTGTCAATCACCCATCAATCACCCCTGTCATTCCCACCCATCAATCAGCCCCTAACCTGCCCCTTGCGGGCAATTTGATCACCCACCCACACCAATAGATCGCCCGCAGATCCGACGTCAGATCACCTCCCAAGTGCATTGTTTACATCTGTTCTCTACCCTAAACACCCTAACTACCCATCAATCACCCATCAATCACCCCCTATCACCACCTGTCACTGTTACCCATCAGATCAGACCTTAATCTGCCCCTTGCGGGCACCAAATCACCCGCCTACATGCTCAGATTGCCCTCCGACCCCCCCTTATCAATTCGGCAGTGCATTATTTACATCTGTTCTTCCCTGTAATAACTCACTGATCACCTGTCAATCACCTGTCAATCACCCATCAATCACCCCCTGTCACTGCCACCCATCAATCACCCCCTAACCTGCCCCTTGCGGGCAATCTGATCACCCACCCACACCAATAGATCGCCCGCAGATCCGACGTCAGATCACCTCCCAAGTGCATTGTTTACATCTGTTCTCTACCCTAAACACCCACTAATTACCCATCAATCACCCCCTGTCACTGCTACCCATCAGATTAGACCCCTATCTGCCCCTAGGGCACTCAATCACCCGCCCATACCCTCAGAACGCCCTCAGACCCCAGCCCTGATCACCTCGCCAGTGCATTGCTTGCATCTATTCCCCCCTCTAATCACACCTTGAGACACCCATCAATCACCTCCTGTCACCCCCTAGCACACCTACCCATCAGATCAGGCCCTAATCTGCCCAGTGTGGGCTCCTGATCACTCGGCTAAACCCTCAGATCCCTTTCAGACCCCCTTCCGATCACCTCCCCAGTGCATTGCTTGCATCTATTTTCCCCGCTAACCACCCCCTGAGACACCCATCAATCACCTCCTGTCACCCCCCTAGCACTCCTATCCATCAGATCAGGCCCAATATAACCTGTCATCTAAAAGGCCACCCTGCTTATGACCGGTTCCACAAAATTCGCCCCCTCATAGACCATCTGTCATCAAAATTTGCAGATGCTTATACCCCTGAACAGTCATTTTGAGACATTTGGTTTCCAGACTACTCACGGTTTTGGGCCCGTAAAATGCCAGGGCGGTATAGGAACCCCACAAGTGACCCCATTTTAGAAAAAAGACACCCCAATGTATTCTGTTAGGTGTATGACGAGTTCATAGAAGATTTTATTTTTTGTCAAAAGTTAGCGGAAATTGATTTTTATTGTTTTTTTCACAAAGTGTCATTTTTCACTAACTTGTGACAAAAAATAAAATCTTCTATGAACTCGCCATACACCTAACGGAATACCTTGGGGTGTCTTCTTTCTAAAATGGGGTCACTTGTGGGGTTCCTATACTGCCCTGGCATTTTAGGGGCCCTAAACCGTAAGTAGTAGTCTAGAAAACAAATGCCTGAAAATGACCTGTGAATAGGACGTTTGGCCCCTTAGCGCGCCTAGGCTGCAAAAAAGTGTCACACATGTGGTATCGCCGTACTCAGGAGAAGTAGTATAATGTGTTTTGGGGTGTATTTTTACACATACCCATGCTGGGTGGGAGAAATCTCTCTGTAAATGGACAATTGTGTGTAAAAAAATCAAAAATGTATCATTTACAGAGATATTTCTCCCACCCAGCATGGGTATGTGTAAAAATACACCCCAAAACACATTATACTACTTCTCTTGAGTACGGCGGTACCACATGTGTGGCACTTTTTTACACCCTAAGTGCGCTAAGGGGCCCAAAGTCCAATGAGCACCTTTAGGTTTACAGGGGTGCTTACAATTTAGCACCCCCCCAAAATGCGAGGACAGTAAACACAGCCCACAAATGACCCAATTTTGGAAAGTCGAAACTTCAAGGTATTCAGAGAGGGGCATGGTGAGTCCGTGGCAGATTTCATTTTTTTTTTTTGTCACAAGTTAGTAGAAATGGAAACTTTTTTTTTTTCTTGTCACAAACTGTCATTTTCCGCTAACTTGTGACAAAAAATAATATCTTCTATGAACTCACTATGCCTCTCAGTGAATACTTTGGGATGTCTTCTTTCCAAAATGGGGTCATTTGGGGGGTATTTATACTAGCCTGGAATTCTAGCCCCTCATGAAACATGAAAGGTGGTCAGAAAAGTCAGAGATGCTACAAAATGGGAAAATTCACTTTTTGCACCATAGTTTGTAAACACTATAACTTTTACCCAAACCAATAAATATAGGCTGAATGGGGTGTTTTTTAATCAAAAACATGTTTGTCCACATTTTTCGTGCTGCATGTATACAGAAATGTTACTTTATTTGAAAAATGTCAGCACAGAAAGTTAAAAAAATCATTTTTTTGACAAAATTCATGTCTTTTTTGATGAATATAATAAAAAGTAAAAATCGCAGCAGCAATCAAATAGCACAAATAGAAAGCTTTATTAGTGACAAGAAAAGGAGTTAAAATTCATTTAGGTGGTAGGTTGTATAAGCGAGCAATAAACCGTGAAAGCTGCAGTGGTCTGAATGGAAAAAAAGGGTCTGGTCCTTAAAGTGAATGTTTACCAGTAAAAAAAAGAAAAAGTCAGATACTCACCTAAGGAGAGGGAAGGCTCGGTCCTAATGAGCCTTCCCTCTCCTCTCCCGATGCCCGGTCCCGCGCAGGATCCCCCGTGGCAGTATTCGACCAGTTCGGTCAAATACTGCCACTTCCGCATGCCTTCGGGAGCTTTCGGAAGCCTTCGGGAGCACTCGGGCTCCCGATGACGCGGCCGCTCCATACTACGCATGCGCGAGCGCCCTCTATGACGCACTCGCGCATACGTAGTATGGAGCAGCCCGTCTTCGGAACCACGAGTGCTCCCAAAGACCTCCGAAGTCCCTGCGGCGGCGGACGCGAACGGGGGAGCCAGCGCAGCACCGAGGGCACCGGGAGAGGAGAGGGAAGGCTCATTAGGACCGAGCCTTCCCTCTCCTTAGGTGAGTATCTGATTTTTTCTTTTTTTTACCGGTACCCATTGGCTTTAAGGGGGGTAAAGCCTACGGTCCTCAAATGGTTAAAGTGAACCCAATGTGAAAGTGATATGGAGGCTGCCATATTCATTTTCTATTAACCACTTCCCCACGGGTGGTCGCAAGCTCTGCATTTCCTATAGCCGCGTCCCTGCAGAGAAATAAGGAGTGTGAAAAAGGCTTTAGGCTTTTCTGTGAATATTGCCTTAAAATGTGCTTATCTTTTACACAAGCCTGCTTCGGACAATTATACGATGATACTGTGGAGAAGGGAACGTATGTGCACTTTGTGAATCCAGTCATGTGCAAAAAATAAAGGACATTTCAACAAGAGAAAAAAAATACATTATAAAATGTATTTATTTTTTAATTGCTGCTTCATAGGAAAACAATGGGCTTGATTCACTAAGACAAATAGCATGCCTTATCAAAGTTAACACACCTTATCAAAGTTAACACGCCTTATCAGAGTAGCATACAAACTCGCAGGGGCTCAGGGCAGGGCGAGTGGAGCTCTCTTCATTGCCAATTAGCAGGCATAAGTTTGTAGCACTCACTGTGCTACTCTGATAAGGCATGTTAACTTTGATAAGGCATGCTATTTGTCTTAGTGAATGAAGCCCATTGTATTTGAAAATTGTACCCCATGTACCCAGATGCTGTACCATTTGAGACAGGGGTCACACTTGCAGGATTATAAATGCAGGCGTTTTTATGCTACTGCTTCTTCCAATGTATTGCATGCAAATAACAAACGCAAGCAAAAACGTAGTGCATGTTGTGATTTTTTTAGCGTGGACAAAAAGCAATACGAAGTCACAGAGGGGAGCAGAATTTGCAGTAGGCCCATTATGTGCATTTCCATGTGCGATTTCACATTAAGGCAAAACGTATGCAATTTTCACAAGTGTGACACCTGCTATGTGTATTGCGAAATGCACACAAATACAATTTTTGCTGCGTTCCATAAAGTACCCATACATCTAGCAATATTGTGGCAAGATCGGCCATCCAGTTCGATTATTTTATCAAATCTGATGGAAATCAGTTCCTGCAACAAGCATGCCCAACCGAGGTTTTCCAGCTTCCGCGATTGATACATTCCACCGATTTTGGGCTGAAATCAGCAGCCGGTTACTGGGACAGCTAGACAATCACGGCAGCTGAAGTAGGTGAGATAACAATGTATGAGAACAGGGTAAGGTGGATACATTAACTCCTGAGCAGTAGAAATAAATGAAATCGGTACTTAACTGGGGCTTCCTACAACCCACCGTAGGCCGCACAGTCCCCCGGCGCCCTCCTGGCTCCTCTCCTGGTCTTGCTGCAGACTTCATTACCGGCGACACCTTGAACGGTGACGCTCCGCGTCATCACGCTGGCCGATACGCGTCATCACTGCCATTGGCGTTACAGTCCTGCGCATGTCCGGTTTTGTAACTCTGAACCGCGCATGCACAGGACTGTCACGCTGGCCGCCGTGATGACGCGTAGCATCACCATTCAGGAAGTGTCAGACTGACACTTGGCCCGGGTGTTGTTGGTAATGAAGAGAGAGGAGCCAGGAGGACGCTGGGGGGACTTTGCGGCCTACGGTGGGCTGGAGGAAGCCCCAGGTAAGTATGGATTTCATTTATTTCTACTGCTCAGGGTCCCTTTAGCATTTGGGGGGGGGGGGGAGCAGCAGAGGCATCCGCAAGGCCTATTCCTGAGAGATTCCGTGCTGAAATTAATCGGGAATCGGCCTGCGGTGTATGGGCAGCGAACAATTCTAAGATCTCTCTCCAATCAGATTCAATCAGAGTGAGAAATGTTGGTTAAAGAGACTCTGAAGCGAGAATAAATCTCGCTTCAGAGCTCATAGTTAGCAGGGGCACGTGTGCCCCTGCTAAACCGCCGCTATAGCGCCGCTAAACGGGGGTCCCTTCACCCCCAAACCCCCCAAGGCGACACTTGGTCGCAGACTTGGTCGTTCCTGGAGGCAGGGCTAACGGCTGCAGCCCTCCCTTCATTCGCGTCTATCAGCGGCGCATCGCCGCCTCTCCCCCGCCCCTCTCAGTGAAGGAAGACTAAGAGGGGCGGGGGAGAGGCGGAGATACGCGCTGACAGACGCGCGTGGGGCAGGGCTGCGGCGGTTAGCCCTGCCCCAACCAGGAAGCGCTCCCCCGCATTACGGAGGGGATTTGGGGGATCAGGGACCCCCGTTAAGCCGCGGGATAGCGGCGGTTTAGCAGGGGCACACATGCCCCTGCTATCTATGAGGTCTGAAGCGAGATCTATTCTCGCTTCAGACTCTCTTTAACCCTTTCTGGACCAGCACCCTCTGCCCCCTTAAGGACCAGAGGGTGCTGGTCCCGTAAATCGCCGCTTCTCGACGAATCGCCGCAATGATCCGCCGCTCCCGACGAACACACCGCTCTGTCCCCGCCGCAGGCTGCTCTCTCTGCCGTCGCTATGACGGCAGAGCGCTGTGCGCCGGTCAGGAGCCGCTTTCATTGGCTCCTGACCCTGTCATTCCATGTAAGCCAATGAGAGCGGCTTACATGAATGACAGGGCCAGGAGCCAATGAAAACGGCTCCTGCCTGGCTCACAGTGCTCTACCATCATAGAGGCGTCAGGGCAGCAACGAGCGGCGGGGGCATTAACCATGGCAGTGCTGGTGTGCTTTTCCATTGTTTCTATGCGAAAATTCGCATACTCAAACCTCATGCGAATTTCCTATTAAATACATTGTATGCGATTCGCATAGCGGTATGCGAATTCTGATGGCTCTGCCATGCGATTTTTTTCTGCACAGAAAAAAGCAAAGGAATCCTGACAAGTGGAAACAGTCCCATTCACTTGTATTGCTATGCAAATTTGCATGCGAAAAACGCATGCGAGTTCGCGATAGTGGAAATGGGCTCTAAAGAGCCACCCATCTTCGGGAGCACTCGGGCTCCCAAAAACTTCCAAAGCCTCCCGCGGAGGGAGATTTAAACGGAAGAGCCTGCGGGGGAACTAGGGAATGAGGAGAGGAATGGGAAGGCTCTGTAGGACCCAGTATCTTTTTTTTTTTTAACCACTCAAGTACTAGTGGTCTCTGCCCCGTTAAAGAGACACTGAAGCGAAAAAAAATATATGATATAGTGAATTGGTTGTGTACTATGAATAATTACTAGAAGATTAGCAGCAAAGAAAATATTCTCATACTTTTATTTTCAGGTATATAGTGTTTTTTCTAACATTGCATCATTCTATAATATGTGCAGATTACACAACACTCAGCATTCAAAATGATTCTTTCAGAGCAGTCTGTGAAGTAATGACCTCTCCTCTAGCAGAGAAAAAGTAAACAGTTCACTTACAGTTGAGATAATAAAAGTCAGATAACAGCCCTCTCCACCACTAACTTAGTCGGAGAGCTTAATGGCTTGTTTGCATAGAGATAACAACTGGAGTTTCTCAACTCTTCCTGTACTGGAAACAATTACACTGATGTATCTGATCTTAATGTTTTATTTCTTAGCTGTACTACACATACAAATCATAATATCATAATTTTTTTCCCGCTTCAGTGTCTCTTTAAGGACCATAGACCGCTGGTACAATCCCGTCGAATCTCCGCACATACTCGCCGCACGCCGGGATCCTCCTGACATCCACTCTGCTGTCTCTATGACGGAAAAGTCAAGTGAGCCAGTCAGGAGCCGCTTTCATTGGCTCCTGACTGTGTCTATCAATGTAAGCCTACGGGAGCGGATTACATTCATAGACACAGCCAGGAGCCAATGAAATCGTTTCCTGATCGGCTCACATGGCTCTGCCGTCATAGAGACAGGCAGAGCAAGTGAGCTGCGGCGAGAGACGTCAGGATTCAGCGGCGAGATCGGCGGGGAGCAATGGAAACAGCGGATGCGCGCAGCGGCGGCTGATTGAAATCTACGTCCTGCCAGCCATTACCCACCAAAACAGGGCGTAGATTTTAATCACCGTGGTCCTAAAGTAGCTAAACAAGGCTGCAGATTCACTTTAAGCCTATTATTATTTATTGAATTTATAAAGCACCAACATATTACACAGCGCTGAACAATAAATATATAAAATGATACAAGGATGACAGACATAACAAGGTTATATAACATAGAATAAAGTTATACAAGGCAAATTGTACAAAATAAATGATCATGCAATGTGGGCTGGTTATAGGCAGGGCCGGCCCGCTCATGAGGCGGGGTGAAACTTTTGCCTCAGGCGGCACTTCTCGGGGGGGCGGCAGCCGCCCGTTCATGGGTGCGGGGGGCTGGCCTCTGAGCTGGAGGGGTAGCGGGCAGGAAGGGGGTATTGGGCCTAGCGGTGGGGATGGGGGTCGGACCCCCCCTCTCCTTCGCCTGGGTCCCCCGATCTGCGCTTCCCCTCCAGCTTTAAATTGTTTTTTTTTTCACAATTCACGTTTATTAAAGAAAACATAGCGTACAGGTTGATGTCATACAAAAACATCTTGTATAGGTAGTAACAATGAAGATTACAGAGTAAGCGTTTGTGGCAAATTAAGAAAAACAATGCAAGATAGAGTATTTTCTAACATTAAAGGTGTATGATGTGTGGTCTTGGTCTAAATAGATATCAAGATAAACATAGATTTACTATTGACCTGGTCCCGAAGTAAGTTTACCCTAGTAGGATATGCTGAAAGAGCTATATTATCTAACCATGTACCAGTGTGGAGTAATATGTGTATGATTCTGTCCAATAGGGAGGGGGGAGGGTCCATCGCACACAACAGCCAGAGAGACAGACCATGTAGAGCCATGGGGATAGCTACACGCCACTTGAGTCCATGATGGCCTTGTACTTCTCTGAGTATTGGAAGTCTAACCAGATGGCCCAGGTTAGGGTAAACTGCTCTGAGCAATCTTTGGATCGGAGTATCATCTCCTCCATCTGTGATATGGTTTCAATTTTTTTGAACCAGGCTTTGATTGTTGGTGGGTTAGTTGATTTCCAGTTTAATGGAATTAGGGATCTAGCTGCATTTACGAGGTGGATTGTCAGTGACTTTTTGTAGGCCCTCATGGATTCATGAGTGTCATGCAGTAGAAAGAAAGACGGAGAAAAAGGTAGGCTGGAGCAGGTAACTTCTTCAATAATTGCATGTACCTCTTGCCAGAAGTGAATAAGTTTAGGACAGTTCCAGAAAATGTGTGACAAATCTCCCAGTCCCGAATTACATCGCCAGCAATGATTGGGCAGGTGACTAAACATTTTCTGGAGTAACTGAGGTGTTCTGTACCATCGAGATATGATCTTGTATCCCATTTCCTGAGTTGTTGCATTGAGAGAGCCTTTATGATTTAGGGAAAATATTTTCCCCCATTGTTCGTCGTCCAGGGTGAGTCCCAGATCTTTCTCCCATTCAAGCTGAAAACGAAATTTGTTTTCGGTGGGGTATGCAAGAAGCAGTTGGTATATCTGGGATACAAGATGTCTATGGGGCCCTTCGCTTAGCAGCAGATTCTCAAGAGGAGAGAGACTTTTTTTAAAGAAGGTCTTGGGTTTCAGGGAGTTTATAAAGTGTCTTATCTGGAAATACTGCCATAAGCGTAGCTGCCTGTCACTCCTCATGGCAGACATTTCTGAGAATGACATGATCCCTTCAGGAGTCAAAAAGTCTCTTACTCTAGGACCTGAGCCAGTCTGCCAATCCTGTAGGAATGGTATGTCTATAGCTGCAGGGAAGTTGACTTCATCGCAGAGAGGTGTAAGTTTACCTGGTAATGAAATGAGATTTAAGCTTGGTAGATGTTTTCTCATGGTTTTAATAGTGGCTTGAGTTAGGGGGTTGTGCCAGGATGCAAGGATTTTGGCCGGTCTCTCAGACCAGCCAAGTGTGTAAGGTGCACATGCAGTGATGGCCTGCTCTACGAGGACCCAGTTTTTAGGAGAAGCTGTCTGTGACCACTCCACCATCCTACAAAGCTGTGAAGCCCTATGATAGCACAAGAGGTCTGGTAACCCAGTACCTCCCAACTCTTTAGGGGCGGATAGGATGGATCTCTTGATGCGGGGTGGTTTTTGGCCCCAAATGAATTTGTTGATATGTATTTGAAGGTTTTTCAAGAAGGAAGCAGGCAGGGTGATTGGTATACATTGACTTATGTATAGGATGCGTGGTAGTAAGTTCATTTTTATTGACGCCATCCTACCAAACCATGATAGGTTCTTCTGCTGCCCCCACCTCAAAAGGTCTGCCTTCAATGTCTCCCCCATAGGTATATAATTAGCTTCAAAGAGTTTAGATAGATTGCTAGTGATTATTGTTCCTAGGTAACGGAGAGATGAGACTGACCAGGAAAACTCGAATAATGATTTAGCGCTAACAAGCGTTTTTTCTGAGAGTGATAGGTTTAGGGCAGTCGATTTACTAAAGTTAATTTTAAGATTGGAGATTTGGCCAAAGTTTTTAAAGAGTTTGATAAGGCGCGGAAAAGAGGTTAGTGGGTCTTGTAGGTAGAATAGGAGGTCATCAGCAAAAGCTGAGACCACATGCTGTGAGTTGCTCACCTCTATCCCTTTAATGGAGCCATCTGCCCTGACTGCATTTAGAAATGGTTCTAGGGTCAAAATGTATATTAGGGGTGAAAGGGGGCATCCCTGCCTGGTTCCGTTGGAGATTTTGAAAGGTGCGGAGAGTAGGCCATTAGCCTTGACACGGGCTGAGGGGTTACTGTATAGTAGAGCAATCCATCGCCTCATACTGGCACCGAGGACTAGTTTGACCAGGGTGGCATGAATATAATCCCACGCCACCCTGTCAAAGGCCTTTTCCGCGTCTGTTGAAAGAATACATGCCTTGGTGCCATTTTTTTTAGTATGTGCTATAAGATTAATTGTACGTATGACATTGTCCTTAGCTTCCCTACCTGGGATGAAACCCGCCTGGTCAGGGCAGATGTGATCCGGGATATATGGGAGCAATCTGTTAGCCAGTATTTTAGCTAATACTTTGGCGTCTAGGTTCAGGAGGGAGATGGGCCTGTAGTTGGTGCAATATTGTTTGTCTTTTTCAGGTTTCGGAATAACAGTGATATGGGCCTCTAGGAATTGAGGTGAGGGAATTGATGAATTTGTGAGGTCATTGAAGGCAGAAACAAATATTGGGGCAAGAGTTGTAATAAATGTTTTATAGTATTGGGCTGTCAACCCGTCTGGTCCCGGTGCTTTGCCTGGTTTGAGGGCTTTCACTGCTATTCGGAATTCATCTTCCGTGATAGGAGCCTCCAAATCTTCCATATCTGACTGGGACAGATTAAGTGAGGTGGAGTGTTTATCGAGGAAGTCTGATATTTTTACTATTCTATCGGCAGTTTCTTTTGGGTTTTGTGGGCCTGGATGGAGGTTATACAGGGATTCATAATATGATCTAAATTCCTGAACAATCTCTTCTGATTTATGGAGTCTATTTTGTTTTTTGTCTATTAGGGAGGGAATGTGTGATCTAAGCATTTGTTTTTTAAGGGCTCTGGCCAAATATTTCCCACTCTTATTTCCTGCTTCATAAAATATACGCTTCCCCGCCATAACCTTTCTCTTGGCCTCTGATGTTAATAGAGCATTGAGGTTTAGTCTAGCTGCTGTTAATTCTTCTAAGGCTTGAGACGCTAAAGATTGTTTGTGGATAGCTTCTAGATTTGTAATTTTAGCTGAAAGAGCTATGATTCCCTCGTCTCTCTCCCTCTTAAGCTTGGAGCCCATTCGAATAAGAAAGCCTCTTATCACAGGCTTATGGGCCTCCCAGACAGTTAAGTCTGAGACTTCCCCATTCTGATTGGTGTTGAAGTATTTATCTAATTCGTGTTTAGTTGTTTCAACTCTAGTTTTGTCTGCTAGCAGCCCCGGATTTAATCTCCAACACCATGTTTTGTCATGCTTTTCGGGAAATTTCAGGATCATGTAGATTGGGGAGTGGTCAGAAATCGTCTTTATGCCAATAAAGGAGTCCGCCACGAGACAGAGATCTCTCTGTGTCACAAAGAAGTAGTCAATTCTAGTGTGCTTGTTATGGATAGGAGAGAAAAAGGTGTAATCTCTGTCTCGCGGGTGACCCACTCTCCAAGCATCAATGCATGATAGATTTTGGAGGCTCAGTTTAATGTTACGTAATGCCTTATAGGAGAGAGACGAGGAGCCATTAGAACAATCCAGGAGGGGATTGAGAGGGACATTGAAGTCGCCTCCCAAAATCAGGATTCCGTTGTAGAAATCTGTTAGTTTGCGGGTGACATGTTTTATAAACGTGGGTTGTTGTTTATTCGGGGAATAAACTGAGGCCAGGGTGATCTGTCTCTCACCTAATTTACCTCTCACAAAGATATAGCGCCCATCTGGGTCACTTTCCACCTCCTCCTCAACAAATGGCACATCCTTGTGTAGGAAGATCGATACTCCCTTTGTTTTAGAGGTTGGCGAGGTGGCATGAAATGATACTGGGAAATTTAATGAGAAACGTTTAGGCATATGCGTGGATCGTAAGTGCGTTTCCTGTAGGAAAGCTATTTGTACTTTTTCCCTTCTAAGCGAGTCAAAAACCATATGTCTTTTTTCAGGAGTGTTAAGACCATTTATATTGACCGACATAAATTTGAAGGTGAGTGGGCTCGAGATGGTGGCACCATCAGTATTCGGCTTAGGGATCATGGTCTGTCTAAAGCTTCCTCCAATATACAGGACCGAGCAATAGGAACTCCCCTCCCCAAGGGGGGGAATGTCGAGAGGTACAGGACAGGTGTAGAAGATAAAAATAGATAGACTCAGAAACTGGTACATGGATATGAAATGGGACAGCACACCTTTATATATTTGCTTTTAAAATTAGCAAGAGAAGATCAATGCTCACGCAGGCACGACTTGGATGGCCGTGTCTGTCACTTATGTGAGATTTTAAGTGAGTGCGACCGATATCGCACACTGTTGGGGGGTGATAACCCTTAACAAGTATAGGAGTAGGCTACTAATCAACAGGGAGTCCTACACACCCGCATTGTGATGTCATGGGGTCGCACATCTCCCAGATCTTACAACATACCATTAGCATTAAAGAGCATCTATAGTCTGGGTTATTTAGTTTAACCTATAAATTTCCTTTGAAGTCTTATCTTTCCCCTCCCCCAACAACCCCCATATATAAAGAGGACTATAGACAGTACGGAAACATCCAAACTGGGCTTATTCATTGTTATGTCCATCACCGTAACGTACGGCTCTGTGAGCAACATACTATATATACATTACAGTGGCCTTCTAAAAGCCAAACAAGCATAAACCTCGTGTTTAGAAGGGGGTAATAGCAGTTATTCTCTATAAACCTGTAGAGAGAAACGGTTAATGAATATGACAAGGCAGAGAAAAGGGGAACATATATAAACCTTCTTTCAGTGTCCGCAGAAAACGTTCCCATTCTTTCCTTGTTCTGCGTAACATTAGAGGTAAACTAATTATAATAAGGCAACATACTATATATACATTACAGTGGCCTTCTAAAAGCCAAACAAGCATAAACCTCATGTTTAGAAGGGGGTAATAGCAGTTATTCTCTGTGAACCTGTAAAGAGAAACGGTTAGTACACATGACAGGGCAGAGAAAAGGGGAACATATATAAACCTTCTTTCAGTGTCCGCAGAAGACGTTCCCATTATTTCCTTGTTCTGTGTAACATTAGAGGTAGGCTAATTATAATAAGGCCTGTACTGTATAACTCCTTTATAGGTCACCATCTTCCTCAGAGCTCTCTGAAGCATGACTTTGAGCTTGATCGGCCACATCTTCAGATGCATACGCCTCTGCTGGTTCAGCATGTGGGGGTTCGTTGCGCGGGAAGGATTGTGTGGGTATGCTCTTATGCGTAGCTATAGGTGTCGGGTAAATGTCCCAGTTCTGTATCTTCGGGATAGGAATGTCTAGTTCCGTGCAAAATTCACGCAAACCCGCGTTGTCGCGTAGTAGAAAAAGCTTCCCTCCGTTTAAAACTGACAAGGCGAAAGGGAATCTCCATCTATAAGACATATTTTTCCCCTTCAGTAGCTGTAGAAGAGGCTTAAGAGCTCTTCGTTTGGCTAGAGTGATGTTAGAGAGGTCTTGGTAAAGATGGATACGAGAGTCATTAAAGAAAATTTCTTCTTGTCCTCTAGCTGCCTGCATAATGCTTTCTTTTAACTGGAATGACGCGAGGCAGCAAATTATGTCTCTGTAAAGAGTAGGGTCTGCTGAGCGTGGTTTTAATGCTCTATGTGCTCTGGTAAAGTCAATTGCCGTTTCGCTGGGTCTCTCTAGCAGGTCATTAAAGATGGCGCTTAAGGCCTTGGGGATTTGTTCTGCGGAGACCGTTTCCGGAACCCCCCTTACTCTGATATTGCAGCGGCGTCCACGATTATCCAGATCTTCCAGGTGGCGCGTGTGGTCGGACAGCAGGTCTGTATGGGCAGAGGTCGTTTTCTGGAGTAATGTTATCTGTTTATCTCGTTTAGTTCCCGCTGTCTCGAGTGTTTGTAGCCGGGTACCGATGGCCGCGACATCACCACGGATTTCCGTTATCGCGGATTGTAACGACCGCTTGATGTCTTCGGCCATGGCCTTAATGTCTGCCAGAGTTGAGGGTCTGTCGGTTATCTCACCCATCTTGTCAGTTGCGGCGTGTGGGGATTCCGGAGATTTCTGCGTGTTGGCCGAGTCCCCTACGGGCGCCATCTTGGAGGTCTGCGTGGTACCTTTTTTGGGTTTGAATATCTCCGGAACTGTCGGTCCGTTTTTCGCCTGGAGTTGTCTGGGGTCAGCGGAAGAGCTTAGGGTGCTTCTAGTTGCTCTTGCAGCCATCTGGGAGATATGTAAAGGCTAAATATTTGTGCTTTTAGCGGGTGTGTGGCAGGAGCTCACGTCTCAGGCAGCCATCTTCTCTCAGCGTCAAGCCACGCCCCCCCAGCTTTAAATTGTTACGTAGCTGCCGATAGTAAGAGGGACCGGCGGGGATCACTCACCTCTTCCGGTTCCAGCGTGCGCTCCACTGACGTCACTTCCTGTAACGCCGCCCGCTGTAGTGTAAGTGGGCGGCGTTGCAGGATGTGATGTCAGAGGAGCGCACGCTGGAACCGGAAGAGGTGAGTGGTCCCCGCCCGTCCCTCTTACTATCAGCAGCTACGTAACAATTGAAAGCTGGAGGGGAAGCGCAGATCGGGGGACCCAGGCGAGGGAGGAGGGGGGCCGACCCCCCTCCCCACCGCTAGGCCCAATACCCCCTTCCTGCCCGCTACCCCTCCAGCTTGGTGGACCCCCCACCCAGGGCTTGGGGGGGGGGGGGCGGCAATTTTTTCTAAGTTTGCCTCAGGCGGCGAAAAGTCTAGGGCCGGCCCTGGTTATAGGCCCAGTAATACAAGTACAGGCTGTCATAAGACAGGCGCATACGATCCTGTAGATTACACTAGGGAAGGGTGGACCCTGCCAGAGGCTTACAATCTAAAGGGGTGGGGTGGAAACACTAGGTGGGGCTGTGAAATAAATATTCAGTAGAGAGTTACTGTGTGGTAGGCCATCTTAAAGAGGTGGGTTTTGAGGGCTTGCTTAAATGTGTTGAAGAAGGGAGCAAGTCTGATGGGAGGAGGAAGGGTGTTCCAGAGGGTGTTAGTAGCTCTTGAGAAATTCTGCAGGTGGGCATGGGAGTGGAAAATGCGTGGGGAGGTGAGGCAAAAAGGTCATTGGAGGATCGGAGGGGGGCGACCTGGTGTATACCTGTGATCAAGCTCTGAGATTTAGGTAAGGCAGGTTTTGTACACAGATTTATACGCCAGGCATAGAAGGCATAAAATCTTGAAACGTACCCTGAAACGGATAGGGAGCCAGTGCAGGGAGCCTAGTACACAAGACGGATCAATATGTTCGATTCTGGGTACACATAATCAATCAGGAGCAGTTGGGACATCTACACACAATGCAACTTCTATCAGATCGATACGTCGATCTGACAGAAAATTGCATCATGTATACTAGGCTTCAGTCGGTCTGCCTGTACATCGCTAGATGCATAGGCACTTACAGACTTTCATAGGATGTGATTTCGATGCAATTCAAACAAGTGTGCTCCCAATTTACCAGGGATACTGGAAACTTAACCCAAAACAAAAATGGCCGATCTATTACATTCCAGGCATCACATGATCAGGGCTGGCAACTCCCTCTACGGATTGCGAGGGGTTGGGGAGAGCTGTTTGTATTTGCTCCCACAATGCATTGGGCGCTCCGCGGGAAACCAAAATGGCGAAGGTGTGTAACCGAACTGGGCCGTTTGCCGTGTGTTTGTAGAGAGGAGCGTCGGCCGGCAGCCATCCCGCTTCCTCAATGACCGGCTGCTGAGCCAGCTCTCCTTCCACCGCCGGTGACCGGCTGAGAGAGCCGCTGCCATCACTCCTTGTGTTTCCGCTGTGGGGGGCGCTCTGCACCACTGAAGTGACCGAATGAGGTGAGTGGACCCCGGATGTGGCACGCAAAAGCCATTTATAGAGAACCACACCTGAATGAGATGACATTGTTTCTGCGAATTTCTTAAAGAAATACTATCCTATTCCCCTGTATCCAGGTTGGCTGGCTTCATATGATAAATTATACTGATTTAGTGAATGGTGTGTTGGCTAGGTGGGGTGGTACTCCAATACATGGTCAGCATGGTGGTTGGTAGTAATGTTATGCTAGCCATATAAGAGTTGATGGTAGCTCAGTATGGTAAGGGTGCCCATTGTACAATCTCCAGTATTATGTACCCCATGTTAATTTCTTACTTTGTACAGCGTCATGGAATATGTTGGCGCTTTATAAATCAATAATATCTCCTCAATGATCTACTGTAAGATAGATTGGATCAGGCAGCATTTGATAACGAACAATCCTTTCAGAGTGGTTTCGCTAATTGGATCAAATTGTTTTATTTATTTTCAGTTTGCGTATCTGGTTGTTTCTGATCAATCATGATTAATTGTGATCAGTTATGATCAGCTGGTTGATAGTTCAGGAGATTGAGTACGCTTCTTGATCAACTGTTGTTTAGACTTCCATCTTATCCACTCAACCAGATTTATCAAATCTAGTTTTGTCCAGAATTGTTACAACTGCTAGGGTTGTGTGGCTTCATGCAGTACGAAGTGCCCATTGATTCCACATGCCCGATGTAGATGATCTAATATGTCTATTCACCCTCTACATTTTTATTTTTTTTATATATATATCATGTCCTTTAAATATTTTAACTGCTCAAATCAGAAATTGATTAGGCATGTTGTAGGCAAAGTTAGTCTGTAGTGATTATCACCATGATGAAATCGCCCAGAAAAATGAATGTGTGTGGGCAGCTTTACCTCATAGTGCCAGAAGCCCAGTTAGTAATGCCAACCCACTTCCCTGTCTGTGTAGGTTTGTATGTCCCCCATGTTTTTGAGGTGTTACTCTTTGTTAGAGATGGGATTTGTGGCTGAGAATGTAGTATGAAAAAATGTCTCCCACAATATTGATTACAGACCCTAAAAAAATCCCTAAAATGCATTAAAATTTTCTGCAATTTAAATACGGTATCATTTGATCAGTTATGTCTGCCAGTTTACTGAGTTGGAGGCTTCATAGACTTGGAGTCGGATGATTTTTGTACCAACTCTACAGCCCTGGGACTGACTTTCAGTCTTTATTTTTTTATTTATTTTTTGTATGGCAGCTAGCTGTGATGACCTTCCTATTGTTTTTCAGTCATGTTTTGGTTAAAGCGGACCTGAACTCAGAACGTTCTCTCTGCTCTAAAAGACACACAACAGCATAATCATTTAAAGAAAACATTTTGGTTACAGCTGTTACAAATCCTAAAATAAATCTTAACTGTTTCCACTTCCTGATTCATAGAGGCAGACATATTGTTTACCACCTGTGCTGTCAATTAAGCTTATTTGCCATCAAATTACAACTGATTAGTGATTAGACACAAATGAGGGGGAATTAAACAGGCTAAACTATCTAAATACATACAGGGTGCATGTATCTGGTTTCCTTCTGTCCTGTGCAAGAGTTCAGGTCCACTTTTCTCTGATCAAAATTGAGTGATGCAATGTGATCAGTTTTTTTCCAGACTGATATACATTTGGGTAAATAGTGATTATTCACTTGCTCACATAAAGGGAACCTGAAGTGACAAGGATATGGAGGCTGCCATTGTTTTCTGTCTGCCTCTAATACTTTTAGCAGTAAAGCTTGTATTGACTTCCTCCCGATTGTTATATGAATTTGGCCTGTTGGATGACAATATGGCACGTGTGCGTGTGGCAAACAACTAGACGAGCTACTGAAAACAGGAGGTTTGCCCGATCCATCCGGTGGATCAACTCGCAAAACTGTTGGGCTGATATAATCCACTTGGCCATGTGTGTACACGTAATTTGGACATTGTGCACTTATTTTGATTGTGGCCATATTGTGCAGACCGTCGTTCCACTTGCATGTACAGTATGCAAATATGTTGGTCAGTGCGCTGAAAATTCATGTTGTGGAGTTGTGTATGAGCCTATAGACTCTGAACAAGCATGCAGATCAGAGGTTTCTGACAAGATTAGCCACATTTTTGTTTCAGTGGTGTGACTCACACACTACTCCAGCCAAAGAAATAAGCAGGCAACTGGTATTTAAAAATAAATAATTTTGGCAGCCTCCATATGCCTCTTTCTTCAGGTTCCCTTTAAAGAGGAGCTGTCAGCCATACTATCTCAGAAAAAAACACATATCTAAGTAAATATTTGCTCTACTTAACATATTTATTGTACAGTTCACAGTTTGATTTGAGTGATTTTTCTACAGTAAAAAAAAAAATCCTTCTTAGCATTTCCTATTTTAAGTGTGGCTATTTTTAAGCCAATCCTGATGTAATTTCCTCCCTTACTATCCTCTGCCTGATTGTGTATGCATTGCCTGTCCTCCATTATAGAAAGTGCATTGTCTCAGCATGAGAAATACTGGCCAATCAGAGGAACAGAGGTGTGGGAGGGGAAAACAGAAGGGAAGTCTGAGGAAGAAGTAGAGTAGCAAAAAAGGACAACCTAGTATGCCCTGCAACTTCCTTTTGTGTACCAAATAAGTCAGGTAAACTGGGGAATAATCATTTATTAACAAGAAAAGTAATAGTGATTTTAACATTTGGTTTACCTGGTTAGCATCCTTATTGTTTACCAGATAAACTTAAAGAATTGATTTTTGATTTTATGCCTGACCGTTACAGTTAAAAGTGGACTTGAACTCAGAGCTTCCCCTCTGCTCTAAAAGATAAGCAACAGCATAATAACCTTCAGGCCCCCTGCACACTGCAAATCCAAAAGGGAATTAGGCAGACTTTTCATGCTAAACCCAAACTGGGTGGATTAATCTGTTTTCCTTGTTCCATGCATGAGTTCAGGTCCACTTTAATGTAGCACAGTGTATACCAATCTTGATGTCGGTCAAAGTCTCTAGTACAGCCCTTGCAGGTTGTGCATGTTTGTATCTGACATAAGACCCATTAATATTAGCGATAGTCTAGTTTAGGGGACTTAGCAGGAAACCTCATAGGGAACAGTTCTCCAATTACAGCACCCAGTACCGCACACAGCATTGTGATTGGCCAAATAGTATGGTCCTATTTTACTACATCCTATCTGAAACCTAGGATTTCAAAAGGATGCTGTCCACCCAATCACATTAGTATTTCTCTATGAGGTTTCCTGCTGAGTTCCCTAAACTAGACCAAGGCCTAAATAGTTATATTATAGCTCAAAGGAAAAGAAGGGCCAGGTGCTGCTGATATATGATCTGCTGGTGCCATTCATTATTTGTTTGCCAGTCTTGATTGTTACTCCTGGGTTTGATCCATTTGTCATTACTCCCACCCCTTATGCATCATATATTTTGTGTAGGAGTGCGTACTGTGGCGTGTGCTGATTGTAAAAATATTGCTATTACATTTACCAATATTTTACTATAGACTGTCTTGGTACCCATTCTCGCATTAACCACCTCCTCCTAGTGCCTTAATTCCCCCCCCCCCCCTCCCCAACTGTAGCTGGTTACTCGTACCACGTCCGATTGCCAACACTTTGCATTGGCATCTCTTAAATGCCCATATGACCTGATATGTCTACTTAGTAGTATCAGAGAATCTGACAAGCGCCTAACGTTGCTTTGCTCATCAAGCTTCATACAAACGCTCAGATTCTGCTGTCCTTTATGCCGTGCATACACTGCTCGTTTTATGCGCTGGATCGAGCCAGCGCATCCCCGCTCGTCCGCGCGTGAACCCGGATCGATTGCCGCTCGTCCCCGCCGGCGCTTCCTTATCACCGCTCGATTCCCTGCCATTGTCCGCCGGAATCGAGTGGGCGCAGGTCAAGCGGCATGATCGGGCCAGCTGAATATTATCAGCTGGATGGATCAGCTGGTCGATACTGTACAGAAACGTACAGTGTATCCCCAGCATAAGTAAGTTGTAAACAATGTTTAGGGTAATGATTTTGGGTCAGAACACTGCACAGACATGCTTTTTGATTATAGCCCAGTAGCATGTGTAATTCCATGGAGATAGTAGGGACGATGGGTGGTAAACAAGCAAGCGGCGGCTTGTGGCACAGGGGGACAAAAGACAATGCGCTTTTTTATTGTGTAGCATTTTGCACTGCTAATGTCGTGGAACAGCCGTACACATGCTAGTTTCTTAGCTGAGACAGCCCAAAAAGGTTTATCCACTTGGCGTAGGAGTGTTCAGAAACAGAACAATTTCTTTAGTGGTGATATTGCCCACTGGTGGGGATGGTAGGTACTGAGTCTGATCTGTGACACTGCTAGATCTAAAGAATAGTGGCACATGTTAGTAGAGTTCATTGAATGAAATTTTAATGACCATGGTGATACCTTTAGGGCTGGTTCACATGGGCGTTTTCCAGGCATTTAACATGGCGTTTTAAAGAGAACCCGAGGTGTGTTTAAAAAATGTTATCTGCATACAGAGGCTGGATCTGCCTATACAGCCCAGCCTCTGTTGCTATCCCAAAACCCACTAAGGTCCCCCTGCACTCTGCAATCCCTCATAAATCACAGCCGTGCTGTGAGGCTGTGTTTACATCTGTAGTGTCAGTCTCAGCTGCTCCCCCGCCTCCTGCATAGCTCCGGTTCCTGCCCCCGTCCCTTCCCTCCCCTCCAATCAGCAGGGAGGGAAGGGATGCAGGCGGGGACTGGAGTTCTGCAGGAGGCGGGGAGAGCAGCAGACTGACACTATAGAGATAAATACAGCCAGCTTTGACAAGCTGTTTGTCAGCAGCGTGGCTGGGATTTATGAGGGATTGCAGAGTGCAGGGGGACCTTAGGGGGGTTTGGGATAGCAACAGAGGCTGAGCTGTATAGGCAGATCCAGCCTCTGTATGCAGATAATATTCTTCAAACCCACCTCGGGTTCTCTTTAACCTCCTTGCCGGTTATCCCGAGCTCAGCTCGGGGTAACCTGCGCAGGAGGATATCTCAGGCCCCGCTGGGCCGATTTGCATAATTTTTTTTTTTTTGTTACAAGCAGCTAGCACTTTGCTAGCTGCTTGTAACTTCCGATCGCCGCCGATCCGCCGCGCCGAGTCGCTCCCCCCCCCCGCCCCAGAGCCCTGCGCTGCCTGGCCAATCAGTGCCAGGCAGCGTTGAGGGGCGGATCGGGATTCCCTATGACGTCCCGACGTCCATGACGTCGGTGACGTCATCCCGCCCCGTCGCCATGGCGACCGGGGAAGCCCTGCAGGAAATCCCGTTCTCAACGGGATTCCCTGCATACTCTGATCGCCGAAGGCGATCGGAGTGGGTGGGGGGATGCCGCCGCTTAGCGGCTATCATGTAGCGAGCCCTTGGCTCGCTACATGATTTAAAGAAAAAAAAAAAAAATGTGCGGCGCTGCCTCCTTGCCAGATTTTTTAGACCGGCAAGGAGGTTAAAAGTGAGTTGGGGATCTACTGCCATCCCACGCAAGTGAATGGGAGCGTTTAGCAGGAGCTTTTGCAGGCTTTCATAAAAGCCTGTCCGTAGATCCCGACGTCTTGTCTCAAAAGCAACATGCGGCTTCTAGAAGTCGTTGTTGCTGGCGTTTCATTTGAAAGCCAACAAAAGCCCAAATCCCAGCCCTCTCCCTACATCCACTTCCTGTAAAAGCCCGGAAAAGAAACTCTCTCCTGAAAGCCAAAGACATTAAAAGCTTTGCTGTTAAACGCTGGTGTTCTTGAAAAAAAAATACCACTGTGTTTGAATGAAACGCTGAGCAACAGCTCAGCAGAAGCCCATCCGAACCAGCCCTTAGACGTTATTTACACCTTGGGGAGTGCCGGGTAGGCTGGGAACCCACAGCTTGAGTCTATACTGGATCACCATACAGATGATTGTCAGCTTCCCAGTGTGTTATTATGGCTTTACATGTCATTCACTCAGGTAAACCGTTTGTTATCCTTTATATAAATCAGTAACACAATGTTGCTGCGTCCACCATGTCTGCATTTACAGGCAGGTGTTTTATTTAGTAATCTATGGGTGGAGGTTTAGCACTCCTGCACACATATAATTACAAAACAGGCTGTACTGTATTCTAACATCTCATTACAGCATGCTTCACCCATAACACACTGCGGAATTACATGCCTAACACTGATTCCAGTTGTTGCATATTTCTTTCCCTGCTTTTTTCGCAAATATGCCACCACATTACCAGCCATCTTCAGCAGTGACGAAGCAGCGGGTGAAGTAATGTAAGTCAATGGTCGATGAGGAAAAAAATGTTGGCAGTGGTGTGGTATGAAACGACGGGAATGTGACCGGGAAACCCGGGAATACCAAGGATGTACTTCCTGTTGGGGGAGGAGACGGCGGCGCTATGCATATGACCCTGTCTGCGCACACTGTCGCGGGGTCATATGTTGGTCATTTTGTGCAGTGGGGCATCGCACTACAAATTTACATTCGAAGTGTAAACCCAGCCAAGATTGAAATTATGTTGGCGATTAACTGAGCTGCATCTCCTGATTCTGATTAGAACTTAGGCATTTGCATTTTCGGTTGAACTGAAATTTCACATATGGATGAATTCAAGCTCATCCTTAAAGTATAATCTAGGGATAAGAAATGTCCTGCATGAATAGAGCCAGAGGAAAGGGATGGGATATCACAATAAATGTGCAGCAGAAAGGAGAAAAGGGTGTGGAAAAGATGGTGTACAATGGGTGGGGGAGTAGCACACTACTGGAATATCTGTGAAGATATGTTCTTTTCTTAAAAACTTGATTGTTGGGGAACATTAAAGCATTGTGGAAGTGTGTACTGCCCTTGAACGCTTTTTTTTTTTTTTTTTTTTTTTTGTGGGGGGATTGGTGGCGGTGATGAGAGCTTCAGAAATGCCAGATAACAGCTGGTCTGACCTCTTTCATGCCTTAGGAATAGGTTCTCTTGAAAAGGGAAGTTGACTTTGATGGTGAGTGGAGGTGGTATTGGGGAAGTCCAGTCAGGTCTTCTGAGGGTGTGAGATGTAAGCTCCATCCAGCCACCCCATAAGGCCTGTTTACACTTGCGATTGCAAAATGCAAATTCATTTTGTTTTGTTTTTGCAGTGTGAATATTTTTTTTTTTTTTTTTTATTGTATGGTGATTGAACTGTGCGATTTTGTTCGGGAAAGAATGACATCGTGATCGTTCCATTAATTTTACATATTCTATTTAAATTGCAACACTGCAGTGTAAATAGTTTAATTGAAATACATTGTTGTAATGCTTTACTAAGCACTGACAGATTAGCTCCAGTGTGAGTGGATCTGCGGGTACATATTTTCCAAGCAGCTTTTTATTGCCTGTTTGCGGTTATAGTAAATATCACCTGTTTCTTATTAGTCTGTTTCATAAGGATTGCCAGTGTTTGGGGTTGGTGTTTACTTGTGTTACATGCTAGTTTTAGTAACATGCACTGTATTTATACTGAGGATAAATATTGCATGTTGTTTAACTTTTGGCAGTTTACTCTGAACTGAAGAATCTGTTTTTAAGTTTTGTTTTTTTTTTGTTTTTTTTTTTGGATTTCTTTTTATTCCTGGGAATTTAAAAGGAGTTCTGAAGTCCTTTAAAATAACGTTTTGAAAAAAGACTCTATGGACATAAGTCTTTTTTTTCCCACCCAAATAACTATGTAACTACGATGATGTAAAAGAATTTAATAAAGAAAAACATCTCTTGGTTTCCTGCTTATGTCAAAGCAAATAACTGCTCTTTTCCACATATGTGCTGAACATAACTTATTTGATTGATTACTAAGCAAGCTGGCTGGATAGTGTACCGGGTTACAGCTCTGCCTCTGACACTGGAGACCTGGGTTCGAATCTCAGCTCTACCTATTAAGCCTGCACACCTATTCAGTAAGGAGACCTCAGGCAAGACTCCCTAACACTGTTACTGCCTATAGAGTCTGCCAGGAGAAAAGTGCAATATAAATGTCAAACGAAAGCCCCATCATTGTTTGTTTGTGAAAAGGACAGGCATATCCAATTGATATTCAGTCGATATGTAGTATATGCATACCTATGACAAGTCTGTTGCGGGCACTAAACTAAAGGAGGCCATACACTGGTGGATGTGGCCAGCAGATAGATACCTCTCAGATCATCCACGCGCTGTACACAGATTTTCAGTACATATCAGCACAAAATCTACTGAAAATCTGTGGAGCTGTGTGCTGCCTGTCAGGCTTCCCAAGGTCTTCTCATCTAAGTGTTCCTACTCCCCCCACGTACATAAATATGCATGGAAAATTTGCATGGCGAAAACACAGGCAAGTTTCCTATCGTGCGATGTGCGAATTCTGATGGCTTTGCTGTGCAGAATTTTTCTGCACAGTCCTGGGCGCAGGTTCTGTTTGTAGTGGAAACAGGCCCATTGACTTGTGTATTGGGATACCAATCTGCATGCAGAAAATGAATGGGAATTCGCGTTAGTGGAAACGGGCCCTGACACTCACCTGTTTACCAGCGTATTTTCTCTCCATCACCACAGGGCGTTCCTTAATGTCTTTTCTCTCCATTGCATGTGTGACAAACACTAGCGGCTTGGTGGCACATTCGAGCCTTATCTTACGCCTGTTGTGATCAGCCGATACAATAGATTGATCAGGCATCCTTTGCGGCATTGATTTCTAGCAGATTCAATCTCATTTATTTATTGTATTTATAAAGCGCCAACATATTACGCAGCGCTGGACATTAGTTTAGGTTACAGACAATATTTAGGGGGTGACATACTGCAATATGAGAATACAGGAATACAAGAAAGACCAGATCATGCAGCACAGTGTGAGTACAAGGTAATGCTTAGTCAGTCACTGGATGGAGCATGGAGATTGGGCAAGTTAGGTTCACTCAAATGCATAGCATGGGTTCACAGTAATGGAGGTGCATGATCAGGTAGGACACAAAAGGAGGAAGACCCTGCCCAAAGGCTTACAATCTAGAGGGAGAGGTAAGGACACGAAATGTAGGGGACCACAGTTTAGCTGTGGGTTTAGAGCACTTGTGAGGTATAGTAGGCCAGAGTGAAAAGGTGAATTTTGAGGGCTTTCTTGAAGATGTTGAAGGAGGGAGCTGCCCTAATGGGTGGAGGTAGGGAGTTCCATAGTGTTGGAGCAGCTCTTGAGAAGTCCTGGAGGCGTGCATGGGACTGGGTGTTGCGGGGGGCGGTTAGGTGAAGTTCATTGGAAGAGCAATGATCAAATCTGTCAGGTATGAACAAGACAATTTTTGATAAGTTTATGGCCACCTTAAGATTTTGACCTGGTGCTTGTGCTGCTCACTATACAGCTTTAATACAAGTTGGGGTGTCTGTGATCTGCATCAAGATCACCTTATTCATTGACTGAACCCAATGAGATTGTGAATTAAACAGTGTAGTGTAAAAGATAAGCTGTGTGGGTTTGCTTTCTTTTACTGTAGAGAACTGCAAGGCTGCCGTGATGTAATCCACATAGATCAAATGCTCGGAAAATAAATGCAATGTTTAATCCTTATTTACAGTGTCATACGTACACACAAATTATCATTTCCTTACAGCCTTCTTCACATGCTGTCTGCTGGCAGTGGAATGGTTAATCGGGTCAGGCCGGGTGAACTTCCATGCTGCTGCAGTCAGGGACAGCACCTCTTTGTGTCATGCTAGGAGCCAGGTTGCCTATAGTCTTTGTTCTGCCTTTGTCAGAGTTGCAAGTTCCCCTTTTTCATTCATGCATATTTAGCTCTGAATATTTGTGCAGGTGCTTTAGGCAACAGCATAGCGGCCATAGGTTATTTATAGGTGGATGCCTCCCTGTGTTTCTCTGCTGTATTGTTTTCATTTCCTGTGTTTACAAATGCATAACAGACGAGTTTGAAGCCTTGCCACGTGATTTGAAATGCAAATGACACAGACCGTTGTCTGTGAATCTAGATAGTTAAAAAAGGCTTACATTTAACTTGTAGCTATTTTAGCAACCCTGTTGTTAATTTGTAGTGAGCCACAATGTGGTTTGAAAGGTGTTTTGGTTAACATTTTCTCTTTTGAGTCTGAACAGGATGCTTACCTGAGGAATACCCCCTTGGGACTAGCTTTGTTTTCAGAGAGAAACCACATTTTGTTTAGGAAATCTGAATTCACTCTGTAATCTTTTAATATAATTTGATGAAGCACAATGCCATTGTATTGGGCTGTGCACTGTTCACATTTTAATTGACTGTTTTGCACATTTGTTGTAGATGGCTTGCTCCTAAGTAAGGGCTGTTTCAGACGGACGTCTGCGTGGCGTCGCGTTTTGGGGCGTTGCGGCGGCTGCGTGGTCAGGCTTTCAGTAGCCTTCACGTCGCCTTCCGATGGCTAGCAATCTAATTTTAATCGTTTACCCCACCAATGACTCCTGCTGCCCCCACACACTTTTCTTAAGAAGTACCTGTAAGAAAAAAAAGTTCCTCTGGGGGGGTACCTACCTCGGGACAGGGGAGCCTCTGGATCATAGAGGATTCCCCCTTTCTCAGTAGAGGGAATCCAGCACTGGGCCCCCCAAAGATCTCCTTGTCGGCGTGCGTGTATGTGCAGTAGCTGCTCTCCACTCGGGCTGAGGCGGAAACAGCGAAGCACGGTTGGGTCCAATCTACTGTGCAGGCACACTGGTGGTACTTGAAAATTTTTAGTTGATAAAGGTGGTACAAAAAGTGAAAATGTTGAAAAGCCCTGCTATAGTTAACCCCCTTGGCTGTATGATCCTTTCCAAATTTTAGGGTCTAAAAGTTGTACAATTTTTTTTTTCCACCCTTTCAGGCCCTAAAACCTGAAAAATATGCTGCCAGGGAGATCTGCACAGCCCCAGTAATCACTCACCTCCCTGGGCTCTCGCGTGGCAGTTATGCCTCCATCCTGTGGGTGGCGCTGCAACTCTAAAGTGAGATTGCCAGCTGTCGTCATGACGACAGCCGGCAATATCACCAGGAGGAAGCAGAACCCCAGAGGATGGAAGAAGAATGGCGTCCGACGTCGGGATCCCTGGGAGGTATGTAGAAACTATTCCGCTGCGCGCTATACTCTGCATAGAGTCGGCTACCCCGAGCAGAGGTCGGGATTACTGCTCTGAGCTGCGGTTTTCTGCCCCGACCCTTGCTTGGGTTACCGCCAAGGAGGTTAAATGACCACTCCAGCGAAAAAAGTATCCAGTTAAAATCTGTCAGAACCGACTGCTTTTGGACTAGTCCATCTCCTCAGTGGTTTCTTAGGGTTTCTTTGTTTTCAAAAGCATTTCCTGAATGTCAGTTGCTAAGTCTAACTGCCAAGATAGTGTGCAAACATGTAGGGAGGCTAGCTGGTATCTTACTATTTTGACAGTTTAACTGCCACTCAGGAAATGCTTTTGAAAACAAAGATAACCCTGAGAATCCCCGATGAGGAGATGAACTAGTCCAACAATTGTTGGTTCTGTCAGATATTAACTGCTTACTTTTTCACTGGAGTGTTAATTTAACTATAGGATCAGTTCACACTTGTCTGTTATGTTTTTGGGGTGATGGAATACGAAGTCCCATAATGCGCTTCTTTTCTGACATGTTATAGCTTGCATGCTATCTATGACATGTCTGTTAGGCCTGGAACCCACTACAAAGTGCTATCGGAAATCACAATCACTAGCGCTTTTTAATGAGCATTTTTTGTAAGCGATTTCATGAACGTTTTCTGGCAATTTTGGTATTGATTTTAAAAAGTAAGCGTGTTGCCAGCGGTTCTGTAGCGATTAGCGTTTTTAATTCTGATTGGTCCTTTCAATTTAATTTAAATTTTTTTTAGTGTGCAGTAATTTAAAAACTCTAGTAAAATCGCTCTGCGTAGGTTTTGATGAGCAATTATGCCAGCGTTTATATACTTTGCAGAAACGCAAACGCTAAAAATGCTGCATGTCCTGTGTTTGCGATTTTGGTAATCGCAATCGCTCCAGTGGAATTTGACCCATCCATTAACCTTAGCTGCGCATTTAGGGAAATCGCTAGCATTTTGAAAACCTCTCTAAACGCTCTAGTGGGTTCCAGCCCTTACAAAGGAAACCATGAAAATAATTGACAGATGCAGCAGATCATACATTGGAACTGATGTGATCGTCAATATTGTGACTATGGTCTAGTGTAAACCCAGCCTTATCAATCTTCAGTTCAATGTTCTTGTATACTGGGTTCAGAATCATTTAGGGTATGCTAACTCAGGACTATCATCCCTACACTTTTCACCCTTCTGTTTCTTACTGTGACCCATCTACCTACCTGGCTGTCCTGACTCCGCTGCACTCCACTCTCCTCCTCGCTGATACCCGGCAGCACCTGTTCAGTGAGCATTAAGGTGGCTACACACGATGCATTAAACTGATCCGATTTTACAGCAAGTCGATAAAAATGGTTGTTTGCACAGAAAAAGTAAAAGCTTTTTTTTTTTTTTTACACAGCCTTATCAGTCCGCCGACAGTGCGTACACATGCACTACAGTCTGCTGAAACTCCGCCCAGCGGAAGGGTCATGACGGACCCGTCGTTGGCGGCCGTAGTGCGTGTGTACGCACCTTTACTGCAGCCTTTCCTAGTTGCACAGTGACTGTAAAATCTCTGTTATCTAATCTTCTTTCCTTTGTCAGCTTTGTCGGCTGAGGCAGGAATGTGCTGCTCTGATTGTGATAGGCAGAAGCTATACACACCCTCTCCACACCCCCTCCAGGCTCTGTATGAGTCACAGATTGAGCTTCTCGCAGCCTATCACATGCTGGTTAGCGCCATGTTTTTTGTTTGTAAACACTGCCTAAAACTGGCAATTACAAGCCAGGATTGCAGCAGGAGTCGCAGAAACAGCACAGAGGGGCCCAGGAGCAAATAATGAATAGAATGGTATTCTTTTTATTGTTAGAATTTTAGAGTACAGATTCTCTTTAAACCTAGAAAAAATAACCTTTGCTCACCTGGGGCTTCTACCAGCTCTCGCTCGGATCCTCCTGTCCCCTGCCACCAGCTACTTTCAATTCACCGACAGGCCTGGCGACGCGTAGTCTTCGTGTTCCCGTCTACAATAGCACTATTGCAGATGGGAATGCAAAGGAGACGCGTGGCCAGGCCTGCGCAGGCACAGTGAGCCTGTAGGCCGAAATCGAAAGTAGGTGGCAGCGGGAGACAGGAGGAACTGAGGGTGACTGCAAGAGCACGGGACGGCTGCAGGGGTCTGGTAGAAGCCCAGGTGAGTGTAAATGATTTTTTTCCCCCTAGGCTTAAGAATCCCTTTAAAGTGGACCTGGACTCAGAACTCCTCTTTGCTCTAAAAGATATACAACAGCATAATAACCTTTAAACAAAAACCTTTTTGTTACAACTGATACAAATCCTAAAAATACATTTTATACAGTTTCTACTTCCTGATTCATGGAAGCAGACATATTGTTTCCAGCCTGTACTTTCAAATGGGCTTATCTGCCATAGGCAGCCATGTGACACAGGGGAGGATCAAATTACAACTTGTAATTAGACACAAATGAGGGGAATCAGACAGGCTAAACTCTCTATATACATTCAGGGGGCATTTCTCTACATTACCCTTGTGTCCTGTGAAAGAGCTCAGGTCCACTGAAAAAGAAATGTCTCCCCCCCTCTGGTTTCATAAGATGACAAAATGCATAGAATAAATTCATATTGTTTATAATTCTTTCTTATTGTTCTTTAGAGACGCAACTGCTGTGGGCAAGTCACTGGTCCTTAAAAGATCCCCTTTCCGGCATAATAAGAAGGCCACGGAGTCTTTGACGAAAGCATCAATTCAGCATGGAGAGAAGCCAAAGAGACAAATTTGTAAATTTGAAGAAGATCAAGAGGTCTTAGCAAGATGGTCAGATGGATTGTTTTATCTTGGATCTATCAAAAAGGTAATCCTTTCTCCTCCACTAATTTTATAAGTTAAAGTGTACCTGAGATGACTTCCCGCTTGTCCCTTGCTGTCTCCCTGGGTGGCTCCAATGGGGGAGCGTGCTGGGGCGCGCATGCGAAATGAAGTGCGGCTTGGACAGACTTTTGGGATTAATTATGGGGGACCAGAGTCGCCAGGCAGACAGCAAGGGACAAGCGGCCTTAAAGGGGCTTAAGGAAGTCCCAGGTAAGCATCTCAGGTTCCCTTTAAAGCTTGTGATTGGAGTAAGCAATTTTCACACAAAGTGCAATCTGTTAAGTAAATAATGTCATTAGTCAACTGTTGCCTGCAATGCAGATTGGTGCTTATAGGTAGACTGTGAGGAGATCAGTATACACTTGCCCTCTATGCAGGTAATCTAGTAGTTGAGCCCTTCCATTTAATTTACCCTATCAGGTATACTGTACCGTATATACTCGCATATAAGCTGAATTTTTGAGCACAGAAAATGTGCTCAAAAGTCCCCCTGTCGGCTTATATGCGAGTCATAAACTTTTCAGGTGTGCACACTCTTCTTCTACAGTGCCCCGAGTGTAGCGTGCTGCCAACAGGGGGAATAAAGATTGATGAGCAGCCGGGTTAGCGGGACGGTTTTGCCGCTATAAACCATCCTGGAGTCAGTGGCTTGTGCAGCACCGCTCACTCTTGCAGCGATGAGCGGTCAGAATGAGAGGAGACAGCGGTGGGCTTTGCAGGCACACCTGTAGTGAGAGTGTGTGTGTAAGCGCTGCGCAGTTTTGCAGTGATGAGCAGCAGAAGAGCGAGCAGTTTTTTAAAACATGTCTGGTGGTGTGCAGCGCTGGGGCCCCGAGACAGAGCGTGGAGTGTGCGACGTCAGCTCTGTCTCATCCCTATGACGCCCTCTAGTGGCGTCAAGACCCTCGGTGGGGGAGCTTCAGGAGTCCAGTCTAAGTCGCGTGCCAGCCCTCGCTGATCTCTGCTGTCGTGCTGTGACACTAGACAGCTGCGGGATGATCACGGGTGCATCTACTGCTCACAGGTTCCACTTCAGTGCCTACTGAGTGCGCTCTTGTGGCTGCCTCCCAGCGCTTTGAGTCCGACAGGAGAAAGGCACTTTACAAAAAAGGAATTATTATTATTATTATATCCATCTACTGACCCTGTGAGTACTCACGCTACGCATGGACCTTGGGTGCATATAAATTTACTTAATCTGTTAAGAACTTTGTGCATGCAGCACATGTGCTTATTCAATTTGCCAAGAATTTTGTGCATACTGCACATATGGTATATTGTTTTGCAAATCATTTTATGCTCACAGCATATATATATAGGCACGTCATACTGATGCAATTTTTTCTGATGGCTGACAGACTCCTTTAGCGCTGAGGGAGTATGGTCACTGAGTCAGAGATTCTAGTTACTATTGTAATAGAATGCATGTACGGTATACAGAGAGTGAGTGCAGCAGGCTGTGTGCTGAAGTCTGTCATCCCTACGCTCATTGTGGGTTTTAATTGGTTTTATGTATGTGATTTTCGATATTTGCCATGGTTACTGTCACACAATAAACTATTTTTTTGGGAACTGTGAGGCTTGAAGTAACGTTTTCGGTTGTTGAAGGGTAAATCTCCGGTACAATCTTGAAGTCGCTGTATGCAGGACTTGTACATGTGCTACAGCTAACTTCAAGATTGTACTGGAAATTTACTGTACTTAAAATGAGCTCTGCCTGCCATCAGCCCAGTATCGTAATTGTAGATTGTGAACATTGACTGGAGTTTTAAGCCACTGCATGTCCTACCCCCGGCTTATATGCGAGTCAAATCACTTTTTCCAGATTTCTGGGGTGAAGTTGGGGGGTCGGCTTATATGCGAATTGGCTTATATGCGAGTATATACGGTAATAATCTCCAAGAGGTGGGTGTATTCTTAGTTTATAGCTTTTTAGGAGAACCCACCCACTTAACCACCCAGGCTCCACTCCAATGGACGAGGCTTTTTTTTTTTGGGGGGGGGGGGGGTGAACACGTGGGTAAGTTGGAGTCTTAGGGCCCGTTTCCACTATCGCGAATCTGCATGCGTTTCCTGCATGCAGATTCGCACAGCCAATACAAGTGGATGGGCCTGTTTCCACTTGTCAGTTTTCCTGAGCGTTTTTCTGTGCAGGATTTTTCTGCACGGCAGAGCCCTCAGAATTCGCCTGCGTGTGGAATGCATGCGAATCGCCGCTAATGTATTTAATAGGGAAATCGCCTGCGGCTTTGGTATGCAAATTTTCATGCGAATTCGCATGGAAATCAATGGAAATGCACACCGGCGCTGCCATGGTTAAATTCGCATACAGCATCATATATGCGAATTCGCATGAAAATTCGCATACACCCACATGCGAAATTCGCATCCGCATGCAAATTTTTACCGCACAAGTGGAAACGGGCCCTTAGTAGAAAATGCAGTTTTACTCCAGTTGCAGGAGGTGCATACTGCAGCCTAGTGTGTTTTTATAAGGCTACATGGACTGCAGGCTTACCCTTGGTGTGCTCTTCGTCAAGTTTGACAAAGGTTCGCTTGTTTCTGATTCACACCTGCAAAGATCTCAGATCTTCCAATATTTCTTACCCCATCTTCCCTCAGCTTGTATATGAGCCTATGTGAGTGTTGCTGTGTACTTCTGACAGGGATATTCTGATTACAGCATGAGACATTCAAGCAGATGACACATATTCTGAAGTACAGATGATGCTTCCATTATAATATCTACCTGCGATCAAAAAAACAGCTAAGTTTAGTCCATGCTGAGATATTTCCAGATAACTAAATAAGCGCAGAAAGTCCTGTATGCTGGGCTGTCAATATTTCGTTTTCTGAGTAATTTGGTCTGTTGTCAAACTCTCAACAGATAAATTCTTCATCTCTTACAGATAGATAACGTTCAGCAGAGCTGTTTTATCTTGTTTGAAGACAGCTCTAAATCGTGGGTACTCTGGAAGGACATACAGACAGGTAAGGCAACTATTGTGCCTCTGGTTAAATAGACTTAACATTTTTTTTTTTTTTTTTTACCTGTTGGAAGTTTCTCATAAAGCGGTATTGTCACCATAAAAATCAAATTTTCAACAGCAACTGGTCTGAGTGAATTAAGTGATAAAGGTGCTAATCCTGCATTCAAAACTTTTTCTGCTGTTATGGTTTGGAGTTATCACATACTTTAGGAGCACTGGCCCTAGTGCCAAACCGTGCCAAAAAGTTGAATGCTGGGAGTTCTTTTGAATGCTGGGAGTTCTTTTTATCTATAATATAATCCTCCTCTTCCATTTATTTCCCTGCCTAGCAGATCATTTGTGTTTACAAGCAAGACTGAGGTGACTCTGTGATTGGATGTGTAAATAAAAAAAAAAAGACTCTGGGAGGAGGGCAGCTAATGAATACATAATGAGCAAGAGAAGGGAGGGGGGGGGGGGGGAAACGAGAGTCAGGGAGGATATGATGTCAGCATTAGCTTGGCAAGATGGCCACTGCCTAGAATAGGATTTTCTGCTTTTCCTTTATAAAATTCACTGGAATCATTACGTGGATAGCACAATACATCTGTTATGTAAGTAGAAGTAGTATTTATCTACTTAAATATGTGTTTTTTTATTACTAGGTTAGCATGGGTGTCGCTTGTTCTTTAAAGGAAATGTATCTATTTAGTAGCTGCCAATGGGTTCTCAATTGTAAAATCCCTGTATTTGATTACCTACTACACATCAGAAGGGCTTCTGCAACCCTATTAATCTTTAAAGTCCCAATTCATGCGCAGGTTTGTTTGTTTTTTTCATTTGTGAGCATTTCATAGAGATAAAACACTTCTGTATGAAATGCCTATGTTTCATTATTGCCCCAGAGGAGCAAGGGCAGTTTTCGGCATTAGTCAATATCAAGGATACTTGTCTCCTTTTCCCTATTTAATATTTATTGTGCATTTTGGCTTTACCGCACTTGTAGCACTCTAGTTTGGCCTGGCAGACATGCATTGAATTTTTATAAAGATCATAGCAATTGTCTTGGCAACACTTAACTCACACAGAATAGGTTATACCTCTTAGTTGCTTGAGTAAATGCCGTACAGTTTGTGCAGTTTTCACATTTGGTTACTGTCAATAGACATGCTTTCACTGAAGCAGGTCCCAGCTCTTTCTCAGCTGGATGTAACCCCCCCCCCCCCCCTTTCTTATCGTAGAGATTGGCAACTTCTGCATTGCCACTCCCCTCGCTCATCAACGAGATGCTGCAGCCTGCTTGCTCTGCTGTCTCACTGACAGCAGAGCTCAATATCTTGGTCAGGAGCCTGTGGTACAAAAGCGGGTTAAGCTACTGCCTCATTTCATCTGGATTCTTTCTCATTCCTAATAGCCCAAAAAAGGGCCAGACAGCCTCTTAGGCCACATTAAGCTGATGGATTCAGCAGGTCATCTCACAAATCTATGACAGTCCTCTGCAATTCTCAGTCAAGGTGCAATCCACTAGGTCAATCGGTGCGTCTTGGCCCATTAGAAGCCAAGCTTTCACAGCCCAGGTGTGCAAAGCAGATGTGGTAATCTGTGCACTTTTTCAGAAGATATTACTATGACAGCATTATCTCATGACTTTTTTGGTGGACCTTCCCCCAGTGCTTGCTCTAGAATGTACCCAAATAAACTTTAGAGAAAAGAACATTTGTGTACCTAAATATCTGACCTAATGTACTATACCCCCAATTATTAACCACATATTACAGACAAAAAGCACTAAATTGGAGTATACATACTCTACATTGTGAAGATTGGTGCCTGTAGCAGAAGGGGTATAGGCTAGGAGCAGAGCTTTACTCTAATGCTAGGTACACACAATTCAATTTCCTCAAATCAATAATTTTTGACATTTTGACATTCGATTGGGCCTTTAGAAAAATCATTGATTTTTACCCGTTGATCTGAATGTAAAGTGCATCGTGCGTACCTAGCATTGGTGTTCCATTATTGTTTTGAGCTTTACATTTATAGTAGTCTTAAATTGATACAGAGATCCATTTATTTTCATAGCTAATAGAATTCTTTAGTTCTGCTCTGTTTAACGGCCACAATTATATCATGTATTCTTTTTCAGGAGCCTCTGAAAGTGGGGAAATGGTTTGTTCAATATGTCAGGAGGAATATTCTGAAGCCCCAAATGAAATAGTTATTTGTGACAAGTGTGGACAAGGTTGGTGTGTTCACTGATATTTGTCTGTTCATGAAAACTCAGACTAAGTTTCATTAAAATATACCTCTCCTACTTTATGGTTGTAGGATATCACCAGCAGTGCCACACTCCAAAGATAGACTCCAGCCTGATAGATACTGACGAGAAATGGTTATGTCGGCAATGTGTGTTTGCCACTACTACCAAGGTAAGCTACAGTCATTATCTGAATGGAAGTGGTGGCTGTGAAATTGAGGAGGGATCTAAACTTTTGCCCACATCTGTGCTGTTGTAGCTCTGCACTATACCTGTCCTAAGCTTGGTTATAGAATCAAAGCATATTGAAGCCATGTCTAACTTGAGGTCTTTGTGAAAAATGCATATTCAAACACCCTGGGACCTAAAGCTGAAAAATCTTTCACTTTGCCATTTTCTTTTCTTCTAAAATGTCAAATCAGATTAATTAACTTTTCTTTTTTTCATATGTAAAACATCTCAATTGCAGTACAGCCATTTGCTGAGAAATGATTGGGCTTGATAAAAATGTTTTTAAATCCCAATCACAAAATTGTTCACACTGTAGATGGCTCTCAATATAAACATATATTAATGTTTTGAGTGGCAGGCTGTCTGTATATAATGCCGGCCCTGCATTTCCCTGTCTTGCCCCACCCAGCTAGTTTTTCATGCCACCTGCCTGGAAAAAAATTCTGGGGAGAACACTGTGTTAAGGCTGCCATACACTGGTTGGTTGCCACCAGATTGACCAGCAAATAGATCCGTCTGTAATTGAATCTGATCAAAGAGGGGCATATTGGCTGCCTACACTGCAAACAGATTTTGAATCGATTTCACTATGAAACCGATTGTCTGTGGAGCTGACGCCGCCCCATCCCCCAACATACATTACCTGATCCGGCCGACGCAAGTCCCCCGGTCTTCTCCGCTCTCGGCTCCAGCTTCACTTTACTTCATGCCGGGGGAAGTTTAAACAGTAGAGGACGCTCTACTGTTTAATTAAACTTCCCCCGACAGGAAGTGAAGCCAGCCGGAGCCGAGAGCGGAGAAGAGACAGTGGGAACACGCGCTGGCGGAACAGGTAATGTATTACCGCTAGCGTTGGTCATCGGACATTCAAACGCCTTTATCGATTTCAGGCGGAAATCGTTAGTTCGGTCAGCGTTTGCGCAACGATTTCACAGCAGATTTGATCAGTGGTTGAATCTGCTGTATATTGGCGGGAAATAGTATGTGTATGGGCCCCTTTATGGAGTGCTGGACAATAAATAAGGTTACAGACAATGATAATAAGGATGGCAGATAATACAATACAGATAATAAGCGGTAGACACAATGCCAGATCATATACTGAAGTAGTAGTTGCAATAATGCAAGTTCACACTTTTCTGTGGGCAGAGTGGATGATCAAGTAGGGGCTATACAGGGTGAAAGGGCCCTGATAAAGGCTCACAATCTAAAGGAAGGGTGTGGTGACACGATGGGTGTGCTGCATTTAGAGCTTCTCAGCAGAATATAGTATATCTATGGATTATGTTATAGTGTGCATATAGTCCCTTCCATTTAAGCAATCCTCAGATGATTGCTAGCTTAGTTTCTTCAGTTGTTGCTTGTCATCCCTCCTTCCCTCTCTGAAAGAGAGACAATGCTGCCCAGCATGTCTATAGAGAGAACCTTGAAAGAGAATTCCTCCTTGTAGGTGAATGCCTTACTGAGGCATTATTTATTGAAATCGTAACACTTGTATAATGCCTTGTTTCTATCAAAGTGATTGAGAGCTGTAGCCACTTTGGATGGTCACAGTAGCTGACCCTGGAGCGTTAGGGGGAGTTTTGCTCAAGGACTCCTTAATGAACAAGCATTGGCTCCAGACAGACCCTGGTCTCTTATATCAAACGTGGTGTCTTTAACCGGCACACTATCCAGCTAATATATCTTTTGTTGAGTCACCTGAAATGGTCATGGAGGTTTTCAGGCGACCAATCTGATGACTTAAAGATGCTTTGGGGCAGAATTGCGGAGCATATATCACTACTACCTTTGCCACTCGCTGGCTCCTGACCCTTTGTGATGATGTGTGCTTGGTGTGTAACCATAATATGCCTGAGGTCATTGCACACTACATAGAGGCGGGCATCATGGGATTGCCAGGATGTTGTCCTATCTGCACCAGTACAGACAAAGGGTTAAGTCACTTAGGGGAAAAAAGGGCCGTTCAAAATACCGGTCATAGGGCATATGGGCAAGCCAGAGTGGAACGTCTGAGGGCACTGCTGTAGTACTACGAATAAGCATTGGTTAACAGTAGCATGCATTATGAACCACGTGTTAATCAATTTCACTTCAAAGTGTGCCTACGGTGATTTAAAATATCACTAATTGCACATGTCCCATCTAGAAGGATGAATATACTCCCCACCGTAGTTTTCTTCTTATAATCTTATAGTGGTGTAAATCTGTTTGTATTTACGGTTTTCTCAAAATCTGCTTGTGGCCAACATCGCTGTCCATAAGTTGCAGACACCTCACACTATGAGCTGTTATTTGTTGCTCTCCATTCCCTGCACAGCCCCATATGACGTCCCATTGTGGAACAACCAGGACAGCCTGACTTTTTTGGTGCTCCTGCTCCTCCCATGTCAATAGTGACTGCGAGGTTGCTGCTCAGTAATGAAGGGAGAATTGTGGGGGCGGAATAGACACTTCTGCAGCAGCAATGGGAGCGGAGCTTAGCAGAAAATACTGTGATTTCTCTCTCTCTCTCTCCCCCCCCCCCCCCCCCCCCCCCTTTGCTGTACATATGTTGAAGCTGTAGCTGATGATTAATAATTACTGTTTTTCAGTTTCATTCAGGCCCTCACCTCACTAACAATTTTTATAAGTGTATAATATAGTTTTCAAAAAACTTCATTGTATTAGTCCGTATTTTTTTCATTTTTACTGATTTAAAGGGCAATTATATCTGCTTCTCCTTTAGTCATTCATGTAGTAGCAGCCAGGGATGTGGAGTCTATTAAAAAAAAATCATCCGACTCCTCAGTTTAGGAGACTTCCTAGGTACCCAAAATTACTCAATTACTCACTCTGACTTCACGGCCCTGGTAGCAATAGAATAAAATATATTTTCTGTGGTAAGTCTAAAAAAAAAATTCCACTTTCAGTAAATTTTTGAGCATTTTTTTTAAATTTAAATCCAAACTATTTTGAGGGACTTATTTTTCTGCTGTTACACAAGTAAATGCAGGTGTAGCAAAATATCAAACTTTAAATACAGTGGTCCTTTAAATGTTTGTGCTAAAAGCTGCATAGAATAATGGCTGCACTCTGTATCTTGCCAGGTTGGAGCAGAAGGAAGAAACGAGGTGACAGGAAATACAGGACTTATGGGAAAAGTGGAGAATGCGCAGAAACGCTCGGTAAACCGTTCGTAAATGCCGCCACTGTTTTGGGTGGGGATTTTTGATGCCAGTTTTAACGCGATTGTTGGCGGTTTGGCGTCGCCAGACGGGCAGTTGGCAAACAGGATGCTTGTAATCTCCACTTGCAAAAACTGCAATACTGCAGTATGATCACAACGGTGCTTTTTGGGTATAAAAATTCTGCGTTTACACGCCAGGAAATCGTCGGTGTTGACATATCTTTAAACGTGTGTTGACTTGGATGCTGCAGGCTTTGACTCCGCATAGTTTTTCTTCGGCAGTTTAGCATTATTTGGCAGAGACTGGTTCTGCAGGTACATGTTACTTGTAAGAATACTGCATAGTTACTACTTTTTTTTTTTTTTTTTTTGGCAACGTGTACCTTGTAATAAAGTCTCTAAAGGTAGCACAGTCATTTAATGTGGAAATTCTTGCTTAAAATTATCAAAACAGAAATATTGAATCTGGCTTTATTGCTGAACTGATTACATTACTACTTTTGATAGCTGTCTTGGCACAGATGTCAAGAAATTCCTACTAATTATGCAAAAAACGAAACGTAAATGTAAGCTCAGAACTTAACCCCTATTCTTCAAGAAAATACAAAATAGAATTGGCTAAAACAAAATTGATTAGAATTATTAAAAGAAAACCTTTAATAACCCCCCGCCCCCCCTTTACTTACCTCTGGAGGGGGGGAGCCTCTGGATCCTGAGGCTTCCCCGTCCTCTGTTCCTAGGTTGCAGCGTTGGCAGCCCCGAAACGGCAGACCTATTTACCTTCTCTGGCTTCAGCACAGGAGCAGTAGTGGCTTTCTATTCAGGCTTAGACAGAAGTAGCCGAGCCAGATCTACTGCACAGACGAAAGTCGCCTGCATTGTAGAGCAGGTCCGATCGTGCTTAGTTATTTCAGCCTGAGCCCGATCAGAAAGCCGCTACTGCGCCTGCGCTGGATCCGGGGAAGGTAAATATTGCATTCGCTGCTGCACCACAGATGACATGCTTGTCGGCTGTGGTTTCAGGGGAGCGAGTGCTGGAACGGAAGGATAAAGAACGATGGGGGAAGGCTCATTAGGATCCAGAGACTTCCCACTCCAGAGGTAAGTACCTCCCAGGGTTTTCTTTTCTTCTAAATTAGTGTCTCTTTAAAATTGACAAGACAAGACAAATAACATTTATATTGCGCTTTTCTCCTTGCGGACTCAAAGCGCCAGAGCAGAGCTGCAGCCACTACGGCGCGCTCTATTGGCAGTAGCAGTGTAAGGGAGACTTGCCAAAGGTCTCCTACTGAATTAGTGCTGGCTTACTGAACAGGCAGAGCCGAGATTCGAACCCTGGTCTCCTGTGTCAGAGGCAGAGCACTTAACCATTATATACCAATATATAAGTAGCTGGCAAGGTCTAGAGACCATCCAGATATAGTTATTTGTAGAACAAGTATACAGATTAAAGGGATCCTGAGATGAGAGGCATATGGGGTGGCTGCCAAATTTTTTTTCTTTTTAAGAAATAGCAGTTGCCTGGCAGTACTGCAGATCGCATTGGGATCAGTAGTGTATGAATCACACACATGAAACAAGCATGCAGCTAATCCAGTCATACTTCAGCACCTGATCTGCATGCTTGTTCAGGGTCTATGGCTAATGCTGGGAATACACCATGAGTTTTTTTCGGCAGATGGATGTCCTGATAGAGAATTTCCAACAGGTCCGATCGGATTTAGATCATTTTTCTGATGGATTTTCTCATAAAGTGAATGGAAATCGATCAGAAAACGATTGGAAAATCCATATTCCCTTCATAAAAGTATTAGTGGCAGAGGATCAGCAGGATGGCCAGGCAATCTGCATTGTTTAAAAGGAAATAAATGTCGGTCTCCTTATTCGTCTCACTTTAGTTAGGGAAGCATCTCATAAATATAGTTGTGGAACAAGTTCTGAAGATCAAGGAAACCTATAGAGAAGATATGTAGGTCAAGGAAGTTGAAAAGCCACTCTATGCTTGTTCCAGGTGAGTGATGCGCAGGACGTTACGAATGGGATCACTGTTATACCCAGGACACAGAAAGAAAGACCCAGTGCACACCAAAACCGCTAGCAGATCCACAAAACGCTAGCGGTTTTTGGTGCGGATGTCAGAGATTTGGCCCAGTGCACACCGAGCGGATTTGGATGCGATCCGCCGGCCGCATCCACCTGTAAATCTGCATGGCTATTGTATTTCAGTGGGCTGGTGCACACTGGCGGTTTGAGGTTTTTAGCAAACCGCAAATGTGCAGCAGGAGGCACGTTTGTGGTTTGCTAAAAACCTCAAACCGCCGGTGTGCACTAGCCCATTGAAATACAATAGCCATGCGGATTTACAGGCGGATGCGGCCGGCGGGCCGTTTGCGGTTTGCTAAAAACCTCAAACCGCCGATGTGCATCAGGCCATTGAAATACAATAGCCATGCGGATTTACAGGCGGATGCGGCCGGCGGATCCGCTCGGTGTGCACTGGGCCAAAGAAAAGAAAAGGCAGCAAGGTGAAGTGATGAAGCAAGCTACTTAAACTGAAACCGAGACGGCATGAAATAAAATGTTACTTACCTAGGTAGAGGGATAGTCCAGAGGCTTCTCATCTCCTCACCGCCCCTACAGTGCCACACTCGACCGTCTGAATATATCCAGCATATGTTCTTATAGCCGTATATCTCCTCCCCTCCAGCCCCATGTGCTCTCACAGCCTTTCTGTGCTTGCATATGTACGGTCACGCATGCTCAGTAAGCTGAAGCCCCGTGTCCACAAATGGATTTGTAATACTGCACAGGGGCAGCCATACTCATGCAGTAGAGCAGCACTTATGCGCAAAGAGGAGTGTGGCCGCAAACTTTCAAAGTATCCTGGGCGGTGGTCTCAAGTAAGATGTATGATGGTTCCCGAGGCTTACCTTTTCTTGGATGTCTAACTTCTTTTATCCCCACTTCTGTGTGCTTTAATTACAATAGTGGCTTTGTGCAGCAGTATATCGGTAGTAACCTGGAGATAACGCAATTATAATGCTTCAGCAGGCAGAACATTGGTTGATGCTTCTTCTTGACTAGCATTGGTATTGTCATGCATGGGGATATTTATGCAGAATAGTTCACCCTGTAACAAGTTGCTTTATAAATTCAGAAACGTTTTCTTATCCATAAAGAACAGTGATGAGGTTGCAGGAGGAGGAACACTGAAAAAGCTTGCTGTGACTGCGTTATCGCTATTTTATAATTGGTGTGACTGGCATAAGGCTCTTTCACTCCAGCAATCGCAAACTGGAATTGCAGTAGTTTTGCGATAATTTTTTTTTTATTTTTTTTATTTTTTTCTCCACTAGGTTGGCCTCAATCGAAACGTAGGAGAAATGCAGCAGGACAATTAGCTTTTTACAAAATCAGGAATGCATTCCGTATTCCCAATAATACCCAGTGCATTCCCAATAATCCAATTGTAACTTTACTGTACTTACGTTTGGCTGCATTTTGTTTTGGAAAAGGTTTGTGATTTTCCAGAGTGAAAGAGCCCAAAAGGCGTCAATAAATTTGCATCTCTGCATTATCCTGACTGAAAATCTGCATAACTGGTCTACACACCATATGGGGATTTCTCACAGTTCTCAAGTGTTTGTAGGCAGTTTTCTTACCGTTCTTATCTATTATTAAGCGTATTTAAAACATAACCACTTATGTCCAATCCACACCGGAAAACTGATGTAAAAATTCCTGAAAAGACTTCAAAGTAAAATAATTAAACTGACTTGGTTGTAGCATTTGCTGGGTGCTAAAGCTTTGTGCACACGTTTAAAGTCTACTGAGCCAATAGTCAGGCATGTGTACGGCAGCCACCAACCGCCATCCTTAAAGCGATCCACCTGGGGATCAACTGACCCGAGTGGCGGTCAATTTCTTGGATTCCGCAGCTCCCCCATCCTCTGCATGACGTCACACATGCTGCTCGGTTGTCCCTCCGCATAGCAAAAGAACGCGTTGTCCGCTACACAGCTGACACATGTCTCTGTACAGGCTGGCCCAGTGATGTCGCCCAAGGGGATTGGGTCCCAATCCTTCACGGGCGACATACATCACAGGTGTGTATGCACCTTCAAACCGTATGTACAGCCCATTCAGTTGTATTCATTTTTCATATCAGTACAGTCAAAATTACTTTATTAGTGTTTAAATTTAGACATGTCAATGTACAGCTCAAAACAGAATATTCTTGCTTATTGATGTCTTGTGTTAACTATTACTTCTATTTATTTTCTTGTTGGCTATTCAGGGCTCGGTAAGTCTTTGTCGGCTCCCCCAGGAGCCATATACGATGCAGTCCATTTATATTGTTAGCAGAGTGTCACTGTTAAACAAATTCTTTATCATACTTTGCGGAAAAATAAAATGTTAAAGGTTTCAAAGAGTGTTCGGAATCCTATAAAGTGTGCTAATTCCTGCAATATTTTTGATACCATCTCTGAATTTAGCTTGTACTTAAATTTGTTTTTCTTTTATATGAAACAGCATTTGTGTACTAAACTCCAAACATAAGAGAATCTAGGGTGTGTGTTTTTTTTAAAGTGTTTTTCCTTGTGCTTTTTTTAAAGCGAGGAGGAGCACTGAAGAAAGGACCCAACGCGAAAGCCCTGCAAGCCATGAAACAGACTCTGCCATATAATATGGATGAATTAGAATGGGATGTAGGACACAAGACGAACGTACAGCAATGTTACTGCTACTGCGGAGGCCCTGGAGAGTGAGTACAATGCATTTCTAATGGCATTCATTACATAGCATGGCTATGGCAAGGAACATAGATCCTGGTTCCAATTTTTTAAAATGGTGTTTCTCTACCAAATGTAATTGCAAATTTAGAAACTAAATTTTTTTTATAAACCCAAGAAAATCTTTAAATACTAAGAAAACATTTCCACCTTTATTTGGGCTGCAACACATCATTTTGCTGGTCATACTGCAGTTATCTTTTGGAGAGAGGCAGGCATTGGCACTCCCATTCATCCAGCTGTTCTTCCTGGCTGATATGCTAGTTATGGTCAGAGATTGGTAGGAAATCACAGCAGTGTTGCTACAATCTTGGAGGTGGAAATCCACGGAACCTGCATGGTATTAACTTAGTTCAGGGGTCTTAAATTTAGTGCAGGTGCTGCCCCAGTCATCTGCAGGCTATTGTCAGACATAATGAGGTGGGAGGAGGGTTGTCCCCGTGTACATCACTTTGGTATATCTCCAACCTGTGTGGATTTTTTAATGCTGTCTTTGACCCCATTTCCTGGGCCTAAAGTAATATTAAACTGAAGGCTATTGCCCCAAGAGCACTTTGCCTCATTTGTTGAACTTAAAGGGAACCTTAAAGAAAATCTGTAATGAAAAAAACTTCCCTGGGGAGTACTCACCTCGGGTGGGAGAAGTCTCCGGATCCTATTGAGGCTTCCCCCGTCCTCTTCGGTCCAGCGCAGGCGCAGTATCCGCTCTTCCCACGGAGATGGGCAAAAATAGCCGCTCTCCGTCAGGCCGCTCTACTGCGCAGGCGCAAGTCTCCTGCGCAGTAGAGCGGACCCGGCGGAGATCGGCTAATTTTACCTATTTCCGTCAGAAGAGCCGCAACAGCGCCCCCGCTGGGGCCCGAAAAGGTAAATATTGCACAGGCTGTCGGAATTTGTCGCCTGTGCGTTCCGGGGGCTGCAGCAAGACCGCCGTGGGACACAGGAGGACGGGGGAAGCCTCAATAGGGTCCAGAGGCTTCCCCTACTGAGGTGAGTATCCCCCAGGGGAATTTGTTTTTAGTACAGGTTTTCTTTAAGCAAGGGATATGGAGACTGCACTATTAATTCAATTTGAAACAATACCAATTTCCTGGAAGTTTTGCTGATGTCTTTAGCTGCATTTGTCTGAATCGCATACCTGAAACAAGCATGCAGCTAATCTTGTCAAATTCGTCAAACGTCTGATCTACATGCTTGTTCAGGGGCTATGGCTTAAAGAGAACCCGAGGTGGCTTTGTATAACGTTAGTGGGGCACAGAGGCTGGTTGGGCACACTAACACCAGCCTCTGTTGCCCCATTGTGTGTGTCAAAGACCCCCCTGCTCGCCGCTATCCTCCCCGCAGTGCTGGCGACACGCAGCGCGTCGCCAGCACAATGTTTACCCTAGCGCTGTCTGTCAGCGCCGCTCCCCCGCCTCCTCCGCATCGCCGCTACCCGCCCTCGTCCCTTCCCTCCAATCAGCGTGAGGGAAGGGACGAGGGCGGGTAGCGGCGATGCGGAGGAGGCGGCGGAGCGGCGCTGACAGACAGCGCTAGGGTAAACATTGTGCTGGCGACACGCTGCGTGTCGCCAGCATTGCGGGGGTATAGCGGCGAGCAGGGGGGTCTTTGACACACACGATGGGGCAACAGAGGCTGGTGTTAGTGTGCCCAACCAGCCTCTGTGCCCCACTAACGTTATACAAAGCCACCTCGGGTTCTCTTTAAATATTAGAGGCATTGGATCAGCAGGACAGCCAGGAAATTGGCACTGTGTAAAAGGAAATGCATATGGCAGCCTCCATATCCCTCTCTTTTCTTAAATTCTCGAATTTAACTGCAGGATATTTTTAAGATACTTGTGGGGTAATGTTCAGGGTCAGTTCAGTTTTGTAACTGAGCTATATTGGAGTTGGAAATAGTGAGACAGGTGATACTATCCTAACAGATACAGATATCCTACAGAGAATGGAGCAGTGCTTTTCGGCGCTGCTAGATTTGGGCGCAGCCGGTGCCACCACAGACTACAAAATGCATCAAAACTGAGCAGCGCTCAGTGAGTAACGGCGCCGTCAGAAGACGGAGCCGAGGTTACTTAAAGCGGAATATAACCCTGCATTTCAACTTTGCTCTAAAATATTATTTACAGCATATTATATGCAAAAAGCATTTTTTTTTTTACTAGACCAGCATTGGAAGGGTTAAACACAGACGTTTCAAGTTCCGTGGAGAGATATGCAGAAGTTCAGATTGTTACATTCTATGTATCTATTGATAGTTACACACTCTTTGGCAGTCCTCCAAGCTCCTTCTCAGTCGAGATGAGTCATTCAACACTTAGGCCTCAATTCACGGAGCATTATCAAACGTTTATCAAACACTTTATCAAACGTTTGATAATTTACCTCATGGGTAAAATCTCATTTTAAATTTACTAAGGTGTTATATATTTATCGAATGTTTTACCGATAAAACGTTCAACAAATATATAACACCTTAGTGAATTCAAAATTAGATTTTACCCATGAGGTAAATTATCAAACGTTTGATAAAGTGTTTGATAAACGTTTGATAATGCTCCGTGAATTGAGGCCACAGATACATTTCTGTAAACAAAATGTATCTCTTTTCAGCTTAGGATGCGTCTGCAGAAATCTAAAGGAACTTTAAGGGCCCTTTTCCACTAGCAATCGCTAGCGTTCACGCTGAACGCTAGCGATTGCTGAATCGCAATTACCGGCGATTCCCCGACGTTCGCGGCCGCGATTTTGCTATGCTATGCACTGCATAGCAAAATCGCAGCAATTATCGCTCCGCCGCGCGTTCGCGTTCCCGGCAAAAATGAATCGCGGTAGTGGAAATGACCTACCGCGATTCCCATGTTAAAAAGCAAACCGTAGCGATTGTAAAATCGCTAGCGGTTTGCGTTTTTGCGATTCAGCCAGCGCAAACGCGCTGGTGGAAAAGGGCCCTAAGGGGCAAAGTTGAAATGCAGGGTTATATTCCGCTTTAAAACACAATAATTCGGCCTCCAGCAATCACTGAAAGCCAAATTATATAATTCCCCCACTATCCATGGCGGCCTGGAAGGGGAATAGTAATAAACACGGCCGGGACTTGTGCAGAAGCAGGAGTATTAGAGGTTTGGATGTTGCCTTGTAGGATGTTTAATACCCTGGAAGGTCCCAACCAACTTCTCTTGACTAGTTTAATCTTTGCTCAATCACAGACTGCCAGTACTCATTAAAAATAGTATCCAATATTACCCTTGTTTAATTTATTATCTTTCTTCCTCCCTAACTAGATGGTACTTAAAGATGCTTCAGTGCTGCAAATGCAAGCAGTGGTTCCACGAGGCCTGCGTGCAATGCTTGCAGAAGCCTATGCTTTTTGGTGACAGGTAAGAACAGTTAGCATTACCTTGAGGTGTGCAGATTGTTTAATACAGATTGATGACACACTCGTACATGAAACAAAATTTGAGGGGATGCTGCTAGGTTTTCAGACTGCACCTGAATGGTTAATAACATGTAACGTCAACCTATCATGACGCAGGCATTAACATTCTTAATTTATAGTTGTTTGACTTTTACCACCTAGCTTTAAAGCAAACCTTGAAGTTGAAGGATTAGGCAAGGTGCCATCAGGAGAAGGATTTGCTAGCCTTCTCGTTTTAAGGACATACAGTATGAGGTCTGCAACACTTTTTGGACCACAATTGCAAGAATTAAACCAATTACTTACATGAAAGGACCACTATTTTGGAAAAATGTAAATAGATGTGTACACATATAAATTGTACCCTTTTTTTCCCCCAGAATAAAATGCACTATAAATTACTTTTTCCCTATGTTCCTGTCATTTAAAGGAGTTCTTTCGCAAATGAGGAAAAAAATAGTGGTTTATGCATAAACTATTAAACATCCTTCTAAAATAGTGTAAAAAATGTTTTTTTAAAAAAATGATTGGTTTCATCAATACAACATGTAATGTAAACAGTGACGGGTGACGGACTGGGAGGCTAATCCATTAGTTAGGGGTGTTTTTTTTTTACTTTCATTTCACAACCATAACTCCTGCCTACCTAGTTTTCAGTGGTATAATCCACTGGCAGCAGGAAGCGGTTATATCTCCTCAATATGCTTTTACATTGTTGCTAAGCAACCAGATGGCAGGAGCAGGGAGTTCTTTGTACAAAGAGTCATAAGCTGCTGGGAGAATCAGACAGAATCAGTCCCATCTACACCATATGATTCTTTGTCAGTTTCGATTCAACTTGATTAATTCGATTTGATTCAATCTGACATGTCCGATTCATGATTCAATTCGATTCAAATTGAATCGAATCATGAATCGGACATGTCAGATTGAATCAAATCAATGAATCAAATCAAATTGAATCGAAACTGACAAATAATCATATGTTGTAGATGGGACTGATTCTGTCTGATTCTCCCAGCAGCTTATAACTCTTTGTACAAAGGACTCCCTGCTCCTGCCCTCTGGTTGCTTAGCAACAATGTAAACACATTGAGGAGCTCAGCAGAGCTCAGCCATTCTAGCTATAACCGCCATTCCTGCTATACCACTGAAAACTAGGTAGGCAGGAGTTATGGTTGTGAAATGAAAGTAAAACAAAAAAACACCCCTAACAAATGGATTAACCTCCCAGTCCGTCATCCATCACTGTTTACATTACATGTTGATGAAACCATTCATTTTTTTTAAAAACTTTACACTATTTTAGAAGGATATTAAATAGTTTATGCATAAACCACTTTTTATTTTTTTCCTCATTCGCGAAAGAACTCCTTTAAAGTAGGCATTAAAATTCTAAAGCAGATTGTTTTGGCGCTGGGAGTCATTGTGGCAGTAATGCTGCAGTGCTCGCCCCACGTAAGGGTAATTTGGGGTTTCTGGTGATCGCCAGACCCTGAATTACATCTCCCTCCAAGTTTCTACGATTCAGAGGAGGAATAGTATTTAACGTCACCGGGAAATTTGAGTGGCCGTAGTGTGAGCAGTCGTCGTGCCTGCCCTGTGCCCAGCTCACTGGCGACGTTATAATATGTACGTGTAAAATCCCCCATGAGGACATGGACTAGTTAAAAACCTGTCAGGTCTGTCAGATTTTTACTGCTTACTGTAAGCCACAGGACCATTGGAGGAATGTAATTTATAGTTGGTTTTAGTCTAGGAGAAATGTACTTCTTATTTTTTTTTTACTTTGCCGCCGATAGTGGGCCTTTAATTCGCTATTGGAAATCAGCTTTGCCCTGAAAGCTGTACTCTTTATTTCTGTGACTGGAGTTACACTTTAAAGAAAACCTGTATTAAAAAAAGGGGGGGGGGGCCCTGGGGGTGCTTCGGGAGGGGGGAAGCCTCTGGATCGTAACTAGGCTTCCTCTGTCGTCGTCCTCCGTCCCTCCGTTGCCGTGCCAGGACACCCCGAATAGCGGCGAGGTAAATATTTACCTACCGCGGTCCTGCGCAGGCGCACTGGTGGCTCTTTGTGCGAGTCTAAGGTGGAAATAGCCCAACCTGATCGATCTGCTCCACTGCGCGGGCACGAGTTCTTTGCACCTGCGCAGTAGAGCGGATCCGATCGGGTTCAGTTATTTCCGCCTTAACCTGAAGGAAGAGCCGCTAGCGCGCCTGCGCAGGATCGCAGTAGATAATTAATACCCGCAACTGTGCCCTCTTGTCAAGAAATTTGGGCACAGCTGGTGCCACCATAGGCCGTAATAAGAATTACATCTTACCCCTAAGTCCATGGTGGCCTAGAGGGGGAATAGTAATTAACTCCGCTGGGACTTTTGCTGGAGCAGGGAGAGACTTTTTTTTTTGGCTTTACCCTGTGCCCAATTTTCCCAGCGGCCTCTATTATATGTACGCGGCCACAGAGCTTTGGAAGACTTTAGAAAAAAAAACGCCATGGCAGCTTTGTCAAGGGGAGGAGTGAAGTCTGTTACCACCTGCCGATCTGTGCATCCTTTACATCGCAAGCTCTCTATTTTACACTGTAAGTTCTTTTTAAAGATAAATACTCTTCTAAAGCGAGTTGTGTTTTTACCTGCCTAATTATTGTGTAGAGTGTAGAATAATGTAAAAATAATCTGAATTATGAAAAGATAAAGAATAAGCTTTGTTTTGCTTTTTCCTCCACAGATTTTATACCTTTATTTGTTCAGTCTGCAATTCTGGACCAGAATACCTCAAACGTCTATCTTTACGCTGGTGAGTGTTCAAGCCAGATGGGGCATAGCTGTGTTGTAACGTCCAGATCTGAATATTCAGCTTATTAGTGGTGGTCTCCCTTCATCCATCTTACCTGTGAAGCTCTCTTAAATAAAAAAAATAGACTTGTATAAAGTGATTTAATAATTTTGATTATGCAATAGAAAGGACTGTAGTGTGCAGATTGACTTGCCCATAGCAGGAAACCTCACTTTTCATTAAATGCTTTCAGAAGAAAAATCAATTGCTGACTGATACTGGTTACTCTGTGAAAGTCTCTGCTTGTTAATAAGTAAGCCTTACCCATCTGCATTTAAAGAGAACCTTTCCCTTTTTCTTTTTTGGGGGTAGTTATGCTCAAGACACAGGCACAGTTTTTTTTTAAGTGGTTAGGTCCAGCAGCTGACAGGGCAGTAACTGTCTCAGTGAACGGAATAGACTTTCAGATCTAATGTTCCTTTGCAAAAATTGGGGGCAGTTTACACCCTTTAACAAGTGTGAGCTGTTAAATGTAAGCTTGAACATAGTTCATGGGTAAATCCATTTAATCTGTTTATAAATCTTTTACTTAGTAATTTTTATGACCCTTTCTAATGAATCCGCACTGTCATTCTGACTTCCTGACTTTTTTCTATTTCACATTATACCGATTGCCATTTTTGATTCTTTTCAGAAGTCAGTGGGTTTAATTTACTCAAGGTATCTCCAGTGGTTTCAATGCATTTCTAGTATGACCAGGTTTAATGAGCATTTTAATTCTGCTAGTGATTTTGGCACTGAGCTATTTTGATTTGGCAGGGGGAGCGGTTTTAGCTCTGGTCACTTCTTGTGTTGCTGAAGTGTTAACTGTATCAGGTGTGTGTATTGCAGTCTCTATTGATGCAGATACTGACAGCAGAATTTATAGGACTGAAGGTATATAAACACTCTCTAGTATCTGGACTCAATCCCTCAGGTTATAGTTTAGTACCAAATGCTTTACAAACACTTATCTAGCCTATAGACTAGCACCACGTATTATTGCTATAAGGTGGCGCGATGGAGCGAAAGGGCTAAGGAGGAAAGCCATACCATCGGTCTGCGCTTGTCCATGATGATCCGGGCCTTTGGATCTAGTAGAGAAGCATAGGGGTTTGGGCTTCCATACACACACACACCAGATTCTCATCACAGATGGACCCCATCTAGCCTATTTTTTTTTGAAAACCATCTAGCATATGTGCAAGGCTTTAGCAAGGCAGGTAACTAAACTCAAATTAAGTATGCAAATATAGCATGTCTATGATTTTTAATAAAAGAAGCCTAACTTGGGGAATTGTTTTCTGGGTTTAAAGACCATTTCTACCATGCAAATAACCATAGTGAAGAACTGTAACATTTCTTGGAAATCCCTTTAAAGCCATATTGTAAAAATCAGTGAAACTGTTTTCTTGTTGGATACAGTGGTCATGTGATTACACCACCACTCTTTCTTCTGTCACCTGTCACTGTGGTGGGAGCTCTGCGTTCCTGGTTAGTGATGATACTTCAAGAACCACTGTTATTTAGTATTTATATCAGGGCTGTGGAGTTGGTACAAAAAAATCATCCGACTTCAACTTCGACTGCTCAGTTTATGAAACCGCCGACTCCAACTCTGACTCCAGGTGCCCAAAATGGTTCCGACTCCTTAGTCTAATACTTACCAGGGCTGTAAATTTTGTACAAAAATCATCCGACTCCTCAGTTTATGAAACCACCGACTCTAGGTACCCAAAATTACTCTGACTCATTGACTCCGACTCCACAGCCCTGATTTATATAGCGCCGACATCTTCCGCAGCGATGTACAGAGTATATAGTCTTGTCACTTAAAGAGGAACTCCAGTGAAAAATAAGTGCTTCATTTTTTCAATAATTATGTATAAATGATGTAGTCAGTGTTTGCCCATTGTAAAATCTTTTAAATCCCTGATTTACATTCTGACCTTTATTACATGGTGACATTTTTACTGTGGTCAGGTGATGTAGCTGCTGCATGCTTTTTTGGCAGTTTGAAACAGCTGTAAACAGCTATTTCCCACAATGCAGCAAGGTTCACAGACAGGAAACTGCCAAGAGTACGTACTCAGTTTCTTGTGGGAGGGGTTTCACCACAATATCAGCCGTACAGCGCCTCCTGATGGTCTGTTTGTGAAAAGGAATAGATTTCTCATGTAAAAGGGGTATCGGCTATTGATTGGGATAAAGTTAAATTCTTGGTCGGAGTTTCTCTTTAACTGTCCCACAGAGGGGCTCACAATCTAATTCCTACCATAGTTGTATGTCTGTGTAGTGTAGGTGTTGCAGTCTAGGGCCAATTTAGAGGGAAGCCAATTAACTTATCTGTATGTTTTTGGGAAACCACTAATGGGAAAGTGTGTGTGGCCAGGAATGACAGGGTCCTGAGCCTTGCCTGTCAAGCCATGTTACAAGAAAAGTAGCGCTTCAGTCAGTTCTGTCTGCTGGATTCAAGATACAAAATAAGGGATTAATGTTGGTTTGTTTGTTTTTTTGTTTACAACATGGCACTATTGCAGTTTTTATGTGAAAGTCGATGAGTTGCAGACAAAGCTAGGTAACAAATCCTGTACTCCCAAATTTTCCTTTTACTCCTCCTACTGCAGCAGAGCAGAGGGACCAGCAGTATGTACAAATAAATACTTTGAATTATTGTGGGCTGGAGCAATGACAAGAATCTATACAAACTTCAAATAGAGGTAAATCATCAATGTGTTACGTAACACTTCTATAGACCTTATCTACAAAATATGACTACAGTGGCTTTCCTACATGTAGGGCTTCTTTCTAGATCTGATTAGTTTTGCTTAAATTTAAAAAAAAATGTTTGTTTTTCTTCTTGAGCATTTGGAGTTGTGCATTGAATTTTATGGCTCCATGTTGTAGTATATATCTCGTCATTACTTGTGGTGTTCCTGCCCAGCTATATTGTATGTCAGCTCCTTCATGTGTGCCATGTACATCATCTATTCACCCATGTGAGGTGTGACCTTTATCCTACATACCATAGGGCTCTGCTTCAGATAACTCAGCAGCACAGAAGGTCAACTTTAACAATTGCCAGCTGTGAAGGACTTACACTTTACTAGTACTGAAATGGCAAAAGTATGTTTAACATTATGCTTCTGTAGTAGAATTTATTTTCTTTAGGACCCAATGAAATTAAACCCCTTTTCAGTGCCTTTTGGGTGCTTAATAATGTCCACAATACAGTACAATGTAGGCCTGAACGATTTTAGGAAAAGATTGAATTGCACGATTTCTGTTAGAAATTGCGATTTCGATTCGATCCACGATTTTCTTCAAATCAAGTCTTAGCAGGCTGTTAGCCTCAGAATTCTGCTGTGCAAAGGGGGCGGAGCTGTGATACTGTAATTCCATTTCTTAAGCCTGATTGCTGGCCACGCTATTTTTAACTGACAGGCCCTGTTAGCACTGGAGGTAGAGGGAAAACGAGGCTCTGAGGTGAAATAAAGCTTTACTTACCTAGGGCTTTTTGCAGCCCCTAGAAGTCTACCTGGGGCAGCTCTGATGTTCCACTGTCCTTCAGACTGCCACTGTACCATCTTTAAGATTGCCAACCCCGGCTGAGTCGCAGAGTTCTGCGCAATGCTACCGGCTGCAGCAGCACGATCATGAGATGTGCATGCACAGAACCTAGCCGGGGGCCATCGATCCTAAAGAGGGGTCTGTACCAGCCTGGAGGACAGCACAACTTGAGCACTAAAGCAGATAGACTTCTAAGGGCATGAAGAAGACCCAGGTAAGAAAACTTTACTTTTTTTATTTTACCTTAGATAGCGTTTAAATTTTACTTGTACTGTTTTTTCTTCAGTAAAGGTGATGTTTTGGTAAAAAGAGCCAGGTGTCAGTTAAAGGATTATTGCTAAATTTTACACAGCTGCTGTCCTGTGCCAAGATCAGGTGAGGCAGAGAACCAGTGCAGGAATTGCATGCCAATAACCGCGCTTCCACAAATACTTTTGGTCTCTGAATTAATAAGATTGCATACATTTAAGCAGCATTTGTCTCTTTAAAAATGCATTAATCCCCAACGATCTACAAGAGAGTAAAAATAAAACAATCCATTAAAGACATGAATCAAAATCTGATTCTTCTATTTGCACATTGTTTACATTCTATATAAATAGACACGGGCAATGTGCCTTGCATTCCAGTCATAACAGGGAAAAAAAACTATTAAATCTGGAGAGATTTGATTACATTAGCCTAAGCGGAGATCAAATTTACAATCTGACAGCATCACGTATCTGTCCGAGGCAGGAACCACCATTCTTCCCATCTGACGTTACAAAGGACATGCTGATGGTAGAGGCAGAGGGAAACGAGTGAGAGCCTGTGGGCGGAGTCTGCTGCCCGGCGCCCGCCTACCTGATGACACGCTAGGCAGAGGAAGAAGCTAAGAGAGCTGATGACGGAGGAGGAGGCGGTGCACAGTAGAGATGGGAAGTTCGGATCTTTTCAATGATCCGGATGATTCGAATCGGATCATTGAAAAGATCCGGATCTTTGATCCGAATCTCGGATCATTTTACTACCGAAGCATTCGGGGGTGAAATGAATAGCAGGACAGGTCTTTCCCTGCTGTGGACAGGAGAAGGGGAGGGGGTGAACACACAGAGAAGGGGAGAAGATGGACAGAGGGCAGGGAGTGGACAGAGAAGGGAGGAGGGACGAGCAGAGAGCAGAAATGTTTGCACACAATACCCACATGCTGCAATCATATACTTTACATGTATTTCACCTATATGCTCATCTGTGTACTTTGAAAGCAAATGTCGCACAGTGAAAGAAAGCATTCCCAGAAGTGAAGTGCAGCTGTTTGGGAGGATCATATTGCCCTGCAATCACAGTGCCTGCAAAGTTACTGAGCTGTGCTGAGCTGAGCCAAAAGCTTCCAATGTGTTCACAGTGCACAACTACGGAACAGCCAGCCTATAATCAGCAACACGTTATAGCCAGTATGTGTGCTCTACACATATCTGGCAGTGGCACCCATGTCCCCTCTCTCTCATCTACCTGTCTCCCTGCAAGGCTGCCTCCCATCCGACAGAGCGATCCATCTCAGCTCTGCTTCCAGGACCCCGCTGCCCGCTGAGAGGGGGTGTGTCGCTCCTGGCCCCGCCCCTTTTGCAATCCAAATCACTCATTTTAATGATTCGGATGATTCGACTCACAAAATAGATTCGGATCAAAGATCCGAATCGTTCATGATCCGGACAACACTAGTGCACAGCGGGAGAGCGAAGTTTGCAAGCGCACCGCCGGGACTGAGCTGCCGCGACTTGTACACAGAGCGGCGAGGGGGAGTGCACAGCGGGAGGGCGCGGGATATCGGCAAAAACCGCCACTCTGACGATCACGGAATCGCCGTTTCCGTGATCGTGATTTCGGTGCAAAAACGATAAATCGTTCAGGCCTAGTAGAATGCATACGTGTGTATACGCCGCCAGTCAGTTGGGCGCGGGGTGAGCTGAATTCCTGCTGCGGCTCAAATTCCCGGTGGCGAAAAATACTATTCCACCTCCAAGTCGTAGTAACTCAGAGGGAGAAGTAATTTGACATCTGGCGTTCACCAAAACCCCGAAATTACCATGCTCTGGGCGTGCCCACTATAGCATTAGTGCTATAACGGCGCCCAAGTCAGGTGCTACATGGTCATCAGCGTGCACCGAAAGCACCTGCTTTGCAGTAGAATCTCTTTATAGTAAACTTCAAGGCACCTGTTCAAGAAGTTTACTATATCGGGATAAGTCGTACATTATATATTTATACAGGCGCATAGTCGGGACCTGGAGGTTTACTATATCCGTTTATTTCAGGCAGTCCCCAGTTAATGAACAAGATGGGGGCTTTCAAAACAAAACACTTCTTTTTTTTTTTTTGTTTTTGTTTTTTTTTTGTTCTGAATCTGTTATTGTCTGAACACTCTGCCATCTCCATCTCCGCACCTTCAGTGTCCCACTCTGTCACCTCTGTTCCCCTGTACCTTCAGTATTCCCCCCCCCCCCCCCCGTGTCACTTCTGTTGCCCACCCCTCCCTCCCGCTTGGTTCAGAGGCTTCTTGGACCCTCCTTCAGCCCTGTTCCAGCGCCGTCAGACTAAACCTATTCTGCAAATGGTTATTGAATAGGTTTTTCTGGGCATGCGCCAAGACGTGGACTCCACTTATATAGAAAAATCTGTATTTTGTTACGGCTACACAAGCCATGTTTTGACTGTATGCCATTAAATATTTTTAATTTTTACTCTGCAGCTACTATAACTTTATGAAGGGCATTGTGAACGATTTTCAGAATTCTGCTCTTTAATATTGGTTCATAAGTCTATCCAAGGCAGGAAATGAAGCTTTTTGCACCTTAATTTCACTGGGTCTACTGCAATGCCAGAATCATTCCACAGGCAGCATTCACAGTTAAAGAGAACCCGAGGTGTGTTTAAAGAATGTTATCTGCATACACAGGCTGGATCTGCCTATACAGCCCAGCCTCTGTTGCTATCCCAAACCCCACTAAGGTCCCCCTGCACTCTGCAATCCCTCATAAATCACAGCTCTGCTGTGAGGCTGTGTTTACATCTGTAGTGTCAGTCTCGGCTGCTCCCCCACCTCCTGCATAGCTCTGGTCCCTGCCCCCTTCCCTCCAATCAGCGAGGAGGAAAGGGACACAGGTGGGGACAGGAGTTCTGCAGGAGGCTGGGAGAGCAGCAGACTGACACTATAGAGATAAACACAGCCAGCTCTGACAAGCTGTGTGTCAGCAGCGTGGCTGTGATTTATGAGGGATTGCAGAGTGCAGGGGAACCTTAGGGGGGTTTGGGATAGCAACAGAGGCTGGGCAGTATAGGCAGATCCAGCCTCTGTATGCAGATAACATTCTTCAAACCCACCTCGGGTTCTCTTTAAGTGTGCAGAACTACTGTGCACTGTGAACATGGTAAACACTAGAGTAATATAAATGTACATTATGCCTTTGTTTATATAGCCTGTTAAAATACTGAAACTGTATAGAGGTCGGAACATGATAGGGTTTATTTTTGTGGTTTTTTGTTGTTGTTTTTTTTATACAGAAAACAGATACCCTAATTGTATTTCTGTACTTATGTTCAATTCTTTATTAATGCTGTATGGTTTGCATGTACTAAAAATATGCATAGCAGGTTGATGCTATAATTAAGACGTGATCTTGAGGCCACTTTGAATGTGTTCAGTTAAAGAGAGACTGAAGCGAGTATAAAACTCGCTTCAGCTCTTATATTCAGCAGGGGCATGTGTGCCCCTGCTAAAAGGCTGCTATCCCGCGGCTAAACGGAGGTCCCTTACCCCCCAAATCCCCTCGTCTACTCACAGGGATCTCTTCCTGTTTGAGGCAGGGCTAATGCACGCAGCCCTGCCTCACACGCGTCTATCAGTGCGTATCTCCGCCTCTTTACCGTCCCTCTTTCTTCCTTCGCTGAGAGGGGGGAGAGGCGGCAATGCGCCGCTGATAGACGGCGCTGAGAGGCAGGGTTGCAGCCGTTAGCCCTGCCTCAACAGCAGCAAAATCTACGACCAAGTTGGTCGTTGATTTTGCAGGGGGATTTGGGGGGTAAGGGACCCCTGTTCAGCCGCGGGATAGTGGCGTTTTAGCAGGGGCACACATGCCCCTGCTGAATATAAGCTCTGAAGCGAGATTTATTCTCGCTTCAGAGTCTCTTTAAGCCCTTTTCACGTGATTATGCTTTAAAGTGAACCCGAGGTGGGTGAGATGGAGGCTGCCATATTTATTTCCTTTTAAACAATACTAGTTGCCTGGCAGTCCTGCTGATCTATTTGGCTGCAGTAGTGAACAGGATTACACCAGAAACAAGCATGCAGCTAATCTTGTCAGTTCTGACAATATTGTCAGAAACCCCGACCTGCTGTGCAAGCTTGTTCAGGGTCTATGGTTGAAAGTATTAGAGGCAGAGGACCAGCAGGGCAGCCAGGCAACTGGTATTGCTTAAAAGGAAATAAATATGGCAGCCTCCATATTATTCTCATCTCGGGTTCCGTTTAACAGTGTTTAAATTGTCTAGTCATATTCAATCTCTCTCTGAAGGCTTTGTTCCTGTTAAAGGGTTAAGTTAAAACTGCTTTGGTTATTGGTAAAAAAAACATGTGGTATTTTGTTCTTTGACTTCCAGGGTAGACATAGCACACCTCTGCCTATACAATCTAAGTGTTATTCACAAAAAGAAGTATTTTGATTCAGAACTTGAACTCATCACCTACATAAATGACAACTGGGATCTGTTGCATCCTGGTGAGGTAAGTGGTTGTTACCTTTTTACTTCTGGAAACGCTAATGGTCTGGTAGTTCTGTGTATTTGCTACACTGTGTGGCGATTTCAAAAATGTAAAAAACCCTATTTGTCCCGAGTCATACCGGACAACTGGTGCTTACATTCTCCTTATCCGCAGTTTAAGAAAACAGCGGTAATCTGCTGTAAGATGACAGTTGTAATGCTCGATGGACAGAAAGGCCTGCCATGCAAGCTTTACAAGAGCTTTTCCATCTGTAGGCTGGATGGAAATCGTATAGCTCCTAGTTATCACTATGAGGTTGCACAGGCTTAAAACTTATTGTGGAATTCAGTCTGAAAGTTGCAGTAAGGTCCTGTCATCTTACAGAGCATAAAGTATATATCTATGCATTTAGCTACGTTAGTGTCCCTCCTGTCCTCAGTGAAATATAGAAATAAGCATTGTTGCATTTGTTACCTGCTTGGGGAGTTAAACACAACTCCTCTGAGGCAGGGATCACACTTGGGGGAATTGCATGTGTTTTGCTGCAATGCGAAATCGCACAAAATGCTTTCCTATGGGCATTCGTAGTCAAGTGTGAAAGGACAACTATCATGACAGATAATAACATTGAAATATATGTGTACCCGTACTTATAAGAAGTGCATTTCTCCCAGAGTACTTTTTTTCCTGTGTTCTGTTTCTTTCATTAGCCAGTTTAAAATCTGACAGGTTTTGGACCAATCCATCGCCTCATGGGGGAGATGGTCAGTATTCACTTGTATTCTTTACAAAAGCACCCCTTATAAAGGATCAGTACAAACATGACTGAAACCCTTACACGCTGCACAGTATTTTGGCATGTAGACTGACCAAATGCCATTCAGGAAGTACTTTAGAAAATTTAGAAAACCCTGAATTCCCCAATGAGGAGATGCAATGGTCCAAAACCTGTCATATTTGTAAGATTTTTTTTGCACAGTAGAAAAAATAAATGCAGTGTACATTTTACACTAAAAAAAATGTAGTTTTTACACATGCGTAATGCACATGAATGTGCGTTTTTCCACGTATGGGGTGAAAAAAGTACTGGCTTTGTTGCTTTTGGGGGTTTTTATGCACATTGGGCTTGATTCACTAAAGCGTGATAACTGCTATCACACCAGTTATCACGCGATCTGCCGTGTGGAAAGGTTTGCGCGCACAGTGTTACTTCTCGTGATAAGTGAAGGTTTGCGCACGATCACGTGTAAAGGTTTGCGCGCGGCAGATCACATGATCACTACTGAATCAAGCCCATTGTGTGATATTTCGTTTGCAGTCAGCTTGCTGATGGCTGAAGTTTGCAGAAAACGCAAAGAATCATCCGTGGAAATCCATGGTACTGTCCTACATACTCCAGTGATCCCTGCCTAAAGGTGCACATCAATGATACAATGATGATTTCTATTATTCTCTGCACCTTGGGACACCGTAATGTTTGGTTTGCCATCAAAGTTTAAAGGTGACCACATAGATTTGTTAACAGGTTTTTGTTTTTTGTTTTTTTTATATTGATCAGAGCTATGAAGTATTAGTAAGCTTCTTCCGTTTCTTGTGATCAGCACTGGTCAGTCTTTGGACCAGACTTGGTCTTTCAGTGTTGGTCACTCAGGCAAAGCCAGTATTAACGGAGAGCTTAACGAAATGTTGTTGAATTGACTAAACATGCCCATCAATGATAGAATCTTGATTGTACAAGCTTACCAAATATTTGTAGAAGGCTAAACTGAGAAAATATTAGTTTAATGTATATTCAAAGTAGTTCCTCCTATCACATGGAAGTGGTAAGATTGTACAGTCAAGATTGTATCATTAATGGGCTCCATAAGAATCCTTTTTAACTTATAAGTTTTAAAACATTTTTGACCTTCAACACTCAAGTTGACTTTTTTTTTTTTTTTTTTAAATCAATCTCTAGGAAATTGTCCAAATCCTGCTATACTTGAATGTCAAAGAAACTGAGAAACATATTGCTCGGGTCACAAATGAACATTGTTTTAAAATAGCGTTCTCTTTGGAAAAAGATGTATTAAAGCTGATCTAAAATAAAGTTATAGTTACCTGTGCTGCCTTGGTACAAGGTAGCGCAAGTAACTTTAACTTTCTTTTACAGGACTGCTGCTAGATTTTACATTTAGGCTGGAGGTCAGTTTTAACACACAAGGTTGTTTAAATGTAACTTTGCAAGTGTTAGAGCTGGTTTACACTAAGGATGGGACCACAATGGACATGTCAACAGCTCCCATATATTGGTTCACATGTCTGTTCTTTCAGGTGTCCGCTCCATGCGTTGCAGTGACGGCACATACAAACTCACCGCATGCACAATAATTACTAGACACCAGGCAGAAGTCACATAAGTCCTAATCTCAATGCTATTATGACATGTACGATGCAACTGACTTGTCTGAACAGTTCTTCTACGGGAGTTCCATTCTGTGGATGGTGGCCACATATGTGCTGTCAACATCCATGGCTCTGAACAGTGCAATGGGAATCTAGCCTCAACCCTGACACCTAGCAGCTGAAAAGGCTCTTTTCAACTGTCTTAAAGGAAACATCCAGAGGACTTACAAAAAAAAAAAATCTACTTGGGGTTTTCTCCAGCCTCTGGAAGCCTATGTGTCCCTCACTGCAGCTCTGCTCCATGCCGGTCTCCTGGCATCCCCTCCGTAGCAGCCACTGACCCAGGCTGTGCACATGCGTGAGCATATTTGCGGTCGCATGCTCACTCATGTGCAGTGGCCACCGACCTAGCCATGACCTGGATTTCTCCTTTAAGAGTACAATCAGTCAGTACAGTATTCTATCTGGCCCATTAAGAAGACACTAGCTGCATAATGAATATAAGTGCACTGGGCTAATGATTGTTAAAATAAACTGATGTGAACAGCCTGATGAGATAAACAAAGATATATGTATAGAAATTTTTCCAGAATTCCATATTTTAAAGGACTAAAAAAAAAATGAAAGAATGCGATCTAGCACTGTTCTCAACCCTTACGCTGAAAATTAAGAAAAGGGCAACATAGGCAAAAACTAAGCAGTATTAGAAATAAGGTATTCTCATCTCATCTGGCTGTCACTTCAGGTACCGTTTAATGTGTCCCTGTAATAGGACTGACTCCCTATGATGGTAACTGTCATTTCTTCTAGCTGACTGATACACCAAAAGCGGAAAGATATGAACGCATTCTGGAAGCACTAAATGAGAATAAGACTATGTAAGTTCGGTTTACTTTGTCCTCTATGAAAACATGAGATAAATGTCTTAGAGTAGATCTAATGGTAGCCATACATGTTCAGTTTTTGTTATGCCAGAAAGCAAGTCAAGAGAAGAAAAAAATGTTGGCGTGACAGGAATGGCCACTTCTGCGTGTCATTCTTTTATATTTGAAAATTACTATGCAATCCGTTTCTGACTTAAGGTTTCAGACCATTAGCCTTCTTTGAAGTATATGACCTCTCTCAGGAATGTGTCCTCCAAGGACTACTGGAGCTCAATTCACTAAGACCTGTTCAATATATAGATATGGAGATATAGATAGATATATCTAGATAGATATGTCTATCCGGCATAATACCCTATTTGGTATTTTAGACCTTCACCATTTGCAATGGCAATTCGAATTGAATCTAACCCAGATCGGTCTTGGCGGATTTAATCGGATCGTAAATAGAATCGTAATCAAATCGCACAAAGAATCATATCGTGTAGACTGGGCTTAAAGGGTTAACATCTACGGGGCTGCAGAGGAAACCACTTCCGGTGCCTGCTCGCTTCTCAGCTGCCTGCAGGAGATGTAACGTCCCGCCTGGCAGTATATCGGCACCAATGGAGGGAGTAGTAAGACAGAGTGCCTCTTCCTATTGACTGTTTCCTTTGCCTGTAACAATTTTACCAAATGTTGGTTGACCGCTCTAGGCTGTAGATAAATATAGAATATCTCACTTGGTTACTGCACAATTTAGTAATTTACCTCACTGGTTGGTAAACTGGTCGTCTGCGGGTTACCATGGAAACGCTTTCCATGTCAGTTCACGGAGGGTGTCTCCGTGAACAGCCGGAGAGCCGCCGATCGCGGCTCGCCGGCAAAACAGCCTTAGTGAACTGATATTTGATAAAACATTAGGTAAAATCCGCTGTTTTCTGCTTTACCGGATTTGGTAATGCATTGTGAATTGAGTCCCTAGTCACTGTATGGAAAAGTAGTTTAAAAACCTTAAAAGAACCCCTAGACTATTAAAAAAAAAAAAAAAAAAAAAAAAAAATTATACATACCTGGGGCTTCCTCCAGCACCCTTCCAGCTGAACACTCCCTCGCAGTCTGCCCTGGCTGCCTGAATCCTCTGCTAGCTGCCCCGGTATTTACTGTGCATTGTGTAAAACTGCTTGGTGGTAATCACACTCCCAACATCAGTACAGATCCTGGTAAATTCTGTTGGCTTATAATGAATACTAGTGCAACAAATGGCAATAGCTTTACTGACTGTACCTAGTAGAGTCTTGGACTGCTAGGCTAGCCATCAGTAAAAGCAAGCTCTGCCTGTATCTACTAATACATCTGCTGATTTATTTATTTTATTGTTAACCAGGTTTATGTCTGGAAAAGAAATCAAGAAAAAGAAACATCTGTTTGGTCTAAGAATCCGAGTTCCTCCGGTTCCTCCCAATGCTGCTGTAAAATTAGAGAAAGAAGAGAGCACATCCCATGAGTTCAAGATTAAAGGCAGGAAGTCCTCAAAGCTTTTCCCTGTTACAAAGCAAGTATTGCTGTAAGAAGAGGCTATTTATCTACGTTACATTCTATCTAGCACTTCTGTCTATATACACTTTCCATGTCATGGTTCTTGTCTGTCACAACCAGGACAGTAACAAAATGGTGTAGATGAAAGCAGATACTTCTGAGAACCAGCAGTTCCAGTGCAGCTGATCAGTATATGTCTCATAGATGTGCTTTTTGATCAACTGCCTTTCATATAGGTTTATTTCTGTACACTGCTCCATTAGGCCACACACTGAACTAAGTTCATCTTACTAAGTTCATCTTATGGAAATACTGGCTCATATTAGGTTAATCTCTACACTTTTTCCACCAGTGCTCATCCCAGTTATATGCATTGTATATTTTGGGCAGGTGTTAGAGATGTTTAGCCCACTCTACTGGTACAGAAACCATAATTAAAACAAAAATGGCGTTCGGATTCCAGGAGGGGGCCGCATGCCCATTTTTCTCCATTTTTTCTGTAGGGCCCCATGGGTTGTTGCTGCACCCTTCCTCACACTGGCAATGTTGTAACTAGAGCGGCTTGGGCAAACACTGCCCTCCAGCTGTTTCAGAACTACAAGTCCCACAATGCATTTGCCTTTGAGTCATGACTGTGGCTGTCAGACTCCTGCAATGCATTGTGGGCCTTGTAGTTCCGTAACAGCTGAGGGCCGAGTTTGCCCATGCCTGAACTAGAGACACTGTCACTGGTGTGCTCCTCTGGATTGGCAGGCAGTGTGCTGCTGTTCTTTTACTGCTTACAATCATGGACATTTGAAAGTCTTGAGCTGCATAAAATGGCGATGCAGCCTGCAGGCCTTGAATTTGACATGTGCACTAAAACATTGTGGCCAAAGTGGATGCAAGATGAACTTTTACTCATTGCATAATTGTTCCTTTCCTATTGTTTATAGGGCATTCCTCAGGCCAAATACTTTTGTTTTTGTTTTAATACTCAAATTCCCTATAAACTAAACAAGCCTCGCCCACAGGTTTTCAGAGCCAAGGCATTTTCAGACAGTAGCAAGGGCTCATGGGAGCTCAGTCTGGGCAGGAGGAGGGGGAGATATTACTAGCCAGAGATTTCGGAGGCAGAGGGTAGGAGGAGGGGGGATTAGTTTTTTTTTTCACAGGCTGGGTGCTCAAGATGCGGATAAGTCTGCCTCTGTGTAATGTTTACAAACATGGATGCTGCCATTGTATCACAGGAAGAAATTATCATATTCTATTGAAGCTGTTTGCAGCTAGATTTGCTGTGTAAACTATCTAAGCTTTAGATAAGATATATAGACAAGTTACTTGTTATAGTTAGTTTTTCATCTTGGATCCGCTGTAAAGGAGTCATCAGGCAATCCTGTACTGCGCCTGCGCTGTCAATCACCGCCCCGTGGGCGCTCCGGCCCACGCGGTGGTGATTGACAGCGACCTGGAGGCCGCCCTGACGTCATCGCTGGGGACCGGGACGGAGCTGCGGTGAACGGCTGAAGGGAGAGCTGCGGCGAGGGACATGCTGGGAGCTTGGGGCTGGAGTAAGCCCCCGGTAAGTAGCACTTATTTTCTTTAGGATTGCCTGATGACTACTTTAAGGCACACCTAAATAGGTGGGAAAAAGTTGTGTTCTACTTACTTTGGGATTCTCACAGCCAATGTAGTCTATCAGGTCCCATGGTGTCCTCCAGGTCCACTCTGTTGTGCCACTGCCCCTTCGGAAAGATCTGTGACTGGAGCTCCAGTCGCGGGCTGCTGTGCATGTCCCATCTGCAGTCCTCACCGATTGTGAACCCTTCGTAAGGAACATTTTGCACATGTGTGGGATTGTACATGCACAGTGTCCCATGACTGGAGCTTCACTCGCAGATCTTTCTGAAGGGGCAATGGCACAATGGAGGGACCTTAAATACTACAGGGAGCCTGAATAAGCCCCAGGAAAGTGAAAATCCGCTCTCCCATGTAGGAGTGCTTTAAAGGCCATTGAACGAGATTTATTAATTTCGACCAGTCTTTGAAAAGTAGCGAAGCAGTTGCTGCAAATGTTGATTACGTTTTTACATATGCTGAGTTAGAGGGATTTATTTAGGATTTTATGGTTTTCTTTCTGCTTCCAGAGAGGAAAATAATGGTGAAGTGAAAAAGAGAAAACCTGTTGGTCGTCCACCCGGTTCGCACAGGAGGAAGATCTTACAAAATGACTCTCATGATGCTCCTTCTGTGAGTATGAATCCACTTACAGTTTATCCTATGCAATAAAACCTAACTGTCCCTGTGTCATCCACTTTCCCTGTCTGTCCGTTCGAAGCTTTTTTTGTACTGCGCGAGTGCGCAGTACAGAAAGCCGTTGGGACAGGAGGTGAGGCCAGGGAGCAGGGTGGCCGCGCGGGCGTGGTTAAATCACTACCTAGAGCCCGTACCTAGAGCTTAGGTAGCCTAGTAGAATATAAGCTGATGATTGTCATACCTCTGATTTGCATGCATGGGCGGTTCAAGTAACATTTGGGCCCTAGGGCAAAATTAGCCTGGGGGCCCCCCAACAGACCCCCCCCCCCCCCCCCTCGACCAAAAAGCATCATTAGGGGCCTTTTGTTGCAGTCAAATTTCCCTCCTGGGCCCCTGAGCTGGCTGCTGCCCTACCCCCAATCACCTCCCAACTTAACCACCTTAGCGGTATGGACGAGCTCAGCTCATCCATTACCGCTAGAGGGTGCCGCTCAGGCCCTGCCGGGCCGATTTGAATCAAATAAAAAGCAGCACACGCAGCCGGCACTTTGCCAGCCGCGTGTGCTGCCCGATCGCCGCCGCTCTGCGGCGGCGAAAGAGGGTCCCCCCAGCCGCCCGAGCCCTGCGCAGCCGGAACAAATAGTTCCGGCCAGCGCTAAGGGCTGGATCAGAGGCGGCTGACGTCAGGACGTCGGCTGACGTCCATGTCGTCACTCCGCTCGTCGCCATGGCGACGAGGAAAGCCAAACAAGGAAGGCTGCTCATTGCAGCCTTCCTTGTTAATTCTGATCGCCGGAGGCGATCGGAATTATGCTCCAGGAGCGCCCTCTAGTGGGCTTTCATGCAGCCAACTTTCAGTTGGCTGCATGAAATAGTTTTTTTTTTATTTAAAAAAAACCCTCCCGCAGCCGCCCTGGCGATCTCAATAGAACGCCAGGGTGGTTAACTGTGCTCCCTAGGACCTATGCAGTGTCTATCAGTGTAGTGTCTCACCTGCCTGCCAGCACAGATGAGACGCTACTCCACCAAAGACTCTGCAGAGTCCCTGGGGAGCAACAATTGATGGGGAGGGACACCTTGGGGGCCCCTACAGGCTCGGGCAATTGCCCATTTTTTCCTGTGGTAGCTCCGGCCCTGTTTGCATGGCTGCATGTACTTAAAGTCACAAATCCCCTAACTGCGTGTAAGCCGCTTTATAGCACACAGTTGGGGGGATATAGTACAACAGACAATTGCCTGTTTGTACTCTGTGCTGCTCTTCATAAGATAAAAATGGTACAGAATATAAATAAAACAGTTATTGCACTGAATAACGTCACTTCTGTGCATGCAGTATTTGTACAGCAGGGGGTGCCTTACCAGGTTATTTATGCACTGTTTCCCAACCCTGTCCTCAAGGCCCAGCAACAGTGCATGTTTTGTGGAAATCCACAGAGGTAATTAATCAGCTCTGCTGATACTCTAATTACCTCACCTGTGCATGTTTGTGGTTTTCTGCAAAACATGCACTGTTGATGGGTCTTGAGGACAGGGTTGGGGAACTTTGATTTATGGTATACAAGTTAGAAAATTTACAGAACACTTATTTCTACATAGAATTTTCCAGATCTATTTTTGATTCTTGGAAGGTGGAATGCATTTGTTAGAAACCACTAATAAAAATGTTCGATTATAATTCGGTGTGATAATTTCTTAAACATTTTAAATCTGAGCTTATGTGTAATGTGGGGGGATAACTCACCCTTGTCGCAGCCTGAAGGTGGCTACAGGTCCACATCTACCAGCATCTACCTATACGTGTGTTATGGAGATATTGGGAAGTAGAATCCTTTCCCAACCTCCTTTTTATTTTTATAAGCAGTTTATTCGTCGCCTGTACCCATCTGTAGGGTTCAGAGTGGCTACAGCTCCACAGAAACTGCATTCAGCATTTTATACCTCCCAAGGAAGCCTCAATTTGAAAGTGCTTTCATAAAGTATTTTTGTATCTACCTATACGTGTATAATATTGATGTTAGGAAGTAGAACCATTTCCCAACCCTCTTTTTATTTTTATAAAGAGTTTATTTTACTTTTTGTTTACCATGTTGATTATATATTTTTAGAAAATGGAATGTGAACCCGTATTGGAGAAGAATGCTGTATTAGAGCCAACTGATCCTAAAAAGTAAGGACTTTTTTTTTTTTTTTTTTTTTAAGCTTTTATTTGCTTGTTCCTGCTACTGTATTTTTCAATTTTGGTTTGGTTCTGCAGGAAAGCTGAGGTCACCACATTCTCTGGCAGTTCAGATCTGGAGTCCAATGGTGCTGCAAGTTCGAAAGAAACTACCTCAACCAGCCTTTCCAGGTAACTAGGGATGTGTTGTGACTTCTGTGGCCACATTATGCACGGTGTTTACAAAGTATGCTCTGTGAGACTCAGCGGGGCAAAAAAACTGTCTAAGAGCCAGGGATGCAAGAGTGAAGGATGGTGTGAGCAGCAAAGGCAGCTGGTAATACCTACTCCTGTAGAAAAATGTAGCTGTTTGAATTCCAAACAGATTAAAGTACACCTGAAGTTAGGAATACAAAGATACTTCCGTCTGTAGTTGTATGCCTCTGTATGGTCCTGGATCCTCCTACAGACCACCATTTCAGCACTGTGTCTTCCTAAAACTATTTGACGAAAGCTTGTGATCATGCTCCCTGCCATGGGCAAGCTCATCAGGACTGGGAGTGCCCAAATAAGGTCCACACATGTTCAGGCTTGACTACAAATTGACATCAGAAGGGCGAAAAGGACACTGGGAGTGTCGCTATTAGTGTGTCAACAAGACTTACATCTTTTAGTCCCATTGTTTGTACTTGCATCAGTTGTGTTTGAGTATGGACAGCAGTTCCTGTTTAGCCCCTGCAAATTTAAGCTGTGGAAACTAAATTTATATATTAGTTGAACTTTCTGATCATCTCTCTATTCCTTATTTCTGGGATGTCCAACTCCAGCCTTCAAGGGCCGAGGTTCACACACATTTTTGGCACAGCTCACAATAAATGGGACTGAATCAGGAAATGTGTGATTAGTAAAGTAGAACACATTTCTCTATTTCTCTGTCCATCCTAAACACTGGCATGGGTATGGCCCTCGATGACTGAAGTTGCACATCCCTGACTTATCTGCTCGGTGTTACAGTATGCCTCTTTACTAAGTTTTGAATTTAGTTATGATCTAAATATAAAAACAGTCATAGTTAAGCTAAGTGGATTACCCACGTATCAAATACTAATGAAGGAAACCTATCATCAGCTAATTGAGGTTTATACAGCAAAACTGGGTGAGAAATTAGCAATTGTTGTTAATGGCATAGGCACTTTACTAGCAGTCTGCAAATTGCCAGCTGTGGCATGTTGACGCTCAGTAGATGGCGACAGAGCAGCACAAATTAGGACTACATTTGTACAGTTCAATAGTTGCAGAGTCAGAAATAACTCGGTGACCTTGCTCTAAGGATGTATTTGTTTATGATTTGTATCAGCAATTGTGCTATTGGCTTCTACTGCAAAATGTTGGTAAATGAACATTTTGAAAAGTGCTCTTTGTCTTCTTTATAGCTTGAATCGCCATAAAGTGTAAGGACTGCTTTTTAATTATTGCTGGACAGGAGATGCTCTGCCTGTGTCTTGATTCTGCTCCTCCCTTTACTGAATACACGCCTCCCTGGCAACAGCTGAGTAATTTCAGCAGAAAAGGAGGGGGCAGAATGATGTCAGCGAGATTCTTGTCAGAAATGATTACATTTGTCCATTAGGCAGAGATGAGCAAGCATGTTGCTCTCTGCAGTAAAAGTAACCATTTTTACACACAGGGAATGTTTGGAAATACTTTCAAATGTCTTTTATATACCTAAGAGTTATTACTGAAATTTTAGTGCTCAGCGTTTAATCCAGGAAACCTGAGATGGTACACTGTGCCTGATTTATACTTACCTGGGGCTTCCTCCAGCCCCATGTGGACTGTGGGCTTCCTTCGCCGTCTTCCTGGACCTTTCATTGTCCTGTAGAAAGCTCCAATTGTTTCGGCCAGCCGGAGCTGGCCTTCTTCATGCGCAGAAGAGCCCCGACTGGCCAAACTGTTGTTCGCGGGGGAATGGAGCAGCTGAGGAGGATGGCAAGTCGTGGCAGCAAGGTTCACATATGGAGGGAGGGGGGGGGGGGGGTCGGGGAGTCGTTCACATGGTAAGTATAAATCGGGCACAGTGTACCATCTGTGGTGCGCGTTAAGAAATTTTATAACAAGATTTCACCATTTCATTGTTTAGTTATCTTTTGACTTATTTTATCCTGTTCAGCCCTCAGTCAGACTTGAGAAGAGTGACTCGTACTGGGAGGTCCTGGTCTACTACTCTGCCACCACCCAGGAAGAGAGGCCGTCATCCAAGGAAAGCGCTCCAGGCTCACAATTCAGAGATGGGAAGAAATGATGAAAACAAAGAGGATCCTCAGCTTGCAGGACTCAATACAGAGATAGTTAAAAATGTCTCAGATCATGACTTGCAGTTGCACCATTTGAAGAATTCTATTACCAGCTACTTTGGTGCTGCTGGGAGGATAGCATGTGGGGAGAAGTACCGCATATTGGCTCGCCGAGTAACTCTTGATGGGAAGGTTCAGTATCTGGTGGAGTGGGATGGAGCTACAGCCTCCTGACCACTGTCTCGGACAGCGATGTACTCTTCATATTCAGGTTCCTTGAAGTGAAAATAAGTTATTTTTGTTCACCCCCTTCACTGCCAAAGTGCCTGCAACACGTATGGTAGCAAATAGGTGCTGGAATAGGGAGAAGATAAGTCTATTTTTCGTACAATCCTTTCACTGCTTTTCCCAGGGCTCTTTATGAGGAAAGGTTGCTATAACCAAATCTGCCTCAGTGCACACTTCTAAGAATGGTATGATGGAACAGTATTCATGAACGTTACATTTCTAAAGTGATATGGGTTTTGTATGCAGCTAGTCATATAACCCCCTTTGCTGCAAAGGATGCGAGCATTATTAACTTGCTGCTCATCTGATACTATAGTCAGAGCTGTGAAGACCTGTAAATGGACTGTGAACTTGGTTTTTAACCCATTTAGATAACATGGAGCACATGTACCTTCGTGGGCACCGCAGGGAGGCTTTTCCTGTGTTTACAAGCAGTGTTCTGTTGAAATGGATGAGGTAGCATTTGTGTCATTAGCAGGGCTGCTGTATTTGGGCCTTCTATCACATTTTTGGTTTCCTACACCTGTACTAAAGACAGAAAGCTCCTAACAGATATGTAATCAGTTGCAGCATTTTAATTGTATCCATCCAGTACTGTGATTCATTCATTGATCAAATCAGAAAGATGTTTGTTCTGGATTGAGGTGCAGTGAGGCTTCAGAGATTGAACCTGATAGGGACGTGTTTTTCAGCCTACATTACTGTAACCATGAAGGTGTTGCAAAATGATTCAGATGGTGCAGCAACACAGAACGTGTAACACATCCTGTTCTAAGTCTTTCTTATTCTCCTCTGTAGCTGTGATGCCATGTTGGAGGCCAGGGTTGGCCAAATGGCAGCTCGCGGGCTGCATCCGGCCCCAGGGGCTCTTACTGTGGCCAATCTATTTGCTGTGTCATTTCATTTACTCTCACTACTTCTGCCATGCCCACCTCTTTCTCCACCCCCAAAAGCCAGGACGCAGCTCCTCCACCCATGCCAGACCAAGACTCCTGGGAGCATGTCCACAAAGTTGGATAGGACTGTCATAGGCAAAGCCCTTCACCAGCCTATTGAAGGGACATTGCGGATCAGCATCAAACTGACAAAATGCCCATTTTGCTCTGCAGTCATGCTCAGTGTTAACCTGGCCATACTTCTGAAATGCAGTAGGGCTTGATTAGTGGATGGTGTAGCCCATCTTTTGTTGGCCTAAATGCTGCTGTTAAGGGGATTAAATCTGGTTCTTCCACTGACTCCATATAAAAATACTTTTGATCACGGTTTGTAAACCATGTTACTGAATTAAATTGTTATATTTTGTTTTTATGCGTATATGTATTCTTTTTTTTCTTTTTTTTTTTTTTTTGTATTTGAATATAGCTAGTGGAAGAGCCTGATATATCTTTAGTCGCCCCATGCAATCTCCTGTTCAGCAGGATTCTAAGTGGGAGTGGCAGCCTTGTAAACCAATCAGGCTGTGCTGCTTGTTAAGCCCCTCCCCATCCACTATACAGTTCTAAAACTGCATTATCTTTACTAGATTTAATGTACACACCAATCTTGTCAAAATAAAAAATGTAATGTCCTTCATAAAATTCATCATTTATGCCATATCATTCATGAATTATTGCTTTTTTTAATTTTTTTTTTTAGACCATTACTATACAATCAGATTAACACTTTACCTGATCATTTTTTGTTCATGATTGAGCACATTATCAGTTTGCTTACATTGATTTTTTAAAAAAACTTATCCTGTGACTATATCAATTGTATTGTCCTCTGATTAGAAAAATCAAATGGGAAGGGGTGTTATAACAGTCAAGTGAATGTTTTGTGCAAAATGCACAGTCCAAAGATTTTTATTTTTTAATATTTTATGTATAGTAAGTGCTGTTTGGATTTTTATCGGTGCATTAATCTTTTATTGTAGAAAGACCATTGGTTTCAGTTGCTGCTAAGTCTGGCGTTCTGTTCTTGGCCCTAGATACATCTCTGTTTGGCCTAAGGATAAGGAAGTGGGCATTGCACCCACAAAACGTTTTGCCTGTGCGTGATTAAACTTCATATGTGTATGAATGTGTCATTATTGAGGTAAGCCACCTCTTCCTTTATTATTTTAGCTGTTTTTAACACATTTTTATCTATCATTGGGCACCTCTTCCCCCTGTGCAGCAGATCATTATGAATCACAGGACTGGCTGGACAGAATAAGTGCTTCGAAGTATAGACAGGTCAGATGTAGGAGTAGTTTATAGCAAGCATTGCTGAGTGGTTTCTTCATAGACTTGGATAGTGCAAAGGTTTCAAACTTTTTATTGCTAACTTTTGTCCCGGTCTGATAATTTCCCCCACTGCCTGTCCAAACGGGTAATGGAGACATTTATCCAAGAATGCCTCACTGGAAAAAATAGAACTTTTTTTGTGTAGAATGAGGAAGACTTGGGGCATCCCATTACACTGCTTGCCTTGCCATGCGATTGAGTTCTAGCCATGTCTCAACACACTGCAGCATATTTGGTGTGATTGTCATTCAGTAATAGGACCAAATACAGATGGAAAACCATTCTGCTTCCCCTCTGCACTTGCAGTTGACAGTGGGAAAAGACAATAAAATGTAGTTGGGAATTCTGTTTGTGAGACTACCTGTTTTTACAATAAAGCCACTAAACTCCATAGGTCCTGGAAACAGAGTAAGGGAAAATACCTCCAGTGGGGAAAGTAAGGTGATGCTAACAGTCCACCTAAAGGTCAACATATGAATAGTGTGCTAAAAGGAAAAAAATGTATACATTCCCTTCCTAAAGGAAACCTATCTTCTGTAGTATAATAGCCTGCAACATGCCGTTCAGGCAATGCCATTTTCTGAATTTTAAGCCACTGTATTTTGAGGTTTGTACATTTTGATCCCATGTGGCCTTGCTTGGGCCTAGTTATAGGTCACCGAGTGTCATGCATTGGGGTTTAGGTTAAGTATCCCTGCTGCTACCTCCACCAAGACAGAGAATAGCCTGCAGTGCATAGCATGTGATTGATGCAGACTATACTGTAGATGCATCTTCTAAGGCTAGGCCTGAGTTTTGGAATTAGAGTAATATGAAAAAAATGCAGTACATGGAGGTAAGCTTTCCTTCTCCCATCCTTTCCTCAGCTAATCATGTGAGTTTTCTCAGATCTGCTGTAGTCAGTAAGTTTGCTCACAGCAGAATCTAGCATCAGGTTTGCTTTAAAGTGTACCTGAAGTGGTTTTAAAAAGTTGTTAAACTGAATGTCTCTCTCTGTACTGATGTGTCTGTAGTCAGAATCCATAAGATCTATTTCTTCCTTGTTAACCTGCTGGGCGGTTTGGTTATGCGCAGCCGCATGGCTGTGCATGTTTTTTTTATACTTTTTTTTTATTATCATGTAGCTAGCCTAGTGCTAGCTACATGATACTCCCCTCCCTTCAGATTCCCACCCACCCTTCCGATCGCCGCCGGCGCCTATGCCCGTCAGGAAATCCCAATCTGAACAGGATTTCCTTGAGGGCTTTCCCCGTCGCCATGGCGATGAACGGAATGACGTCATCGATGTCGTGACATCATAGGGAGTCCCGATCCACCCCTCAGCGCTGCCTGGCACTGATTGGCCAGGCAGCGCACGGGGGAGGGAGGTTCTATTACGCGGCAGATCGGCGGCGATCGGAGAAACACGCAGCTAGCATTTTGCTAGCTGCGTGTTTCAAAAGAAAAATTATTCAAATCGGCCCAGCAGGGCCTGAGCGGTGGCCTCCGGTGTCTCTGGACGAGCCTAGCTCGTCCAGAACGCTAGGGAGGTTAATATGGAAGAGTAATTCTCTGGGCAACTGCTTTAACAGTTGGATTTGCCTGGTACTTGACCTATATGCATTGCCTGCCTCCTTCCCTCCCCATCCAGTGTGACATAAACACTAGGTCACCTTCCATCACAGTCCTATGTGAGAGGGAGGTGGGCATGCATTTGTCACACTGCTTGGGCACTTGCTCTGGCAGTAGGGTTTGCCTGAGGTTAATGGTGAATTAAAGCCATTTGTGCAGAAAAGCACGCGTTTTAAGGCGTGCATTTCTGCATTCTTCTGTGGCTGCGTTTTTGGGTGCGGTTGCAGTTTTCCCCTGGTTGCTTTTTTAATGGAAAAAAACACCCCTCCCTTTTCAACTAGAGGAAGAATACAGTATTAGATGTATTTTTTTTTTTTTTCTCTACAAAACACATCAGACACATGCAAATCGCACATGCTTTTGATTCCCTGTAGGAAAGCATTGCAACACACAAAATCAAATTGAAGAAAACACACCAGTGTGTTTTCATTTTTGGGGAGAGGGAGGAGGTGCAGCCCAGACTTAACTTGTATGCGGTTTTGCATGTGTTTGGGGTGTGCGGCAAAATGCTTATCATTCAAATAAGTGTCCTCCCTGACTTGTGCTGATAGAGATGAAGAAACCGGTCTTATAGATTGTGAATCTGGGCACCCCGGTACAAGTTGACAGGTTTTCAGTTTAGAAACCCCGCCTTCTGCACATATTTAACCAGCAAATAACGATAAAATAAGATTTTTTTGTTGTGTTTTACAGAATGGTCTGAAAGGATCACTACCTAAATAAGGGGGGGGGGGGGCGACTTTTACAGCGTTATCCATTTTGTTCCTCTAACTAGAAGGCTGAAGTGATTCAGTACTGTGGTAAATCTGTACCCAGCTGGTCTTTAACGTTCTCTAAACGAAATAAATGTAGCTCTGCTGTTAATTATGTACATTGAACTTCATATGTAAGTGTAGCCCCTCTTGGTTTTAGAATGGAGCTTCAGTCAGCCCTCTTAAGTCACAGAGAAGCTACACAGGTGCTTTATAGATCATAAGCTTTTCTCCTTTTCTAGTGGCAACCTAGCAGAACTCTGGTTACTTGCTACTGGTGACATTCCATAAATGGATGGGTAGACACGAGATATCTCAGAAGCATAGGCGGCACCTACGGGGATAGATACTAATCTCCGCACAGCCTGTTCACAGCTTTGGTTGTACTGCAATGAAATCGGCATCGCAGTGCAGATAATTTAAGTAAATGTTTTCCTGTTGCTTGGTACATACTCTACACAGAAACGAGGTGCTTCAAATCAAGGCTTGCTTCTGTGCTAGTTTCTGCCCTCCTTGTGCCTTAGATTGTTACACACCCATCATAGTAGTATTTATCACACATCAGCTGCTACATGAGTAGCAATATGCTTAAAGTGGACCCGAGCTCTTGCAAAGAACAGACTGAAACGTGTTCATTCCACACAGAAATGCTGTAGAAATAAGCTGCACTGAGCTGTGTTTGTTTACAGTTGAGTGTAACAAGTGTGTAATCAGTAGGCATGACTTGCAGCACCACAGCTTTAGCTGCACAGGAAAGAGAGAGATGCTTTAACCCTTCCTTTGCTCATCCAGTAAATTTTCAGGGCTTTTGTTTTGGATTTCTGTGCATTGTAATTTTTTCCCCTAATTTTCATACTTTCCCTAATCCTTTAGAGCAGAGAGGAATTTGTGAACTCAGATCCATTTTAAAGTAGTCATCAAGCAATATTACCTACCCCCCCTCACCCGATTTACTTACCTGGGGCTTCCTCCAGCCCCTTGCAGCTGACATGTCCCACGGCCGGGGGTCCGGGCACGGTGTGTCGCCAGGCATCCTCTACTGCACCTGCGTGAGCTCTGCTGTCAAAGGCCGCATTGTCTGGACTGTACTACGCAGGTGCAGAACTACTGCACCTGCGCAGTACACCGCAGACGACATGGAATTGACAGTGGCGCTCGTGCAGGCACAGTAGAGGGCAAATTTGAGGTCACCCTCTGCACTGTGCAGGATCCCCGGGCCGGAGGCTGAGAGCAGAGCTGCGACGTGGGACATGTCAGCTGCAAGAGGATGGAGGAATCCCCAGGTAAGTAGGACGTGGGGTGGGTAATATTGCTTGATGACTCCTTTTAGATCTGTGCAACACTGTCCGTTACTGTCTATGTCCACCTACAGATAATCTAGTATGTGCTTGTGTTTTTGTAGTGTATTACTTTGCTGAGCAGCTACAGAGCTTCAACACAGAAAAGGCTTGACTATCTTGTGCAGTTTACACTTGGCCAAAATTCCTTGTCATGTTTAATTCAGGATTCAGAAATTGGTACTTACCTGGGGCTTCCTCCAGCCCACCGTAAGCCACGAGGTCACCCAGCGTCTTCCTGGCTACTCTCCTGGTCCCGGCTGGCAGCGGTTACTAGACTACTTCAGCCTGAAGTCGTCAGTGCTGCTTCCCGCTATGACTATGCGTCATCACGCCGGCTGGCATGAGTCCTGCGCACTCACGGTCTGCGCATGGTCAGGACTCTCATGCCAGCCGGCGTGACTGCGCATATAGACAAAGCGGGAATTAACAGTGCCGCCTGGAGGAAGGCTCAGGTAAGATCCAATTTAATTTTTTAATTAGTGCTTAGTGGTCTCTTTAACTACTTGGCGACCGCGTCACGTCGATGGGCGTGACTGCAGCCTCAGAACCGCCTAATGCCGGTCGGCATAAAGTCCTGGGGTGCGGGTAATTGCAGGAGATCGCGCGCATCTCCGCTTGGATGACAGAGCTTCCGCTCCATCAGTCTCCCGGAGACTGTTGGCCAGCAAAACCGCTGTCTATTTACACGGGACGCAGGAGAGCAATTAGCTCTCATTGGCTGAAGCCTATGACAGCCGATCACGGTCATAGGCTGGTAGGGGAGGGATGGATACCAGAATGATAAAAATGGGCAGATTTATTTAGAAAAAATGTTTACAAAATAAACATTGGGGGAGCAATCAAAGCCCACAAACTGAGAGCTCTGTTGGTGGGTAGAAAAAGGGGGGGGGATCACTTGTGTGAAGTTGTACTGCCCTGCAGCGAGCCCTTTAAGCTGTAGTGGTCTAATTTGTCACTAGGGGGGTTTAAGCCCATGGTCCTTAAAGAAAATCTGTAACGAAAAAACGTCCCCTGGGGGGTAATCGCCTCGAGTGGGGGAAGCCTCCGGATCCTATTGAGGCTTCCCCCGTCCTCCTCGGTCCCACGGTGGCGGCGAAAATCCTCCCGGAGCGGTGGCGATGTAAAAATTTACCTCCGTGGCTCCAGCACAGGTGCAGTATCCGCTCTTCGCACGGAGATAGGCGGAAATAGCCGATATCCGTCGGGCTGCTCTGCTGCGCAAGTGCAAGTCGACTGCGCAGTAGAGTGGACCCGACTGAGATCGGCTATTTCCCGCCTATCTCCGTCAGAAGAGCCGAAACCGCGCCCCCGCTGGAGCCTGGAAAGGTAAATATTGAACAGGCTGTCGGATTTGTCGCGACGGCTTTGAAGGGCTGCAGCGAGACCACCGTGGGACAGAGGACGGGGGAAGCCTCATTAGGATCCTGAGGCTTCCCACTCCCAAGGTGAGTACCCCCCAGGGGACGGTTTCTCGTTAGTGTCTCTAAGTGGTTAAAGAAGCCCCAATTGCAATAAATCTCATCCTAATGGAGTTAGGAAAATGTGTAGAAAAATAGCCCTTTCTGTAAAACACAAACTGTAGATGTTAATGGTAGAAGTGAAGCATACACAACCCTGCTCACCATTGGCTGCCTATGAGCAGTGCACAGGTTGGGCACAGACTCTGGGCGTTTAAAGCAGTAGGATCAGCCATTCTATGCCAGGGAAAAAAACACATATATAAGTAGATAAATACTTGATCTACTTACATAACACATGTATGATACTGTCCACGTTTTGATTTCAGTGATTGTTATATAGTAAATGACGAGAATTCTGTTAGTGGTGGGGGCCATGTCTTTTGCCCACAGTTAAGGCTAACTTGTGATGTCATTTCTGCCCTTTACTTTTTTTCTTGTCTCCTCCAATCGCTGAGTCGCCTCAGCCTTGCCTGTAAACACAATTAAGTAGGGGATTAGGTTTCAGATAAGCAGCTGGCAGGGAAATAAAGGGAAGAGGAGGAATATATTATAGATAAAAACAACCCCCAGCATGCAATTCTTTGGCACCGACTACTAAAGTGCCAGTGCTCCTTAAGTATGTGATAACTCCAAATTCTAACAGCAGAAAAAGTTTTGAATGCAGGATTAGCATCTTTCTCACTTAATACACTCAGACCAGTTGCTGTTGAAATTTGATTTTTATGGTGACGATACCGCTTTAAGGACGACAGGCTTGGCAAAAATGGCCCTGGATATTTGGGAGCAGCCCGACATGGTCATAGGCTGTTAATTAGGGCGATAGTGGTGCTCAGTAATTTGGGCGGCATAAAAAAAACAGAGCCCAGATTACGATAAAAACAGCATTATTCGTCCGCCAGCAAATAGCTGGAGGCTGAATGTCATTTATTTAGATCCCTGAACAGCTCTGCCATTAGAAAGCGTTTATGGCTGGACTTCTTATTTAATCTGTCATTGGTGCTGTAGCGCACACCCTTTGCCTGTGCTAGACATTGGCTGACACTGTTGCTTTTTAAACAATGTATTTAAGAAAACTTTCTTTTGTAAATTTCTATGTTGGAAAATTTTTTTTAACTCCCTCCCCCCCCCCCCCCCCAATAAGATCTATGCAATCATTTTTACTGTATGACCAGGGCAGTTGGAAATACAATTGTGAAATATTTTCATTATCTACATTCAGGCATATTTTTCCCTCTGATTTACACCTAGATGAGACCAGTCCAGATCAATTGCAGACCTGTGATCTGCTGTCAGTGGCCACTAACGATACAATCTGGCAAATGATCATTTACAAAGGATTTATTCGTATGAATGATTGGAAATGGGACCACTAATGGACAAAAATCTCCAACTAATCTGATCAGATTAATGAAAGCAATCCAATTTTCAGATGGAATTGGATAGGTTTTTGTTCATTAGTGGTCCCAAAAGATTATTTATGATTGTAAATACAAATGACTCTTTGTAAACAATCGTTCGGCAAATTATCATTAGTGGCCATCTTTACACTGCAGATCTTATGGCATCTGGTTTCTTCGTTACAAGCTTTGTACATGGAGTCCACTTAGGTTCGGTTAAAGGACACCTGAACTGAGGGATGTGGATATATACTTTTAAACCATACACATTGCCTGGCTGCCCTGCTGACCCTCTGCCTCTAATACTTTGCCATAGACCCTGAACAAGCATGCAGAGCAGATGTTTGACTGGGTTAGCTCAGTGCTTGTTTCAGGTGTGTGATTCAGCCACTACTGCAGCCAAAGAGATCAGCAGGACTGCCAGGCAACTGGTATTGGTTTAAAGGAAATACATTTGGGAGCCTCCCATATCCTGCTCAGTTCAAGTGTCTAGTAGCAGCCAATCAGCTTCTGGCTGCCCTCCATTTCCATAAGTTTTTGGAACAAATCATCACTTTTCCATATGTGACGCTAGTTCTGTTCCTTTTCTACCGTTGTAACGCTGTTTTCCATTGATATCTAGCAATGTACTGTATCATAATGTATACATTATGAAGCACTTGCGTTTCTAAGCCCACACTGAGAATCTCCTATAAGAATAATAGCAAATGTGCGGCAGAACCAGATTTCTTGTATCATTTCCTCAGAACATGATGGGGGAAACCTAGTTGCTGTGGACAATATCTCCACCTTCGAAGCAGCTTTCATAAGACAGCCCATGTGGACTTGGACTCATTAGTCCTTATTCAATTTTTCACCTTAGTTTTCTCCTTCTCTTTAAAATAACTTTTTTCAGCACTCTGCAATGAAAAGGTAGGTGAAAAACGATCATAATCATTTTGTATGTGTTCTTGCTTGCGGCTTAAAGTAAACCCAAGCCAAAGCTCGATTCAAAATAGGCCATTACCCTGAAGAGAGGGAAGCCTCCGGATCCTATTGAGGCTTCCCTCTGTGGTCCGCAGTTCCCTTAATGCTGAGCTTGGCTTCCTGATTCATGGCAGCGCAGTAGACTGCTCTGGCTTACTGCGGGCTCACGTGTCTACTGCGCTGCCATGAATCAGGAAACTGCACGGCCCCAATATGATTAGCGACAATACCTTGAAGCTAATCTTCGCGCTCAGCGACAAGGGACATCAGAGCGGTGAGGGAAGCCTTAATAGGATCCTGAGGCTTCCCTCTCTTTAGGTATCTTACTTTGTACCCAAGCTTTGGCTGGGGTACACTTTAAAAGACATTTTATTGATTAGGTGTGAAAATATCACCTAGAAGAAAACGTAGGAGAAATATTGAATAGGGACCATCCAGGCCCATATGCAATTATTTTTTTCGCCTGAGTTTTCTCCTAGGAGAATTTTTTTGTCTTTTTATTTAGAATAACTTATCAGCATATTGCAAATCAAAAAGATCCAAAAAGTAGATGAAAAAGTACTCCAAAATTATTTTAAGTATTTTCTTGCTTGGTGATTTTACAAGGCATCACGTTGGAGAAAACTCAGGATAAAAGTTAATTGCATATGGGCCCCAGTCTGCTACTGTCACCTTTCTCTAATCTACCACAGCAGACCTTAGAAACGGCTGTTTCCCTGTTGTTATCCTCCGTTAGTTTATCACATTGAGTGAGTTGGAGCAGACATGCAGCCAATGAATTCTGACCTGCATACCTGTTCTGTGTCTCTGAACTATCACAACGCTGTGTTTTCACCGGCAGGAAAAGAATAAGTTGTAAAAATATTTGGTAAACCATTGTAAAATGTTGTACAGAATTTCTTTGAAATGTTTTTTTTTTAATAAACATTCATTTTCTAGAATGACAGTAATGCAACTGATTCCATGACATATCATTGCATCTTATTTTAAAAATGCAACCTACGTTCAGTTAACACAGCTTTATTTTCCTCCTAATTAAAATCTCATCATTAAAGTTTATTACAGTAGAAATATTCAACGACTTTTGTGTCTTATTTTCCTTTCAACATGTATGTAAGGTGCCAATGCACAGCAATTTAGTCACTTGATAGAACTGGAAAACAAAAGTTTGCTTTCTTAAAACAAAGTACAGTACAGACCAAAAGTTTGGACACAGCTTCTCATTCAAAGAGTTTTCTTTATTTTTATTATTATTTTTATGACTATGAACATTGTAGATTCACACTGAAGGCATTCAAACTATGAATTAACACATGTGGAAGTATAGTACATAACCAAAAGGTGTGAAACAACTGAAAATATGTCATATTCTAGGTTCTTCAAAGTAGCCACCTTTTGCTTTGATTACTGATTTGCACACTCTTGGCATTCTCTTGATGAGCTTCAAGAGGTAGTCACCTGAAATGGTCTTCCAACAGTCTTGAAGGAGTTCCCAGAGATGCTTAGCACTTGTTGGCCCTTTTGCCTTCACTCTGCGGTCCAGCTCACCTCAAACCATCTCGATTGGGTTCAGATCTGGTGACTGTGGAGGCCAGGTCATCTGGCGCAGGACCCCATCACTCTCCTTCCTGGTCAAATAGCCCTTACACAGCCTGGAGGTGTGTTTGGGGTCACTGTCCTGTTGAAAAATGATGGTCCAACTAAATGCAAACCGGATGGAATAGCATGCCTCTCCAAGATGCTGTGGTAGCCTTGCTGGTTCAGTATGCCTTTAATTTTGAATAAATCCCCAACAGTGTCACCAGCAAAGCACCATCACACCACCTCCTCCATGCTTCACGGTGGGAACCAGGCATGTAGAGACCATCCGTTCACCTTTTATGCGTCGCACAAAGACACAGTGGTTGGAATAAAAAATCTCAAATCTGGACTCATCAGACCAAAGCACAGATTTCCACTGGTCTAATGTCCATTCCTTGTGTTCTTTAGCCTAAACAAGTCTCTTCTGCTTGTTGTCTGTACTTAACAGTGGTTTCCTAGTAGATATTCTACCATGCAGGCCTGATTCACACCGTCTCCTCTTAACAGTTGTTCTAGAGATGTCTGCTGCTAGAACCCTGTGTGGCATTGACCTGGTCTCTAATCTGAGCTGCTGTTAACCTGCGATTTCTGAGGCTGGTGACTCGGATGAACTTATCCTTCGCAGCAGTGGTAACTTTTTGGTCTTCCTGGGGAGGTCCGCATGTGAGCCAGTTTCTTTGTAGCAATTAATAGTTTTTGAGACTGCACTTGGGGACACTTTCAAATTTTTCCCTGTTTTTCGGACTGACTGACCTTAATTTCTTAAAGTAATGATGGCCACTTGTTTTTCTTTACTAAGCTGCTTTTCTCTTATCGTCCTTCAGGATGGCTTCCTCCCGACAGGAGACTGACCCACCCCTGAAAGAAAATGGGCAATAATTAAATGAACTAATCAGGCCCCAGCCCATATAAGCTCCCCCTCCTCTCTACCACACTAGTTTTTGGACTGTTTCCCTTCTCCCAAGGACTACAGGCTGTTAGGGACACAGGATGGGGGAGCCTGTGTGGCACCTGTCTATAATTGAGTGTTCATTTTCTATGTGTTTATCCGGCTGCAGGGGATTTTTTGTGTGAGAATTCTAGATGGCCAAGTATGGTGATATAATTACTCTTTGGCCATTTGCCTTCCGGAACCCTGTGGAGTGAAGGAGGGTCCTGCAGCTGCCGTCTCCCTGCAGCATGGGTAGCGTCTGGGGACGCTTTTTAATGCATGTGTACCTAGTCCGGATTTCCAGAGACAGTTCAGGCTGCCCTTCATGCGGCGCGGCGTCTTCCGCATTCAGCATGTGGGTCAATGACGTTGCGGCGCCTAGACCCTCCTCCCTGTGTGACATAGTAGTCGCCGATAGGCGAACGGCCCGCCTATAGGAGGAAGACATTCTTCTCCACATGCGATTGGCGTCTTCCGTGTTCGGAGGCGCCTGAGCGGGAGGAGGCATAGAGGGCGGCACCACGCCGGCTGGGAAGCACTCAGAATATTAATCCGCAGGATGCGGATTGGGCAGCAGATAGCGTTTGCTGGCTGATGTCAGCAGGGGAGGCGGTGCTGGCCCTGATGTGCACTAGTTTTAAAGGCATGGATTACTACACGCTAAGCTGGATGGACAGCATGGAGCTATCGGAAGCTGTACCTGAAGCTGTTAACCACCCTGGCGTTCTGATTAAATCGCCAGGGTGGCTGCGGGAGGGTTTTTTTTAAATAAAAAAAAAACTATTTCATGCAGCCAACTGAAAGTTGGCTGCATGAAAGCCCACTAGAGGGCGCTCCGGAGGCGATCTTCCGATCGCCTCCGGCGCCCAGAATAAACAAGGAAGGCCGCAATGAGCGGCCTTCCTTGTTTTGCTTATATCGTCGCCATAGCGACGAGCGGAGTGACGTCATCGACGTCAGCCGACGTCGTGACGTCAGCCGCCTCCGATCCAGCCCTTAGCGCTGGCCGGAACTTTTTGTTCCGGCTACGCTGGGCTCAGGCGGCTAGGGGGGCCCTCTTTCGCCGCTGCTCGCGGCGAATCGCCGCAGAGCGGCGGCGATCAGGCAGCACACGCAGCTGGCAAAGTGCCGGCTGCGTGTGCTGCTTTTTATTTCATCAAAATCGGCCCAGCAGGGCCTGAGCGGCAGCCGCTGGCGGTGTTGGACGAGCTGAGCTCGTCCAGACCGCTCAGCTGGTTAAGCAGTCTGTGTATGCACCTGAGCAGGCTGTGAATGCTCCACAGGTACTGGGACTCCTCTCCCTCAAGATACTCTAGCTTTATGTTATCTTATGAAGGTTGTCTGTTTGTGTTTTTTCAGGTGGCGAAGCACTCTGATAAAAAAAGTGTAGGAAATGTGATAATTTACCATCTGGGTATAAGAGATCTCAGTGTGTAGATTGCACAGCTAAACAGGCCTCTACCTCATCTACCCCTGTTGATACAAATGCTACCAATAGAGCCATGTTAGTCCTTATGAATGCTATGAAGGCTGATCTGGCTACTACATTTGCTGCATTAAGGTCAGTCCTTCCGGTTCCAGTGCAGCCTGTATCTGAGCTGCAGGGGTCTCAGCAGCTATCCCAGGGATACCTTCTTTTCAGGGTAGACACTCTATTACAATCATTTGATAATGTGTTATCTGGTTTTGTGTCTCAGCCTCTATCGCAGAGTTTACCTCCTGCTCAGTTACCTGGATAGGATTCTCAGATAGGGGGTATAGAGACAATATCGGAGGAAGAGGATGAGGAGTTCATGGAGAAGGGGGAGGCCAGGGACTCTGATGTATCTCCCGAGTCTGGACCTTCTAGAACCTCGCAATACTTAGTGTGCTGAGGATACTTTGGAATTGTTAAAGGCCATTTATGACTGAACAGATTCCTGAGACCGCACCAACGACCTCTGCGCAAGATGAGATTTATGGAGGGTCAGCCAACTAAATGCTTCCCTGTACATTCTGCTATTAAGCATATTATCTCATCACAGTGGGAAGATTCGGAAAGGAAATTGTTCATTCCTAGGTCTTTCAAGAGATGTTTCCCCTTTGAGGAAGGTCAGGTTCCATGGGCCAAATGTCCAAGGCTTGATGCTCCTCTGGCGCAGTATTCCAGAGGGACTGACCAAGAAGCATTTAGTGGAGGTTACTGCTCACGAGAAAATGTCTTCCTTGTCTGTGATTGTCAGGAACCGGCCAAACGCTCCTTACTGCCACCACTAGCTGTTGCTAGAAACGTCTACTCTGTGGTCGAGTGCTCATGCAATCCGTGTTTTCGTATTCGGGTCAGCTTTGCGCTTAGTCCGAATACGGGAATGCCACGTACGCACAATTGCAATCTTACACTGTAGTGAAGCAAAACCACTAACAGTCGTTCCGAACGATACGGTTAGCCACTCTGCTGTCGAGCTACTCGCACTGGCGTTTTCGTACGTTGGGTCAGCTGCGCGCTTTAGGCCAACGTATGACAAACGCCCCACACACAATGCAATCACAATCTTATACGGTAGTGTCGCTCAATCATACAATCAAGCATGAACTTAGTTACACTTCAGTCTCTTCTAGGCTATGAGTGTTAGTTTAGTACAGCAGAAGTCAAACTTATTAACGATTTAATATTCCAGAGAAAAATGGAACAATGCAGAAAATATATACAAAAGATTACAAAAATAAACAGAGTTAACAGACTCGTCGTAACCCTACTACCGGTAAATAGCGGGTCCTTTTCTTGCCATAATAATTCTAACAGTCTATTCAGTAGGACTATCAGCTGTGTAGCCACCTGACTTCTCCACAACGCAACTGATGGTCCCAACCCCATTTATAAGGCAAGAAATCCCACTTATTAAACCTGACAGGGCACACCTGTGAAGTGAAAACCATTTTAGATGACTACCTCTTGAAGCTCATCAAGAGAATGCCAAGAGTGTGCAAAGCAGTAATCAAAGCAAAATATGGCTACCTTGAAGAACCCAGAATATGACATTTTCAGTTGTTTCACACTTTTTGGTTATGTACTATACTTTCACTATACTTCCACATGTTAATTCATAGTTTGAATGCCTTCAGTGTGAATCTACAATGTTCATAGTCATAAAAATAAAGAAAACTCTTTGGATGAGGTGTGTCCAAACTTTTGGTATGTACTGTATTTGCGATAATTCAGGTTGGAGTGAGCTTGAGATGGCTACAAGTGCATCACTAGCTTCTAAGGGCAACAATGGTTGATTTGCATATTTTAGCAAACCAGAGCCGGGACAAGGTCCTCCAGCACCCAAGGCTGAGACACCAAAGTGCGCCCCTCCATCCCTCCCACCCCAGCTGTCACACACTGATTGCTATTAGACTAAGAGGTGCCCCACGGCCCCCAACCTCCGCAGCACCTTAATCTCTATCTGGTTTGCAGTCATTGTCATCTATTCCCTTATCTTATTTTTCTTTGCTTCAAACACAATAGTGGAATGATAGATGAATGAGTTGTGCGCCCCCTCCTACACTGCGCCCTGAGGCTGGAGCCTCTCTTGCCTCGGTCCGACCCTGCAGCAAATACCTCCAGATCCGCTGTAATGCAATGTGTCAGCTTGTTGATAGAAAAGCCAAAATAATCCAACATGCATACAGACTGTTTGACTGATTTATCCTCATCAGCGCATGGCTTGGATTAATGTGGTTCTATAGAGTAGGACTTGAAAGACCCAGAGGTACAGACTAACCAGCAAGCTCATGGTGAACCATAACTCATTGGACTGTGTGGGGGGCTACAATGGTCCAAAAAGGCCCCTTACTAAAATGCTATGGAAAACATGTTTGCTTTTTTAAAATGAAGTATTTGCGATATTTGATAGGTTCATTTGTAGCTGAATTATTGCAAATTTCCTTCTGTGTTAAGAAGGGAAATTTCACCTAGCATTGCTTATTAGTAGAAGGGCTTTTTGGTCTCTTATCCCCCTATACATTCCTAGTGGTTTGGGTCACCCTGATCTGCTTGGTTTCTCCAATATTTGATAGAACTGAAGACATCTAGATGTGAAAAACTTGTTTAAAATTAAATCAGGAATCAGCCTAGCAATGCCACCAGCCTGGCCACTCTTTTCATGCTGAAATCTATCGGGTATCTTTATGTGGTGTATGAGCAGGCAACAGTTTATCAACTCACAATTATTTAAAGGACAACTGTAGTGAGAGGTCTGTGGAGGCTGCCATATTTATTTCCTTTTAAAGAGACTCTGAAGTCCTTTTTTTTTAACCTGCTTTTGTTATGTAATTCTTTTCAGCATGATTGCCCAAGTAGAATTGCCACATCCCCACATTTCTTGTATTCAGGTATTGTCATTTTGCTGTATGTCAACCCTAAACATTATCCGTAACCTAAACTAATGTCCAGCGCTGTGTAATGTTTATAAATAAATACATCCACGTGGCAGATGGGTGATTACAGAGGAAACGACCTGCAAAGAGATTATGCTGCCCTGGAGAGGCAGAGCTTTGAGCTGTAGCTCTGTCTCTCTGCACTTGGTCTCCACAGATCTCCGCCTTCTCCCCGCCCCTCTCAGTGAAAGAAGACAGAGGGGTGGGGAGAGGCTGCGATCAGCAGAGATTGACTGGAGGAGGCAGAGCTACAGTGTAAAGCTCTGCCTCCTTCGCAGTCAATATCTGTCTCTCCCCGCCCCTCTGTCTCCTTTCACTTCTTTCAGAGCGTAAAACTCTGCCTCTTCAAGGAATTAAACCCTGCGAGTCCTGGAGCTTTGCAGGGCTATTCCTATGTAAATCATTCATCTGCTGCAGGGATGCAGCGATTCTACTTGGGCAATCATGCTGAAGAGGATTAGCTTACAAAAGCAGGTAAAAAAAAATAAGACTTCAGAGTGTCTTTAAGCAATACCAGTTGCTTGGCTATCCTGTTGATCCTCTGCTGCCAATACTTATAGCCATAGACCCTGAACAAGCATGCAGCATATCAGGTGTTTCTGACAGGATTAGCTGCATGCTTATTTCTGGTGTTATTCAGACACTACTGCTGCCAGGCGACTGGTATTGTTTAAAAAGAAATACATATGTAAGCCTCCACATACCTCTCACTACAGTTGTACTTTAATGCAGTCAAGATACTGATCCAACATTTCATATCCACATATGGGCCCTTCCTCAAAGTATCACAGCTCAAATTATAGCAGAGCAAGGAGTCTGTACAGGTCTCAGCCTGTAAACAGTCACCCAGGGTATCCGTGCTCAATCCCTTCAGCCAGCAACCATTATGCACACATACAGTATATTCTTATGCAATAATAAAAAAAATCAAATGTTTACAGTATAAATCTAGCTACAGTAGAATCTTGTTATAGTAAACTTTCCACAAGTCCCAGCAAATGCACATTTTTTTATATACAATGTATGACAAATTCTGATAAAGAACACTTCTGGTATAGTAAACTACTTGGCCAGGTCCCTTAGAGTTTATTATAAAGGGATTCAACTGTATAACATTTTTTAGTCATTTTGGCTAGTAAGGTTTAGTTAAGTAAATTTCCTTTGGTTCCTGTTCCAAGTGACACCACAGGAAGCAAGGGAATTTCTGCAATGGGGTCACACACTACAGTGGGAAAGCCTCAAAAACTAGTTTTTTTGCAAAGTGTTCGTGCCTTGCTGCCCACACCTCTATCACTGTACACAAAAAATGAGGGGAAAATCACATCAGTAGGGCAGCAGTCCACTTGCGTGTTGCTTGCCACACAGGTGGCTGTGCAGATCCTATTTATTTATGATGAACTGGATTGCACTGCGTTATGTACCCTGCAAAAAAAAAAAATCTATCCAGCTCCAAGACTGGCTTGGTTATGGAAATAAGACACAAAGATAAGAAATCAGTTTTATTAGAAATTTAAAATTCAGTTATCAATATGAGTTGATCATAAGATCTAACGTCTAAAATTCTATTACAATACAGGAATATAATTAGTTTAAAAATTGATGGATATCAGTAACTGGGGTGATTGTTTCCTGACACATGTAAAACGAATGCAGTAGAGAGGGCTTATGTTATTGCACTACCCTATTACCAGTTATTCCTTCATATGAAAGCAGTGGTAAAGTCAAATGAGACAAAACAACCCAACATAAATCAGTCACAGTAATAACATTAAAAGTCTAAGGTTACAGTCACACTGGTGTTTTGCATTGAACAATAACATAGCAAACAAAATCAATTATATTGAACAATAACATAGCAAACAAAATCAATTATATTGTAATGGGTATGTTCACACTGGTGCAATGGAATCACACAAGGCATGCTATGCTATGCTGTACTGTACTGGCCAGCAAGTGCATTTACAGTTGCAGTGAAGCTTTTCATGGACTAGGTGTCACATTATGTGAAATTCACTTCTATTCCAATCCTATTTTCACAGGGTGTGAAACTAGCCATATTCCCTGCAATATGGTTATGTAGCTATTATTCATAGAAGGGTTGGTAAACATTGTGTTAGTCTAGTTAAGTCATCTGCAAATGTGGCCCTCCAGCTGTTAAAGTGAACTAGAGACAAAGCACCCTCGTGTTTTACCATATATATCAGTGGGAACATTAGAGAAAACATCTACCCTGCTCTGTTTCATGCTTCACTGCTCAGCCTACTTGTTATCAGCCCTGATAAAACCCCGACTGAGCATTCAGTCTGGCTTTGCTCAGGAATCGTTATAGCTGAGTCATTATAGCAGAGCCAGAAGGGGGAAGGCTTGGGCTTGAAAAGACAGACTCAGCAATAAAGATTCCTGAGCAAAGCCAGACTGAATGCTCAGTTGGGGATTTTATCAGGGCTGATAAGCAGGCTGAGCAGTAAAGGATGAAACAGAGAGCAGGGTGTTTTCTCTAAGGTTACCACTGATATATATGGTAAAATACATGAGGGTGCTTTGTCTCTGGTTCACTTTAAGGAACTACAAGTCCCACAATGCATTGCAGGAGTCTGACAGCCACAGTCATGATTCATAAAGGTAAATGCATTGTGGGACTTTAAGTTCCTGAACAGCTGGAGAGTCAAGTTTGCATATCACTGGTCTAGTTCAAGGGATCCAGCAGGAAACCTCATAGGGAAAGTCACTAACATGATTGACAACACCCTCTCAAACTGCTAGGTTTCAGATGGGTTGTAGTAAACTACACCCACACTATCTGGCCAATCACAACTCTTCAAGCTGTAGTTGGAGAACTGTTCCCTATGAGGTTTCCTGCTGGGTCCTCTAAAGCAGACTAGCACCAATGTAACAGGCACTGCCGGGTTCAATTTATTCTTGTCGCAGGGTGAAGCCAAAAAACAGCTCACCCTGTTCCGCACAAACCTCAGGCCCATGCGGATTGCTTCTCCACTTCTGAGTTTTAGCAATTAAGGGGGACAACAATTCAGGCACCAGCTATGACCAGCGGCCAACTTTCTCTAAAAATGGTTTTACTAATTTGTGCGGCTATTCCAACAGAATAGATCGTACTGCTAATGTGCCAGTGCATAAGTACCACTGCAATATAATTGCACTTGAATGGATACAGTGTGAAAGGACTCTGTTATGGCTCCATATCTGTTTTTCAGCTCTATATAAAACATTTATTTCAGCACCCAACAAAAAAAAAATGAACGGAAATTAAAGGAAAGAAAATTATTGAAGTTCTGTGAATCGAGCCCTTTTTTTTTTCCTGTTAAGATGGTTCTGTTAATGAGGTCAAGCATAGTCAATAATAACTCTTTACATAACCAACAACTCCCCCCTGCACGACTGACTGAGTTTATCAATTTCAGATAACAGACACTGTTGGCAGTAAAAAAAAAAAAAAATCACCTGTCCTGCCACTGCACCTCCTCCCATGTCTGGGGTCTTTAGTCCATGCCCCATTCTGGTGTGTTCCTCTCTCAGTGTCATGTAGCATAACCCAGAGTTCAAACACTATAGAGGTATGGCATGTATGCTACCGGACCTCTAGTGTTCAAACTTTGACGGCACAAGGTACCCATCAATGATACAATCTTGATCATACAATATTACCACATTAAACAGACACTGAAGCAAAAAAAAAAATTGATGACATTTTTATGTGTAGTATAGCTAAGAAATAAAACATTAGGAACAGAGACAGAAGTCTAATATTGTTTCCAGTACAGGAATAGTTAAATTCCAGTTATCTATGCAAAAGAGCCATTGAGCTCCACAACTTTCAAAGTTGCAGATAGCTCTGTCTTCTGAAGCTTGTTATCAACTGTCAGTCGTATCTTCTCTCTCTGCAAAGGACAGGTCAATAGTTCACTGGCATGCTCTGTAAAATCATTTAGAATGCAGAGTAGTGTGTAAACTGCAAATATTAGAGAATGATGCAATGTTATAAAAAAACAACTATATAACTGAAAATAAAAAAAATATTTTTTGTTGCTACTAATGTTCTAGTAATGATCCGTACTACACATACAATTCATTATATCATAATTATTTTTCCGCTTCGGTGTCTTAAATAATATGGGGTACTACATTTTGAATGTATATTTACTCAGTTTCCCTCTTACACAGGTTTGGTAAAAATGTATTTTCACTGGGCACCATTAGGGTTTTTACATGTGGAAAACATACAGTGTGTAAGAAGGATTCACCACAAGACAGGCAGGAATGGCACAGGAAATTGGGTGCACCATGTGACGCCATAGGCCATAATGTGATTTATGGCACTAGCGATGCTCAGACAGTAATTTGAGCCCCGTTAAAAGACGGGGCTGAAATTACTATAAAAAGAACATCCATGGCAGCCTGGGGGGGGAGGGGGGATGTTATTAGTAATTAACACTGCCAGGACTTTTGCAGGAGCTGGTTGAACAGTTTTTTGGCTTTGCCCTGCATGTAAATTTCCCAACACCTTAATTACATGCATGCATTCACCAGCATTCTGTAACAGTGACACAGCTGCAGACATCGGGGATAATGATGCCTAGTGCAACCACTCAGAAACTTTGTTTCTTTTAACAGTAGAAACTTGATTGGTTGTATCTCCATGACCCATGCTCCAGTTCTCCATGCACTTTTCTTCATAGGTCTGGTTTCCTTCTATTCACATACAGTGGTGTGAAAAACTATTTGCCCCCTTCCTGATTTCTTATTCTTTTGCATGTTTGTCACACTTAAATGTTTCTGCTCATCAAAAACCATTAACTATTAGTCAAAGATAACATAATTGAACACAAAATGCAGTTTTAAATGATGGTTTTTATTATTTAGTGAGAAAAAAAAAAAACTCCAAATCTACATGGCCTTGTGTGAAATAGTGATTGCCCCCCCCCTTGTTAAAAAAATAACTGGTTTATCACACCTGAGTTCAATTTCTGTAGTCACCCCCAGGCCTGATTACTGCCACACCTGTTTCAATCAAGAAATCACTTGAGCTATCTGACATAGAGAAGTAGACCAAAAGAACCTCAAAAGCTAGACATCATGCTAAGATCCAAGGAATTCAGGAACAAATGAGAACAAAAGTAATTGAGATTTATCAGTCTGGTAAAGGTTATAAAGCCATTTCTAAAGCTTTGGGACTCCAGTGAACCACACTGAGAGCCATTATCCACAAATGGCAAAAACATGGAACAGTAATGAACCTTCCAAGGAGTGGCCGGCCGACCAAAATTACCCCAAGAGCGCAGAGAAAATTCATCTGAGAGGCCACAAAAGACCCCAGGACAACATCTAAAGAACTGCAGGCCTCACTTGCCTCAATTAAGGTCAGTGTTCACGACTCCACCATAAGAAAGAGACTGGGCAAAAACCAGCCTGCATGGCAGATATCCAAGGCGCAAACCACTTTTAAGCAAAAAAAGAAAATAAAAAAAAAATTAAGGCTCGTATCAATTTTGCTAAAAAAAAACCATCTCAATGGTTGCCAAGACTTTTGGGAAAATACCTTGTGGACCGACGAGACAAAAGTTGAACTTTTTGGAAGGTGCATGTCCCGTTACATCTGGCGTAGAAGTAACACAGCATTTCAGCAAAAAAACATACCAACAGTAAAATTTGGTGGTGGTAGTGTGATGGTCTGGGGTTGTTTTGCTGCTTCAGGACCTGGAAGGCTTGCTGTGATAGATGGAACCATGAATTCTACTGTCTACCAAAAAATCCTGAAGGAGAATGTCCGGCCATCTGTTCGTCAACTCAAGCTGAAGCGATCTTGGGTGCTGCAGCAGGAAAATGACCCAAAACACACCAGCAAATCCACCTCTGAATGGCTGAAGAAAAACAAAAAGAAGACTTTGGAGAGGCCTAGTCAAAGTCCTGACCTGAATCCTATTGAGATGTTGTGGCATGACCTTAAAAAGGCGGTTCATGCTAGAAAACCCTCAAATAAATCTGAATTACAACAATTCTGCAAAGATGAGTGAGCCAAAATTCCTCCAGAGCGATGTAAAAGACTTGTTGCAAGTTATCGCAAACGCTTGATTGCAGTTATTGCTGCTAAGGGTGGCCCAACCAGTTATTAGGTTCAGGGGGCAATTTCTTTTTCACACAGGGCCATGTAGGTTTTGAGTTTTTTTTCTCACTAAATAATAAAAACCATCATTTAAAACTGCATTTTGGGTTCAATTATGTTATCTTTGACGAATGGTTAACGGTTTTTGATGAGCAGAAACATTTAAGTGACAAACATGCAAAAGAATAAGAAATCAGGAAGGAGGCAAATAGTTTTTACACCACTGTACTTGCATTAGCTACAGTGGGCCATATGCAATTTACTTTTTCTCCTGAGTTTTCTCCTAGGTGATATTTTAAAACTTGTCAATAAAATCCCCTTTAAACCACCAGCAAGCAAGAAAATACTCAAAATAATTTTGCAAGTACCTTTTCATCTACTTTTTAGTACTTTTTCATTTGTAAAATGCTGAAAAGTTATTTAAAAAAAAAAGAAGTTGAAAAATTATCTCCTATGAGAAAACTTAGGTGAAAAAGTGAATTGCATATGGCCCAGTGTAAGCAACAGCTTAGTGTGGGTGGCATGCATACTTATGCATGGAGGCACCAGTGGGTGGCAGCTTAGTGCGGTGGTTGCAGTGTGCATGCTGCACACACAATTCTTTTGAGGATTAGGACATTCCCTGCAATAGTATAGTTGATAGATGTCATGGCAGCTGTTTATGTTGGAAATTCTTCACAGACTTCAGGTATAACTATAGGAAGATGTAGATTTGTTTTTTGTTTTATACAGAAAACAGAATCAGAATGGGATGTAGAAGACCAGTGAGCAAAACAGCAGAGACGCAACACAGGACCAGTTCCTGTACAGAGAATATTTATTGCTAGCTCAAAAATACTTCCTCTCCCAGCTATTGATTATTGCATTGTTCATCACTCATGCCTGTAATCTGAATATTCAGTATGTATTTTCTTCCCCTTGCAGCAACAAAATAAAGTTATAAATGCTAATTAATATTTTCTGCTCCCCTTCCCACTAGACTTCCGTACACATTTTAAAGTGAACGGCCGGACTAAAAATCGACTGAGCAGCACTGAAAAGGCCAAGTGTTTCTTTAACAGTTTCACAGCATCAGAACTTTGTTTCTCTTATACAAGCCTCATTGTTAGCTGCACAGAAGAAAACTGCCTGGGCTTTTTTCCCCTGATGCTGTGCAAAGCATGATGGGATTTCTGATGTGGTTGTTCTCGTTCTGCGGTTTTGGTGTAATTTTTTTTTGTGGACATTTTTAATTTGACATTTGAAGCCTAGCGTGTGCAGCTGGGAGGGGTAATCAGGACACAGGACAGTTGGAACTGTGTCTCTTGCTCCCTGTCACCTCCTTTCAACCAAAAATATGGCTGCCCCCTTGAATCACAAACATTTGCCTGTTCTTTTAAAACAGGATGGGTAAGAGATTATATTACCTATCTAATCTAATTAACATAACTAATGTAACTTGATGACAGTATGTTTGTTTAGGCTGAAGTTCCCCTTTAAGCAAAACTCCAAAGTACCAGAATGTTAATGTGAATAAACCTTTGCTGCTCCTTCTCATGTCCCAATGAGGAGTACAAATAGTCAATAAGATGCAAATAATTTAATGCAAACTATGTGTAGCTTGCAATTTGGCCAATCCAATTTAACTGGAAATAAAGTCAATTGGCCCAGTTCAAAGCTAGATACAATTTTCATTTCATGGACCATCTAAATGTAGAGTAAGCTCACCAGAGCAAACTCCACTTCCCTCTATTGCTCTCTACTACATGAAGTGTGTTGAAGGGCAGCTGACCAGCAGGTTACCCTCACATAACAGCTCAAGACATAATTTTAAAACTTAGTGGTGATCACATGACCACCACTGTTTTCATTCTTATGTGACACTCACTTTTACAGCATTAAAGAAGTGTCAAGTGTTTTTTTTTTTATATTCAGCTTTAAAATACAGATAGTCTTAAACCAGGTTTGTATACAGCAATATTTTATCCTGCAATCTTTAACCATTTCAGCCCGCGGGAATTTTTCACCTTATGCATCAGAGCAATTTTCACCTCCCATTCATTCGCTAATAACTTTATCACTACTTATCACAATTTATTGATCTATATCTTGTTTTTCCGCCACTAATTAGACTTTCTTTGGGTGGTACATTTTACTAAGAATTATTTTTTTATAAATGCATTTTAACAGGATTAATCTCGGTTATTATACCATTTAAATGTTGTCCCTATCACAATGTATGGCGCCAATATTTTATTTGGAAATAAAGGTGCATTGTTTCCGTTTTGCGTCTATCACTATTTACAAGCTTATAATTTAAAAATGTTCGTAGTATACCCCCTTCAAATGCAAATTAAAAAGTTCAGACCCTTAGGTAACTGTCTTTTTTTATATTATATATTTTTTTTCCCATTAAAAATTTTATTTGGGTAATATTTTGGTGTGGGAAATAAACAGTTAATTTTTAATGTTGTTATGTGTAAATTGTAATGTAAAAAATATTTAGATGTAGTTTTACTGTTTGGCCACAAGATGGCCACCTTCAGTTTTTTTTTCCCCTTGTGCTTCTCGCTAAGCGGAAGTACAAGGGGGATGCGGAAATTTTGACGTGCAGAAAGACTGAAGCCTCTTGTAAGAGCGCTTCGTTTTTTTGGCAGGGGACAGGGATCGGTGATTGGGAACCATCTTCCCGTTCACTGATCCCAGGGCTACCAGGGGATACCGCGATCGCGCGCGGCACCGCAGCAGAGCAGCCGCCCGGACGTGAGCTTCACGTCCGGGCGGCAGAAATGGTTAAGCAAACCTGAACTGAAAATTAAAAGTTAAAATAAACAAACTCCATACATACCTGTGTAGTCTACTTATCAATTTCTTTCTCCTCTACCACATCCTGTTTGTTCACTGTGTTCAATGGAATTCTCCGTCCTTCATTTTAAAAATGGATATGACCTTGTAACAGCTTTTGGTTCAGCACATTCTTAACCTGCTGAGCGGTCTGGACGAGCTCAGCTCGTCCAACACCGCCAGAGGCTGCCGCTCAGGCCCTGCTGGGCCGATTTCAACCAAATAAAAAGCAGCACACGCAGCCGGCACTTTGCCAGCCGCGTGTGCTGCCTGATCGCCGCTGCAGCGCGGCGATCCGCCGCGTGCAGCGGCGAAAGAGGGTCCCCCCAGCCGCCCGAGCCCAGCGTAGCCGGAACAAACAGTTCCGGCCAGCGCTAAGGGCTGGATCGGAGGCGGCTGACGTCAGGACGTCGGCTGACGTCCATGACGTCACTCCGCTCGTCGCCATGGCGACGAGGGAAGCGAAACACGGAGGGCCGCTCATTGCGGCCTTCCGTGTTATCTCTTGCCGCCGGAGGCGATCGGAAGATCGCCTCCGGAGCGCCCTCTAGTGGGCTTTCATGCAGCCAACTTTCAGTTGGCTGCATGAAATAGTTTTTTTTTTATTTAAAAAAAACCCTCCCGCAGCCACCCTGGCGATTTAATCAGAACGCCAGGGTGGTTAAACTATATTATTGCCCATATGAGCCATAGGGAGACACGGACATTACCTTGTACATCAGTTGTCCTTTCAGTTATAACTGACAGAAACTGATATTTCAGTTCTGACAAAATCTAGTCAGAACTTGAAGGGAATGCTAGAAGACAATGGTGATCTTCTGAGAGGAACAGACGAGGAGGTAAGTATGTAATATTCATTTGCAGGTACATCATGTGTTTGTTTTAAATAATATTACTCGGTTCAGATTCCATTTAAGAGTGCTGCTTTAAAAGTAATCCTGAAACAAACCTAGGTAATACCATATGTAATAAAAACTACTTAATCATAGGATGCCTACTTAACTGCAGGTCTAAATTTTAAGTAGCTGCATGTGTAATAAAAAAAATGGGAACATGAGAGTTAGGAGCGCAAAGCTTCTGAGCATCCCTATTGCTAAGTGAAGCCATCCATCACATTTAAAACCAATTAGGACACCTGAAAGGCTGAAGGGGAGGGACTTCCTGGTGACAGTTAACAACAGTACTCTTTTGCATATCATTTTCCGGTGTGTAGCTCTGAAACAAAAATAGCTTTATCACGCAGTTTTCATTGAAGGTAACGTTACAATCACTAGCATCTGTTTATATTACTCAGGTTTACTTCTGAGCCAGTTCAAGCAACAATAAAAACGTACGCACATTGCAAACCCTGAAAAGTTTGATTTTAAAGTATTGAATAAAAGATAAAAATACAACCCCTTAAAAAATGGTGCAAATGTAAGAAAGGTGTATTAATGGACTAATTGGTGCTATCACAGTAACAAGATTCTATATTTCATGCAGAGGAGACTTTTTTTTCTGGTGGGCTTAAGATATAATTTGCCTGAACTGATTTGCAATAGTGGTGGTCACGTCTATGAGAACTAATGGAAAAGCATGTGATAGGTTTAATCAGCTGATAGATTTGTAAAGCTCTAATTTGCTCTGAGCACATCCTGCTTTAGCACATGATCATAACTAGCAAATCAGAGACTTACATATCTATCACCTGATCAGACCTATCACATACGTCTCTGTGAGTTCTAGAAATGACCATCACTAATCTGGAATTATAGTCCTCTTTGACACAATGTATAAGATGAGGCCCACTATGGCCAAGTTACCTTAATCCCTAATAGAGGGTCACTCCATAGTGTCGGATATTATTACAGCACTGATGGCTTTGTAATGGATGCCGATGTTGCATGTGACCTGAATCAACTCGAAGCAATGGAGAAAAATGCAAAAAAGGCTCCTGTAGCCACACTTTCTTCAAGAAGCAAAAATGATCAAAACTGTACCCAGAGTAATGAAGATAAATCTTCCACCATAGTGGAGATATAGCTCTGATGGCTGAAGCAGCACATTTTAACAAATGCCCCTTTAAGTTTTATATTCCCTCATTATTTTGGCACATTTTCTCTCCAGTGATCAGGTTCTGTTTTTCCTCCTGTCCTCAAAAAGGCTCCTCAGCATGTACACCTGCATGACAGACACGACCACCATAACTAGTAGATTGACCGTTGACCAGAAGTTCACCCTGTCATAGTTGCTCTCTTGGATGTTGCGGTCACGTGCCTCAAAGGCCTTCAGCAGAGTCTGGATTTGGAGACTTTTGCCCAGTCTTCCTTTCACACTGTTAATGGTTTCCTGAAGGGGAGAAGATATAAAGACAGAAGCAGTGAGATAAACATCATTGATAAGAGTGTTGCCATGTAGGGTTGGCATTTGTTGAGTTTGATTCTTAAAATGGTAATGATCTGTAAGGATTGACAAGAACATATACAGTGCTGATGAGAATCAGAACTGCTCATTGTCACAAAGACATAGAAATCCACTGATAATATAGTGGTTGGTCCTCTTATTTTTATCATTCAAAAATAACCTAGCAAAAAAAATAAATAAAAATAAAAAATAAATCACCATCCATGGGCAGATCTGTCACATCCTGTACTCTGTGGGCGAAGTGTCCAGATATGGCGACCCAATGATTGCATGTGGTGAGCCTGTCTGACTTTTGTAATGTGGACCTATCAGAGCTTTGGTTACTGATTTCCACAGTAATTTGCGCATACAGGAATGTGCCAGGACTGAAGAGCAGCAGAGGCTGCCAATTTGGAGACAGTAAGACTGCTCTGCTCAGATGCAGCATTAAGAGGCCCATACACCTAGCGCTTTTTCCGCTGATATACAGCAGATTCGATCACTGTGATCGAATGTGCTGTGAAATCGTTGCGCAAATGATTGATTTCCGTCCGAAATCAATCGTTCCCGTCGAGCTGTCCATGCGGAAGATTTTTCTCGATCGTGGCGTTCGAATGCCCGACACAATACATTGCCTGATCCGGCCGGCGTGTATCCCCACTGTCACCGCTCTTCCGTCTCCGCCCTGGGCTCAGAGTCCAGCAGGCTTCACTTCAGCCTGTCCCGGCAGGAAGTTTAAACAGTAGAGCGCCCTCTACTGTTTAAACTTCCCCGGACAAAAAGAAGTGAAGCCAGCCGGAACCCGGAGCCCAGCGGAGAGGAAGACAGCGGTGGCACGCGCTGGCGGAGCAGGTAATGTATGTATGTGTGTGTGTGGGGGGGGTGGAGCACCACCACAGATTGTGATTGGTTTCAGGCTGAAATCGATTCACAATCTGTTTGCAGTAAAGGCAGCCATACGATCCCTCTCTGATCAGAGAGGGATCTGTTGGTCGAATCTGATGGCAAATCGACCAGTGTATGGCCACCTTTACGCCTGCTACACACCAAGCAGTTTTCACTTCAGATCCTACTTCCGACTGTGAAAATGGTAGGCTGTATGTTTGTTTTTCCCAATCAATTGCCAGTGACCAATCCCAGCTTAAAATCAATCTCTTACTCAATAGTAAGCAGATCAGACATGCTGGAAAATATGATTAAATTACTGGCTATCATTTTATGCATTTATGTTTCTGACTAATTTTCGAACGATATCAAATTGGCAAACGGATTGGAAATCAGATTAAAATTTGGAAAGATCACATGTGCATGCTAGCTTTCTATTATGTCTGATTGATGTAAGATCTGAATATCTGATCACTCCCTGGAATAGAACCTGGAGTGAAAAATGCATGGTGTGTACCAGGCCTTACTATCCTTTCAGTGTAGATCAGTGGGCTTAGGGTAAGGAGTTCGCCGAACCATCAGGAGCTTCATTGTATACGTTAGATTCTCAGCAAAGGCAGTCATTATCGGCCACCCTGGCTAAGTTTAATCTAGAGCATACATACCTTCATGGAATCGTCCGTCAAATAATGCTGCCTCATCATATACTTACCCAGGGTTTCCTCCCGCCCCTTGCAGCCGACATGTCCCTTGCAGCATCTCCGCTCGCAGCTGCCAGCTGAGGATCTCCGCCGGTGCGAGGACCGACCACCTTTTCAGCACGAATGCCGCTGTCAAGACCACGTTGTCCGCAGTGTACTGCACATGTGCAGTAGTTCCCCCTCCGGCCTCATCGCTCCCACGCTGTCCTGACTCCCTGTTTGGCTGCAATTTGCCCTGAGAAGTCCTCCCTTCCCAGGGGCCAACTGTGCATGTGTGGACGGGAGCACAGCTGGCCGGACTGCACCTTTGCCGACTGGAGGATTTTTCAGGGCCAATTGTGGGCGAACGACAGTCAAAAAGAGGACGGCGTGGGAGCGTTCAGGCCGGAGGAAGCCCCAGGTATGTACTGTATATTTTAGCGCTGTGGCCCCATCTCAGGTACAATTTAAAACACACCTCATTCACTCTACACAAGTGGAGATCAATGTGGTGGAGGGTCTCAAGTGCCACCCTTGACCCAGTAAAACAACTGCATAATGTTCTGAGTTGGCCTCCACCGGTTCTGACCTTGTAAACCATCCATGGCTTTGGCAACTGCTATTTTAGTTAAATACTGCTTTTGAGGCCGCCCCCCCCCCCCCCCCCCACACACACACACACACACACACACACACACACACACACACACACACACACACACACACACACACACACACACACACACACACTTTTCACAAGTATTTAGAGGAAACATGACAGTAGCAGACAAAGAGCTAGGCAGCAACCTTACATCTATACTTTACCGAAGACAGAGCTACTGGAGTGACTACCGGTAGTTACTTACAGCGCTGCGTAATATGTTGGCGCTTTATAAATACAATAAATAAATGAATAATAATAAGTGCTAAGAGATGTCTAAGCAAAGAGGTCTATGTTAATTGCAGGTTGTAACGATCGGGGAATTATTTCCGTGGTCAGTGCACAGGACGCGCGCCGACACTGCGGAAATCCTCCATTGTACGAATTGTACGAGTTGAAGCAATGCAGGGCAAGATAGCCCTTAAAGAGAGAGAACACAGAGACAGAATGTATGTGTGTCCACCAATCTAGTCGCCACCCAGCGACGGTGAACACACAACAGAACCGAAGTGGGAACGCAATCGCAAGAGTGGTGATTGCCAAAAGTGACACAAGACCGAACTAGACAGAGCACAAGTGTAGAGAAAGAGCACAGAGTCAATGTATGTGTGTCCACCAATCCAGTCGCCACCCAGTGACGGTGAACACACATCCGCAGAAAGAAGGTACGAATGCAATCGCAAGACTGGCGATTGCCAACAGACTCAAGACTGAGCAGGACAGAACACGAGAGTAGCAAAAGGCACAGCAAGCAAGAACAATCAGAACATCAAGGAAAATATCAAACGCTAGCAAAACGCGAACGATCACCGCGCGTTAGGCGACCACTGATAAGCGTGCCACCCTAACTAACCAATGAAACACAAACACGAAATAGAGAACGCGAACGCTTGCTAAACGGTTACCTCACCGAGCCTACAGCAAGCGTTCGTACCAGACAAGACAGACAGATGGGGCTACCAGTAGCAACCGCTGCTCTGGCTAACACCCCTAAGGCAGAATACAGAAGGAACCACCGCTGCTACCGCTAGAGTAGATGCGATCCAAACAGACAAACAGATGGGGCTAACAGAAGCAACCGCTGCTCTGGTTAGCACCCGTAAGGCAGAATACAGAAGGAAGCACTGCCACTACCACTAGGGCGAATGCAATCCAGACAGATGGAGCAGCCAGTAGCAACCGCAGCTCTGGCCTACACTCCCAGACAGAACGATTTCCTGTCGACCGCCGCTGGCGACAAGACAATCGAGACAGAGAGACAGAACAAGGCAATACAGATAATACAACCTGACTGCACTAGAAGGGATGCCTAGTACAGTTCTCAGGAATTACTCTAAGATAATCTTTAGCAAACGACAGCAAGGCTGACACTCCAGGAGAGTTTGCAGGAACAAACCACCATGACCAGCAAGGGATGCTGGGAGAAAATGGTATTTATATACTGCAAGCCATCAGAGGAGGCAGCTAGGCAATTTGCATGACAAGTGTATGCAAATTCCTCAACAGAGCAACTCTGAAACTTGCAAAGCGAAGACAGGTCTCTTTTCCAGAGACCTGCAACACTCAGACCTAAAGAATGGACAAACAGCTGTCTGCCCGTGCAGAAAGCTGAGCAGATCATTACACAGGTAAGTTTGTGCTAGAAGAGGTGCTGGTAACTAGCAGGATGGTCTATGACAGATGGATGTCATCTTACTCATGAACTACATAGCAACTCCTACACAGCAGACAATGGAAGAAAACATGCTAAGCAACAGGGCTACAGACCAAAGAGAATCCATTCACCTAATGTATGGTCAACCACTAGCATAAAATTAAAAAGGACAGGGTATGACTGACAGGATACTTTGATCTATAAAAGTCAAGTCCTTGAGGGTAAATTCAGTTTTAGATCTATGTGAATTGTACAATGAAAAGCATACAGTCTCCCAGCTGCTCCACAACACGCCTCAATTGCGTCATAAGCTTTCAACTGATAGCTTCAATGAGATTTAGCATAGCACTGTGAGCTTGTTATTGTGCTGCAGAAGAGTAATCTGACTACAGTATCACCTTTCTGCATTCAGAAATCTGAATGAGGTATAGCCTTGTAGTATGTGCTCCCCAGGAAGTACAGTTTGTTCTTTCAAGAAGGATACAGTACAATAAGGTAATCATGCTTTACAGAAGACTGTGCATAAATTAAACATACTGTAAAGGGTATACACTCACCCTTATTCAATTCACTTTTTCTCCAAAGTTATTATTACTTAATAAAATGGCTTTTAAATCACCGACAAGCAAGAAAATAGAATACATTTGACTTTGCTACCTGCTTTGTTACTTTTTCTATAGAAGAGTGCTGAAAATTTATTTTAAACACAAGATGAAAATGATCTCCTAGGAGAAAAAGTGAATTGAATGAGTGCCTCTGTGTTTTATCAGTGTGGTTCCTTCCATTAAAACTAGCAGAGCTTTGCTTCTTATTGGCATTGATGATAAATAAAGCCTAATGGTTTGAAAGTGGAACCGGCAAAGATGCGTTATACAATTAAACAACTTCTCTATCTGAGTTACTGTCAACCGCAGGGATCAGGATTAGGGAAGGGCCGACTGCATGGCTCACGACGGAATGGGCGGGGTGAGTAGGAGGGCATTGGGGTTTACCAAGAATAATAAGGGGCTGCAGTGCACATGGCAGTGTTGTACCTAGGGTATTTGACTCCCGGTGCCGATTAACCTTCTTAGGATTCTCCATTTTGACTGTGTCTATCTTGTAGCCAATCCTGACATCATTTCCTCCCTTAATCTGTCTGTGTATCATTGCCCACCCTCCTCCCAGTCTTCAGACACTACCACCCAGCTCTGCAGTAGAAAGTGCATTGTCTCAGCATGACAAATATTGGCCAATCTGAGAAGAACAGAGGTGTGGGAGGGGAAAACAGAAGGGTAAGAGGCTTCAGCTAATCAGGTTGCATTAGTTATATCTGAAGTGAAGTAAAGCAGAAAAAAGAAAACCCAGCATGCCCTGCAACTTCCTTTGTGCAGCAGATGTACAAATAAGAGCTAGGGAAACTGGGGAATGATGTTTTATGGAGAAGAAAAGTAAGAGTGATGGATTGCCTGGTTAAAATCCCAATTACTTGTTTACCAGATAAAAATAAAGAATTGATTTTTTGATTTTATGCCTGACAGTTACACTTTAAATGAAGCCAATAAAATCTGAAAAGAGGAAATGATCATGTGGAAGACAGCAGGGTGGGAGGGGGAGCTGGGAAAAGAGATTAGCTTGATTGCAAGTAATCTTATCTAAAATGCTTGGAGCTTGGTTCTCTGCTTACAACAGAAGTTGGCTGTCAGCACCTGTATCACTGGCTTCTGCAACAGCAGATTGCCCTGCATTATTGATTAATTACTCTGATCAGGATAAATAAGCAATAGTCTAGGTCACTCTGGTATTACAGCAGCCAGTGCACATGGCTACTAACAACAGGCAACTTCTGAAGCACTAAACACATCCTGCCACCTCTCCCTGCTACTGTCCCAGCTGCAGCACAGCAATCATTCTCTCCACTCACCCTGCTGCTCTGCACATTCACTCACTGCAGGCTGTGTGTAGAGAGCGGGAAGACACATTGCCCATGGGACAGGAAGGGGTGCTACATCTAGTGCAGGAAGTAGTACAATCCCCTGCACTGGCTGCTGCTATTTTTCCCAAATTTTGCCCAAACTATGAAAAAAAGGTCCCAGGTGGAAGAACACAGTGACTGAGCACCACGCCAGCCATGGCTACACCCGGTGCTGTGAGCACCTGTAGCCTTATGGTAGATACGCCACTGGCACATGGTAGATTTGCTCACCAGAGGTGGCCCCAACCAGTTGCCTAGTTCAAGGACCATCTAGCATGTGTACAAGGCTTATGCCTCTGTAGCAGATTTTGAGAAGAAAAGGAAAAGCAGAGTAGTGAAACTTCAGCTATGACTTCAGACACTAATAATATTGGGGAACCAGTTGAACTTGTAGCTAATCCTCATTTTTGGGTCACTTAACAGACTGTGCAGTCCCCAGTGTAACCCCCCCCCCCCCCCCTGCAATACACACACAGGAATTGGCATCGCTACCTTTCGTGATTCCAGCACTGGGTCTCCTCAAAACAGCTGCTGCCCACTCACATCTCCTGCTGCTCCCCTTATCCAGTCTTGTTTTGGGTTCGCATTCTACCAACATCATGCAGCCAGCCTCACTGTGGATATTCCACAGTAGTGCTAAATGATGGTTGTTGGAAGCAGAATCCAAAATGAGGCCGAATGACAGCAGCAGCAGTGGACACAAAGGACACTCAGGTGAGCTGTGGGTGAGGCATAGCAGCTGAAGTGAGGATTGGTAGCTACACCAATTTCTCTCCAGTATACTGTGTGTGTGCACTTTGCATTACTGGAAGAGGGGAGGGACTAGTGGTGTGAGGGCCACACTGTTGGTGGAACAAGCACATCTTCTGCACACTCTTCATTAAGGCCCATTTCCGCTGAGTGTGAATTCGCATTGCAAAAATTTGCATTAGTACTGAAAGCAATGCAATTTCAATATAACAGTTACCGCTGAATGTGTTTTTGTAGTAAAAAAAAACAAAAACACAAAGGCCCGGTGCACACCAAAACCAGCTAGCAGATCCGCAAAATGCTAGCAGATTTTTAAACGCTTTTTTTTATTTTTATGAGGCTTTTGCGGATTGCTGCTGCGGATTTCAGTGTAGCATATTTTATATATTGTTACAGTAAAGCTGTTACTGAACAGCTTCTGTAACAAAACTGCCTGGCAAACCGCTCCGATCTGCCATTTTTCAGAGCGGTTTGCGTTCATTCTATACTTAACATTGAGGCAGAAACGCCTCCGCAATCCAAAAAATGCCTAACCCGGGGAGGATTCGTTTCTGCAAAATGCCTCCCGCTGTGGTGTGCACACCCCCATTGAAATACATTACCCTAGCGTATCCGCAGCAAAAACGCTCAAAAAGCCGCTCGGTGTGCCCCAGCCCAAACAGCTTGCTGCAGATTTTTGCACCACGCATCGGTTTCCTGTGTAATGATTGTCAATTACGCTAAACATGAAAATTTGCAGAAAATACAAAAAACAAACAAACAACAAAAACAAAAAAAAAACCACGCATGCAAAATGTAATAACCTTGTTGAAACCCAGCATTACATAGAAAGTGATGAAGGAACCACAAAGGGAAAGGGACAGACCAGTGATCCGCAAACTTGGCTCTCCAGCTGCTAAGGAACTACAAGTCCCACAATGCATTTGCCTTTATGAATCATGACAGTGGCTGTCAGACTTCTGCAATGCATTGTGGGACTTGTAGTTCCTTGACAGCTGGAGAGTCAAGTTTGCAGATCACTGGATTAGACCATAGGAGCCAGCTGCGGTACAAGAGTCAGGGAATCACTGTGGCTGTGTGAAGTTATAATCAGGTCAACCATTTATAGCAATTAAAATATCAGTCTCAGCTTACACTTATGTATATAGTATATTCAGCAACTGCAATTAGAAAGTCTTCTAACTTCATTGAGGTTTGCACAATGCCATTGCCGTTTTGAAAATAAAATGAAATGCTGAACTTTATCCTAACTGGACTCTGGTAAATGTATTGTGCAAATCCGCTGGGCATACCAGCAAACTGCAAGCTGTCTGCTCATGAGTTTGGCAGCTTCCTGTATGCATCATGCAAGATTTACTCATCTGTCACTGGAAATGTCAAGAGAGACTCCATGCTCACCTTACTGACACGTTTCCATATGAATTACAAAGCCATGTGTGCCTCCTTTGTGTGTATGGTTACACCCTTTTTTCTGTTTGTATGGTAAATTTATTTAGATAAGAAATCCAAATGTAACTGAAACTATATAAATATGAAAATTACACACTGAATGTTGGAGCTGGATGGCGAACAAAATAGGCTGTAATTATCAGCAAATACCAACTTCATGTTTGTCAGCTGGCACAATGGTGTGTTTGTCTGAATTAACTACAGCAGCAAGTTTCTACCAGGTTTCACACGATCAGATCTGCTTTATTCTATCATGTCTTAAAATGATACCGAATAAGGATTGTAATGCATAGGACACAAATTCTGTACAGGAGGCACAATGCTGGATCATGTTTGGGGGAAACATGCAGCCTAATTATGCTGTTTGAGAGGGTAGGCTGCAAAGTTAAGTTTGGGGGAACCCACTGATTATGTTTGGGTAGGTGCACACTAATTGTTGTTTGGGGGCCATGCCTTCTCAATTGTGCTATTTGGAGGACACGCCAGCTTACTTATGATCTTTAGATTTCTAAGATGGTCTGTAGTGGAAAACAATCTGTACATGGTCACATCTTATGTGGCAGTAGTTAGAGCTGCGTTTTTTGCTTCCAAGGTTTTGCTCAGAGGGTCCAATGATGTATAATTACACCCCTGCTGGATTCAGGTGCAATATTTGGTTTTGCCCACAATCTGTCATGACTATGTTTCCTGTGGTGTACTGCAAAAATTCCCATTATTTGGTGTCCAGAATCGCCCCAGATCTTCTGGGATCCTAACTATACAACTGGATTTAAAAAGGAACCCGAGGTGTGACACCTATGGAAGCTGCCATATTTCTTTCCTTTTTAACAATACCAGTTGGTAGTCCTGCTGATCTTTCTTGGTCAGCAGGGTCTAAATCACACACCTGAAACAAGCAAGCAGCTAATCTTGTCAGATTTGTCATAGACATCTAATCTGCATGCTAGTTCAGGGTCTATGACTTAAACGTACGAAGCTTAACCTCCCTAGCGTTCTGGACGAGCTGAGCTCGTCCAGAGACGCTAGAGGGCACCGCTCAGGCCGTGCTGGGCCGATTTTGATAATTTTTTTTCAAACATGCAGCTAGCACTTTGCTGGCTGCGTGTTTGCTCTGATCGCCGCCGATGCGCCGCTACCGTAGTAGGCCACCCCAAGACCCCGTGCACAGCCTGGCCAATCAGTGCCCGGCAGCGCTGAGGGGTGGATCGGGACACCCTATGACGTCACGACATCGTTGCCGTCATTCCGTTCGTCGCCATGGCGACGGGGGAAGCCCTGCAGGAAATCCCGTTCAGAACGGGATTTCCTGACGGCCATCATCGCCGGCGGCGATCAGAAGGGTGGGTGGGATTCGGCTGGGAGGGGGGTATCATGTAGCTAGCTACATGATTTGAAAAAAAAAAAAAAAAATAGGTTTAAAAAACCATGCGCAGCCGTGTGGCTGGGCATAATCAGAACGCCAGGGAGGTTAATACTCACCTTACGATGGATCGGGGAACCTCACAGTGATGCCTCCAGAAAAAACGATCCATCTTCCTGCCTGTGGGAACACACGCCGGGCACAATCGAGAGTTCAACGATTGGAGCATTTTGTGCACGAGTCGCCAAGGATCTTAAAGATCCGATCCGCCGTGACTTATCGCTTTGCAAAGCGTTGTTTGTCTAATCACGCGCCTGTACCCACGCTGCCACATCACAGAAACAATCGCTCGTCACTCAAAAAAGTTGTCGGAAAAATTGCAGTAAAAAAATTGAGTAGTAGGTGTGGGCCTTTAGAGGCAGAGGATCAGCAGGACAGTCAGGCAATGTGAATTATTAAAAATGAAATAAACATGTCAGCATCCATATCACTCTCACCTTGGGTTCCCTTTAAGGGAGAGATGAGAGACTGCAAAGTGTAATAGAACAGATTAAACACTTAACCCATCAGTGTGAGTGTATAGTACTTTAATTTATTCCTGGTATAAAATTGTATCCTGGGGTTTCTGTTATCGAGTATGTATGAAAAGCCTTTCACACATGTTTGGCCTCAATCTACCGCTGAGCAAAGCAATTAGGAATTGAATTCAAACACAGAAAAATAAGACAGGCTGGGTTTGGGGAAAAAAAATGCAACACAAGCTAGATGCTACCCTGAATGCATTGTTAACTCAGGTTAAAACTGTCCCATAAAATCTCATTTAAAAATTTTCCTACCACAATAGTATAAAAGTAGTGTCTGTACGTTCTATGAGTTATACAATAAAATATGGAAATTATACATGTTCTTTCCATATCGTACAAGACAATGTGTAATACCCAAACCATCATGTAGGTAAGCTGTCTAAACACAGCAGATCTATATAATTTATCTATTGTTTTAGAACTAATTTTTGTTTAAATTAGAAATGTACAGAATATTACTAAAAACAAAACAAAAAAAACCACAGCAACAACAATTTCAGTCAGTTTGGTGCCCCATCTGCATTGTTTGAAGGCAACACAAAAGTATCACAATAAACAATTAATACGTCATAAGGGCAAAGTCCCCAGACTTGGTGACTGATAATTCAGCCCCATTTTTCTTTATGGAATTATCTTAGTTTACTTACAGAAAACTAGTTCCTTCTTGTAAGCCAAAACAGAAAATGGGAGTGCCAAACAAATATCATAATTTCATGTGCGCTACACAACATTTTCCTGTCCTGATGATCAAAAATACAATTTAGGATTTGTTTATGGTAGCTCTGGGTGAATGATCCCTATGGGCCCTGGAGTCACCCTCAGTAAGTGTTAGCATAGCTCTCTTTTAGGGGGCCGCAAGAAATATTTTCTATGCCCCGGCCCTTGGGGTGGTATTCTGCTTCGGAATGTGGGCTATGTGCAGCTTGCTCATCCAGGTTTATACCGCCTGTACCATACTATACTATATATTGTTGTTTATGTGGCAGGAACAAACATTCAATAGTGATTCACCCTGCCAGCAGTAAAGATGCCAACATCTCTGATCAAATTAAGAGTGTGCAGTACTGTAAATCAGAGGTGAGGTACAATTTTACAAAACAGGCGATTTAGGCACAGGGCCCAATAAGCATCTAATCGATACCAACACTGAATATCAGTAATCGGGCACCAACTTGGCGAGTTGTGCGCCTGATGTAAGAGTAGTGACAGATCGGGTACATAAGGAGCCAATAGGATAATATATATGTTTGTAATAGAGTATCCGAGTGGCTACAAATAGCGGGCGCCGGAGAGGGAGTTTAGGTTTAGGTATTAGATGGGGAGGAGGGGGTTCGCTTTAGGCACTAGGAGGTGGGATTAGTTTTAGGCAGTAGGTGGAGGGATGGTTAGTTTTAGGCATTAGGCGGGGGGATAGTTTTAGGCACTGGGGGAGGGTTCAAGTGAGAATGGGCGTGGGGTTTGTCTATAGTAAAATATCAGTAATATAAATTACCAATATTTTTACCATCAGTAACTCCTGTAGCTGTGAGTGCAACTCAGAAAGAAAACTGCACCAACCATAATATCTTCCAGCTTCATATCCAGGATGTCGGTGCCTATGGCATAATTCTTCCAGTCTTCCTGCTGAAATTCATCTCCATCCATGTGATCCAAGATCAGTTCAAAGAAGATCACCTTTTCAGATATGTGACTGAAGGTGTTGTCAAAGCAGAACTGGTAATCTCCATCTGCCGTCTCCAGCCTGATTGGTAAAAATATACATATATATTTGAGTCTGCTCACCAATATCACCAGCAGTTCACACAAAATAGCTTTTTGAACTCACGTGTGGACCCCGTCTGACTGTCGAGTCTCAGATAGCACAACCTCTCCATCTGGAGCTACGATATAGAAATCCACATCTAAACTCGCACCATCCAGAACCTGCAAAAGGAAATCATATGCTAAACATCACAAGTTTTAATGATAGTGTTCTTTATTTGTAAAAACAAAATCCACTTCCATGGTGAGGTTAGTTGGGAAGAGGGAGGAACAACTCACACCAACTTCATGGTCACTACCAGCCAATCAGCCAGCTATGGGGCTATTCCTGCTTCAATGAGGCTGTCCCAAGACTGAATTAGGCTGGCTAGCTACCTACCTCCAGAACACAAGCATGCTGTCGCCCTAGAACTTTGGGCATTCAGGTAAGATGGGGATGTTCATCTCCAGTCCTTAAAGGAATACTATCGATTCACATATTTTTTTTCAATTGACACAGGAATTGTTTGGGAAGTGCAGCTAAATACTGGTGTATACATTTTAGTAGCAACTTCTTTGTTTACTGTTAGCAAAATACATTCAAAGTTTACTGACGCCAAAACTGACGGCTGACTGAGCCATGAGGAGAGGGGAAATTCCCCTCACACTTGATCAGTTAACTCTATGTGTAGCTCTGTGTGTGACAGAGAGACAGGACACAGGAGCTGCAGCTGTTGGGAGCTCTGTTTCTGACTGAAGTGTCTGAAGAGAGGAGAGGAAATGTAACTAATTGTCACAGCTTTTTCATATTGTTTTTGCTTTCAGAGTTTGATATGTTTGATATTTGCTTTCTGTAGTCTGATATGCAACTCTGGCTGTGCATTGAAGCAGACACCACTTCTGCAATTCATTTGTCCCAATATAGCTATAGCCATAGCTCAATAAATTACAGCTTTTGCCTCTGATATTTAACATGAAAAGTAGGAAAATGTTTACACAGCTACTTAGATATTATTTGTACATTGTCATTTTAGAACACTTGGGTATCGATAGCGTTCCTTTAAAGAGACTCAGCCTTATTTCTTCTATCCTATAAGTTCCTATACCTGTTCTAATGTGGTCTGTCTTACTGCAGACTTTCCTAGTTGCACAGTGGCTGTATTATCTCTGTTATATAATCTAATCTTTCCTCTGACGGGGCTCAGGCACTCAGGCAGGAATGTGCTGGTATGCTTGTGATAGGATAGAAGCTATACACACCCTCTCTACGCCCCCTGCAAGCTCTGTGTGAGTCAGACTGAGCTCCTCTCAGCCTATCACACTGGTTAGCAGCCATGTCTTTTGTTTGTAAACACTGCCAGGATCGCAGCAGGGGGTGGCAGAAACAGCACAGAGGGGCCCAGGAGAACATAATAAATAGAATGGTATGATTTTTATTGTAAGAATTTTAGAGTACAGATTATCTTTAAGGGCCGAGAGCCTCACACATTTTGGCACAGATCAAATTAAAGGATACCCCAACTGAAATGTGACATAATGAGATAGACATGTGTATGTACAGTGCCTAGCACACAAATAACTATGCTGTGTTCCTTTTTTTCTTTCTCTGCCTGAAAGAGTTAAATATCAGGTATGTAAGTGGCTGACTCAGTCCTGACTCAGACAGGAAGTGACTACAGTGTGACCCTCACTGATAAGAAATTCCCCTTTTTTACCTCTTTCTTGCTCTCAGAAGCCATTTTCTGCTAGGAAAGTGTTTTATAGTTGGAATTTCTTATCAGGGAGGGTCACACTGTAGTCACTTCCTGTCTGAGTCAAGACTGAGTCAGCCACTTGCATACCTTATATTTAACTCTTTTAGGCAGAAAAATAAAAAAAAAGGAACACAACATAGTTATCTGTGTGCTAGGCACTGTACATACCCGCGTCTATCTCATTATGTCACATTTCAGTTGGGGTATCCTTTAAATAATGGAACTGAATGAGGAAAGGTGTTGTTCATTAACCAGAACACATTTCTCCATTCATCTGTCCATCCTGAACACTAGCATGAATATGGCCCTCAAGGACTGAAGTTGGGCATCCTTGCAGTAAGATGTGTAAGGACAGGATATGTTACACTGTAGATTGGCTGTAGAATAAAGTCCTTATCGCTACAATGTACTTGCATTATTTATTTCACACTATTTGAGATACAGGCATGTCAGCCCCAGAATGTACAGTATAAGCTGTTACACCCATTAACACTAGAGCCATATGTCCTGCTTTGGGCCAAGAGATCCATTTGCAATCAGAACATAAGAATTTTTATTACAATGTATTTATATAGTGCTGAAATTTTTCATAGCACTTTACAGAGTACCTAGTCATGTCACTGACCTGAAGTGAAGTACACGTCATTACTGAGCAAAGCCTCATTTTAAACGCTCATAAATAAAATTACACTAACACTTTAATCCAGACAGTGAGTCTGATTGTTAGAAATATGCTTCCCCCATGCAGGAAGTCTAACTGTGCCACTGAAGGCTTGACTTGAATGTATAGCGCTCAACTCCACCCCATCTATACAGCAACGTCACTTCTGCTCATCCCTTTGTGCTGTTCCAATACGGGAAGAGACGGCCACTAAATCCACATCAAGCTCTGGCAACCACATGGATATTCACCTGTACACTGTGCTTTACACCAGGAGATACTCCCCTATGCTAATGCGGATCAGAAACAGAATGTACAGTCCTTGTGCTACATGAGGCTGTCCTTAGATTAGTTCCTTTAAAGTAAATCTGTAAGATTTCAAAGTGCCCCTATACGGTACTCACCTCGAGAGGTGAAAGCCTCTGGATCCTGAAGATGTTCCCCCCCCCCCCCTCCATCCTCCTCCACAGCCCCTTCCAGCAATGGGACCCTCGAAAAGTGGCTTCCCTGCACATCCATGCTAGCTACGCTTCACTTGGCTCTGCAAGAAATAGCCGAGCCCTATCAGGTCTGTGCTATTGTGAAGTTGCAGACAGCTTGTGTCTCACAGTAGCGCAGACCCAACCCGGTTATCTCCCATGTAAGCCAACCAATAGAGCTAGCATGCACTTGCAAGAGTTGACATGCACTGACAATCGGACTTTCAGAGGTTCCAGTGCCAAAATCAGACTGTGGAGGTGGATGGGCGAAGCCTCTTTAGGATCCAAAGGCTTCCCCCTCCAGGAGGTGAGTACCCCATAGGGGCACTTTTATTTTCTGCTACAGGTTCCCTTTACTGTCACATTAACTCTTCTGCAGAAATACCACAGGTGAAAAGGCCTGGCTCCATCTCATATCTGCTCCAACATATTGGAACGCCTATGAACTGTTATTTTTAAAATGGGCAAAGAGACAGTGTAAATAACAGGAACTGGTAAAGGACACTGTGACCCTATTACAGTACAGCAGAATGGTGAAAGGTCTAGATTTACAGAATGATGCTTACTGCAAACAGAAGATCTGCCCCATCACAAATCAAAAAGTGTGAACAAAATATTTTATTGTAAGACAGCCTCAATTACACATCAAAATACAGCAAATTAGGGATCATTCAAAATCTGTTGGACCTCATGCTATTTGATGATGATAAAACTGGCCAGTGATCTGACACTCAAAATTGGATGTGTACCAGGCTTTATTTATAGAAAACCTGAAGTGGAGAGAGGGGCAAAAACAGAAACCTCAGTAGCTGGAGATCCCTGGATGGTCAGAGGCTTCCCAGATCCTCATACAGTGAACCATTCTAGCGCAAGGCCAGTCTTCATTTCCTGCCTGTGAATGAGCACATCCAGACTGGCCATGTGCAAGTGACCTTCGTGTGTGCCCAGTAGAACTAAGCCACTTGTGCATGCTTATTTCCCCTCTGTGCACAAGCTGTTTGTTTTAGGGCCTATTTCCACTAGTTATGCATCAGTTCTGCATCAGTTTTCCTGGATCCAGATTTCTGGATGTGGCTATTACTGGACCTTACATGTCCAGTCTGGATGCACTCATCTACAGTTGGAAATGCAGAAAAAAATTGGTTAAATTTTACTGTATAGGTATAGAATGACCCTGTGCTGGAAAGTTGGGTTCCAAGATGATTCAGGAGGCCTTTGGACCATCCACAGGCAAAACTTGATTTTTGCACTGCAATGCTTCTGCCGCATCCCACCGCAACTCAAAAAACGACAATCACATGACCCGCGGCAGAGTGCGCCAACATGGTCATATACATAGCGCCCCCCCAATAAGGGTCATACTCCCTGCTGGGCAGGAAGTATGTTACTGGGATTCCCATCGGTCCACCTATGCACGTGGGTTTGTAAAACTGAATAGGATGTCATGGCAATAATATGTGAAATAGCCATAGCAATATGGCCTTTTTATATTTTTATGTGTAATTTATGTAGATGTTTTTCCTTCTCTTATGCTGATTTTAGAATTAATATGGATAAAAACTTTTTTTTGGGCAGTTATTGGATTACCCATAGTAAAATGGTGTTTACCCATTGGTGTGTTATGAGTGAACTAGTCCATTAATTCAATACACTACTTGTCCACTAAACTCCTGTGGACCAGAACATATCTAGGACGGGTTAGTATTTAACCCTGCGACTCCCCCAATCATCCATCATTCAGACAGAGACTGTCATCACAGGCTTTATTTGGCTTTAGGTACTCTTTCATACTTCGTAGGGATGAGCTTCTGAATTTGAGCTCCGACTTTTGAATGCAGTGTGCAGCAGGGTAGGGGGGTTAACCCACCCTTATTGCCATCTCTGCTTGCTGCACTCCACATCACTGCAATGCTCCCTCCTTCAGCATCAGAGTGATGTAACACTACGTGGAGTGCAGCAGGCAGAGGTGACCACAAGGGTGATTTAATCCCCTTTTCTGCGGCTCGCATGTGTAAATGCTCCATTTCTTTTTAAATTCAAAAAGTTATCACTTCGTATTTATAAAACAATGACATCTTCTGCAGCACTTTTGCAGAGTATACATAGTTGTATTTAATATTTATTAAGCGCCAACCTATTACGCAGTGCTGGTTATTAGTTAAGGTTCCAGACGATATTTAGGGGTGATACACAGTAATAAGACAATAGAGGAATGCAAGAAAAATCAGATCACATAGCACAGTATGAGTACAAGGTAATGATTAGTCAGTCACTGGATAGGAGCATGGAGATTAGGCAAGTCGAGTTCACTCAGATGGGTGTACAGTAATGGAGGTGCGTGAACAGGTAGGAGACATAAGGAGGAGGACCCTGCCCTAAGGCTTACAATCTAGAGGGAGACATAGGGACATGAAAAGGTAGGGGACCAGAGTTCAGCTGCAAGATTAGAACACCAGTCTGGGGTAGGCCAGAGTGAAAAGGTGCGTTTGAGAGCCTTTTTGAAGATGTTGAAGGAGGGCGCAGCCCTAAAGGGGGGGGGGGGGGGGGGGGGCGAAGTAGGGAGTTGCATAGTGTTGGAGAGGCTCTTGAGAAGTTCTGGAGTCGTGCATGGGACTGGGTGATGCGGTGGACGGTCAGGCAAAGTTCATTGGGGGAGCGGAGTGAACGGCTAGGTATGTACCTCTGAGTAAGGCTACATACACACTTGAGATAAAAGTCTTTGGAAAAGGCAAGATCACAGACCAATTTTACCTCATTCCATGTAGTATGAGAACCATACTCTACACAGTCTATTCTATTGAGCTGAACTCCCCATCAGATAAAAATCTTTGCAAGATGCTGGACACAAAGATGCTGCACACATTCAACAGATCAGTATCTGCAAAAGATCTGTTCCTGCAAAATGCATTCATAGTCTATGATATCTGCAGATCCTCATACACACCTTGTTTAACAGACTTCATCTGCATATCTGGCAATCATCTGCAGATCTGAAGATCCATCCTGGTGGATCTGATCTGCAGATGAATGTCTGTTAAACAAGGTGTGTATGAGGATCTGCAGATATCATAGACTATGAATGCATTTTGCAGGAATGGATCTTTTGCAGGAACAAAACTTTTGCAGATACCAGACAGAAGGGCATTGCAGTAGTCAAGGTGGGAAATTATGAGGGCATGGAGTTTGGTGGTGACAGAGGTCCGGAAAGGGCGGATCTTTCAGATGTTGCGGAGGTGGAAGTTGCAGGACTTTGTGAGGTTTTGGATGGGAAGGGGGGGGGGGGGGGTGAAGGAAAGTGCGGAGTCCAGGGTGACGCCCAGACAGCAGGCTTGAGCGGTAGGGCGAATGGCAGCGTGGTTAACAGTAACATACACATCTGGGAGGGTCATGGATGGCCGGGATAGGAAGATCATAAATTCTGTTTTGTCCAGGCTTAGTTTCAGGTACCTAGCGGACATCCAGGAGGAGATGGCTGATAGGCAGGAGGAGACCTTGTCCATGGTAGTGGTGGACAGGTCAGGGTCTTGTCACTATGATATAAATAAATTTAGCTCTGAAAGGGGGAGCTGATATCAGCAGAGACTGCAGCACGGGGGTACATTAGTGTCTGGCATCGCCAGAGGGAGGTTTACTATGAGAAGAGGGTTAGGTTATAGTAAAATATCAGTAAAAATTACCACTATTCTGTAAGAATTAGCCAATTCTCAATACTAGAATATCAGTTATTTGTGATATTCTATTAGTGGCTATCCCCAGTGCCCAAATAACCTCGCTGCCTTTTCAGCGCTAGTCTACTTAAGGGGACCCAACTGGAATCCCCACAGACAAATGTCCGCTTCTATGTGTAAGAAATAGGGGACCCAGCAGGAGTCACTTTCCAACACCACCAACCATATAGGTTTAGTAAAGTTGTGCGAGAGAAGGCGGCAGCCTAAGCCAGCACAATGCCCAAAACTCAGTGGCCAAAGGCTGCGGGTCTCGGTGTGAAATTTTAATAATTCAAATGAAAAAGGAACAAAAACTGGCACTAAATGCGGCAGGGATGGATACCAGGTCACACTGGGCTTACCTGCAGCGTTCTCCCAGGCAGTGCAAAGTCCAAGTCAATCAAGGAAAAGAGAAGGGCACTGCTGCATAAAAATACCCTTTATTGTGACCGGGTCGACACACAGGTTACAGCAGTGGGGGGAGGAAAGTTGTCTGACAGCTGTTTCGCAAAGGGTTAACCTTGCTTCATCAGAGACCGTCTCTGATGAAGCAAGGTTAACCCTTGCGAAACAGCTGTCAGACAACTTTCCTCCCCCCACTGCTGTAACCTGTGTGTCGACCCGGTCACAATAAAGGGTATTCTTATGCAGCAGTGCCCTTCTCTCTTCCTTGATTGACTTGAAATTTTAATAAGTTTCCCCTTTGGGTCCCCTACTTCTTAAGCATTATTGGTTACCACCAAATGTAGCGAGTTTGCTATGGTAGTGCTGTATGCCTATGGGGATTCCCGCTGGGTCCCCTGTTTTACATGTACGCTGAAAGATCACCAGTGACTGAGTCCATTTGAGGTATTGGCTTATGGCCATACACATCATTGCTTTTTTGTTTTGTTTTTGTATACTGGTTAGTATATAGCTGCATTGGCATACACAGCTACACTATTGTATATTGGCATATACAATACACTGTTTTATTTTGTGGGTGTGAATAATCAAAATGATTTGTTTCATTTAACTTTTCACTAAATCTCACATTTAAAATCTAAATACTGTGCTATATAAATAACATTGCCAGATGCTGCCTGGGTTTATCGTGTACCCTTACAAACATGACATAACAGAAGTGAAACGACATTCTGCTGGCATGTCTGAGATAAAATCCCATCCCCACTACCAGCCATTCAGGGTTCTTCCGGCGTCCTGTAGCAATGATGTTGCAACTTCTGATTGGTTCAGCAGAAAGTTATTCAGACTTCTTTCTGATTTTACTTTGGTGGCTGGAATGTCTGCCCGTCTAGTAAACGTGAATCAGCTGACCATACTACTTTCCATAAACTTTAGTTACATTATTTATATTAGTATCCTGGTATGGTGAGCCGCTTCAGAGAAGTCCACAATTTCCCGATTGCTCAATTCACCGTTTATGAGGCTTCTTGTCTGTAGTTTTATCCTCTGCAGTAACGTTATGGCCATCTAGAAACATTTATGCCATGCATTCTGGCTATAGGAACCTTGTTAACAACCCGACAACTATGTACAACCCACACGATCGTCTAATGAGATACAATTAACCACGCGACCGTCTGCTGAGCTATAAATAACCGTGCCGTGTTACCTGGTACTCTATTTCCAGCGTAGCATCCTTCTTCATTGGCTGGAAGAAGCACTCTCTCTGGGCAGCAGGGAGAGTGAAGGTGAAATCACTATCCACAGACTGTGAGAAGGACAGACAGTGCTGCACAGTGTAAGATGCCACTAGGAAAGCTAACAAAGCTCCTTTCCCCATGCCAGCCCGTTCCCGGAACCGCTGAGCCTTCCAATATACTGAAACACACACAGCTACACTACACTGAGCTATGGAGCATGTGCTGGGCTCCTCTGCCACAAGGAGGGTGTGTCCGGAAGCCATGTCTACAGCCAATCACTGATGCACCTCCATATGATCAGCACCCTGGGGAGGGGCCTTACTATAATGATACTCTTTCTCTTCAGTGTACTAGTGTAGTGACAGGCAGCCAGATATGCCAGACAGTGTAAGCTAGGCAGTGAGAGAGAGTATGCTGAGTTGTACTGAAAAAGGAGATCTGATGATTCCAAAAAAAGTTCAATGTATGTTTTCATTTTTGTAGGCATGGTGGCATACATATACATTAAACATCAGTGGAACTCCAAGCAAACACTGATGCTATGGAAAGAAATAGTTGTCATTATTATCATTACATTAGCGCAGAGCCGCAGAGTAAAATTAACAAAGTACAATGAACAGTTCATGGGCTATATATACACTCATAGATTTTTGTGACAAACAGATCAATGCGTCTCTGATATGAATGTGATCAGAGAGGGATCGATCCCCCCCATACACTGCCTACATATTTTTATTCAAGTTCAACACAAATTCGATGATGATCAAATCTGCCAGTAAAAATCAATGCGTGTATGGCCAGCTTAAAGTGTACCTGAGTTGGTACACTGGCCCTTGTTTATACTTACCTGGGACTTCCTCCAGGCCCATGAGCACCGTGGCTTCCCTCGCTGTCTGCTTTGGCCCCTGCGTTATTGTGCTACGACTCCTGATAATCTGCCCCGCCATGCTCCCATCCCCAGGAGCGTTCTGCGAGAGCGTGACGAGGGGTGCGCACGTGGCCGAGCTGCGCATGTGCAGGTGCTTGCTACTGCCCGGATTACTGATTACTGCAGAACAGAGAAGCCGAACAGGACGGCAAGGAAGCCCCAGTGAAGTATAAATGGGGGCCAGTGAACCATCTCAGGTTCACTGTAAAGTGAACCTGGACCAAGTAAAATGTTTTAAAATAAAGACATGATCTACCTGTAAATGAATATTAACTATTTATTTCACTGTTATTTCCTCTCAGAAGCTCACCAATTTCTTCTAACAACGATTCCTTCCAGCTCTAACAAGATTTTGTCAGATTTGTCTCTCAGGAAGCTGACAGTCGGACCCTGAGCTGTGTCAAAAAAAAGAAAACTTTACTTACCTGGGGCTTCCTCCAGCCCACCATAGCCCGCAAGGTCCCCGACATCCTCCTGACCTTGTCCGGGGTCCCTCTGGCGGCTCCGGTAATGAGCCGACTTTGGGTGAAGTCGCGCTTGCTTGTTCCCGCTGCATACCCATTGCGACATCACGCAGGCCACCGTAAGAGTCCCGCGCAGTTCAGTCTTTAGAGAACCACACATGCGCAGGACTCTTATGGCACGCAGGTACGCAGTGGGGACGGGCATGCGTGACTTCACCCGAAGTTGCTGCATTACCGGAGCCACCAGCGGGAACCCTGGACAGGGTCAGGAGGATGGCGGGGACCTCGTGGGCTATGGTGGGCTGGAGGAAGCCCCAGGGAAATCCAGTTCTCGTTTTTCTGACACAGCTCAGGGTCTCTTTAACTGACAGTAACTATATCAATTGCTGTCAGTTATAACTGAAAGGACAATTCATGTGCAAGGTAATGTCCATGTTTCCCCATGGCTCAAGTGATATTACTGGTTAACGGAGTGCTGGTGTGAAAGTTGTTACGGGGTCATCACCACTTTTAAAACGAAATACGGTGAATTCTATTGATCTCAGTGGACAAACAGGATGAGATGAGAGGAGAGAAGAAAGAGATTGATATAAGCAGACTACATGAGAGGTAAGTATGATGTGTGTATGTTTATTTTCACTTTTATTTTTTAGTTCAGGTTTGCTTTAAGGCTCCATTTACACTTCCATAAAAACAGTCTGATTCAAGGAACGGACCACAGCAGATCTCATGTTAAATTTAGGATCATTTCAGACATGTGCTGACATGTCCATTTCGTTCCATTTGCTGCAATGGTGTAATGCACGGCATGCATGACTTTTCCAGACAGAGGTCAGACATGTTATAATACCGGTAGCAATGCTATAATGGCATGTGCAGTAGTCTTCGACTGGCTCAGTCAGGGACCTTACCAGCAGGGCCGGATTTAGGCCAAGGCTCCATAGGCCATGGCCTAGGGCACCACAGGAGTAAGGGCACCAAAGCAGCAGATTAAACTGGTGCAGCATTTGCAAGCTTGCAAATGCTGCAATGTAGGGAGATCAGGCGAGTCCCTTACTGCGGTACTTTGCTGCTAGCCGCCTGTGCAGCAGCCACCTTGCTCTCTGCACTTTTGCATTGTGGCTGGCGGCTATGGACTTGGGCAGCATTGGAGATGGAAATTAAGAGGAAGCTTCTGCAATGGAGACGAGTGGAGAAATGTGTGACACTGATGGCTGCTGAAGTGTGAAGGTGAGCTGGCTACCTATACTGAAGGGCGGAGGGATTAAGTCATCTGGCTACCTATACTGGAGGGAAAGGGGACGGGTCGTCTGGCTACCTATACTGAAGGGGGGCGGCTGGTGACAGCGGCCTTGGGCGGTAAAGAGTACAAATCCGACCTGCTTTGGGGTCAGCTGACTTTGAGAGAACAGATGGGACCGGACGGACACTGGCTAAGGCCGTGGCCTACAGGGGGCTGGAGGAAGCCTCAGGTAAGTATAAATACTTATATTTGTTTCGTCTCCTGAACACTTTAATTAATGCATATTTGCAGAAAGAGTCTGATGCTGACACAATCAGTAAGCAGATAAGTAAATTCAATTATCTTCCTCTGAATTTGCAGTGTTCCCCAACCCTGACCTCAAGGCCCACCAACAGTGCATGTTTTGTGTAAATCCACAGAGGTAGCTAATCAGCTCTGCTGAGACACTAATTACCCCACCTGTGTATGTTTGTGGTTTCCTGCAAAACATGCACTGTTGGTGGGCCTTGAGGACAGGGTTTAGTATGCAGCGATGAACTTCCGAGCAGGAAGCCATTCGAATTCGGAATTAAAATGAGGCTTAATTAACGCAGGTGTGAGCACAGGAGACAGGGTTACTTACCCAGAAGTCCATCTGCTTCTATGCATCTCAATCCACTCGCATGTGACCTATGGTGCGCGTTGCACGACTCACTACTGCACTTCCCCCTTCCGGCTTGAAAGAGGAAGTGTGGTAGTGAGTCATGGAACGCGTCCCATAGGTCGCGTGCGAATGGATTGAGATGCATAGAAGCAGACGGACTTCTGGGTAAGTAACCCCGTCTCCTGTGCTCACACCTGCGTTAATTAAAGAGGAACTCCAGTGAAAATAATGTAATAAAAAAGTGCTTCATTTTTACAATACTTATGTATAAATGATTTAGTCAGTGTTTGCCCATTGTAAAATCTTTTAAATCCCTGATTTACATTCCGACATTTATTACTTGGTGACATTTTTACTGTTGGCAGGTGATGTACCTGCTGCTTGCTTTTTTGGCAGTTGGAAACAGCTGTAAACAGCTATTTCCCACAATGCAACAAGGTTCACAGACAGGAAACTGCCAGGAGTACCACGTCCTCAGAGTTTCCTGTGGGAGGGGTTTCACTACAATATCAGTCATACAGCACCCCCTGATGGTCTGTTTGTGAAAAGGTATAGATTTCTCATGTAAAAGGGGGTATCAGCTACTGATTGGGATAAAGTTCAATTCTTGGTCGGAGTTTCTCTTTAAGCCTCATTTTAATTCCGAATTCCAATGACTTCCTACTCGGAAGCCCATCCATCGCTGATAGTATGGATGGATAATGCTATAAGCATTGCCTTTGACACACTTTGAGTGCTCTTTAAAAGTATCGTATGTTCCATGTGTTTTTTTTTTTGTACATGAAGCAGAATAGTGGATTAGGGTGCATTCACAATATGCGCATTCCGCTGCACTGTAACACAGTGCACAGTGCATTTGCCCAGCAATGCGCTGTTAAAAGTTTCAAAATGTACACATTCACATGGTCACAATGGGTCTGCAGTGCATTGTCATAACGCGAGTCAACCTTGCACTACCAGACAATGGGCATGTTACTCCCATGTTACAAGACACTTCCTACCGTAGTAGAAGGCAATTTGTAAATATGTTGCGATGTGTCACATGTTGGAATCAGAGTGAACTGCTTAGAGGAGCACATGCATGAAATAATTTTGATTGTACAATCTTACCGAATCTATGTAGTAGAGTTGTAAACTGATGGAATAAACTGATTGAATACATGGGGCTTGATTCACGCCTTATCAAAGTTAAAACACCTTATCAGAGTAGCATAGCGATCGCTACGAACCTGCAGGGGCTCAGGGCAGGACGAGTGGTGTTCACGTCATTGCAAATTTGCAGGCATAAGTTCGCTATGCTACTCTGATAAGGCGTGTTAACTTTGATAAGGCGTGCTAACTTTGATAAGGCATTCTATATGCCTTAGTGAATCAAGCCCTTGGTACTTTAAATGGATAGTTTAGGTAGTCTCTTGTATTACATAGAAGTGGTAAGATTGTACAATCAAGATTATATCATTGGTCATCATCACCTTAAAACAGTACTTTGCTCTGTGTTAAGGTGGCTCCACACCATACAATTAAAAGATCCAATTTTTCACCAATTTTATAATTACGATCGGTTGTCCCAAAAAATCGCTTTTCTTTGTTTTCGAGAACAATCAGATCGGATTTCCCTTTTTTTTTTCGATTGGACATGTTGGAAATTTCAAAACAACTTTATCAAGAATTGTATGGTGTGTGATGGATTGTCAATTACTTGATGTACAGTTCCAATCAATTTTTTTCTGAGCTTTCAATTATTTTATTCATGATTGGGAAAAAAATGAACATAGGTGTGTGGTACATTGGTCAGATTTCTGAATTGTTACAATCAGTCAGAAAACTTGATTGATATTCTTGAACTGAACAGATATTTAAAAAATGGTATGGTGTGTGGCCACCTTTAGTTCGATTTGGGAAGCTAAAAATAATTAGCAGAGATGACTCTGCAAACTTGTGGTTACACATCCACTAGTCTATTCTCTGATGTCTATAGTACTCTGAACTTTATATATCACCTGGACTTAAAGGGATCTCGAGCCTAAGCTCAGGATCAAAATAAGATAGTAACCTGAAGAGAGGGAAGCATCAGGATCCTATTGAGGGTTGACATGACCTGATGAAGGGTGAGGGTCCCCGAAACGCGTAGTTGTGATGTCACTCTCAGAGCGGAGGTGGTGTAGTGTTCTGCTAAGGGGAAGCGCGCAGAAGGACCTGAAGTTTGGGGGATACATAGCCGCTGGCCACAGCTTGCTATCTGATCAGCTTCTAGTCATTGGCACGCCCTGACTATTGAGAGATAAGTAGATTTTTATTGTGTGCAGATATTTTATTAAATGTTTTACACTATGAGGTGCATTATTTCTGTTTATTTTATTCTATTGAGGGTTCATTCAGTGTTCTGATGTCCCCCGTCACTGTGCATGGACCCTCTCCATATTGGGGCCGCACACCTCCTCTTCTTACAGCATGGCCACACAGTAGCCACGTGAGCATGGCTGCACATGTGCGGTAGCACAGAGCCCTGAGGCTGAGGCTCTGGCTTACAAGGTTGGCTAGGCTGCATGAAGAGGAGCTGTGCAGCCCTGATATGATTAGCGACAATGCCTTGTTCCTAATCATCCAGGGGCCCACCCTCAGTGATGGGGAACATCAGAGCACCGAGGGAAGCCTCGATAGGATCCTGAGGCTTTCCTCTCTTAAAGGGGAACTTCGGCCTAAACAAACATACTGTCATCAAGTTACATTAGTTATGTTAATTAGAATAGATAGGTAATATAATCTCTTACCCACCCTGTTTTAAAAGAACAGGCAAATGTTTGTGATTTATGGGGGCTGCCATCTTTGTCATGGGGGCAGCCATCTTTTTGGTTGAAAGGAGGTGACAAGGAGCAGGAGACACAGTTCCAACTATCCTGTGTCCTGATTACCCCTCCCAGCTGCACACGCTAGGCTCAAATCTCAAATTCAAAATGTAAAAAAAAAAAAAAATTGCACCAAAACAGCAGAACGAGAACAACAACATCAGAAATCCCATCATGCTTTTCACAGCATCAGTGGAAAAAAGCCCGGGCAGTTTTCTTCTGTGCAGCTAAAAATGAGGCTTGTATAAGAGAAACAAAGTTCTGATGCTGTGAAACTGTTAAAGAAACACAAAGCCTTTTCAGTGCTGCTGAGTCGATTTTTAGTCCGGATGTTCACTTTAAGGTAAGTATCTCAATTTGTACCTAAGCTTCGGCTCGGGTACACTAAACAGCCTGCTATCTGGTTAATGCAGATGAGCCCAATCCTAAGGCCGATTCACATGGGCAATTGCAGGACGTTTACCTAAAGTTCACCATCAAGAAAATGGGCAGCGCCTGTACTGTCGTTTACCTTTTGTTTGCATGAACACAGCATTCCGTTCCCGATTTTTCACATTGTTTAGCCGACCCTGGAAGCAAAATGCTGCTTCCAAGGTTGCTAACCACCACGTCCCCGTGTGCCCCTGCGGGCTGAAAAATGCCGGAAGCTGCCAAATGCTTTTCTGCATGCTTGCAGAAAAGCATTTGACCTACATGGCGGCAGAAGCCATTGTGAACTGGCCCTAAATTGTTACAAACAGTGATATAGGGATCACCATAGCAGCTGCTATGGGTCCAATAGTCATAGGAGCCCTGGTGTGCTTGGGCAGTGGCAATACAGTGTCTGCAGTAAGCCTTGAGGAAACCCACGGCAGTCCCTCCCCTTCCCCCCCCCCCCCCCAGGAAGAAGTGACACCTCTCCGGGCTCCACAGGCCCCAGAGGTCCCCATGACTACAGAGCATTAGTTGGGGGGGGGGGGGAGTGCCTTCTTGCTACCTACAAATGAGGAACTGCGTCTGGATACCTATACTAGAGGACCTCTTGCTACCTATACAGAGAGGGCTACCTCCAACTACCTATGATAGGGGTCATGGGCGTAACAATCACCCCTGCGACCCCTGCAGGGAGGCCCACAGGCTTTGGGGGCCCCTCCTTCTCCCTCTCCCGACTGCAATTGCAGCCAATTAGCACAAAAAAAATCTCTGTTTGCTCACAAAAACCATGTGCAGGAGTATGTGTAATTTTTTTTCCTGCTTGCAGATGCTGCTTCACAGCAGAAGACTCTCTGCTGCCATTTGCCGATGTAATGAAAGATTTTGCAACCCATTATATTTTGCAACTTACCATAGAGGACAGTGTATGGGTGCGTACAGACATGCGACTATAGTCGTTTAAAACGATCGTTACCGACAGCATTGCCCGACGATCGTTCGTAAAAAGTGCACGAACGATCATTAAAATGACCGACCAACGAGATATGTCGTTGGTAAAGAACGATCCATTCTGCCAGATCTTTTCCAACGACCATCGTTCAAAAAGTAATGTCTGTACAATGATCGGTCGTTGATTGTTCGTTCTCAAAGCTTTGCCACATGCTCAAACAGTTCTTTTTGACACTTGTGTTTGAAATCAGTTTATACATCATGTTGCGCACGCAACGCTCTTTCCAAGATCGTTCGTACACGAACGATGTTCAAAGTAGCCTTTTTTTCAAATGATCATCGGCCGATACCTCCTTTAACATCGTTCGTCGTTCAGAACGAACGATCGTTATCGTATGTCTGTACGTACCCTATGACTACATAGGCACGGCTTCTCTCTGTTAACACGCCTGTAATTTTTTGCAACCACAGATCCCAATGAGCTAGAAGGGAGATTGTTCCCTGGGGGGGTTATTATTTGAGTAAGAAGGGGGGATTTTTCCCTGGGGGGGGGGGGGGGTTATTGGTTGAGCAAGAGGGGGGATTGTTCCCTCTGGGGGGGGGGGGGTTAATAGATGAGCAAGAGGGGGTGATTGTTCCCTCCAGGGGGGGGAGGGGTTAATAGTTGAGCAAGTGGGTGGATTGTTCCCTCCAGGGGGGTTTTAGTTGAGCAAGAGGGGAGGGTTCTGTGTGAGAATAGGGTTTGGTTGGGTTGCATTTTCTGATACAGATAGGTTGAAGTAAATGGTTAGGTTGCACTTTCTGATAGCTATACCTATAAATGCAACCGGTTGCAAAATCTGATAAAGTTGCAAAAAATGTCACTACACCGGCTCCCGATCATGTGACAATGCATGTGGTTCAGGGACCAGGGGGTCCCATGCTATCATTTATGCAGGGGGGCTCTATTAAATCTAGTTATGCCCCTGCTAGGGGTGTACCTGTACTGGTTTGTAAAAAAAACAAAAGTTTGCTTTCCTAAAACAGAAAGAATTTGCGATAATTCAGGTTGGAGTGAGCTTGAGATGTCTCCCAGAGCAACACTGCTGATTATATGCAAATTAACCATTGTACCCTTAGAAGCTAAGCACACCTCCAGAACCGCTGGAATGCAATGATGTGTCAGTTTGTTAATTTGTACAGAGCCATAATAATCCAACATGCATACAGACTGTTTCGGATTGTTTGATCCTCATCAGTGCATGGCATGGATTAATTTGGCTCTATGGAGTAGGGCTTGTAAATCCGAGAGGTACAGACTAACCAGCAAGCTCATGGTGACCCAGAACTCATTGGAGTGTGTAAGGGACTACAATGGTCCTAAAAGCCCCCTTACTAAGATGTTAAGAAAAACAAAAGTTTGCTTTCCTAAAACAGAAAGAATTTGCGATAATTCAGGTTGGAGTGAGCTTGAGATGTCTCCCAGAGCAACACTGCTGAATATATGCAAATTAACCATTGTACCCTTAGAAGCTAAACACACCTCCAGAATCTGGTTTGTGGTTTGTGTGGGATAATATTCTTCTGGCTACCTGTACGGGGGCTGCTTATACTGAGAGGGGCTACTTTTGGTTAGTAGTCTGGGGGTCATCTTTGGCTAGCTATACTGGGTAGTGATGTCTGGTTCATGAGTGATTGGTTCATTTGAGCCGGTTCTTTCTTGTGAGTTGAGTGATCCGTCTCATCACACTGAACCGAATCAGTTCAGTGGATGAGATAGGAACTGCAGCTGCACAGGATCCTTTTCCACTGCAAAACACAAATGCATGCATTTTTGACCAATTTTGATGTGTTTTTTTATGCGTTTGCGTTTTTGACCAATTTTGATGTGCTTTTTTTATACATGAAATGAATCAAATAATTCGGTTCATGATCCAGTTCTTTTTAATGAATCGAATCAAATCGATTCATTGGAAAGAGCCAGACTTCCTATCGCTAATACTGGAGGGCTACTTGGAGCTATCTAATATTAGGGCCCGTTCAGATCACAAATGCGGATGGCCATCCGTGTGGAACGCGTGCGGACCGCAACGCGTACGAACGCATGGCCATCCGCGTTTGTGTGCGTTGCGTGGCTGATCCCATCACTGAAAAGTGAATGGGACAGCCACGCGTTTTAGCAAAATCTGCGTGCAGCATGCATTCCCGGACCGCACAGGTCCGGAATGCATGCAGTGTGAACATCAGACATTGCACTCTATGCAATGTCTGATGTCGTGCGTATCGGCCACCTGCACGCGTTTCCAAAACGCGTCTGGAAACACGTGCAGTGGGCTACTCAATACTGGGGAGCAGGACAAAAGTTCCTGGCTCTACAACAAAGCTTTTTAATGGGGCCACATGATTTCTAGCTCCTGGTAGTTTGTACTCCCTGCACACAATTACCATACCTTGTGGTAATACATGCCATCTAAATTGTGCACACTTGAAATGTCCAGCATGCACCTCACACACAAAGTACAAACTTTATACAAAGGAATTGACGGTTTCTGTGCAGTCCAACAACAGCTGTAGTTGATATTTTTGTCATGTTCGAGTGTCAATAAAGTTTTTGACAAATCTTGTCACTATAGCGACAAAAGAGCGTTTCTCCGCCTCCCTTGTGTAACGGACGTTATTCTCACTGGCTGAGTATAGCAAAGCGGGAAGGAGCGCCGTCATAGCTTCTGTCCAATCGGTTTGCCAATGATCAGTCTCTCTGTCAGCTTAGTTGGAGTGGGCGGGACGCGTCGTAGGTGGGCGGGGCGTGTTGTGGAGTACACCATGGAGTAGTGAGTACACCATGGAGTTTAGTGGTGGTGATGGTGAATGGACGGTGGATGGGCACTGCTTGGTGAGTGATGTATGCGGTGGTCTGGCACTCAGGGCGCGACAAGCTCTGTCTGCTGCTCTTGTTGGCAGAGTCTTTGCAGTCAGAGTGCTGCTTATTGGCCAAGGCTGGGGCACGTGCAGTACAAACTGATCTCCCTACTGTTTATAATGCTGCCTGATCAGTAATATAGTATACTCTCTTTATAGTAAACTAGTCACCAGACGAAGTAGTTTACGATATCAGATGCTCGCTATATCAGAAATGTTTATACTCAAGCACATACAGTATACTATTGTATTGTATCTCAATTTAATAAAGAATTGGGACACATTTGTTTTCTTGTCAATGATTTAGAAAGAGAGCAGAGACAAAGGTCTAAACTAGATCAAAATGCATAGTGCTCAATATGCAGGGATTTGCAACAGCTTGCACAGAAAGCATAGATCTCACCTGTTAGTGCAGCTACAGTACTTAGTGTTCTCCTCTGTCCACATTTCTGTGCAGCCTGGATGATGCTGTAGGGTTGCAGCCATGCACATGCAAGTCACATATGACAGGCAATTCCCTCAGTAATCAAGCAGCAGCTTACATAGGAAGCATATGTCTCACTGACTGGTGCTTTTGAGGTAATCTACACAGGCCCAGAGTAGAGTGCAGATAGCGGCAGGCTACAAGTGGCTGCCAGCCTGGCTCATCGGTCTCCGACTGATGTATGATGCATGGACCTGCCCACTTTCCACTACAGCCAGATGCAGAATACTGCAGGGGCCAAAAAACAGGTGGCCTTGTTCACATCTGCTGCGCTGAAAAACGCGTGAAAGCGCGTGGTAAAAAACGCCTGCGCTTGTGCGAGCTTTAGTGCGCGTTTCTGTGCGTTGCGCTTCTTTAAAGCACGTTTTGCTTGTTGTACCAGCAGCAGTTGTCAATAAAACTTTGTTTTTGTATGTAACAAATGTATTTTTTCTCCAATTAGGGGTGAAAACCGCATGTGCTTGTACGCGCTTCTATGCGCTAAAAAAGCGCACCCATTCACTTGCATTGATGTGCGCTTTCCAGCTCAACGCACAGAAATGCATGCAACCCTACGTTTCTGTAACGCTGCTCAGCGCAGCGCATAGATGTGAACCAGCTACATTTAGTTACATGGGAAAGTAAATACCTTGCTGATCGCACAGGGCAGTGCGCTGTGAAAAGCGCACAGAAACGGCCCTGATGTGAACGAGTTTCTTCCGTATACTTATAATGGTGCTTGGCCAGAATCTGGACATTAGTTTACTATACTTAAAGTTTTTTTCTATATCAGAGTTTACTATAACGAGATTATATTTTAATGCAATGTATTTGCTTTATTGATTTAGCAAATTTTTAAGATATTTGTATGGCAGGCCTAGAATATATTATTGTTGTGCTTCTATTGGTAGTAAATTGTTACCCGCTGTTTTGTAAATGCTTCCTCCCCATGTCCCTGGTTGTAGATCATTCCTCTACGTTCTTTACCATCCCTGTGCAGATGTTATCAGCACTGCAGTAAATATTGAGTGGTATATGCCCAAGTAATTTTTCTTTTTTTTTTTAGCATGTATTTGAATACAGAAATAATATAAAAAAATGCACACACAATGCAGTATTGATCTGAGTAGACACAGTAGTGATTTCCACGTACTGCACATGTGCAGAGTGCTACCGAGCACGGGTGCGCACGGGTAGGGGCCGCACATGTGCAGTAGCCGCCAACTCCCAGCCAGCTTTGTGGGTGTCGCCGCTGCTGGCCGGAGGGAACCAGAAGGACATTGTGGGTACAGAACAAGTCCAGAGGGCTGGAAGCAGCCCCAGGTAAGTTAAAATCATTTTTAATTTTCACAAAATTATTGTTAAATATATTCTACGGGTCCCAGGGCCGGAATGGAGAGGCATAAGATCAGGGAAGTCTCTGGACAATCCAGAGACAAAAACCAACACTTACCTGGGGCTTCTATCGACCCCCTGAACTGTTATGTCCCATGCTGTCCTCCTATGATCCTCTGTTCCCCGCTGCCGGTCCCAGTCTAATATTCGTCTAAAAAGACGAAGAATGCTTGCTCCCGAAGTTTTGTTGTACTGTGCCTGCGCAGTAAGCTCCTGATAACGCACGTGGGAGCTAGCGTGCGTGCAGCCGCAGTCTAATTAGACACCTGATTAGACAGAGACCAGCGTCGGGGGAACAGAGGATAGTCGCAGGACATGACAGCGGCAGGTGGCTGATAGAAGCCCCAGGTAAGTGTCGTTTTTGTTTATTTGAGCAGTCCACAGAACCCCTTTAAGTATTCCTTTAAAGGGTACCTGAAGTCAGAGAGGAAAAAAGTTAGATACTTACCTTAGTAGAGGGAGGCCCCTGGATTGTCCAGAGACTTCCCTGATCTTATGCCTCTCCATTCCTGCCCTGGGACCCATAGAATATATTTAACAATAATTTTGACTACGTCCAGCTGCATTCCACTCCATGTACAAGCTTGACTACACAGGCATAAAGTATGGACTGTGTGCTATTGGCTCCGTGCTACTGCGCACATGCGAACACTACTGGCCTGTACAGTGCGACTACGCTCATACACTATTATGGGGCAATATAGGCCCATTTCTTTCTTTCTCTCTTAACTGGCGGATTAATATATCCTGCGGTGCATCACCTAGGTCGGTTTGACTTGAATCAAGCGAGTGACATCGGCATCGTGTTGTTGGTACAGCAATGGCGAGAAAAGGGAAGACCGGGTGATTCATCTATTCATTGCTATGAATGGAAATTGCAATGCGTTTGGGGAAATTCGTTGGAAGCCATTTGTTGCGATTCCGCTGTAAATTGCACTTACATTGACATTAGTGCAGAATATGCACTTTTGATGTCCTTGCGGATCACATCGCATTCCTGAAAACGTGGTTAAAGCAGGGCTGTGGAGTCGGAGCAAATTTGGGTACCTGGAGTCGGTGGTTTCAGTGAACTGAGGAGTCGGATGATTTTTAACCAAATCCATAGCCTTTGTAAAAATTATACTAAGGAGTCGGAATCGAGGCGTCGGAGCAATTTTGGGTACTTAGAGTTGGAGTCGATGATTTCATACACTGAGGAGTTGGATTGTTTTTGTACCGACTCCACAGCCCTGGGTCGAAGTTGTGGTAAGAGGCTTAGTCATGGCCAGATTTACATCACAGGAGGCTATAGACACGGATGTCCTGACACCCTAGACTTTATCCTCTATGGATCTACAAATCCTCACCAAACCGCACATGTGCTGGCTGGCCCAGCTGTCGTTTCTCCTCTACTTCCCCTGCCTGGTGTAGGTAGCCACATGTGCCCTTTAGTATTAGGCAGCCAGAGGTACCCTTAGTATCAACCCTCCTGGCGGTCTAATGTTTTCCGCCAGGAGGCAGCGCAGCATTTTTTTTTTTTTAAAATCATGTAGCGAGCCGAAGGCTCGCTACATGATAGCCGCCGCTCAGCGGCATCCCCCCGCCAGCTTCGAACGCCTTCGGCGATTTCCTGGAGGGCTTCCCCTCAGCGACGTCGTGACGTCTTTGGGAGTCACGATCCACCCCTCAGCGCTGCCTGGCACTGATTGGCCAGGCAGCGCACGGGGTCTGGGGGGGGGGGGGGGCGGCGGAGCGGATAGCGGCCATCGATCGCGGGCCGGCGGCGATCGGTGTGCTGACGCAGCTAGCAAAGTGCTAGCTGCGTTCAGCAAAAAAAAAATTAAGCAAAACGGCCCAGCAGGGCCTGAGAAAACCTCCTGCGCGGCTTACCCCGAACTACGTTAAGGTTAAGTAGCTAGAGGTAGGGGACTGAAGAGAGATCTTGTCAGTGAAATGCCAAGAGGAGGTTGAGTATCCTCTAATTTACACGCTCATCAGGACTCTGCATAGGGAAGGAGGGAGGGAGGAGTGAGCTGCCTTTCCATCATCAGGCACTTGTAGGTACGTGCCTACAGTGCCTTATGGTAAATCCGGCCCTGGGCTTAGTGCTAATATCATCAACAAGAAAAGAGCAAAAAAAAGTAGTGATAGGGAAGCTGTAACAGAGAAAACATCTTGTGGCATTTAAATAAATGTTTGGTTTAAACAAATTAAGCCACAGAAAATAACTGACTTTAAAGCAATCCTGAAGCGAGTTTAAAAAAAATGCAGTGCAGCCATAGACAAGTGTGTCAGTACTGCAAACGCACAGGACAGGGCTGTGGAGTCGGAGCAATTTTGGGTGCCTGGAGTCGGAGTCGAGAAAAAATACTCTGATTCCTAATGAATTTAAACTGTAATTGAAATAGAAAATATGATAAAATGTTCTATTTCTCAGATAATAGACATCATAAATAATTTATACATACAGTAATACCTGTGCTCAGTCCACAAAAATGAAATAAACCAATCAAAATGAGTTACTTGTGCTGCTTCAATAAAGCAGTCCCCGTATTTTTAAAGTCAGATATACACATCTGATTGTGACTGTATATATGATGTGTACACAGGAATCTCTTATATATACTAAATAACATTTATGCTGTAAGAATAAAGCCTGATGTGTAGCTGTGTCACTAATAGAGATTGTCAATGAGATGGAAATAATTCTGCGCTGATGCTGGTTTATGCAAATGTATGCACTCCCTTTGCTCATGAAATCAAATCCTTTAATATGTTGTTAAAATTTGGTTTGCTGACTACAAATTAAAGGGTACCTGAGACGGATGAAAAGAAAAGTTTTATACATACCTCAGGCTTTCTCCAGCCCTCTTCAGGCTAATCAGTCCCTCGCTGTCCACATCCACCACCTGGATCTTCTGCTATGAGTCCCAGTAATTCAGCCAGTCAGCGCAGTCCGGCTATGTGCCACTCCCACAGCCAGGAGCATTCTGCACCTGCGCAATAGTGCTGCGCAGGTGTAGTACACTCCCGGCGGCGGAGTGTGTGCATGTGCACTACGCCAGACTGGCTCAAGTACCTGGACTCATAGCAGAAGATCCAGGTGGCGGAGGGGGACAGCGAGGGACTGATTAGCCTGAAGGGAGCTGGAGGAAGCCCCAAGTATGTATAAAACGTTTTAATTTCATCTGTCTCAGGTTTACTTTGTTACACAGTAGGACTATACTCTACATATGCACTCTCCACAGAGCTGCAGGGAATCCACTGAGAATGTTGTGCACATTGAACACAGAGGTGTTGTCTATCACCCATAAACCTGGTTCAGATTGTGCATGAAGAATGTGTAATAGAGGAAAAATCTCCTCATTCCCCTGCAGAGTACCTGCACATCACTCTTACATGTACCCACAGTTATATTGCCTAGGGCAGGGGTCTCAAACTCAATTTACCTGGGGGGCCGCAGGAGGCAAAGTCAGGATGAGGCTGGGCCGCATAAGGAATTTCACAATCGCGGCGCATCGCCGCCTCTGCCCGCCCCTCTCACTCTTCCTTCACAGAGAGGGGCGGGGAGAGGCGGCGATCCGTGCGGCGATTGACGTCAGGAGGGGGGCAGAGCTGCAGCTGAAAGCTCTGCCCCTTCCAGGAAATGCCGGCGGATGCCCCCCGGGTGTTTTGGGGGCTCTGCAGCCCTTGTTTAGCGGCGGGGATGCGGCGGATTACTTGGGAGCACTGAAGTGAACTATAAGGAAGCTTTTGCTGGTGAGGGCCACAAAATATTGTATCGAGGGCCGCAAATGGCCCGCGGGCCGCGAGTTTGAGACCCCTGGCCTAGGGCCTGATAGATGTTTTTTGTTCCGGTCTGTACCTTGTTCAAGTACTCTTACCAAGGACTAGTTTTAGTCTATGACTAAAGGGAATAAATATGGCAGTCTACATATCCTTCTCACTTCAGTTGTCTTTTAAAATTCCTAAGCGTTGGCAGTTAAGAGACGAATTTCATGTTACATACTTTCAATCAACAAGACTGTAATATGCAAATTAGAGGAGTTGGAGTCGAGGAGTCGGTGGAATCCTAAACTGATGAGTCGGAGTTGGTGGATTTTTGTACCGACTCCACAGCCCTGCGCACAAGTATAGGTTGCGCAGGCCCAGTATAACGAATGAGCTTGTGCACAGCTTTCGCCTGTTTGGACCATATTCATCGAAACGGTACAGGGAAATTTGGGCGAACCATGCGCTGCCATAGGTGGTAATGTGAATTATGGCGGCACCCGCCCATTAATTTGGATGCTATCAAAGGAGCACAGTGGCCTAGTGATTAGCACTCTTGCCTTGCAGCGCTGGGTCCCTGGTTTGAATTCCAGCCAGGTCAACATCTGCAAGGAGTTCGTATGTTCTCCCTGTGTCTGTGTGCGTTTCTTCTGGGCACTCTTTTCCTCCCACATCCCAGAAAAAAACATACAGGTAAGTTAATTGGCTTTCCCCCAAATTGTCCCTAGACTAGGATACATTCACTACACGATACATACATAGACATATGACTATGGCAGGGATTAGATTGTGAGCGCCTCCAAGGGACAGCTAAGTGACATGTCTATATATACTCTGTACAGCGCTGTGGAAAATGTCGGTGCTATATAAATACTAAATAATAATAATTTGGCCACCAGCAATAGCGGGTGGCTGAATTGCGTCTTTCCCTTGAGTCCATGCGGCCTGGAGGGTGAATACTAATTAACGCTGCCGGGACTTTTGCAGGAGCAGGGTGAGCAGTTTTTCTGCTTCACCTTGTGCCCAAATTTCCCTGCACTGTTTTTGCATGTATGCCATATTGATGGTCGCGCTTGCATGCTGAAGACACTGAGGGACACAGCACTGGAACTGTACGATGTAAGGATCAACACACACCATACAATCTTGGTTGTTCAATCTTACCACTTTCATGTAGTAAGAGCTTATTCAATCAATCATTCAAGGTATTTTCAATCTGTTGGCCCTTATACTACATACGTTTGGTAAATCTGTACAACTAAGATTGTATGGTGTTTGTTGAGGCTAAGAAGATACAGGAATTCTCTGGATCATCCAAAGGCTTCCCACTACTGAGGTAAATTTCTAACTTTTGCTTATTTTACAGACTTCAAGAGTGTTTAAAAATGAACAGATGGTGTGAATTAGTTTTCTCTTGAGTGTCATTAGACCAGTCTGATCTGTTGGAAGTGGACTATTACTGTAGATATTCTCTGTGCTCTGAGGCAAACAGATGTGCTGGCAGAGGCATTGCGGCCCTCTGTACTTACACTGGATTCTCAGCTGAGGTGGCTGAGCATAACTGGCGCCACCTCTACTGAGAACCATCCAGCATGTGTACAAGACATACTGTATGTGTGGTATTTGTGTAGTGATATGTTCTGAAGTGGAAAGTAATCATACCAATTTTTATCCATAGCATGTTTATTACTTTTTTTTAGCAAAAATAGTTACCCGTTAAATATTTTTTTTCATAGTGATGTCCTCAGGGAAATGGAATCGCGTCCATCAAAATATGAAAATCATCGCTTATCAGAGGAGAATGCAAAGTCAAAAAAACAATTCATGCAGAAAGAGAAGAGCTTGAGAAGCCTAGGAGGTCACATCTCTGGGTATGTTTTATGCAGTATAAAAATAAAATGTTCCAAACAATGGCCATACGTGAGGGGTTTTTTTTGTTTTTGTTTTTTTGCTATTTATTCAATAAAAATACTGTATAAATATGTTAAATCAACGTAAAGGACCACTATCATAAATACAAAATCTTACATTTAAAATACATGTGTACACATACACATAAGATGTACATTTCTCCCTGCATTACAAATTACTTTTCTTCTGTGTTGCTGTTGCTTATAGTACAGTCCTGGCCAAAAGTTTTCAGACAAAAATATTTGAAATTAGAAAAGTTGGTGCTTGAGTTTTTTATAATAGCAATTATTTGCATGTACTTCAGAATGTTATGAAGAGTGTTTAGATGAATTGCATAGTCCTTCTTTGCCATAAAAATTAACTGAATCCTGAAAAAACCTTTCCACTGCATTTCATTGCTGTTATTAAAGGACCTGCTGAGATAATTTCAGTAATCGTCTTGTTAACTCAGGTGAGAATGTTGACGAGCACAAAGCTGGAGATCATTATGTCAGGCTGATTGGGTTAGAATGGCAGAATTAACATTGTAAAAGGAGGGTGATGCTTAAAATCATTGATCTTCCATTGTTAACCATGGTGACCAGCAAAGAAACGCATGCAGCCATCATTGCGTTGCATAAAAATGGCTTCACAGGCAAGGATATAGTGGCTACTAAGATTGCACCTAAATCAACAATTTATAGGATCATCAAGAACTTCAAGGAAAGAGGTTCAATTCTTGTTAAGGTTTCAGGGCATCCAAGAAAGTCCAGCAAGCGCCAGGATCGTCTCCTAAAGAGGATTCAGCTGCGGGATCAGAGTGCAACCAGTGCAGAGGTTGCTCAGGAATGGAAGCAGGCAGGTGTGAACGCATCTGCATGCACAGTGAGGCGAAGACTTTTGGAAGATGGCCTGGTGTCAAGAAGGGCAGCAAAGAAGCCACGTCTCTCCCAAAAAAACATCAGGGACAGATTGATCTTCTTCAGAAAGTATGGTGAATGGACTGCTGAGGACTGGGGCAAATTCATATTCTTGGATGAAGCCCCTTTCCGATTGTTTGGGGCATCTGGAAAAAGGCTTGTCAGGAGAAGAAAAGGTGAGCGCTACCATCAGTCCTGTGTCATGCCAACAGTAAAGCATCCTGAGACCATTTGTTCTGTTTCGAATTCCCGCTTTATGTGTGAGGCATACTCCAGAAGACCCAGTCTGTATAGCAGTATAACTCCACACTGATTTAGAAACCTCCACAGGCAGTTTACTCGATGAAATAATGACTCCAAGTATAATCTGTAGTATCTTTACTTGCGTTGAAAGCATACAAAGATGTTTTTTAGAGCATATTCATAGGTAAAAATACGATGCGACTACAAGCACAGCAGGATCTCCTCACTAACTGAACTCAACTGTTGCAGAAACATCTAGACAAGGCTGTTGAGCAGGGAGTTACAGTTGGGAAATGCTAAATAACTAAATCTTGCAGGGGGACTGGAATATACTAATACAAAGAATATAAATACTGTTAAATAACATTAAAGGAGGCTGTTGTGACAGCACACCATTCATGTGTGGAGTTGCTTCTCATCCAAGGGAGTGGGCTCACTCACAATTTTGCCAAAAAACACAGCCATGAATCAAGAATGGTACCAAAACACCCTCCAACAGCAACTTCTTCCAACAATCCAACAACAGTTTGGTAAAGAACAGTGCATTTTCCAGCACAATGGAGCACTGCGTCATAAGGCAAAAGTGATAACTAAGTGGCTCTGGGACCAAAACGTTGAAATTTTGGGTCCATGGCCTTGAGTCTCAAAACTTTTGGCCAGGTTTTTCACTAGTCCATCTCCTCATGGGGATTCTCGTTATTTTATTCTTTCAAAAAAACACTCCCTGGAATGGATCTATACAAACATGCCGGGCCAGCTTTCCTACTTGCTTGCAAGCTATTTTGGCAGTTATATTGAACAACTGCTGTTCAGTAAGGCTTTGTTCACATCTAAAATCGAAATCGCTGATGGCAGCAATTTATTTTTTTTTGAGCCTTACGATCTTGTGCAAAATGCTTTTGTAAGCGCTTTTGCAGTTTTTGCACTTTTTGATGTCAGTCGGGAGGTGAACTCTTTGACCTGGAAAAGAATAAATATGATGTATTTATTTTTATTAACGCGAACGCAATCGCAGGATTAACCACTTAATGTTTACAGTACAGTATATCTACTCCCCTACAAAACTTCATCTAAGCCTCAGGGGAGTAGATATTCGTAACTCTGCTACAATCGCCGCTGTGCGTGCTCTCATGTGCTCACGCACTAGTTCTTACTGCTACATGTTAGCCCAGAGATCAATGAATGGGAATGCAGTTCCCATTCATTTTTCTAGTTCCCTGTGTCCATGATCGCACATCAATTAGATGCCTGCGGTCATTTGTAAACACTGTAACTTACACTTACACGCATTAGTTCCTGTTTGTGTACTAAAAGCATGCGCAGGAAGCTAATAACTGAGGGCCTCTTGTGGCCAAAAAGTAAAATTACACCTACAATCATTTACTTTAATAAAGAGACCTGCACATAATTTAAAATTAACCCCTTACCTCCCACTCTCTCCCATAAATGCCCAAATAAAACTTTTGCATTTAGAAAAAATTATAAAATAAAGTAAAAAAAACAAAACGACATAAATACTTTAGGGACTGAACTTTTTTTACATGTATGTCAGGAGGGTATATTACTGTTATTTTTTTAAATTATGGGCTTATAAATAGTGACAGGAGCAAAAATAAAAACCTGCACCATTATTTCCAAATAAAATATTAGCGCCATACATTGTGATAGCAAGATCATTTAAATGGTGTAATAACCAGGACAAATGGGCAAATAAAATACGTGGGTTTTAATTATGGAAGCATGTATTATTTTAAAACTGTAATGGCTGAAAACTGAGAAATAATGATTTTTTAAATTTTTTTTCTTAATATTCCCATTAAAATGCATTAGAAAAAAAATAATTCTTATCAAAAGGTACCACCCAAAGAAAGCCTAATTAGTGGCAGAAAAAACAAGATACAGATCATTTTGTTGTGATAAGTAGTGGTAATGTTATTGGCAAATAATTGGGAGGAGCGCTGAAATGTGAAAATTGCTCTGGTCCATAAGGTAAAAATACACTCAGGGCTTAAGTGGTTAAACACAAAACGATTTGTGAGCGTTTCTGTTTTTTCTATACCTTCTATCGTAGCAAAATCGCCCAAAAATGGTACATGCTGCACTTTTGTGAATGGAAAGCAGACGAAATGCGCTGATATTAACTATCCCATAAGGATTCATTGCACAAGGTATTTTAGGAAGTTTTTCAAAGTCGCTGGTGCTCAAAAAAAGCGCAAAACGCCCTAGGTGTGAACAAGTCCTTAGTGCTTTTGAAAAGAAACCCTGAGAATTACCACTCAGCAGCTGCAGCCTAATTGGTGGCTGCTGAGCTCGGGGCAGGCTGTGGCAATGCAGGCAGAGGTTCCCAAAGAGCTTCGGAAACATAGCTGCAACTGCATTTCTGAGGAGGGGGGTGGAGCATCACCTGTGTTCCAATTATGTTAGATCAGGTAAGTATTTCTTCTTGGGACCCCTCTGATCCTGCAGCATCAAGACAGAACCTGGCATGACGGGCTCTGTTCTTTTTATGCTGGCGGTATTCTTTCATTGTGAGTACAGATCACTCCCGTTTTGTTTTTTTTCCCCTGAGGGTCCAATATGTACAGACATACAAAACAGACAGATTGGGCCTTGATCCCTTGGGTGACAGTTTGGAGCTGAGTGATGTACAGAGGCGTCACTAGCCAATAGACTAGCGACGTGTCACTTGCTGGAGGGGGGGGCTTGACTGAGATGCTCTTACAGGCGGGGTGAGTGGAAGAACAATGAGCTTGGGGGTTGGGTAGGTGTTGAACATTGCTTAAGGCTCCAGCATGCTGTATTTTACACACACCAGAGCTCTACAGATATTTATTTATTTATTTGTATTTATTTATTGTATTTATAAAGCACCAACATATTACATAGCGCCAAACTCTTGGTAGCGAGGACTACAGCTGAACATAGTCTTATTTCCCTATTTGTGCCTAGTATGTGAAGCAACATTTAACCCTTCCCACTACCCTTAATTATCGTTCAGTCCAATAGAGTAGATATAGCTCCGTGCACAGGAATGGCTTTATGTTTTAAACACAGAGTGCAGAAGGCCAATACCTATTGCAACAGTTCATGTCAAAAAAGAAAAGAGGCCTTGCACATCACTAAAACTTCACTTTTAATTAATCCAGATAAAAGGCATACATTACATCTTCTTTGAGGTGGAAAGAGAGGTACAGACAGATAGGGAGGTCGACATCCGTTTCGCGCCGTTTATGTGTAGTGGCGCATCATCAGGACGTCCTGATGATGCGCCACTACACATAAACGGCGCGAAACGGCTGTCGACCTCCCTATCTGTCTGTACCTCTCTTTCCACCTCAAAGGAGATGTAATGTATGCCTTTTATCTGGATTAATTAAAAGTGAAGTTTTAGTGATGTGCAAGGCCTCTTTTTCTACCCTTAATTATCTTTATAAAGGGTTAACTGAAAGAACAAAGGAAATATTCTTCTTACAGACAGGACAGCGTAATGACTACCCATGAATTTGTACTCACACTGGGGTGGGTATGGGGAAAAAAATAAATGCTTTATTTAACTCTGAGCTGCAGGGGTGTGGAGCCAGTACAAAAATCATCCAACTCTGACTCCTCAGTTTGTGAAACTTCCAACTCCGACTCCAGGTACCCAAATTTGCTCTGACTCCTCGACTCCGACTCCTTAGTCTAATACCAGAGCTGTGGATTTGGTACAAAAATCCTCTGACTCCAGACTCCGACTCCTCACTTTATGAAACCTCTGACTCCAAGTACCCAAAATTGCTCTGACTCCACAGCCCTGCTGAGCAGAGAGGCACTGTAGCTGCTGTCCTGGCCACAAAGAGCTAATAAGTAATGCTTTTACATAATGATAGTCATGTTAGATTGTAGGTAGTGAAGGAAGTAGATACAAGTTAAGTGGAGAGAGCCAGAGACCAGAGTGAGTGAGATTCAGCAATACGCACTCACACCACTGTCCTGTAATTAGGATGGCGTACAAAGAGGGAGAGCGTTCGTATTGCCTGAGGGTTGGTGTACTGTATGTGAGGGATCACACACGTGATTTTGACTATACAGCTTGATAAATGGCAGGTAGCCTGAAACAGCGGGCTGTTGCTGTGAAGCCTACTGTGGGACATGTGGTGGTACCAGCCTACTACTCTTCTTCTATCTCCTGTACACATGGTCTCTCGGTGCAGAGACAAAAGTCTTGGGCATACCTATTTATCCTCTGCATGAGTACCACCCTGCTATCGTTGTTTTTAATAAAGGAAAAACTGAACTAGGGCATTATCTTTCTCCTGTTTTTCTGGGACAGGAAGTGACTGCTCATCTGCTGCCTAATGCTGGGTTTACACCATACAATTTTCTGTTAGATTTTCTGTTAGAATGCATAATTAGATTATTTTCTGCAGAGAATGGTCATTATCTCTGGTGCATTGTCTTCTGTTTATCTCCTGCTGAGTAGAACAATTCCTAATTCCTCGCCAGATAGATGGTAAGATAGATACATTTCCAACATGTTGAACTTTATCTATCTGGCAGATAAATCTAATGCTGGGAATACACGGGTCGATCCTGCGGCCGATTAGCCGCCGGATCGACCCCAGCCGCTTGTCCCCGCCGGCACTTTCCTTTCAGCGCTCGATTCCCTGCCATTGTCCGCCGGTGGGGATCGAGTGGGCGGGGGTCGATCGGCTTGATCGGGCCAGCTGAATATTATCAGCTGGCCGGATCAGCTGGTCGATACACGGTACAGAAACGTACCGTGTATCCCCAGCATAACAGAAAATTGTATGGTGTAACCCCAGCATTATGCTGGGCATACACGGTATCGAGCCAGCGCGTCACCGCTCATCCACATGTGCGTGCGGATTGATTGCCGCTCGTTCCCGCGGGCGCTGCTAATGAGCCGCTCGTTTCTTGCCATTGTTCTCCCCGCCAGTATCGAGCGCAGTATCGATCCGGTGGGGTAACGGACAGGTTGAATATTATCAATCGAGCCATCAGCGGCTTGATTGATAATATAAAACTTACCGTGTATGCCCAGTATAAAGGCCCATACACACGTCGGATTTCCGCGAACGACGGGTCGTTTGAACGTCCCGTCGTTCGCCCGCTAAATCGGGCGTGTGTACAGACTGTCGTTCGCTTGATAAGAGTGAGTTTGAGCGATCCGCCCGGTGTGCTGGTGTGGTACAGTATCAGTACAGTACAAATACACTGTACCTCTCCAGGTAAAGTTTCAATGTCTGCTACTACTGTGGAGTGGATGCATGGCATTGTTAGATGAATGGCAACATATCCACTGTCCAAATAATTGCTCTTGTTGGGGTTGTTTTTTTGCTTAACTTCTTCTTTTTTTTTTTTTTTTTTTTACTGGCAGACACTGGCCTCTTAAGGACCAGAGCCTCCCCCCCCCCTGTGATATTATGATTAGCTCATGGTGATCGCAGGGTCAAGATAGGAGCCAGTGAAATTGGCTCCTCAGGCACATGGGACTCATTAGATGGCTAAATTGAGCAGCAACAGAAGCTCAATAGCGGCGGGAGCGCACACAGTCAGATTTTTAAAATCTATTGGCTGATGGGTGATGTTACTGTGACTTATCTTTAAAACAAAAGCAGCCAGACCTGGGCACAACACTACCCCTAAAACAATGGTCAAAGTGTTGTCTGACACTCACAAAGGGAAGTGGCTACTACTCTCACATAGAGACCAATCTAAAAATATTACACCGCACATACCAAGCCCCACATAAAATCCACAATTTTGACCCATCTAAATCCAAATATTCCTTTTCGTAACTGTGGTAGAATTGGCACACTCTCCCCCACCTGGTGGTTCTGCCCAGTTGCTCGAATCTTCTGGGACCAGGTTTCAGCTCTCATAAATTCTGCGCTTGAAAAGGCATTACCTCCTGATCCGCTTCTCCTCCTACTAGGTCACAAGCCAAAAGGATGGAAATCTCCTCAGCACCGACTGGCCCAACACATAGCCAAGGCTGCCAGAATACATCTAGCCAGACAATGGCTTTAACCAACTCTCTCTCCTTATCCCAAACTAAAGAAATCATAAACGATATACTTATAAATGTGCGCCTTCTAGCAATTGTCAATGATTCTACTATACCATTTACCAGAACCTGGCAGCCCTGGCTATCTCTGGCCGACACCCAAAACATCTGAAGTACTGTTTTATCTTTCCCCCTTGTGAGCTTACTCAATGCCTGGTTGAAGAAATCATCCCCTTCTCAATATTTGTAGATTCTGTAGTCCTCAAACCCATAATTTTGGCATGTCTATAGGTGGCCATACACTCGTTAGATTAGCAGCAGATAGATCATCATATAGATTTTTAATCTATCTCATGCGTTTAGGAACATTTTTTACTAGGAACTGATTTCCAATAGATTTCAGTATGAAAATAGATCTGATGGCATTTTTTTGCCATCAGATTTCCATTAGGTCCAATGCAAAATGATAAGCAATCTCAACAGAGCGACCTAGATTTTCCAGCATGTCAGGTCGATTGAAATCGATCAAAATCGGCCGCAAATCGATCGATTGGTCAATCGATTTGCGATTGATCGGTCGGCCGCTAATCGGCTCAGTGTATGGGCCACTTAACTTGTTTTGTCTTTGTCTCATCCTTTAACCACCCTGGCGGTTAATTGTTTTGCAGCGCTCGGCTGCAGGTGGGTTTTTTTCACTTTTTTTTTTTAATCATGTAACGCTAGCTACATGTTTCCCCCTTCCCTGCGCTATCCCTCCCACCCCTCCGATCGCTGCCGGCGACCATACCCAACAGGAAATCCCGCTCTGAACTGGATTTCCTGTTAGGGATTCCCTCGTCGCCATGGCTGGCAACGATCGGAATGACGTCATGACGTCAGTTGGGTCCCGATCCACCCCTTAGTGCAGCCTGGCGGTGATTGGCCAGGCTGCTCAATGGGTCGGTGGGTGGCCCCTCTTTCGTGGCACGTAGCGGCGGATTAGCGGCGAGCGGTGGCGATCGAGTAAAACACGCAGCTAGCTAGCTGTGTGTTTTCAAAAAAAAAATTTCAAAAAAGACTCACCAGGGGCTGAGATATTCAGCCTGGCGGTACTGGACGAGCTGAGCTTGTCCATACCACCAAGGTGGTTAAGCATATCATTGTAACCATGGCCCCACTGGGGCAATTATAATGCATATTAAGTATTGTTGTTGTTGTTTTTTCTCTTTTGAAAATAAAAACTTTTTGAAACTCAAACAAAAGCAGCACAACTTAATTTTTGCAGCACAAACGGACACAAATGTAGCACTAACCTCACACGATGGAATTTTTGTTTGTGTTGATTTTAGGGGCGCAGCTTCAAAGAGGCACCACTACCCCCCTACCCCCCCCCCCCCCCCCCCCCAAAAAAAAATGCTTTGCTTTTCATATACATACTTGTTTGTTTGTTTGTTTGTTTTTCTTTATATAATGTTTCTGTGTTGTTTAGGAAATGTTTTGGGCAAGCAGGGCAGTCCTTCATTATTATCTAATCTTTCTTTCAATTGCTTTCTTTCCCTCTTGTTCGTTGTATCAGTGACAGCAGATTGGAGAATTCCCTGAGCGAAGCACCCGTGGTTCTGACTCTAGAGGATCTGGGACAACCCGGCCATCCCCAGCCTAGGGATTCTGTTTCTATGCAGAAACACAGCACAGGTGCAAGTGGTCGGGATCCTGTAATGAGTGCACAAGATAAGGTGTGTATCTCTCTATTTATATGTCAGCATGTCCCCTGAGACAGCAATAGAGGTCTTGCAGTATGGCAGTGGAATCTAAAAGAAAAACAATAATACTTGCTTGTCATTTCTTGCCTGCCTTTTTTCCTGCAGTAGATGAGATAAGCTACAATGTATTGCCAATAAAAAGCTAAATTGCTATATATATTAAAAATGATTAACTCTGGATTCCAAAATATGTGGCTTGGACTTGAATCCTGCCATAAAATGTCTGTTCTTCAGCAGATGGATACTGCTTCCTTGTGATCTGCCTTGTAAGGCGCCACCTGCATATTTCAAAGATGGAATCACCTGATTCATGTAGTACAGCACTGACCGCTTGGCTGCTGTTAATCATGGCACTAAACTGCCAGAACTAAGTGCTAGCAAATGCTAACAATTCAACCCCACAATATTGGCTCTGCCCTAGCCCATGCTCAGTACTTATGCTGTCACCTTATCTTTGATTAGCATTTGCTTCTCCCTACCTGTGCCTACAGCATACAGTATCCCCAACCCTGGCCGTGGGTGGGTAGGGCCGCCGAGCTGAAGGGGATAGCACCCAGGAAAGGAGCCAGCGGTCACAGCGGAGGGGAGGGGTTCACCCCCACTCCTTCACCTAGGTCCCCCGTCTCCGCTCCCCCTCCAGCTATTTGCGCTTAATGTAATGAGCAGCGAGCAGGGAAGCAATTGCAGTAAGTCACGCAGCGAGCGGAGGAAGGAAGTAGGTAATTGCTTCCCTGCTCGCTGCTCATCACATTACTTTACATATGGCGCAAATAGTTGGAGGGGGAGCGGGGACGGGGGATCCAGGTGAGTGAGGGGAGGCAACCCCCCCTCCCCGCCGAATTGCCTGCTGCCACCCCTTCCTGGCTGCTACCCCTCCAGGCTACCTGGGGACACCTATGGGGGGTGTTGAGGGGAGTAGACAATCCGGACCTCCCTCCGTTTTTGTGTGCAAACTAGCCTGTCAAGAGGGAGATCCATTTTTGTATTGCCTTTCACTACCCCTCCGTGTATCCGTGGTCCACAAAGTCCCGACAAATCCCAGCTCTCCGTTCATTTTTTCAAAACGGATCTCCCACATCCATTTTCTAAAGAGAATCTGTACGCTAGAATTCTTACAATAAAAAGAATACCATTCTATTCATTATGTTCTCCTGGGCCCCTCTGTGCTGTTTCTGCCACGCCCTTATGCAATCCTGGCTTGGAATTGCCAGTTTTTGGCAGTGTTTACAAACAAAAGACATGGCCTCTAACCAGCTTGTGATAGGCTGAGAGTAGCTCAGTCTGTGACTCACACAGAGCATGCAGGGGGCGTGGAGAGGGTGTGTATAGCTTCTATCCTATCACAAGCAGAGCTACACATTCCAGCCTGAGTGCCTGAGCCCGACAAAGCCGTCAGAGGAAAGAAGATTAGATTATACAACAGAGATAATACAGCCACTGTGCAACTAGGAAAAGCTGCAGTAATCCAGACCACATTAGAACAGGTATAGGAACTTATAGGATAGAAGAAATAAGGCTGAAAATTTTGTTACAGAGTCTCTTTATAGTGTGTGAAGATGGCCGCTATTTGGTATCCGTGGCTCCAGTTTTGGTCCGGGCCCAAAAACAGAGCCACGGATACGTTTGTAGCCTTCCTGGCGGTATTGACGAGCCTGGCTCGTCCAGCAGAAACATGCTGAAAGCGGTATTGACGAGCTGAGCTCGTCAATACTGCAAGGGAGATTTCCTGTTTGTCTGCCCCGCCGGCTTCACTTTTCCCTCATCAGAGGGGTTCCCCAGGATGGCTGGATGCCTGACTGCACGCTGCGGGTAGCGATCTGTGCTACCCCTAGCGTGCAGAACTAGCATCCAGCCACCCTGGGGAATCCCTGAGCAGCGGATCAGCGGGGCAGAGTTCTGCAGGGGTGGTGGGGGCTCCCCCTTCTATGCGGTGGGCGGGGGGTCCCTTCTATGCGGCGGGGGATTCCTTTCTGTATGGGAGTAGTCCCCCTTCTGTACGGGCTGGTGGCTGGGCAGGGACTCAAACCCCCCCCCCCCCCTCTGTGGGTGGCCTCTCTCCCTCCCTCGTACCATCTCCTCTCCCTCCCTCCCGATACCCTCTTCTTCAAACCCCCCTGATCTGAAGCCCTTTGAGGGCTCTCTCCAGCGGTGGCAGCAGCACTTCCTCCTCCATCGCCGAAGTCCCGGTCTGTTTAGTTACAGTATGAGGCTTGGTGACCTCACCAAGCCTTGTACTGTAACTACACACCGAGAACGAGACTTCTGCGATGGAGCAGGAAGTGCTGCTGCCGCCGCTGGAGAGAGCCCTCGGGTGAGTAGACCTCAAAGGGCTTCAGATCATGGGGGTTTGAAGAAGAGAGTATCGGGAGGGATGGAGAGGAGATGGTACGAGGGAGGGAGAGAGGCCACCCACAGCCCGCCCGCATAGAGGGGGGAGTCCCTGCCCGGCCACCAGCCCGTACAGAAGGGACCCACCGCATAGAGGGGGAGCCCCCGCCCGGCCACAAGCCCGCATAGAAGGGGGACAAATCCCATACAGAAAGGGACCCGCCCACCGCATAGAGTGGGAGCCCCCCATAGAGGGGCTTCAGACGGGGAGCAGGGAATCGGGAACAGGGACACATCTGGCTACCTATAACTGGCTACCAACAACTGGCTACACACCTGGCTACCCTTACATCTGGCTCTACACCTGGCTACCCTTACATCTGGCTCCCTATACATCTGGCTATACACCTGGCTACCCTTACATCTGGCTCCCTATACATCTGGTTATACACCTGACTACCCTTACATCTGGCTCCCTATACATCTGGCTACCTATATACCTGGTTACACATCTGGATTCCTAAAACCTGGCTACCTATATACCTGGCTACACATCTGGGTCTTATACTCACCATTGGCGTGCTGATCCCTCGTCGCGTACCTCTGATTGCTTACCCAGTGCCTTCTTCCATGTCCCTTGGCGGATTTTGCTTCTCCCTCGGCGATGACATGTCCCCCACCGATCGGCGTTGATGACACCAGGGTCACACAGTGTCAACATCTTGCAGCAAACACTTTTTTTTATTGAATTCAATACAATAACCTGTATTGCATTCAATATTAAAAAAAAAATTTGATTGATTGGAAAAAAAAATGGTTGAAAATTATTGGAAATTAATTGAAACACTTTTTGCACGGAAATCCTGGGGAAATTGAACACCAGGGTGGTTAAAACAAGTGTGAACCGACTCTAAGCTCCTATATACAGTGGAGGAAATAATTATTTGACCCCTCACTGATTTTGTAAGTTTGTCCAATGACAAAGAAATGAAAAGTCTCAGAACAGTATCATTTCAATGGTAGGTTTATTTTAACAGTGGCAGATAGCACATCAAAAGGAAAATTGAAAAAATAACCTTAAATAAAAGATAGCAACTGATTTGCATTTTATTGAGTGAAATAAGTTTTTGAACCCCTACCAACCATTAAGAGTTCTGGCTCCCACAGAGTGGTTAGACACTTCTACTCAATTAGTCACCCTCATTAAGGACACCTGTCTTAACTAGTCACCTGTATAAAAGACACCTGTCCACAGAATCAATCAATCAATCAATCAAGCAGACTCCAAACTCTCCAACATGGGAAAGAACAAAGAGCTGTCCAAGGATGTCAGAGACAAAATTGTAGACCTGCACAAGGCTGGAATGGGCTACAAAACCATTAGCAAGAAGCTGGGAGAAAAGGTGACAACTGTTGGTGCGATTGTTCGAAAATGGAAGGAGCACAAAATGACCATCAATCGACCTCGCTCTGGGGCTCCACGCAAGATCTCACCTCGTGGGGTGTCACTGGTTCTGAGAAAGGTGAAAAAGCATCCTAGAACTACATGGGAGTAGTTAGTGAATGACCTCAAATTAGCAGGGACCACAGTCACCAAGAAAACCATTGGAAACACATTACACCGCAATGGATTAAAATCCTGCAGGGCTCGCAAGGTCCCCCTGCTCAAGGAGGCACATGTGCAGGCCCGTCTGAAGTTTGCCAATGAACAGCTGAATGATTCTGTGAGTGACTGGGAGAAGGTGCTGTGGTCTGATGAGACCAAAATAGAGCTCTTTGGCATTAACTCAACTCGCTGTGCTTGGAGGAAGAAAAATGCTGCCTATGACCCCCAAAACACCGTCCCCACCGTCAAGCATGGGGGTGGAAACATTTTGCTTTGGGGGTGTTTTTCTGCTAAGGGCACAGGACAACTTAATCGCATTAACGGGAAAATGGACGGAGCCATGTATCGTGAAATCCTGAACGACAACCTCCTTCCCTCTGCCAGGAAACTGAAAATGGGTCGTGGATGGGTGTTCCAGCACGACAATGACCCAAAACATACAGCAAAGGCAACAAAGGAGTGGCTCAAGAAGAAGCACATTAAGGTCATGGAGTGGCCTAGTCAGTCTCCGGACCTTAATCCAATAGAAAACCTATGGAGGGAGCTCGAGCTCAGACTTGCACAGAGACAGCCTCGAAACCTTAGGGATTTAGAGATGATCTGCAAAGAGGAGTGGACCAACATTCCTCCTAAAATGTGTGCAAACTTGGTCATCAATTACAAGAAACGTTTGACCTCTGTGCTGCAAACAAGGGTTTTTCCACTAAGTATTAAGTCTTTTATTGTTAGAGGGTTCAAAAACTTATTTCACTCAATGAAATGCAAATCAGTTGCTATCTTTTATTTAAGGTTATTTTTTCGATTTTCCTTTTGATGTGCTATCTGCCACTGTTAAAATAAACCTACCATTGAAATGATACTGTTCTGAGACTTTTCATTTCTTTGGCATTGGACAAACTTACAAAATCAGTGAGGGGTCAAATAATTATTTCCTCCACTGTATACAGTACATCACAATCTACCTAAGGGGAGTACAGTTACATCACTGGGAATGGTGGATGCTCAGGTGGTTTCCAGTCTGTCTGTTTATGTTTCTGCTGCCAGAAAACCTCCCACCTAAGGAGGAAAATAGTCACAGCTTAGTAATGTAGATCTAAGTTTATAATAGAAAGGAAAGGTGGTTGACAATGAACGGAAGCTAGCTTGCTATTTATTGTATGTTTTCACAGGACTCTCTTTTGCAAATGGGGTCACTGAGGAGCTCACAACAGGAGAACATGAAGCTGAGGGAGAAAATGAATTCTCTTCAGGAGCAAAATTCTTCTTTGACCTCACAAAACCGCTCTTTGGTGAATAAAATCAAGACTATGCAGCTGGAGCTTACAAAGTCCAAATCAAAGGTTGTTTACTTAAGTCTTGAGTGTAATCCTTGGTAGTTTTATAGTTCATTTCAAGGTTTATGTAAAGCCATTCAGTGGCTGCATGCAGGCCAGTCTTTCACTAGGTGGAAGGTCTGTCTGTTGTCCTCTTGTCCCTGCTTAAAGGGAGCCTGAAGTGAGAGGAATATGGAGGTTAACAAATGTATTTCCTTTTAAACAATGCAAATTGCCTGGCTATCCTGCTGATTATCTGCCTCTAATCAGGGCCAGAGTTCTAGACTTATTGATGCCTGAGGCAAACTTGTGAGGAATAACCCCCCTTCTCCCCCCCCCCCCCCCCGAATTGGAATGATCGCACAGCGCCCGACAATTTGCAATTAGCTGTGGTGAACCACAATAAACACCCTTAGTATAGGTATGTAGCCAGTTATAGGTGCCCCCAGTGTTGGTAGCTAGGTACAGTTGCCCCTGTATAGGTTAGCCAGGTACAGTTGCCCTAGTATAGGTTGGAAAGGCACTCTCTTCACTTCCTGTTTCTGCCTGGTGCTGTCCCCAGACTTCTGGCTCCTTAGGAAGTCACCTCATTTGGCATCATGGGTGGACCGGGCCTGCCTCTAATACTGTTAGTCATAGACTCTGAACAAGCAAGCAGATTAGATCCTCTGGTTCCTGGGCTTCCCTTCTTTGCCACCGGCCGTGTCTGGAGAAGCTGTGATAGGTTCCAGTGTAGCCTAGCCATGTGTCATTCGTTTTGTGTGTGGATAAATGTGCTCGGCCAGAACAAGCTTTTCCACCGGCTGTGAGTGTGGTATGAAGATGAAGTACAGCGGTCAATGGCTGCAATAAGATTCAGAAACATTAGTATACTTTATTAGCCATGCGTTCCACAGGGCACTTCCCCACTTTCTCAGGCTTGTCAAGCATATTCTTGCCAGTGAAGTGATTTGTTGCCAGTTAAATCACCTGTGCATTGTAGGCCTTGAAGCCTGAAATGAGTATTTGGAAGTTGCGGTTTTATTCACTTTTAGAAATGTCAGTTGCCTGGCTCTCATATTGTGTTCACAGGTTTCCTAGTCACACATGGTACAAGGATGCAGCTAGTGTAGTCATAACAACAGATCCTTATGCTACTTCAAGGTCAGTTCTTCAGATTGTATTAGAGGCTGTATTTCAGCAGCACAATAGTTAGGCACGTTGCATTTATTTGAGAATGAGATCCTCATTGATGCTGCTTTCATTCATCCCTTTCTTCAGTTTTCCTATAAGTAGTACAGTATATTTGTATTCATTTTTTTATAGAATATACAAAGCATACAGAGTATTGTACGGATTAAGGCATATACAGTAGATGTAATATGACAATATAAGACAACCAAGTAGCAGTACAATTATACTGTACATAGTAATAGTATACATTGCCTTATATAGAATTACTGCACGCACTTGAATATGTAAAGTGATTAATCATGTGTCTGTACGATAATACAGCGGATAATAAAAACTGTTAGCAATTTCAAAGAAGAAAACTATATAGGTAGAAAAAATGGTTTGTAAAAAATAATACTGTATATACTCGCATATAAGCCGACCCGCATATAAGCCGACCCCCCAACTTTTCCCTGAAAAAACAGGGAAAAATGATTGACCCCCATATAAGCCGGGGGTAGGAAATGCTGGATTGGTGCAGCCCCCCAGTGTGTCCCAGTATAGCTAGTATAGTGCCCAGTATAGGTAGGTAGTGTCCAGTATAGCTAGTATAGTGCCCAGTATAGCTAGTAAAGTGCCCAGTATAGCCAGTATAGTGCCCAGTATAGCGCCCAGTATGGGTAGGTAGTGCCTCAGTTTAGCTAGTATAGTGCCCCAGTATGGCTAGTATAGTGCCCAGTTTAGCCAGTATAGTGCCCAGTTTAGCCAGTATAGTGCCCAGTTTAGCCAGTATAGTGCCCAGTTTAGCTAGTATAGTGCCCAGTTTAGCTAGTATAGTGCCCCAGTTTAGCTAGTATAGTGCCCAGTTTGGCTAGTAAAGTGCCCAGTTTGGCTAGTATAGTGCCCAGTTTAGCCAGTATAGTGCCCAGTTTAGCCAGTATAGTGCCCAGTTTAGCTAGTATAGTGCCCAGCTTAGCCAGTATAGTGCCCAGTTTAGCTAGTATAGTGCCCCAGTATGGCTAGTATAGTGCCCAGTTTAGCCAGTATAGTGCCCAGTTTAGCCAGTATAGTGCCCAGCATAGGTAGGTAGTGCTCCCCCCCAGCTCCCCGCTCCCCCCGCGGCCGCCGCTGCTATTACCTGCTTAGGCAGCGGCCGCTTCCTAATCCGCGTTTCCCTTCTAAAACTTTCTCAGAGTGTATTTGCTGTGACGATGCAGGGGGGCAGGAAAGAGCGCGGCTCCCTATAGCGGCGATCTGTATCGCCGTTACCAAGGGAACCGCTCTTTCCTGCCCCCTGCATCGTCACAGCAGCAGCGCTGGGCGCGCTGCTGTGATACACTCTGAGAAAGTTTCAGAAGGGGAACGCGGATTAGGAAGCGGCCGCTGGGGGGAGCGGGGAGGGGGGGGGGGAGCTGGGCGCGGACCACCCACCACTAGACAACCAGGGAAGACTCGCATACAAGCCGACCCCTCAACTTTTGACCCCCTTTTTGGGGGTCAAAAATTCGGCTTGTATGCGAGTATAATACGGTACCTTTTAATGGCTAACTGATAGAGTTAAATTATGCAAGCTTTCGGGGATCTAGTCCCCTTCTTCAGGCATATTTCCTGATCAACAGCCGCACAATTAAACCATTAGAACTCATATGAGCAACAGGCTTAAATTAGGCCAACCTGAGGGGAGAGGGAACAGACGTCGACAGGCCCCAAGGCCCTTTTATTTAAAGGACAACTGTAGCAAGAGGGATATGAAGGCTGACCGATTTATTTCCTTTTAAGCGATATTAGTTGCATGGTTATTCTGCTGATCATCTGCCTCTCATACTTTTAGCCATAGACCCTGACCAAGCATATGCAGATCAGGTGTTTTTGATATTATTGTCAGATCTGACAAGATTAGCTGCATGCTTGTTTCTGGTGTGATTCAAACACTACTGCAGCCAAATAGATCAGGTGGGCTTGCCAGGCAACTGGTATTTAAAATAAATATGTCAGCCTCCATAGCCCTCTTGCTACAATTGTCCTTTAAATTTTAGTCTGAGAGTTAGACAGTTTTGATAAACTTCACTGGGCACTTACAATAAGAGTACAGCACCTGCGCAAATTAAATAACTTCCAGAACCAGGGATTTCCAAAAGGACACCTGCGGTGGATCAGGGGAGATCCACTTCAAAATAATCGTTTTCCTGGATCAAAACAGGGTTTCCTTTAAAAATCATTCTGTGATAGCGTTGGCCGTCTATTTCCTCCATTGTTCCAAAAGACATAATTTAGGTTCAAGGGTTATAAGGTGATCCCCGATTAACATTGAAATGCCTCCACAATGGGACATGACCAGATAAGGTGGACAAAATTTGCTCCCGCCCCTCCACACTTAGGACAGTCCGAGTCCCCCTCAGCTGCTTCAAAAACATAGAATGTGGAGTCCAATATGCTTGGTGGACTATGTAAAGTTGAATGAGGCAGTTGTGAGCCGCTGTAGAGGAAATTAGTACAGTACTGTATTGTTTTGCCAACACTAAAGGAAAAATAAAGCAGAAAAAAAAACTGTTTAACTTACTGTACCTGGGGCTTCTACCAGGTGCCATCGCTGTGATTCTACGATGCTCATGTCACCCGCAGCACTCCTCTTTTATCCATACAGCCTCTGATTCCTGAGTAGTTTATCATTCCCCTTTCCCACCTCTTCAGTATGACTTCCCAAGTTTGCATTATAGGGCAGCATAATTACTGGGCATGTGCAAGTTCTGGTTTTGTGCTCATTGCCTCTTTTGCCCATCTTTGCTACCTCATTTTGTCACGTTACCTGCTGTAATGTAAGTATGCTGGGAAATGTAGTCTAGTATCTATTGGTCCTCCTACTTTCAGTCTTACATGGTCACACCTGATTTACCGAGCCACTGACTGCATCCAGAGGAGAGGATGAGAAAACATGGAGTTTGTAAAACATGACCTATCTTTTTAGAATACCCTTGGTTATGACTGTGTAAACATTATTTTGGATGTATTGGGAAAACTGATAGTGAAAATGTTTTTTGCAAAGTGTGGGATATGAAAGCTGCCATATATATTTCCTTTTAAAAAAAATGCCAGTTGCTTGGCAGCTATTCTGTACTAGTGTCAGAATCACACACCTGAAACAAGTATGTGGCTAATATAGCTAACTAATAAACAACCAAACAAACAAACAGTGTGGTCTTGCTGCTCAAACTGCAAGGCCAGTCCACCAGAGAGTCAAGCAGTCCACACCCGGATTCTCCAAGGGTATATAAGAGCAAAGTCCAAATAGAAGATAGACTGGGTTTCTACCTGGTTTTATGCAAAATTTGCAGACTTATTAAAGTACCATAACCACTTGAGAAAGCCCTCCGACCGAAATGTTGTGTTTTTTAGTGGTTATGGTACTATAATAAATCTGCATATTTTGCATAAATCCAGGTAGAGACCCAGTCTTTCTTCTATTAATATAGCTAACTAATCCGAGCACCTGATGTTCATACTCCTTTGGGTCAGTGGCTGAAAGTATCAGGCTCATAGGATCAATAGGTCAGCCTGGCAATTCATGAATGCACTTGCGGTCAGATGCATTCATACGTCAAATCAGATGCTACTGTGTGTTGTAACTGATTTTCAATGGATTTGTCTTAACTTTGTGATGTGTGGGGGGGTTATCGTTATAGCTAGTTGTTGGCGATATGTTCAAGATTCGGACCAAAAACAGGCACTGAAATAAAACTTTGTATAAGCCAATTGTAATTTCTGTAGAGTTGTGCAAAAGGGTCAGTGGGGTTGAAGACTTGCAGCCATCCTCGAGAGTGTTTTATTAAAGAGAATCTGTATTGTTAAAATCGCTCAAAAGTAAACATACCAGTGCGTTAGGGGACATCTCCTATTACCCTCTGTCACAATTTCGCCGCTCCTCGCCGCATTAAAAGTGGTTAAAAACAGTTTTAAAAAGTTTGTTTGTAAACAAACAAAATGGCCACCAAAACAGGAAGTAGGTTGATGTACAGTATGTCCACACATAGAAAATACATCCATACATAAGCAGGCTGTATACAGCATTCCTTTTGAATCTCAAGAGATCATTTGTGTGTTTCTTTCCCCTATGCACTGAAGTTTCAGGCTGCTCTTTTCTTCTTGCAAACAGCTTTGCCCTTGTTTGTAATTCCTCAGTATGTGAAAGCCAAGCCAGCTCAGAGGACGATTTATCCAGCTGATTAGAGCAGCTTCTCTCTTCTCTCTTATCTAAATAACACACAGGCAGTGTGCATAGAGGGGCCAGAAAGGGTGAGTTCATAGCAGAACCACAACACTGAAGAACTTGGCAGCCTTCCAGACACAGGCCGACAAGTCTGACAGGGGAAAGATACATTGATTTATTACAGAGACTGTCATAGTAGAAAGTGCTGCAGTTAGCCAGAACACATTAGAATAGCTTTTGGAACATGTAGGATGATAAAAAACAGGATGCAATTTTTGTTACGGAGTCTCTTTAATGTGCAGTCCTGGTCTGTCTACCATTGTATCGCCCTCTTCATGTTACATATCACTACACCTTTCAATGTGTACAGGTTTTTTTTATAGATTTGACAAGTTAATTCATGTATTTTAGGTACGATTCTATGAATCTTCTCTTGGAAATCATCCAGCCAAGATCCCAGAGCTAGAGGAGCAAATTATCTGTTTGGAAGCGGAGTCAGAAGCTCAGAGTAAAGCTCTAAGGTAACAGGTTATATATTTCATATATATTTCATGTATTGGTGAATTCTTTTGAGTGTATTTCCTGAGCCATAACTACTAGTGCTGCGGACAGTTTCAGGCTGCAGTCCGGGTGATGACCTCTTCCACAGTACATTATTCCCATAACCGTGTCTTGTAAAACCATTGATCTTATAAGTTCATTTTCACTTTGCTTTAAAGTTTGTACGCTTGTAAAAATGTTTGCCTTACTGTATTATATTTGTGAAACCAAGGCTGCAGAAATGGAAAGGGGTATAGAGGAGCTCTCAACTAAGCTTCATACAGAAACATGCTGCTGGGGGTAGTAAGAGATACAGGGCATTGCTGAGCAAGTCAGCACTAGCCCTGCACTTTTCTTGGACTTGACAGGCTACAGGAAGTGTAGTCTTACTACTACAAATGGTGATCCAATAAGAAATAATTTCTACAATTGCCAGATCATTAAAGCCACAAGAGAGGGTTTTTCTCTAGTGTTCCTTTCACACAACAAAGGCATAGAGGTTTTTTGGTAGTGGGATGGGGGTTGCTGTGGTGCTAGGTGGTGTTTTATAAAAGGGGAGGGGATACAAAAGGTAAATAGTGCATGCCCCAGAGCAGCAAAGGATGTTTATTATAAAGGCCTGTTTCTATTACTGCGGAATACACAAACTTTCCCCACATCCGGGTCGTAAGAGGAAACGCTGCCTATTCCGTCAATAGCATGCTGTCCAGATCGCATATTGGTGTGATTCTGCATGACACAACTACAAGGATTCAGATGCGTCCAGCAAGATGCACACAGGCTCAGTGGAAATAAGCCCCTTTTTGTTTATTTGTGTACAGGGATTGCCTGCTGAAATGTCCAGTGTCTGGTGTGTGATGCTGCCCCACAATCTCCCTGACGGCAGAGTGCTGACAGCCGGTCAGGAGCAGCTTTCATTGGCTCCTGATGCTGTCTATCAATGGGAGCCAATGTGATTGGCTCTCCGTGATCATGTGGTCAGGAGCCAATGAAAGTGGCTCCTGACCTGCTTACAGAGCTCTGCCGTCTTGTAGATGGCAGAGCGAGCAAATTGCGGTTGGTTCAGAACGGCGGGGACACGTCATTAATCAGGATGTTGAATCTACACCCAGTCGAGAGTGGCAGCACCACCTACTGGACGTAAATTAAAACTGTGTTGGTCCAGAACCAGTTAATATAAGGAATACTAGTTGCCTGGCTTCCCTGCCTCTAATACTTTTCGCCATAGACCCTGAACAAGCATGCAGCAGATCCGGTGTTTCTGACATTATTGTCAGAGCTGACAAGATTAGCTGCATGCTTGTTTCTGGTCTAATTCAGACATGACTGCAGACAAATAGAGCAGCAGAGCTGCCAGGAAACTGGTATTGTTTAAATGCAAACAAATATGGCAGCCTCCATTTACCTCTCACTACAGTTGTCCTTTAAGCTGCACTGATTTTGTCTTCCCTTGGAAGCTAAACTACTAAGTAATACTTGTTTTGCAGGAGAGGAGGAGGAGATCAGGTCAAATGAGCCCTTTTAACTCAGAAGAGTGCAGGGAAAAGTAAATAGCAGCCTCTGTAGTCTTGATATGAAGAGGTCATGGTGAACGGACCTCCTCCAGGATGCAGAGCTCCTGCCCTGGCAGTCAAAAAGGGTTTTAAAGAAACAATAGTTGATCTATTTGCCAAAACATGCTGAATACGTTTATAGAGTGCTTTGGAAAGCTTAAAGGAAACCTGAATTGAGAGACATATGGAGGCTGCCATATTTATTTCCTTTTAAACAATACCAGTTGCCTGGCTCTCCTGTTGATCCTCTGCTTCTAAAACTTTTATGCGTAGACCCTAAACAAGCATATGCAGATCAGAAGTTTCTGATCTAAGGCGCGTACACACGCCGTATTTTTACAAGCGATGGGTCCGTCAGACCCTCCCGCGGAGCAGTCGTTGTGCCTACAGTAGCACGTGTGTACAAGCATGGCGAATCGGTCAAAAATAGTCTTATCAGTCTGCCGACAGCTTGTACACACGTGCTACTGTCTGCAGAACGACTGCTCTGCGGGAGGGTCTGACGGACCTGTCACTTTAATCTACTTGGACTTCAGTTGCAAGCTGCATGCATTCAGGGGTGTGATCCAGATACAACTGTAGCCAAAGAGATCAGCAGGACTGGTATGGTCAGCATCTGGTATGGTTTAAAAGGGATTAAATATGGCGGCCTCCATATCCCTCTCAGTTCAGGTATCCTTTAAAGGATACCCGAGGTGACTTGAGTAGATAGACATGGGTATGTACAGTGCCAAGCACACAAATAACTATGCTGTGTTCCTTTTTTTTTTTTTCCTTTCTCTGCCTGAAAGAGTTAAATATCAGGTATGGAAGTGGATGACTCAGTCCTGAATCAATAAAACAGTTTAAACCTAAAAAGTAGATTTAAACATAAAATAAAACTGTGAAATATCTTAAAAAGTAATTTTTAGGAGGAAGATAGATGCAATCATTTATTTCATTAGTTTACTTTTGCTTCGGTTGTCCTTTTAAGGGTACATTTTCTTGTAACCGCTGCTGTTTGGTTATGTCTCAGTACATTTACATTAGAGGGCACTGGAAACTCCAGTGTTTTGCCTGTTCTCCTTTTAAGATCGTCAAGAGAATAAAATAAAAAAATACTCAAGATTTCCCAAGTTGATTAATTTCCCAAGCTGATGTGCTGATAACACAAGTAACGCGTTGGTACCCATGCAGGCTGCATAAACAGGCCTCAGAAATCTCATATTAGTGTAGAAATACTGTGATAAGCCAGTCAAAGCAAATAGTGTCACTTTAAGCATTATCAAATGCATCCCTAAGTTCACATACAGTTCAACAAAACAAAGTGGTGGGTTCCTCTTACAAAGACAATTCCACACCTACCAGTTGTTAACACCTTTCATGCTGGTTTTCAGGAGTTAATGGCTGTTTTTTCACTGTCAAGGTTAATTGTTAAAACCTGTGAATGTTGACAGTGCTAGCTTACTGCTTGGCCTTGCTGTGCACCTCCAGTGAAAACAGTTCCCTCCAGGGCTGTGGAGGCGAGGTGAGGAGTCAGAAAATGTTTTGGGTACTTTGACTTGTAAAAAAATGCACCAACTCCCACTTTTTATAAATTTTAACTGTAATTAAAAGAAAAAAAAATATGATAAAATGTTTTGTATCGTGTTGGAGTGACATTTTCCAGCCTGTTCAATTGATACATTTGACCGATTTCAGCCCCCAGTCAATCAGGCTTACTTGATGTGGCAACGATTTTCATCAGATTCAATAAGGTATTGAATCGGATGGTCTTTAGAGGAGTAATCTGTCCATCACTTCAGAAAATTCCTAAACATCAAATCAGCATGTGGTTCCGCTTTCTGGGGTCAAATTTCAACGCTTTTCAGTGACTGCTCAGCTGACCGTATAGCAATAAGCAAGATTTTCTCACAGCAAAGTCTGCTATAAGCTGCGTGTCTTACAGTCTCTGAGAATTCTGACAAAGTCCCTTTAACAGGAATAGCTATGATTATGCGTTTATATAATAATGCTGAGAAACATACAGCTATAGGACTACAGACCGTTAATAAGTCCACTGTATGGAGTGTAAAGGTTACACTGCGTCAGCGATGTCTCACCTCATTAATCCGGCAATGTTATTTATCTTACTTTGATGTGATGAAGTGGGTAAGGTGGTATGAGTTGTTAGCTCACAATATTACCGTTTAGAATAACACAACTTGTCTGGCAGAACTGTGTACACACTAAAGACCATGAGACTATGAGACTAAAGGTGGCCATACTTCAGACAATAATTATCAATCGGATGAAAACCAGGATGAAATTTGTTGAATGTATAGATGGGACATGCTGGGAAATCTCGGGCCAACGTGGTTGATCGGGTGCACTGTGGTAACTGCATGCGATGATCACAAACAAGGATAGAACCCCCGGCCGCAATTTAAACTTGACAAAGTCCGAATGCTTATTTGGTATGTGGCAGAACGCTTATAATGATAGTCTATAGTCTGTGGATAGTCTTTAATAGTCTGCGGAAGCAAATGCAGTTCTGTATAAACTTAAAAAATAAGATACAACCTGCACTACTAGTCCTGTCATTCCAGTCTTCAGTCAGACCTGTCTGTCCAGTCATCAGTCAGTCCTGCTACCTGTCAGTCCTGTTCATCTGGGTTCTTAACACATCATTTTTCTAGGCAATTTCTATATATTTGGGGGGTTGTAACTCTCTGTAGCAGATTTCCAGCTCTAGTCTACTTGAGGGGACCCATAGCCACTTTCTGTTCACAAGAATCTGGCCATAACCACTAAAAATGTATAAGAAATAGGGGACTTGGCAGTAAACACTATCAACACCACCAACTGAATAGGTTTAGTAAAGTTGCAGAAGCGATAGCAGAAGTAAGCACCATGCCTGATGTCCTGAGGGTCCTGGTGTGCAATTTTATCTTTAGTGTTTTATGCTGGGTCCCCCATTCCTCAATATTAGTGGGCGCGCTAAGATTGCAATGAGCAGGAAGCTGCCGTTGGTCCGTGACGTTTCCTGATAGGTTCCCTCAAGTAAACTAGCGCCGGTTTTCCTCCGTTCCAGATTTTACTGCATTCAGAGGTGATGATGGTTCTCACTGGGGTTTGATGTACTCTGGGTATTTCTGAGATTTTTTTGTAACCCTTTCCCAACTGATCTATATCAGTTATTTTCTGGATCAGTCTCTCTTGTTTTTAGAATTTTTTTTAGAACTTGTTCCCACTATGTGCGTTCCGATGTGCTTTTTGGAATGAGTACAAATGGAGAATCGTAATGACATAGGAAAGCCCATATTGCTTTTTCCACTAATAAGATGCAGTGTGATCAGCAAATGCATATTGCATTTCTGGCAGAGTTGTCTTTCTGTCCCATTCACTATAATTGAATGTGGATCTGCATAGGAAGTATTGCAAGTTGTTGGAAGCAGTGGTCTTTCAGTAAACAACCAGATATTACTCAGGTTGTCTTTTGTATTGTACTAAAATTGTTTGTTGATTAGGATCAATTAAGTTGACGTTGGGAGTCATTTCAGGTGCAGCCTGATTAGGAGTGTTGCCAATTTCTCTCTGTTTTAAGGAAAATGTGTAAACCATTTTATGGCCAGCTATCCCCAGTTTCACACACTGTTTTTGTTAGTTAGTGGTTAGGGTCTCTTCCATAAGGATCCCTCAACGCGGTGGAAGAATCTTAATACGGTACACTCTGCGCCCAAACTGTTTTTGAATCCTCCATTTTGATGCATCTGTTTTGAATGCAACTTGTGTAACCTGCCTATATTTTGGTTCTGCACATCCATGCAGTTGGTCATTTAGATGCAGCCTGCTTTGTGAAGCGCTGCTACCTCCTCCTGCTGTATAGAAATGTAAGTTTACATATGAATCACTGCATCCATGTGCTATTTCAGTTTGCATTCAGTTTAAATCTGAGTTTAGGGTTTAGTGCATAGTTTGCATCTGTTTTAAATTCAGTGTTTGTATTTAGCCTCTATTGGTAGTCATTTCAGGTGCAGCCAGATTAGGAGCGATGCCAATTTCTTTCTGTTCCCAAGGAAAATGTGTAAATGGCCAGCTTCCCCAGGTTCACACTATGTTTTTGTTAGTGGTTAGGGTCTCTTCCATGAGGATACCTCAACACGGTGGAAGAGTCTAGTATGGAACACTGTGTGCGTTTTGGAAGCCAACATCCTCTATTTTGTTGCATCTGGTTTCAATGCAAGTTGTGTAACCTGCCTATATTTAGGCTCTGCACATCCAGGCAGCTTGTAATTCAGATGCAGCTTGCCTTGTGAAGAGCTGTCATCTCCTCCTGTATAGGATACATTAAATGTTATGCACAAATAAACATAGAGAAAATACTTTTTTGGCGTCCATGTATTAACTAAAAATATACTTGTGTAAGCCAATCAACAGTAACTCTTGTAGGTTTACAGTATATTACTATTTTTTGTTTTTGTTTTTAGGATTGCAGAAGAAAAGTTACTGGAAAATCGCAACGTCATAATTGAAAAAGATAACTTTATTCAAGAATGTCGAGAAGAGCTGAAAAGCATGAAAATACAATTGTATGAATGTAGCAAGCAATATAAACGGTAATACTTTTATGGAGTATGATAATTGCATTCTGTGTAATCCTTTTCATAGATTCTATAGTTTTGTTTTTCTAGCATAGACCAGTTTAGATGCACTTTAGTGAACCCAGAAGATTTAGCTTAGACATGTGGATGGAAGCCAACCACAAAAGGTTATTTCTGAAGCAGGCTTTTTCCCCACAATCCTTCAGGGCAAGGTGAGACGTCGCTCCTCCCAGACGCAGGAACAGACAGCACTTCCCCTATAAAAGAGTCAAATGGTTAGTTCACCCTCAGTGCTGTTTGTTCCTGCGTCCAGGCAGGTCGGCATCTCCTCGAGGGATTGAGCCTGTGTGCTGGGCTGCAGGTTTCAGTTCCTAGGGCGGCTGAGACGGCGGTACTGAGGCCGTCTAGCCTTCACCCCACACTGGGTTGTTTGTCTGTGGGGTTGCCTACCTTTCTCTGCCGAAGGTGGTGGAGCAAGAGTGGAGGGCACAGCTCACTTTGCCGCTTACGGAGGGGTCGGAGCGGAAGGAAACCAGATGCGGGCGGGCCATGTGTGGGCTCGCATGTCGGAAAAATGTCCGCGTGGTGCTTCCGGATGCGTAGTTTCCGGCGGGTAGGCTGCGTTTTGAGCTAATGGGAGCCGGTTTCTTCTGTTACTTCCGGTTCCGGCTCTGGTCCCGCCTTCGTTGACGTCCGTGCGCGGAAGTTTGAAAGTGAGCGTGTGCAGGCTGGCGGTGGCATTATTACCCTGCAGAGGACAGACTGCAGTCTTGTGCAGGATATCTGGGATCAGGATGTCTGCTTCAGAGAAGACTGAGGGTAATCCAGCCGCTCAGAAGGTGAGACAGATAGTCTCTTTCTGGGATATGTTTGCCATTTTTTTATTATGGGCGTTTTTTTGCTAGTTACATGGTACGTGTATGTCTCTATTGCAGGCCAAAGTAACAGAAGCAGGGAGACCTCCTCCTACTTACAAAAGATGCCCTGTATGCAATGTGAAGTTGCCATTGCCATATGCCAAAACTTTATGTCAGCAATGTACAGAAAAGATTTTGGGGGAGCAATCGGGTCCTTCACTGCAGGAGACCTTGCAAGCCTTTAGGGAGGAGATCAATTCCTCCTTAGCTTCATTTAAATCTTCCTTATCGGGAGCGGTTGCTTCTACATCCCAAGGTACTATCTCTGTGAACCCTGTGACTGAGGGTCAGGAACAGATAGACGCTAATGGAAGCTCAAATGAATCAGATAAGGCGGCCTCAACATTAATTGGAAGTCGGAAAGAAGTTACGAGAAAAATTTATCTAAAGTACTGGAAAACTTTCCATTTCTGGCTGAAAAAGTCTAAATTTGATAGTATTTCAATCCCGGCTGTTCTGGATTTCCTCCAGGAGGGTTGGGAAAAGAAGGTGTCTGTCAGTACTCTCAGGGTACAGATGGCAGCACTTACTGCTTTTTCAGGGATTCCTATTTCTACCTCTCCTTTGATTGTGAGATTTATGAAGGCAGTTTCAAGAAAACTTCCAGTGTTCAGACAATATGTATCCCCTTGGGATTTATCTATAGTCTTGCAGGGTTTGGTTAAAGCTCCATTTGAACCTTTAGAGAGTTGTTCTCTCAAAATGCTTACATTTAAGGTTGTATTTTTGGTGGCCATTACGACAGCTAGGAGAGTCAGTGAGATTCAGTCCTTGTCGACGAAAAGTCCTTATTTTCAGGACTTTCAGGACAGACTAGTGCTTCAAACAGACCCTAAGTTCTGTCCTAAAGTGATGTCAAAATTTCATAGGTCACAAGATATTGTATTGCCAACTTTTTGTGTAAATCCAAAAGGGGAGAAGGAGCAGACGTTCCATTCTTTGGATGTAAGGAGATGTGTATTAGAATATCTAGCTAGAACTGCTGAGATAAGGAAGTCAGATGCATTATTTGTTATACATTCAGGCAGAAATTCAGGTCAAGCGGCTTCAAAGTCTACTATTGCGAACTGGATTAAGTTAGCAATTTTTGAGGCTTATAGGGGTATGAATCTAGACCCTCCAGCCTCCTTTAAGGCACACTCTACTAGAGCTATGGCAGCTTCATGGGCAAATAGGGCAGGAGCGTCACCTGAACAAATATGCAAGGCGGCAACGTGGTCAACATTTTCTACGTTTATTCGTCACTATCGAATTGATGCATTGTCGGCTCACGACCAAGCGTTTGGAAGGAAGATTCTCCAAGCGGTGGTCCCACCCTAAGGTTATATTACTTGTTTATCGTCTCACCTTGCCCTGAAGGATTGTGGGGAAAAAGCAGAGTTAGTACCTGCTAACGATGTTTTCAACAATCCTTCAGGGCAACGATCCCACCCGGGTGTTTGTGTCTGGTCAGATAGGAAGCACTGATTGTGGGTTAGTGGATTGTTCACCTGTCGGGTACTTGTCTAAACGCACTGAGGGTGGACTAACCATTTGATTCTTTTATAGGGGAAGTGCTGTCTGTTCCTGCGTCTGGGAGGAGCGACGTCTCACCTTGCCCTGAAGGATTGTTGAAAACATCGTTAGCAGGTACTAACTCTGCTTTTTTTGAAAGTGGGGATCAAACAGGTCATCTTCTCTCTGTAATAACAAAAGCCCAAATCCCGATAGGTCATATTAGTGCTTTAGCAACGCCTAAAGGGGACATAGTCTCTGATAAACCGGGTATTGTGAAGGAACTGCAGAGGTTTTACATTGAATTATATTCGTCTAAAGTGAATTATACCCCAGAGGAACTAACAGATTACTTGAATTCTATTCCCTTGCTTAATCTAAGTGACAAAGACAGAGCCCTGCTGGAGGCACCTATTATGCTTGAGGAACTCGAAATTGCGGTCAGTTCGTTCCCTGGTAATAAAGCTCCAGGGTGCGACGGCCTTCCGATCGAAGTCTACAAGCGTTACTCTGAATTGATACTACCACATTTGTTGGAAGTTTTTAACGAGTCATTTCTTAGGAGGGCTTTACCAAGCTCCATGTCTGAAGCAACCATTATTTTGATTCCGAAGCCAGGAAAGGATGTCCTTAAAGAGACTCCGTAACAAAAATTGCATCCTGTTTTTTTATTATCCTACATGTTCCAAAAGCTATTCTAATGTGTTCTGGCTAACTGCAGCACTTTCTACTATGACAGTCTCTGTAATAAATCAATGTATCTTTCCCCTGTCAGACTTGTCGGCCTGTGTCTGGAAGGCTGCCAAGTTCTTCAGTGTTGTGGTTCTGCTATGAACTCACCCTTCCTGGCCCCTCTATGCACACTGCCTGTGTTTTAGTTAGATAAGAGAGAAGCTGCTCTAATCAGCTGGATAAATCGTCCTCTGAGCTGGCTGGGCTTTCACATACTGAGGAATTACAAACAAGGGCAAAGCTGTTTGCAGGAAGAAAAGAGCAGCCTGAAACTTCAGTGCATGGGGGAAAGAAACACACAAATGATCTCTTGAGATTCAAAAGGAATGCTGTATACAGCCTGCTTATGTATGGATGTATTTTCTATGTGTGGACATACTGTACATCAACCTACTTCCTGTTTTGGTGGCCATTTTGTTTGTTTACAAACAAACTTTTTAAAACTGTTTTTAACCACTTTTAATGCGGCGAGGAGCGGCGAAATTGTGACAGAGGGTAATAGGAGATGTCCCCTAACGCACTGGTATGTTTACTTTTGAGCGATTTTAACAATACAGATTCTCTTTAAGGCAGATTCATACAGATCAATATCCCTATTGACGGCTGATGTTAAGATACTGTCGAAGGTCTTGGCGAATAGATTAGCTAAAGTGATAACATCCATAATAAAACCGGATCAGTCGGGTTTTATACCATCAAAATCCACGGCCATTAACATCAGGAGAGCTTTTTTGAATATTCAATTGCAGGCAGACAATGTGGGCAGCAGGGCTATTTTATCGCTTGATATCGCCAAGGCCTTCGACAGTGTGGAATGGCACTATCTATATGCAGTGCTAGAGGCAATGCACTTTGGCCCGTTTTTTATCCAATGGGTCAAAACTATTTATAGTGCCCCCTCAGCAAAACTTAGAGTAAATGATTCAATGTCACCTAGCTTTGCCTTAGGGAGGGGTACCAGGCAGGGTTGCCCACTCTCTCCCTTGCTTTTTGCGATCGCTATAGAGCCACTGGCTGAGGTGATTAGATCCAGCAAATTAATAAAGGGATTTAAATATGGGGAGGTGGAAGAGAAAGTTGCGCTGTATGCGGACGATACGCTGCTCTTTCTACAAGATACCAACGAGTCCCTAGAGAATGTTATGTACACTCTGACGGAATTTTGCAGATTCTCCGGTCTTGTTATAAATTGGGACAAATCCTCCATATTACTTTTAGATAAGGCTGATTCTGTCCTGCCAAGATCCTGCGACCAGATTTAAAAAGTCAACAATTTTAAATATTTGGGAATAGTTTTATCAGCTGATGTCGCTGAATATGAAACGCTAAATATCTCTCCATTAATAGTCAAAATACGTAAAAAACTTAAAACCTGGTCCAAATTACCGTATATACTCGCAAGCAAGCCGACCCGCATGTAAGCCGACCCCCCCCCCCCCCCCCCCCCACTTTTACCCCAAAAAACAGGAAAAAATGATTGACCCTCATGTAAGCCGGGGGTAGGAAACGCTGGCCGCGTGATCCCCCCAGTATGTCCCAGTATAGGTAGGTAGTGCTCAGTGTAGCTAGTAAAATGCCCCAGTATAGCTAGTATAGTGCTCAGTATAGCTAGTATAGTGCTCAGTATAGCTAGTATAGTGCTCATTATAGCTAGTATAGTGCTCAGTATAGCTAGTATAGTGCTCAGTATAGCTAGTATAGTGCTCATTGCTCAGTATAGCTAGTATAGTGCTCAGTATAGCTAGTATAGTGCTCAGTATAGCTAGTATAGTGCTCAGTATAGCTAGTATAGTGCTCAGTATAGCTAGTATAGTGCTCAGTATAGTCAGTATAGTGCCCAGTATAGCCAGTATAGTGCCCAGTATAGCCAGTATAGTGCCCAGTATAGCCAGTATAGTGCCCAGTATAGCCAGTATAGTGCCCAGTATAGCCAGTATAGTGCCCAGTATAGCCAGTATAGTGCCCAGTATAGCCAGTATAGTGCTCAGTATAGCTAGTATAGTGCTCAGTATAGCTAGTGAAGAGCCCCAGTTTAGCTAGTGAAGTGCCCCAGTTTAGCTAGTATAGTGCTCAGTATAGCTAGTATAGTGCCCCATTATAGCTAGTATAGTGCCCCATTATAGCTAGTATAGTGCCCCATTATAGCTAGTATAGTGCCCCATTATAGCTTGTATAGTGCCCTAGTGTAGCTTGTATAGTGCCCAATATAGCTAGCATAGTGCTCCAGTATGGGTGGGTAGGTGCTGTCCCTCCCCGCTCCCCCGCGGCCGCCGCTGCTATTACCTTAGGCGGCGCCGCTTCCTCTATCCCCGTCCTCCTCCGGTAACTCATTCACAGCAGCGCGCCTCTCGCTGCTGTGATGACGAGGAAACCATAGAGAGCTGCTTCCTGTAGCGGCGATGCCGTTACTATGGGAACCGCTCTCTATGGTTTCCTGCGTCATCACAGCAGCGGGGGGCGCGCTGCTGTGAATGAGTTACCGGAGGAGGACGGGGATAGGAAGCGGCGCCGCCTAAGGTAATAGCAGCGGCGGCCGCGGGGGGAGCGGGGAGGGACAGTACCTATACACCCACCCACCCACCCATGACTCGCAAGCAAGCCGACCCCCCAACTTTTGGCCCACTTTTGGGGGGTCAAAAATTCGGCTTGCTTGCGAGTATATACGGTATTAATGTCCCCAGTCGCGCGTATAAACCTACTGAAAATGGTCACTATGCCTCAATTGCTCTATCTTTTGCATAATGCTCCTGTGTGGCTCTGTCTAAAGTTGTTTAAAACTATTGATAAAATATTTAGGGACTTTATTTGGGGACAAGGAAGAGTAAAAATTAAGCTACAATATTTACAATATCCTAAGGAAGAGGGAGGACTAGCAGTCCCTAATCCGTGGGTATACTATCTTGCCTCACAAGTGCAACATCTGGTAGGTTGGGAGGACGCTGATTTAATGGACTCTAGTAGGCTGCTACTTAATAAGGTGCTGGGGTTTAATTCAATTTATGCTGCCTTAGAAGCTGGGATATGCGGAGCTATAAACAGAAAACAATACACTCTCCTCCTTATGCAAAAAAATTTGGGATAGGATGCGCGCAATTCAAGATGTACAAGGAATCACTATATATACTCCGTTATATGCCCGATCCCGTTTCCAGGAACTGGCCAATTTGGATTTTTTGAAGAACTGGTCCAGAGAGGGAACTCTAACATTAAATCAGGTATTGACTGAAAACGAGCATCTGAAACCGTTAACTGATCTTCTCGGCATTTTGAATAGACCTCATACTATGTTAGTGAATTTTCAATATATGCAATTGAAACATGCAGTTGATAGGCAGCGAGTGGTACATCCCTTATATTTGCAGCCGGCTCCGCTTTACAATCTAGTAAGCCAGTATAAGGGGCGTAGCGGCTTCATCTCAGTTTCATATTCTATGATACTGGGATTATTCCTGAAAAAGTTCCCTCTCAAATGCTTTAATAAATGGTGTGAAGAGCTGGGGGAGTTAACGGAAGAGGAATGGGTTAACATCCTTCAAAATGTCCCTTTGGTATCTACTAACGCCTCACAAAATTTGTCCCAGCTAAATATCCTGTATAGGAATTTATTAACCCCAAAGAGACTTTACTCTATGAAGTGTGGAGACGATCCAGTTTGTCTCAGATGCCGCAGAGAGCACGGAGATTTGATACACATGCTATGGAGGTGCCCAAAGTTGCATAGATACTGGAGGGAGGTGATGGATATTATATATACGGTCGCTAGACAAAAAATAACTAGATCTGTAATGATATGCATTTTGGGCTCATCCCTGGATCTGAAAGTACAAGAAAAAGTACAAATGATGATTATGTGCCTATTTCAAGCTAGAAAGCTAATTTTAATACAATGGAAAAGCCCCAATACCCCTAAAGTAGAAGATTGGATAAAACAAGTGAACTACTACTTAAAGTGAACCTCCGGACTAAAAATCGACTCAGCAGCACTGAAAAGGCTTGGTGTTTCTCTAACAGTTTCACAGCATCAGAACTTTGTTTCTCTTATACAAGCCTCATTTTTAGCTGCACAGAAGAAAACTGCCCGGGCAGTTTTCCCCTTATGCAGTGCAAAGCATGATGGGATTTCTGATTTTGTTGTTCTCGTTCTGCTGTTTTGGTGCAATTTTTTTTTTTTTACATTTTGAATTTGACATTTGAAGCCTAGCATGCGCAGCTGGGAGGGGTAATCAGGACACCGGATAGTTGGAACTGTGTCTCCTGCTCCTTGTCACCTCCTTTCAACCAAAAAGATGGCTGCCCCCATGACAAAGATGGCAGCCCCCATGAATCACAAACATTTGCCTGTTCTTTTAAAACGGTGGGTAAGAGATTATATTACCTATCTATTCTAATTAACATAACTAATGTAACTTGATGACAGTATGTTTGTTTAGGCTGAAGTTCCCCTTTAAAGCTGGAAAAAGTTACCTACCAGCACAGAAATGCAGCTGGGAAGTTTGACTCAATTTGGGCGGGGTGGTTAGATACTCCGGGTCTGCCGGATATTTCATTAATTCAAGACAGGTTATTTTCAGGAGGTTCATAAGGGGTATGGTCGAGGCTGCTATATTATAATTATTCGTCTTAAAGTAATTTGTTTGTGGTGTGTAGTACTGCTGCATTGTTAGTTCATATACTAATATATCTATGTTGGAGATGTACTGTATACTTTATATGGTTTAATAAAGGCTGATTAAAAAAAAAAAAAAAAAAAAAAGACATGTGGATGGGCCCTTGTAGTTGTATTCTGTTATCTGTATTGAAACTATGTTGTGCCAGACATTCTCAGCCTTCTCAGCCTTGAATGTTTCTTGCTGATGTGCGGAGATTCCACCACTGACATTGACACAATTGCTTTGTCTCCTAAGAACTGAGAAACAGAGGAATGAAGCCTTGTGTAATGCCGAAGAGCTGACCAGAGCTTTCCAGCAATACAAGAAGAATGTGACTGAGAAACTGGAAAAGGTGAGAAATAAGGAGCAGATCTGGGGCTGCATGTGAGAGACAAAAAACTATAATGATGTGCAGGGTGGCATGGATAAATAGCTGGTTGGGGTGAGATGAGCGAATGGAAGGCCGGCGCTTTTTCGCACAACTCTGCTTGTGGCAGAGGGGGAGGTGAGCTGATGATAGCCGGGCGCTCACCAAAACTAGCCGGGTGGAGCACCATGCTAAAAGAGCATGGGGAGCACACTGATGTGTATATTTCTTAGAAAGTTAACTGATGTACATTATTTTCAATTATTATTTTTCAATTATTTCTGCCTTAAATAGATAAGAATTAAACACAGAGTGGAACATTGTACTCTGTTTTCAATTAAGAACTCTTACCACTTCTTGTAAGCATGGGATTGGCCAGTTTAAAGCATAACTGAACTGAAAATAAACTGATGCGTTGGACAATTGTATCTATTGTCGTACTTCAATGAGGGACATTTCTAGAATACCACAGTTTTATTTTGTTTAAAAGCTAACAAAAAAGTATGTGTAAGGTTTTTATTTTCTCAATTGAGTAACACAGTTGCCACGTTCATAGTGGTGTGTTGTGGCACAGTTTAACGGCTGCTTTGGAACGCAGCTAACCGCATTGCAATGCACCACCTGTGTGGCGGGCGCATTGCGGCATAACGGATTGCAGTATGGGTACGCACTGCCTGCAATGTGTTACCAGTAAACGCGTGTGTCAACAGTAACAGTGAAGCATACTTTTCATTGACTGTATGCTTCACTGTAACCAACACAAGCATAAGGTGCAGTACCGCTGTTCAATCCAATGCAATGAGGGCTTCCCCGTCGCCATGGCGACAAACGTCGTGACGTTGCAGGGAGTCCCGATCCACCCCTCAGCGCTGCCTGGCACTGATTGGCCAGGCAGCGCACGGGGTCTCGGGGGGGGGGGGGTTGTGAGGGGGCCGGGGGGCCCTGTATCGCGGCGGCAATCAGGTAGGACACGCAGCAAGCAAAGTGCTTGCTGCGTGTTTTAAAAAAAAGAAAATTATTCAAATCGGCCCAGCGGGGCCTGAGCGGTGACCTCCGGCGTCTCTGGACGAGCCTAACTCGTCCAGAACGCCAGGGAGGTTAACTTAAACGTTACTCCCTGATTGAAAGTTGTTTGAAGTGGATATGTGACCTCTGTCAACAGACATTTGATGAAAATTGTAAACACTGTTGCTCTCCCAGTCTTCTAAAACTCAGTGTAGTACAAAACTGTGCAGCTACCAACCAGCCTGTGGCCTGATCACCTAAAACCTACCTTTATTTCTGATATCTGCTTGTTTTCATAGATTCAAAAAGAAGAAGAGCAGAGAAGCAAAACTCTGCAAAGCTTTGAGAGAGAACGAGAGGAATTGCAGGAGAAGTGCAGAACCCTGGAGAGAGAACTGGAAGATGTGAAAGAACATCTAAGGTACTTATTAGCAGAGAACACTTTAGCCATGATACTGTGCTTAGTCATCATGGTTTGGTTGTTTATGTTGAGTGCCTGCGGTGCGCCAATGCCAACATCCACTTTCACTGTTGTTTCTTGTACAGTAAACCCTCTATCGGTTCCAGTCACCTCTGTGCCAGCACATGTGGGGACAAAATAAGAGGAGGGGTTCCTTCAGTGTGGAATTCTGTATGTCAGACTGTATTATAGTAAAAAGCCAATAAAAAGCATAAAGACTCACTTGTGTTTGTCCTAAATAATTTAGGTCACACTGGCTCTGCTCGCTTCCTATATTTTGTGGTACTCAGAATCACTTTTAATATAACACAATGCCCACTCTCACCCCGACCAGTATCTGCACCCTGCTGTCATTGGGGTGAGCACTCCTGATGATGGCAGTACACCAAAACCGTAATTGTCGCCATTTTCTGCAGTGGAGGCAAATGTACATGACGATGGATCCTATTGGAACTGTTCAGACATGTCCATTGGGAACGTGTCTGTTACAGTAATGGAACTAAAACTCCGATCCTGTGTGACTTTTCCAGACACCGCTTCCGCTACACAATGAAAGCGGACCACATCCATTCTCACTAGTGCTTTTAACAGAAAAATGGATGCAACACACCCTGCTGTCCTGCACTCCTGGTGGGTAGCTGTGCTGAGCTCACTTGAGGAATCCTTCTTTTTTATGGAGCAGGGTTGGTATCTCTAGCTGTTGGCAGGGTTCTTCTTGTATTCCATGCGTCTCATTGACTATCCCTATTGGACTAAATGTACATAGAAACTTTGTACATTTATACAGCAGTCTGACTATAGGGATTGGGCAACAGGTTTGTGTGAGGGTTACATGATAACTGGGACCATTGTTGCTTTGGGAACAACATCTTGTGCAGGATGCCACTGGTTACTCATGCGTTATCAGTTCACCTTCTTCTCTCTCCATCCTTTCCTCCATAGGAATGAACAAGTACAAACAGTTACCCAAACCTTCCTGTTCATACATACATCATATGTACATACTCTGTGATGATTGATTTTTCATAAGTGGAAACCTTCTAATGTCAGCAGCAGGCTTTAGTCAGACAGATTACGTGGTGAATATTTTTTCTCTGGATGAGAAATGAACATCAAACCTTCCCGATCTATGACTGCTTGAATGAGATAGAATGTAAATATATATTTGGTTTAGATGCTTTCCTATTTTGATTTGTCGTAAGTTGGTTAACTGGCTGCTTCTCTTCCAAAGTAGTCATGTGACCTCAGAAAGGACTGATGAAGAAAAGAAGCTGAAGAGTGTTGTGGTTAATAACACAGAGCTCATTTCACTTCTCACCTTGTCTAATCAGAGGGTTGTGAGACTTGAGAATGAACTTGAGAACAAAGAGAAAGTGCTCAGAGAAAACGCAACACTTCTGCAGGATAATAAAGAACTAAAAGATCGCCTCTCACAGCTTGAAGAACTCAACAGAACAGGTCATTCCAGTTCTGAGTCTGGTAATGTTCAAAAGGTAAAGGTAGGCCTTGCTTTATGCCTGTGCATGCATTTGTGATTTATGTCACGAACTACTGTATTGTGCTTATACATATAGACTGATAATAGTAGCGCAAAGAGCAATGCAGCTGGGTAGAGGCATCGGAGGGCAGTCAGACGTGGTTGTCATCCAACAGTAGAAGTGTGAGAAAAGCTGACCATTTGTGCACCTCCTAACTAGTTATCGATAGTGGCAGCCCAATCAATTTATTACCTTTCATCACCCATCAGAATACAGCAGAAATATTATCCAGAATCAATCAGCACTTGCTTTGTGTAGTCTGATACCATAGAAGAAGTTTCAGCTGCTTCTTCTCTAAACCTCCCACTCCGTAAACTGTCTGCAATCAGCCAGAAGCTTATGAAATTGGCAGGGCTGTGGAGTCGGAGCAATTTTGGGTACCTGGAGTCTGAGTCGGTCATTTCAATAAACTGATGAGTTGGAGTCGGATGATTTTTGAACCAAATCCATAGCCTTTGTAAAAATTAGACTAAGGAGTCGGAGTCAAGGAGTTGGAGCAATTTTGGGTACCTGGAGTCGGAGGTTTCATAAACTGAGGAGTTGGATGATTTTTGTACTGACTCCACAGCCTTGCAAATTGGGGTCATTATTAAGGTGATTGAATCTGCAGTATTGGATCATAGTGCAGGCTGTTAATTAGTGTGTATGCATCCATAGTGTATCCATTACTGTTTTTAAAGAAAGGTCCTGTTGTCGAGGTATGCATCCCACTGCAATCCTTAGGGCCTGTTTCCATTAAATGCGGTCCAATGTGGCTACATGGTCCTGAAACCAATGCACGGCAATGGAACAGATTCCATTGTGTGCTGAGCGATCTGAGAATCTGCAGCATGCTGCAGATTCTTGCACAGCCGCATCCGCCCGCCGTCCCCTTCATACACTTCCACATCTCCCAATGCGGAAGTTAAGCAATGCAGCTAGGTAGCCGCACTCGCATCACTTCATAGTGGAAACAGGCCCTTACTATGGTATGTCAGCGATGGCCAACCTTGGCACTTCAGCTGTGTTGGAACTATAAGTCCCATGAGGCATTGCAATATTCTGGACAGCTCTAAGCATAACTCAGGGACACAGAGGCATGATGGGATTAGTAGTTTTGTCACAGCTGGAGTTCCAAGGTTAGCCATCACTGGTCTATGTGATCCAGGCAAGGGTTGCAAACTTTTGACACATAACAGATGACAATTGTTAATAAATCTGGCCAGGTTTTTAGCATTAGCCCTCATTCAGAGGGACAGCTGTACTGTGCGCTTGTGGAGCAGTTCAGCATCTCATCAGCCGGCCACGAGCGCCATTCTGGTGCAATTTAAATACAGCCAAATGGCAGTGTTTGTAATTCCACGTGGCAAAGAAAAACCACGTCATGTTGGAGCATGACCACGCTCGGTGTGACTTCATGGGTGCCCACCGCCAGTGCCAAAAGCTAACATGCGCCCGGCCAGTGCATGAGATAAGCTGAAAGGTGGAATTCAAAGCCTTCATTAGCCCATCTGAAAAAAGCCTTACTTAAGTTATTTAGTGATTACTAGTCCAGGGGAACCTTAGTACATGAAGACCCATTTTTTTTTTTTTTAAAAGTCTACACATCTTAAAGTGTATCTGAGGCAGCACAGGGGGTGGGGGGGTTGGCAAGTGTGTCCCCTATGCATCGCTCTCTGCCCTCCCTGTGCCTCTCTGTCACCCCCAAAAATTGCCGACATGCAGCTTGTTGGCAATCTCGAGGGGAAGAGTTGTCCCTTGCAGGAGATGCACTTGTTCAAAATGTCCACTGGGGGCCCCTTCCCCAGCTCTGCCTCTCCCCCTCCTCCCTGTAGTTTGCTCTGTGATGAGTCCCAGAGCTTACAGCGTCGTGACCCCAGGGGAAAGTGAAACAAAAGGATATCTGGCCACAGAGAGCAGAAGTAATTGAGGCTAACTGATCCGGCTAGCCCTTGGAACAGGTAGCATGTTTTGTTTTTTTACAAAAATTCCCACCTTGGGTCCTTAACAACCTTGTACCCTAACCGTGGCTAAAAAAAAAAAGGTTTCACTTATCTGGGGCTTCTACCAACCCCCTGAAGATGTCCTGTGCCCACGCCGGTACTCCCTGATCCTCCGGTCCCACGCTGCGGCCGAGTTTCAATTTTAGCGAATGGCCAGTTGCTGAGCCACTGCACCTGCACGGCACTGGCCGTATGCATCCTCGCTTGCGTCGCCGTCCTGTGCATGCCAATTATGAGAAAAACTTGTACTGTGCAGGACAGCGACGTGAGCGAGGACGCCTGCACAGACGCAGTGGCTTGGGGACTGACCATTCGCCGAAAATGAAACTTAGCTGCGGTGGGTTGTTTGGAGGGACCGGAGGATTGTTGAGTGCTGGCGCGGTCACAGGACGTCTTCAGGGGCGGTAGAAGCTGCAGGTAAGTGAAAGCCACGGTTAAGGTTCACTTTAAGTTAATCAAACACCTGAATGTGATCTTGTAGTGAGGACAGTTGCTAAGATTAACACTGCCCCTTGAAGCAATGTTGCTTGCTGTACTCACTTTGGCCTCAATTCACTAAGCTTATCTCCTGTCTTTAAAGAGACTCTGTAACATGAAAAACATCCCCTGGGGGGTACTCACCTCGGGTGGGGGAAGCCTCCGGATCCTAATGAGGCTTCCCACGCCGTCCTCTGTCCCACGGGGGTCTCGCTGCAGCCCTCCGAACAGCCGGCGACTGTGCTGACTGTCAGTTCAATATTTACCTTTGCTGGCTCCAGCGGGGGCGCTGTGGCTGCTTTCCTCTCCGAACTACACGGAAATACCCGATCTCAGTCGGGTCCGCTCTACTGCGCAGGCGCCGGAAACTTGCGCCTGCGCAGTAGAGCAGACCCGACGGCGATCGGGTATTTCCGTGTAGTTCGGAGCCGACAGCCGTCAGAGCGCCTGCGCAGGAGCCAGGAAGGTAATTATTACGTCACGGCTGCACGGAGGGCTGCAGCGAGACCCACGTGGGACAGAGGACGGCGTGGGAAGCCTCATTAGGATCCGGAGGCTTCCCCCACCCGAGATGAGTTACCCCCAGGGGATTTTTTGAGGTTACAGATCCTCTTTAATAACTCTTCTAGAGTTGTTACCATGGTGATAAGGCATGTAGTATTCAGGAAACATTTTACCTCAGGCAAACCTAAAGTTAACTCTTCTGTCTTTAAGTTAACTCTTCAATCCTTAAAATAACTCCAGAGTTAAAGACAGGCTGTTTATTAACTGCATGGGAAAATAACTACAGAGGAGGTAAAATAACTACAGAGTAGGTAACTTAAGGAATGAAGAGATAAGATAACTCTCTTATGTGGAGGTAAGTTTTCTCTTGCCTTATTATCTCCAGCATGATCTTAGTGAATTGAGGCCAAATCCTTAATGTAGGGTTGCTCGAAGTCAGTCTTCTCCTGCACATCATGCTTCTCACTATTAATCCACAAACCATTTACATTGCTAAAAATGTTATGTGGTCAGTTTCAAAGAATAATTTGCATCTATCATTACTTTTAAGCTCTTTTGTCCAATGCCATCTTTTTTCTTTTTTGTTTGTAAATGAACAGAGCAGTCAGCCAGATGACAGCAGTCTACTCATCATGGAGCTTAGGTACTTGTGTGCCGTACGTCTTGTATAATCATGTATTTATTTTACCATAATGAACAGCGTTTCATCATCTTCCTGTTATCTTTCCTTCAGGGCACAGCTGTCACTGAAGGATGCCGAAAATCGAGAACTACAAGCCAGACTTCTGAGCTTAAATAGCTTCCAATCGCTGGATGTTGAACCTGTGAAGTTACCCCTACAGCAAATCGGTAAGTCTTTCTAATTTTAAAGTACAGATGTGATGATAGAGGTATGGCAACTATCTTTGCATTGCCGGTTGTCCTACAGCTGTAATCCATTTATCTGGAATATGTCTGATGTTCTGACTTCACTCTGACATTCCTGGTCTGCTCTGTAGCTTTGTTCTGATGACAGCAAGATTTTTGCTGAAATCCTAAAGGTTCAAAGTGGTAAAACAGGTTAAAGACTACAGGTAGTCCTCGATTAAAAAACATCACACTTATAAATGAGCCACCAATATGAACAGCCTGAAAATGGGGAATTTGATTCTGTAGGAACAAATGATAAAAAGGGTTTTCAAAAAGACCTTGTAGTTTTTGAGAAAATCGATTTTAAATAATGAAAGAAAAAAAATGTTAACTACTTTAGCCTTTTTGGACGTAGCTCCCGCGCACTTCTGTGCCGCCAGCCGTTAGCCCGGAAATCAATGAATGAGAACACAGTTCCCATTCATTGACCTAAGTCCCCGTTAGAAAGACAGATGGCATCTATTAGACGCCTTGATCTTTCTAAAGAAAAAAAAAAAGTTTCACAACCTCCCTTCACTTTCTGTAAGCTAGAGCGCTCGCTTACAAGAAAAAAAAAATTGACTGAGGCCATCTTGTTGCCAAATAGTAAAACTACATCTACATACATTTTTTTTTTAATAAACCCACAAACCATTACATTTAAAATTAACTGTTTACCTCCCACACTCCAAAAATATACCCAAGTAAAATTTTTAATAAAAAAAAAAAAAAAAAAGTTGACAATAAAAAAACAAAATAAATAGTTACCTAAGGGTCTGAACTTTTTTAATATGCATGTCAAGAGGGTATATTACTATTATTTTTGAAATTATAAGCTTGTAAATAGTGAAGGACTCAAAACTGAAAAAATACACCTTTATTTCCAAATAAAATATTGGCTCCATACATCGTGATAGGGACATAATTTAAATGATGTAATAACCGGGACAAATGGGCTTATAAAATACATGGGTTTTAATTATGGTATAATGTATTATTTTAAAGCTATACTGGCCAAAAACTGATAAATAATTATTTTTTTTCCATTTTCTTCTTAATATTCCCATTAAAATGCATTTAGAAACAAATAATTCTTAGCAAAATGTACCACCCAAAGAAAGCCTAATTGGTGGCGGAAAAAAACAAGATCTAGATCAATTAATTGTGATAAGTAGTGATAAAGTTATTGGCGAATGAATGGGAGGTGAAAAGTGCTCTGATGCATAAGGTGAAAAAGACTGAAGGCTGAACTGGTTAAACCAGTAAAATTACAATTTGCTGCCGTACACTGAGGGCACAGGGGACCGAGGAGGACACCAAAGGAATGGGGAGCAGTAGAGGCACAGGGGGTCATAGAGAAGGTACAGGGGACAGAGATGGCTCAGTATTTTGACTTCTGGATGGATTCAGGTTAAAGGGGAACTGAAGAGAGCGGTATATGGAGGCTGCCATGTTTATTTCCTTTTAAGCAATACCAGTTGCCTGGCAGCCCTGCTGACCCTCTGCCCTCTGACCCTCTGCCTCGAATACTATTAGCCATAGCCCCTGAACAAGCATGCAGCAGATCAGGTGTTTTAGACTTTAAAGTCAGATCTGACAAGACTAGCTGCATGCTTGTTTCTAGTGTTATTCAGATACTATTGCAGAGAAATAGACCCGCAGGGCTGCCAGGCAACTGGTATTGATTAAAAGGAAATAAATATGGCAGCCTCCGTATACCTCTTATTTCAGTTCCCCTTTAAGAACGAACCTACAGTCCCTATCTCATCTGTTAAAGAACAAGCGACACCCATACTAACCTAGAAATAAAAAAACACATATAGAAGTACATAACAGAAGTATTGTGCTATCCATGTAATGATTCCTGTGAATTTTATAAAGGAAAAGCAGAAAATCCTATTCTAAGCAGTGGCCATCTTGCTAAGCTAACACTGACATCATATCCTCACTGACTCTTGCCCCCCCCCCCCCTCCTTTCTCTTGCTCATTGTGTATTTATTAGCTGCTCTCCTCCCAGAGTCTTCAGACACTCCCACTGAGGTGTATACTAGGAACTGCACTGTCGTCTTTTTCCTTTTCAACTCCAATCACTGAGTCACCTCAGCCTTGCTTGTAAACACAGGGGAGCAGGAGATCGTGTTTCAGCAGGGCCGGATTTGTGGGAAGGCCTCCGAGGCAGAGGCCTAGGGCGGAAAGGGCAGCTGGGGCGCCTGCTATGCAACCTAGCTATGTACCGTTACTGCCCGCTTGCTCCCCACTTTCACCCCCGCTTGTCTGTCTATGTGTGAGACGCAACTTCCCCTTACTCCGCTGCCGATATCAGACCTGCAGCAATCAGCGTGGCCCCCAGTGATGAGTCAGGCGAGTGGTGACCAATCACAGCACTGTATACTTCACACTTCCTTTATGTGAAGTATGCAGCGCCCTCATTGGTCACCACTCGCCTGACTCATCACTGGGGGTCACGCTGATTGCTGCAGGTCTGATAGAGGAAAGCCCGGGCAGCGAGCAAGGGGAAGTTTGGGTCTCAATTAAAGGCGGACAAGTGGAGGTGAAAGCAGGGAGTAAGCGGGCAGTAACAGCAGAGTTAATATACCAAGATGCGGGAGAGAAGGAAGTGGACAGCCACCAGCGAGTGGGGCAGCAGACCAGGGAAGCTGCTATTACAGGGGTCAGGTGAGTCACGGCTCAGCCCTCCAGATGGCAAATGTGCCTGTATATATTCAGCATTTTCAGTGTGCTTGTACACACAATTAGGCAATACTGGTGCTGTCTCCGTGAGTGGCCGCCCCCTTTTCCCGGGCGCCAGATTCAGACTGTAGCTAGCTGCATGACAGTCTATTATGTAGTGGGCTGTGCAGAAGCTCCAACCACCCTTTCACTCCCAGGCTGCATCTCTGGTTGTCGGCAACAGCTGCAGTTTGCCTTTCCCTCTCTGAAGCACACTAATACAGGGACAAGTGACATCCTGCAGACACCAGCGGTATGCCAGGTAAACGGCCCCCTCTTCCTCCCCCCCTTGTCATTTTCTCACTGACCAGCTTTGATCTCTGCTGCTCTTATCTCTGCTCCCACCAGCTGCATCCCTCCTTGTCTTGTAACCCTTCCACTGCTGATCTTAAGCTGAATACTCCCCTAACTACGTAGGAAGATGGCTCACAAAGACGTCCACGAGCATTCTCCAATCCATCTTCCTGCTGGCTGGTACATGCGACGATGGCACACGAATGCGAACAAGAGTTCAATAGATCTTTGTACTTTGAGCAGGAGTTGTTGACGCTTAAAGATCTGATCCTCCGTGACAGACATTGTCGCAGCGCATCTCAAACGTTTATGTAATCGTGCAACTGCACCAATGTTGTGATACCGAAACAATCACTTGTCGCTCAAAAAAATTGCCAGTTGTCGAAAAAATAGTGTAGTGGATACGGGCCTTTAGCTTTTTACTCTATTACACAGGTCAGGGCATCCTAATCATCCTGTAGCCATGGCTACTTAAAGGGACTCAGAGCTCAGTAAAGGGCAAAAATGTATACATACCTGGGGCTTCCTCCACGCCCCATACGCTCCAATCGATCCCACGCCGCTGTCCTCGACCTTCTGCAGCGCCGGCACTGGTTCCCCGCTCTGCCGTCAGTCGGCTCCAGTCTATGCAGGAGATGTGCGCTCTTCGCGTATCTCTCCAGCAGTAGCCGGAGAGATACGTAGAGGGCGAACTTCTCTTACGTGAGACTAGCTCAGACTCACGGAATGCAGGGACCCGGTACCGGCGCTGCAGAAGACTGAGGACAGCGGCGTGGGACCGATTGGAGCGTATGGAGCTGGAGGAAGTCCCAGGTATATATACATTTTTGCCTTTTACTGAGCTCTGCTACACTTCTTAATAACTACTTATTTATTTTATCTAGGGGCATAGTGGTTATTAAATTATGTAATCTGATGAAAAGGTGCATATAAATTATGTGTGAGTGTGAGGGGTGCTGTTGGTCGGTGGGGGGGCTGGTGATGATCGGCCTAGGGCGGCAAAAAGCACACATCCGGCCCTGTGTTTCAGATAGGCTAGACAGGGAAATAAATGGAAGAGGAGGAACATATTCTAGATAAAAAGATCCCCCAGCATTCAACTGATTGGCACTGACTACTAAAGGGCCAGTGCTGTTAACCTCCTTAGCGGTAACCCCGTGCTACACAAGGGGTAGCTGCCGCGGAGGATCATATGGCCCCAGGACGATTTTTTTTTTTTAATGTTGCTATACGCTTTAGCTAGCGGTTCGCTAGCTAAGCGTATGCTCAAAGTTGCTCCGGTCCCCTGCGATCACCCGCATTAGCTTCCGGTATACGTACCCCCCAGCTTTTCCACGCCGGCGCAGTCGCCCCATCGGCTCCAGGCTTCGCAATGACGGCGTAGCAACGCCAGAAGCCGATCGGGAAACTGCGCTTTTCGTAGGATCGTGGCGAGGTACGTATAGCCGGTGGCGATCGGCGGGCATGGGGGGGACCGGAGCAACTTTGGACATACGCTTAGCTAGCTAAATGCTAGCTAAAGCGTTTAAAAAAAAAAATGTTGGGGACGAAAAACCTCCCGGCGGACACACCCTCAGAAACTGCGTACCGCCAAGCGGGTTAAGTATGTGATAACTCCAAATCATAACAGCAGAAAAAGTTTTGCAAGTTTTGAATGCAGGATTAGCATCTTTATCATTTAATACACTCAGACCAGTTGCTGTTGAAATTTGATTTTTTTTTTATAGTGACAATACCGCTTTAACCGTGGACTACCTGTACTTCCAGTGTACAATAGAGAGTCTGCAATGTAAAAGGCTCTATACTATTGCTGCATGGATCAGCAGGTGGTAGGATTAACAACCCATCTGCTGGCCTGTAATTCATTATTGATTGACAGAAACTCCATGTACGGACCTAACTGTCGTTTGAACGATAGTTAGTCCACGGATCTGCCAAGCGCATCAGTCAAAACTGCTGCTGTCAGTCTAAAGATCGTTCGTACACGCGCTAAACTGTCGTTTGAACGACAAGCCGTTCAGAAATATCAGACGTGTGTACGTACCTTAATTGTATTTGTATAATTTTTTATACAGCAATTTGTATTATTTACTTCTAAACAAGATAAATACAAATAAGCCAAAAGGAAACTCTGCTTAACTTTTTGCAGCTTATTGTATCGGCAGTCTGAAACAAGACAACAACATTATGATCTTTTCTTTTGATGTGTAAGATTTACATTTTCCCTTACATATGTGTTTATTTTATATCCCACAGAGGCAGAGAAATACCTGTCACTGGAGACCACTAGCAAGCAGTTACAGATGGAGAAAGAGAAACTGGCAGAAACTGTGAAAGAGTTGCAAAGGAAACTTGGTAAAGCGCAAACTGAACTTGCTAATGCGAGACTCTCCATGGCTCAGAGAACCAGTCAGTTTCAACTCATACAGGAAGAGCTGCTGGGGAAAGTGGCAAAGGCAACCAAATTAGAACAAGAAGTGAGTTTTCATACTACAAATAGTTGTGTGTTGTTTGTTACGTAGACTAAGGGGTCACACTCATTTCTACTAGTCGATTCGCAGCATTTCCCCTCATAAAACTTCTGACAGGGAAATGCAGCCTATACAAACCAATAGGCTGCCGCCTGATTCGCATGCAGGGAAAAAACAGCATGCAGCAAATAAACAAAAAAATCGTGTCACCCATGCGAATCCCTATAGCCGTGTCTGGCACAACTAGAAGACTCTGATGCATTCTCACAGCAAATGCCAGCGTGCATCTTGCAAAGATGCATGCTTGGCACAGTAGAAACAGGCCCCCAGTGTTCTCCCCAGAAATTTTTTCCAGCTGGGTGGCATGAAAAAGTAGCCGGGTGGGGCGTGATGAGAGAATGCAGGGCCGGCACTTCTCTGCACAACTCTGCTTACAGCATAGGAGGAGGTTAGCTGGTGACAGCCGGGTGCTCACCAAAACTAGCCAGGTGGAGCACCTGGCTAAAAGAGCCTGGGGAGAACACTGAGCCCTTATCATTGCGAATATCTGAACATCATTTTCACATTTGTTTGCACACTTTTTTTTTTACCACAGCTAGACGTGTAAATTTATGCTGCAAAATGTTTTTTTTTTTCACACATTCGAAAACACAATTTTGTGGATTCTAGCAGAAGTGCGATTCTTCATAGACGTTCATTTATTTATTGTATTTATAAAGCGCCAACATATTACGCAGAGCTGGACATTAGTTAAAGAGACACTGAAGCGAAAAAAAAAAATATGATATAGTGAATTGGTTGTGTACTATGAATAATTACTAGAAGATTAGCAGCAAAGAAAATATTCTCATATTTTTATTTTCAGGTATATAGTGTTTTTTCTAACATTGCATCATTCTATAATATGTGCAGATTACACAACACTCAGCATTCAAAATGAGTCTTTCAGAGCAGTCTGTGAAGTAATGACATCTCCTCTAGCAGAGGAAAAGTAAATAGTCCAGAAACAGTTGAGATAATAAAAGTCAGATAACAGCCCTCTCCACGACTAAAGCTGGCCATACACTGGCCCGATTTGCCGCCGCTTCGACAGCAGATTCGATCACTGGGATCGAATCTGCTGCCAATCGTTCGCGCTACACGCCGAATTTCGATCCATTTCGTCCGATCTCGTCGATCGCTCCGTGCGGAAAATTACCGTCGATCGCCCGCGGGTAGGGAGCGCGTCGCTAGCGGCATTCGAGTGCCCGACGACCGACGCAATAGAGCCCGCATACATTACCTGCTCCGCCGGCGCGACTCCAGTCTCCCGGTCACCGCTGCTCTGTCTGCGCTCTGGTCTCCAGGTCCGGCATGCCTCACTTCTTCTAGCCCGGCAGGAAGTTTAAACAGTAGAGCGCCCTCTACTGTTTAAACTTCCTGCCGGGCTAGAAGAAGTGAGGCATGCCGGACCTGGAGACCAGAGCGCAGACAGAGCAGCGGTGACCGGGGGACTGGAGTCGCGCCGGCGGAGCAGGTAATGTATGCGGGCGGGGGCAGCAGCAGCAGCACCACCACAACAGATTGTGAACGGTTTCAGGCTGAAATCGGTTCACAATCTGTTTGCTGTAAAGGTAGCCATACGATCCCTCTCTGATCAGATTCGATCAGAGAGGGATCTATCTGTTGGTCGAATCTGATGGCAAATCGACCAGTGTATGGCCACCTTAAGACTTAGTCGGAGAGCTTAATGGCTTGTTTGCATAGAGATAACAACTGGAGTTTCTCAACTCTTCCTGTACTGGAAACAATTAGACTGATGTATCTGATCTTAATGTTTTATTTCTTAGCTGTACTACACATACAAATCATAATATCATCATTTTTTTTTTCGCTTCAGTGTCTCTTTAAGGTTACAGACAATATTTAGGGGTGACATACAGCAATATGACAATACAGGAATACAAGACAAACCAGATCACGCAGCACAGTATGAGTACAAGGTAATGCTTAGTCAGTCACTGAATGGGAGATAGAGATTAGGAAACTTGAGTGCACTCAGATCCATAGGATGGGTGTACAGTAATGGAGGTGCGTGATCAGGTAGGAGACATATGGAGGAGGGCCCTGCCCAAAGGCTTACAATCTAGAAGGAGAGCTGGGGACACGAAAGGTAAGGGACCAGAGATCAGCTGTGAGTTTATTAGATGCATGTGAATTTAAATAAGAGTGAATCTTACCTAAAGGTCTTTACTTACTTTCTGGGTACTGTTCTTCATACAAGTTATGGAGAACCAGCAAAAGGTAGCAGACACCTGCCAACTAGGAACTGAATCGGCATGCACACATTCAGTTTTGAATCACTGACCAATTGTACCACTTCCATGTAGTGTGAAGGCAAACAGATTTATATATGTCAGTTCTCATACTACTTGGACGTGGTAAAATTGGCCAATCATTGGCCAATCAAAATTAGATGTGTGTTTGCACCTTTAGTAAAAGCCATTAGACTCCCTCTTCAGCAAGCTGGCTGCATATACTCTGTATTAGGTAGCAGTATCAGTGGCAAGACTGATGTGGTGGAAGATGCTCCACTTTACTCACAGCAGTTTGGGTTTAGAGAGGGTTCATAATGAAGTCAGTGGAGAACAACTGTCTGTCCATCTGTCTATTTACCTATCAGTCATAGACATAAACTGAACCTTCAGTGTTTCTGTTTTATTTACAAAGTTTTACAAATTAAAATAAATGTATTTAAAATAAATGTTAGTTTCCTTGTGTTTCAGATTACAAAGAAATCCCAGAAGATCACCTCCTTGCAGAAACTGGTGGAAGAGAAGTCTCAGGCTTACACAGCAGCTATAACTAGGAATGCTGAGCTAGAGGAAGAGCTAGAGGTAGGTTATAAGCCAACTGCATCATGGGAAAGGTCTTTCTCTGAGAGACAGCAATGGGTGACTGGCTGCTCCAAGATGCTTTTCTCATAGTAGAGTCCTCTTGCTGCCCCAAACATCCATTTCACTTCCCTTTTTATGTTTTCCAATGGAGTGAAAGGAATAATTTTGTTGGTTGCTATGAGTTTTGGCTGCGGGGTACCATAACTCATCTCCTAAAAAATGTTAGTTTTTACGTAATTTAATTCACAAGGAATATACAGGTGAAAGGTGCTTGTTCCGAATCTGTGGAGCAGAGGGCATTGAATGCAAGAGACTAGCAAGAAAAAGCACTCTTAAAAAGAAATCGCCAATAGCATTCTATGCAATTTTATCAGCACAAGTGAAAGGAGATCGGTGTTACGAGAAATATACGAAGGCTGACATTGTAGATTTCCTTCTGGAAGATGTTGCTTTCCTGGCAGCAGTGTTGATCTTTGACCCTTACCTGCGCATCACACTACCTGTGCCCTGGACCCCATTCCCTCTCATCTAATCCCCCAGCTTTCCTCCTCCTTTAGGGCTCTTTTCCACTATGAAATGCAATCGTGATTCCAATCGCGATCGCAATCGCGTTTTTAATTTCCACCATGCGATTGCGATTGAGCTACTATACTCATTATAGTCCAGCTCAATCGCATACAAAACGCGGCAGGGCGACGATTGCGCTTTGACCAAAATCGCATCGCAATCGGATCGCACTAATGTAAATTGCTGCTGCAGTTTCCATTAGTTTAATGTACCTTGCGATTTGCGATCAGAAGCAAATCGCAAATCGCAGGCTAGTGGAAAAAGGCCCTTCATCCAGCTCTAACAACTCTATTCAATCTGTCTATCTCCACTGGCACTTTTCCTTCCTTATTCAAACAAGCTATCATCACACCACTTATCAAAAAACCCTCTCTTGATCCAACTTCTCTATCCAACTACCGTCCTGTCTCTCTCCTCCCCTTTGCTTCTAAACTGCTGGAACGTCACATCCACTCAGAATTGTCTGCCTTTCTCTCTACCAACTCCTTACTTGACCCCTTTCAATCTGGATTCCGCACACACCATTCCACTGAAACGGTCCTCGCGAAAGTTTCTAATGACCTACTGGTAGCTAAATCCAAAGGCCAGTTCTCTATTCCAATACTCCTTGACCTTTCCTCTGCCTTTGACACGGTTGATCATGCTCTGCTTCTGCAGACACTGTCATCTTTAGGAATCAAGGGACAAGCACATTCCTGGATCTCCTCTTATCTCTCTGGACGCTCTTACACTGTCTCCTTCTCTAACACCAATTCCTCTCCACACCCACTGTCTGTTGGTGTACCTCAAGGCTCTGTTCTTGGGCCACTTCTTTTCTCAATCTACACCCGTGGCCTGGGACAACTAATTATCTCTTTTGGCTTCCAGTATCACCTCTATGCGGATGACACCCAAATCTATCTCTCAACTCCTGACCTGTCCTCACTACTATCCAGAGTCCCCGACTGTCTACGTGCCGTTTCTGCATTCATGTCCTCCCGCTTCCTCAAACTCAACATGACTAAAACGGAAATTGTGATTTTTCCACCATCGCTATCTACACCCCCACCAATTGCAACCATAACGGTAGACAACACCCCAATAACCTCAACCACTAAGGCCCGCTGCTTGGGGGTTATACTTGACTCAGAGCTCTCTTTTAAACCTCACATTGCCTCATTAACCACCACCTGCTATTTCCAGCTCAAAAATATATTCCGTATCCGTCCCTTCCTCACACAAGAAGCCACCAAAATGCTTGTTCATTCCTTAATCGTCTCCCGCCTAGACTACTGCAACACCCTGCTCTGTGGCCTACCAAAAAACAGGCTAGCACCTCTCCAATCCCTTCTAAATTCAGCGGCCCGCCTCATTCACCTTTCCACACGCTCTTCCGATGCAGCCCCACTGTGCCGTTCTCTCCACTGGTTACCCATTACCCAGAGGATCCAGTTCAAACTCCTGACTCTAACATACAAAGCCCTCCACGAGTTGTCTCCTCCATACATCTCCTCACTAATCTCAAGATATTGTCCCTCCCGCAACCTCCGCTCCTCCCAAGAAATTCTCCTGGCCTCTAAGCTGATCACTTCCTCTCATGCTCGCATCCAAGACTTTACACGAGCATCATCCCTTATCTGGAACTCTCTTCCACAGCCTGTACGTCATGCTCCAAACCTGGACATCTTCAAACGCACTCTTAAAACACACCTTTTCAGACAAGCTTATAACATTCTATAGCCCTTATTTACTTCTCTGTCACAAGGTAATCAGAGGCAAAGAATCACTGCCTCATCCATCCTCCACCCCCTTACCTAGTGTGTCCCCCACAACCCGTTAGATTGTACGCCCGCAAGGGCAGGGTCATCCTCCTAATGTTTACTGTTCTTGTAACAATATTTGTGCTGCTTGGAACTCTGCTGTACATTTGTTGTATCTATGTTCCCCTTGTCGTCTTATTGTGCTTTGCAAAGCGCTGCAGAATATGTTGGCGCTATATAAATAAAAAATAATAATAATAATACCTGATCGAGAGCAAATATGCAGATCTTGTTGTCAGACCTTTAAAGGGAACTTCAAGCGAGAGGTATGTGGAGGCTGCCATATTTATTTCCTTTTAAATAATACCAGTTGCCTGGCAGTCCTGCTGATCATTCTGGCATCAGTAGTGTCAGAATCACACACCTGAAACAAGCATGCAGCCAACACAGTCAGATTTCAGTCGCAGCATGCTTGTTTGGGGCCTACAGCTAAAAGAATTAGAGGTAGAGGATCAGCATACTGGTATTGTTTAAAAGGGAATAAATATGGCAGTCTCCATATCCCTATCACTTCAAGTTCCCTTTAAGCCTCGTGCGCATGCTAGACTGTTCTCAGCCGAGGCAGCTGGTCGGGCCGGAGTTTAACAACAATGCAGATTTACGGGCGAGCAGATGAGTTACTTCCCCTGGAAATCGCTTATTCTAGCATAACATGCAAACAGGTATAAATAAAAAGTATTGTATAGTACAACCTAGGTGCTCTTTACAAAAAACAAAAAAGAGCAGGGGGGGAGCATTCTAGTGTTTGTTTTAATGCTTCTGTCGCGCTTTAAAGGGAATCTGAGAGGGGGAATCAGGATAAGAATATACATATCTGTGTCTTCCTCCAGCCCCCTCTGGCCTGATTGCTCCTATGGCATGCTATTCTTCCTCTCCGTTCGCCCGCAATTGGCCCGGAAAGTCCTTTGGTCCAGGACCAACTGCCCAAGCGCGGCCCGGGCTCGCATGTGTGCTCCCGCCGCATTCACGTCACCTGGAGCGTTCTGCGCCTGTGCAGTACTACTTCACAGGCACAGAACACTCCCGGCGACAGGAGCGAGACGGGAGCGCACCTGGCCGGACTGCACATGTACCGACTGGCCCCGACTGATGGATTTCCCGGGTGCCTGTAGCGGGTGAATGGAGAGGAAGAAGAGGACGCCGTGTGACTGATCAGGAGGGGGCTGGAGGAAGCCCCAGGTATGTATATTTTATTCCTAATCCCCCATCACTGGTACACTTTACAACAATACTGTACCTGATTTCTCGCACTAACCAAAATTAAAGTTGTGTGTGGATGAACTTCAAAACCTGAAAAACAGGTTTATTCATCTACGCTAGCAGCACCAATGCAAGCTTAGTATATTATATATTCATATATTTTTTTTATTGATGGTTTACTTTTTGTCGTACAGCTGCTATATTTAATATTTTTGTTTACTAGTTAAAGAGCATTTAATTAGTTAAAGTTAATGAGTTAAAGCGTATTTACTTTTTTCCAGGACTGCAGAGCTCAGATAATTCGCTTGGAAGAAAACATTAGCAAGGAACATCGAGAGGTTCTGCAGGCTTTTGAAAAGTCTAAAACTATCCACCAGGAGCAACATAATGAGCTGAGGAAGCAGAATGAGCATGTAAGAGGAACTTTTACTGTATAAACTGTAGTATTACACTTAGGTTTGTTTTCTAAAACAAGATGCCAAGCCCTGTGTGCAGAACACTTACAGGATGTGTACGGGATCAAAGCGGGTAATCCAGCATGTTGAATTGTGTAGCATGGTCAAGTGTATGGTTATGCACCCTGCATTTGGCAATGTGAGGTGATGTGAGGTCATTGGCCTGCAGCTTTTACACCTGTAGTGAAGATTCCAGCTACAAGGGTTAATTCGGGCGTTGACCTTCAAGTATTACATTGCAGAAGCGTCCTCTGTCAAAATATTGTCTCCAAGTGCTTGGACTTGTGGTGGCCATGCACACATAGATTTCTGCCCAATGTAGGAAGCAAATCAATCTCTCTATGATCTACATATCTAATCAGAAATATATTGACTGCCCCCCCCCCCCCCATACACGGCACCTAGATTTTTTATAGATTTCACTGTGAAATCTATTGAAAATCTACAGCACTGCACTGTTTGATACAGCGTAACTCTATAGGCCATCCATCTTCCACAGCTCCCTTGCCACATCCGATTGACCGAAATTTACTGCCTGATCCTAATTTTGCTTGATTTATGGTGTCAATCGATCTTATGGTCAATGTGTTTTGTTGCGTCACAGATAACCGAAAGATTTGATAATAGTGATTGGATCTGCCGGTAAAAATCGATGCATGTATGGTTAGCTTTTGTTGTCATTTAAGGATTAGGGCAAAAGGCAGGTTGGGGTAAGGCTTCAGGAAAATGGTTTTCATGAGTGTGAGGAGAGGGAAGGTTGGATTTAGTTGTTAAATGAGTGTAAACGTATGTAATGTGCAACATGTATTTTTTTTATAGGGAAAACAACTTAGAATAGGTCAGAGGAAATTCTTGCCCATCTCCACTTCCTCTCCTCCTTTGACCAGAAGGGTAAAATCTAGTAAGCGGCCCCTGGACTAGCCGCTATTTCCCATAATATCATGCGACCAGTACTGGATTTAATAAAATATAAAGGATTTTTTATGTGTATCATTGTACTCCATTAGTGTGTAGGCCTTTCCTTGCTATGCTGTCTGGCATCTCTTGCTTTTATGTAAAAATGGTTTATGGTTATAGCTGAGTCAATCTCCTTTGCCACACAGAGATACTGTATCACTGCAATGCATTCTTACATGATCGTCATTCCTTGCAGCTTCAGTGTCAGCTGGAGGTGAGGAGTCTTCAGATAGCAGAACAAGAATTCACCATAAAGGCTCTACAAGAAGAAACCGCGTCCAAGCAGCTGCAGCTCAGATCCTTGGACAGTATGCTCACCGACACCAAGAAGGTATAATATAACTAGTATATTGACTACCGCTTGCTAAGGTGCTCATTAATTATGCTGGAGAGCATTAAACTGCACTGCATATTTGAAATGGAACCTTAGTTTGATTTCTATTGAAGAACAATTGCCTTTCTGGCATTAATAATCATTACAGATTTGCCTGTAAAATACTTGATTTTCGCCATCGACATCTACCCATTTCGATCATAATGATGGAATCTGGCAGATATCGATGCCAAAACATGGCCACCCCATCGATCAATTCCATCCTTAATTTCCAGATAGTAAATCTCAGTCAAAAGAGCTTGATCGGGTGCCCCACGGTAACTGTTTGATATCCTAACGACTGACTGACAACCGTCTGGTCTCCCTCTCAATGTTTGTGTTCCCACCAGGATCAACTCTCACGCTGGCATACCTCCTCCTGTGTCCAAGGTCTCTTTGCATTGCCAATGCGAGCGCCTATACAACGTGACACCGGCACATGTACTGACTTTATTACATGCGGCTGTGTCACGTGGTACAGGTGCTCGCGATGACAATTTAAAAAGATGCCGGATATGGGAGGAGGCACGGGCCAGGTGAGCCTGCAACACTCAGCCCGGTGGAGGACATTACATGGGAAGGCCACACTAGTACGATTTCCAATAGATCTCATGCTGAACTCTATTTTATACCTGTCTATAGTGTGTGGGCAAGGCAATAGATCCTTCTCAGATCTGATCAGAAAGGGATCTATCTGATGCTCAGTCTGATGGCAGAGCAAGAGATGTATGGGTACCTTAAGGGAGTAAATTTGGGATGAGGATACTTCATAAATAAACCCTTGCACTACGCAGCAGAACATTGGTGTTTTATCACAGTTTAATAAACATGAAGGAAATGATGTACTTGCACTGTACATGGGAAACTTTACATGATGTAACTCCAACACTGCTCTGGCACAGCTGTTCAGATCTATGTTTGACAGGTTACTGATAGTGCCAAAGTGATGCTGTAACCGTAATCCAGGATAGTGCTGACAGATTAATTCTATCCCCTGCGGTGTTACACTGAGATATTTAGTAATCCCATTTCATGCATTGACAGTAAGTTGACTGCTCACATAACATACTCATATGAGTACAGGTCAAGCTTTTGTAATGCTTAAACAATGGTTTTCAATTTCAAAGCTGTAATTGTATGCATTTAAGAGCATCTAGGGATCTATACCCATATATTTGTACAATGGATCCTGATTTTGAATTCTGTACTGCGAACAATAATAATGTGTGTGTTGTTTCCATAGACAAGATTTGGGAATAGTTTGGTGTAATCAGGCTGCCTTTTTATCCTTGTATCCTGTTTGGTGAGGTGGGCTTTTTCCATGTTCACCATCTCCTTTTAAGCCTATCCAGACCTTCTTGAGCATAGTAAAAAAACATCTTGGACAACATTTAAATTTGCTCTGGAACTAACGCAATGCATGTTTTGGGGATGTGGGAGGATTCTGGATTGCCCAGAGGAAACCCACATAGACACGGGAAGAACATACAAACTCCATGCAGATAGTGCCCTTGGCCTGATCTGAACCTCATCTTTCAAAAAGGATACATGCTCTTATAATGTTGTAAAACACTGGTCTAACTCCTATGCAATTGACATTAAGCAAAATACTGTAATTACCATATATTTCTTTTAGGTTATCAAGCATTTCTGGTTCCCTGCCATGTACTGATGAGGGCCAAAAGCCCAAAACAGGCTGTCTACATGTGGGGTTGATGTGGCTGTGTAATATTTAAAGCTATAGGCTTGCTATACACCAGCGGTTCTGGATGCTTCCCTGGCTTACAAGGGCGAAAAGGGATAATTTGCATATTCAGTAGTGGAGCATTGTGGGGAACCACTAGTGTTCACTTATAGCTGAATTATTGCAAATTTCCTTCTGTTTTAAGAAGGAAAATTTCACCAAGCATGGTTTACAAGTAAAAGCAAACACAGGGAGAAATTTGGCCAGTTTTTCTATATTTTATTTCTTGTAATAAGACTGTTCTTTCCATAAAGGCGCTGGAACATCAAACCCACAGCACAGCAGATGCAATGAAAATGCTTGAGAACCAAGTGGAGGAAGAATCGGTAAAGGTGAGGAACTGTAGGAAAGCTATGACCATATGCTTTCTGTAATACTATTACCCTGCTTCGTACACAGCAAGGCTTGAATGGTGAATGTATGCTTGACTGCTTTTACAGGTGAGACAGCTGGAGGCAGCGCTGGCAATATGTAAGGAAGAGCTGGGCCTCTATCTACAACAACTGGAGGACAACAGAAGAGACTTTGAAGAGCAGATAAGAAAAAAAACGGAAGAGGTAAATCTTATCAGAATAATAGATTATGTGTGATGCCCCATACACACTGTAGACCGCAGTTGCCAGAAAATAAGTGATCCCCGATGCTTATTAACGAGTGAAGGATGTCGGCTCATAGCCGATAGTCAAATTGTGCGTTCAAATCCAATCATACTTAATTGTATGTGGGCAGCTTAAGAACACATTTTGACAGCTCTTATTTTAACCCATTAGCATCTTCAATAGAGTTTTCTCATTTGAGATAGAGCACTGCTTTTGACCTGAGTTGGCAGAACTACTTGTGCTGAAAATTCTTGGAATGCTTTGATCTCTCTCTACTAGCAGAAAATATAGAAACTGAAAGCGGAAGTCCTCTGCTATTGTCTCACACTGCCCCCTAGTGACAAGTGGCTGTAAATACACATTACAGCAGTACTATATAATTTGTATTTATTTATTGTATTTCTTAAGCGCCAATGTATTACACAGCGCTGGACATTAGTTAAGGTCTCAGACTATAGGGGTGACATACAGTAATAAGACAATACAGGAATACATGAAAACCCGATCACGCTGCACAGTATGAGTACAAGGTAATGCTTAGCAGTGTTCTCCCCAGAATATTTTTCCAGCCGGGTGGCATGAAAAAGTAGCTGGGTGGGGCGAAATGACAATGCAGGGCTGGCGCTTCTCAGCTCTCAGCATAGGAGGAAGTGAGCCAATGACGGCCGGGTGCTCACCAAAACTAGCCGGGTGCAGCACCCGGGTAAAAGAGCCTGGGGAGAACACTACTTAGTCAGTCACTGGATGTGAGCATGGAGATTGGGCAGGTCAAGTTCACTCAAGAGTTCACTCAGATCCATCGGATGGGTGTACGGTAATGGAGGTGCATGAACAGGTAGGAAACATAAGGGGGAGGACCCTGCCCGAAGGCTCACAATCTAGAGGGAGAGGTATGGACATGACAGGTAGGGGACCAGAGTTCAACTGCAGGTTAGAGCACTAGTGAAGGGGGGTAGGCCACAGTGAAAAGGTGATTTTTGATGGCCTTCTTGAAGATGTTGAAGCAGGGTAAACCCTAATGGGGGGATTTAGGGAGTTCCATAGTGTTGGAGCAGCTCTTGAGAAGACCTGGAGGCGTGCATGGGATTGGGTGATGCAGGGGGCAGTCAGGCGAAGTTCATTGAAGGAGCAGAGTGAGCAGCTAGGTGTGTACCTCTGAGTTAGATTGGAAATGTAGGTTGGTCAGGTTTTGTGGACAGATTTTTAGGCCAGACACTGTATCTTGAATCTGATTCTGGACTGGATAGGAAGCCAGTGCAGGGATTCACAGAGGGAAGCTGCCATGGTGAAGCGATGGGAGGAGTGGATAATTCTGGCTGCCGCATTCATGACGGACTGCAGCGGGGCAATTCGGGTCATAGGGACACTAGAGAGAAGGGCATTGCAGTAGTCAAGGCGGGAAATTATGAGGGCATGGATGAGGTGTTTGGTGGTGACAGAGGTCAGGAAAGGGCGGCTCTTGTAGATCTTACAAAGGTGGAAGCTGAAGGACTTTTTGAGGTTTTGGATGTGGGGGTGAAGGAGAGTGCAGAATCCAGGGTAACACCCAGACAGTGGGCTTGAGAGGTAGGGGGCAAATGGTTGTATGGTTAACAGTGACATTCACATCTGGAAAGTCAGGGATGGCCGGGGTGGGAAGATCATTCCGTTTTGTCCAGGTTAAGTTTCAGGATCCTAGCGGACATCCAGGAGGAGACCTTATCCATGGTAGTGGTGGATTGGGAAGGGGTGTGGAGGTAGATCTAGGTGTCATCTGCATACAGATGGTAGTTAAAACCCATGAAGGAGATAACCTACCTACTATTTAGAAGCAAGGAAATGTAACAAAGAAGACATTTAAAAAATGTGCTAAAACAAATTATCTTGGAGGACTTGCAAGCCTCTAAATAAATTGGCTGCTAAAGGGTTAATACACTTTTACTTGTGCTAAAAAAAAACCTGTCTCTGTCTAGACAGAGTACACAAGGCATCTGGATAACAGTGTTATAATGTAATGAAGTTGTGCCGTTTGTGAGGTAGCCCGAGTGCATACAAGTGCTAAGGAAGTGTATGAAGATTCCTGCATCAAATTTTTCTACCTTTAAAAATCCCACACAAGGTCCAGTGTCTGAGAAAGGAAATTAAATTAAAGACTCAGAACCTCCAGGAAACTGGTGAAGAAAATCTACGGTTACAGCAGACTCTCCATCAGCAGCAGCAGATGTTACAGCAGGAAACCGCTCGCATCGGAGAGCTGGAGGACACTCAGGCACAGCTACAGAAACAGGTGCAGCAGTCACTGTTCTCTTCCCTCCTTCATTTCTGCTCCCTTCATGACAGAAAAATGTACAGCTTATTACTTTTCATCATTTTCAGCTTCCTTGACCTCCCTAGCGATATGGACAGATATATCCGTCCATAAAAACATGCTGTGAGCAGTATAAACGTGCATACACATCAATACTCTCCTGCACTGTATACTAGACCCTTGCTTGACACATTTTGGCAAGTTACAGGGAAAAAAAGTTAAAAAAATAAATTTTTACTTTTTGCACAGAAATCCTGGGAAAATTTAACGCCAGGGACTTTGGATACTTACTAGCAACTTGTTCAGAGAACACCGTGCTGGTTGGGGAGAACATAGTGGGTACAAAAAGCGGAGAAGTGTATCAGATACAGAGAAGATAGAAATATATAATAAAGCACAGAGAGAGGTGAGGTGTGAGTTAAAGAGAGCCCGAGGTGGGCTCAAAAAATGAAAAAAAAGTAGGCTACCTGATCAGCGGGCTAAGCAGATCAGGTAGCCGCAAAAACCACTGCTCCCCATCGCTCCCGTGGGCCGCAATGGCCCACTTTCACTTTCGTGACCTCTGGGTCACAAAGCTGCACTGAGGGACTGTGTGTCCCTCATAGCGTGCAGGGAGGTAGGGGAGTGGACAGTAGGGGAGTGGACAGGGAGAGAGAGCTCCCCAATGGCAGCTCGGGAAACCCTACAGGAATGCCCCTGGCGGACGTTTTGAACAGGGAATACCTCTCCCCTGTTTACCTCTGAGTTGGCGACAAATCTTGTCGCTAACCTCGGGGGGCTATAGCGCGGCGGTTGGGGGACACAGAGCCATGTCATTAGGCAGAGGACATGCCTCTGTGTCCCATCTGCCCCCCGAAGATCCACCTCGGGTTCTCTTTAAAGGGATCTAAGCAGCTCCTGGCTTCAAATAGCTGAAAGGACTGCCATGTTTGAGAGGTTCACCCCTCTGCTACCTTTCCACTGCCATTATACAGGCAAGGTGTGAAATTCTTCAAGTGTAACTAATGTTTTCTGTTTGCAGTACAGTGGGGAAGACTTAGGGTTTGTTTGGTCAATTAAGTCTAATTAGGTGATTTCTTATCTGCCTTCCATCATCTGTTGCTCCTCCGTTCGCAAGTCCTTGCACAGACGGAAGAGGTAGATGATTTTAACCCTTAAATGTAAAAAGATAAAGTAAAATGAAAGTTTTTTTTTTTTAATAATAACCCCATTTTTAGAATGCATTTTTAATTTGCTATAGAGCTGCCCTGGGAGTTAAAAATGATGCCCCGTTCACTTTAAGGTGTAAACAGCAGGGAAGACTGAGGTGTAATGTGACACAAGGCACTCTGAGGACTGAGGTACAATGCAGTATGAAGCATAGAGGAGACTGGTGTAATAAGGCATGAGGTACAGCGAGGGCTGGGCTATAATGAAGTGTGAGCAGCAGGATTGATTGAGGCATATGGAGATAAAAGATACAGCAAGATGAGGTATTGAGAGGACTGAGATATAGAGGCATGAGGTACAGAAAGGACCAAGACACAATTTAGGGCTGGTTCACATGGGAGACTAACGGACGTCCCGGTCAAATGCTTTTCTGCACACCTGCAGAAAAGCATGTTCACTCAAATGCTTTTCTGCAGGTGTGCAGAAAAGCATTTAAAGGCTTTCTGCAGCGATCAGCGTTTTCCTCCCCTGCAGGGGACATGGAGACGTGGCGGTAAGCAACTCTGGCAGCTGCATGTTGCTTCCAGGGTTGACTGAAACAACAGGATTGGCGTTCGCACTAAGAATGGTAAAAGTACAGAACAAGCGCTACCATTCACTTAAAAGAACATCGCTTAACCGACAAGAGAAAAGGCGGCGCAAACGGAACCGCAATCAATCATGTGAACCAGCCCTAAGTAGGAAGGATTTAGGCATATAAAGATAAAAGGCACAGAAAGCTGACAAAAGGCGTGATGTACAGAGAGGACTGAGGTATAAAAAGGCATGAAGTGCTGAGAGTATTGAGGTATACTTAGGCATGAGGTATTGAGAGGACTGAGATATGACGTTTGGCCAGCAGGAAGGATTGAGTCATATGGGGACACAAAGCACAGAAACCTGAGGTATTGAAAGGACAGAGGTAAAAAAAAGAACTAGGTACTGAGAGGACTGCAGGGGACATGGAGACGTGGAGGTAAGCAACTCTGGCAGCTGCATGTTGCTTCCAGGGTTGGCTGAAACGACAGGATCGGCGTTCGCACTAAGAATGGTACAGGCTGTACCTGTACTTCAAGTATTTCTAGGTGCTGCATGTTTAAGGACCGCTAGGGCTTTGTGGGGCCCATTCTTTATAATTATGTCGACATGTAACTAAGGATTTCCATTATACAAACATACATCTTTTACAGACATTAACTCGTAGATATATGTGTAAACCATGATCCAATTTCCATCTTTCAGTCACACCAGAGACTCCTGTACAGATATGCAGGCTTCTCACAGTTATTTTCAGGAACCCTACACACTTACATGCATGGACCTCTCTCCACATTCTCAGGAACCCTACACACTTACATGCATGGAGCTCTTTTCACATTCTCAGGAACCCTGCACACTTACATGCATGGAGCTCTTTTCATATTCTCAGGAACCCTGCACACTTACATGCATGGAGCTCTTTTCATATTCTCGGGAACCCTGCACACTTGCATGCATGGAGCTCTTTTCATATTCTCAGGAACCCTGCACACTTACATGCATGGACCTCTCCACATTCTCCGGAACCCTACACACTTACATGCATGGAGCTCTTTTCATATTCTCGGGAACCCTGCACACTTGCATGCATGGAGCTCTTTTCACATTCTCAGGAACCCTGCACACTTACATGCATGGACCTCTCCACATTCTCAGGAACCCTACACACTTACATGCATGGAGCTCTTTTCACATTCTCAGGAACCCTGCACACTTACATGCATGGACCTCTCTCCACATTCTCAGGAACCCTACACACTTACATGCATGGAGCTCTTTTCACATTCTCAGGAACCCTACACACTTACATGCATGGAGCTCTTTTCACATTCTCAGGAACCCTGCACACTTACATGCATGGAGCACTTTTCATACTCTCAGGAACCCTGCACACGTACGTGCATGGAGCTCTTTTCATATTCTCAGGAACCCTGCACACTTACATGCATGGAGCTCTTTTCACATTCTCAGGAACCCTGCACACTTACATGCATGGACCTCTCTCCACATTCTCAGGAACCCTACACACTTACATGCATGGAGCACTTTTCATACTCTCAGGAAACCTGCACACTTACATGCATGGAGCACTTTTCATACTCTCAGGAACCCTGCACACGTACGTGCATGGAGCTCTTTTCACATTCTCAGGAACCCTGCACACTTACATGCATGGAGCTCTTTTCATATTCTCAGGAACCCTGCACACTTACATGCATGGAGCTCTTTTCACATTCTCAGGAACCCTGCACACTTACATGCATGGACCTCTCTCCACATTCTCAGGAACCCTGCACACTTACATGCATGGACCTCTCTCCACATTCTCAGGAACCCTGCACACTTACATGCATGGAGCTCTTTTCATATTCTCAGGAACCCTGCACACTTACATGCATGGAGCTCTTTTCACATTCTCAGGAACCCTGCACAATTACATGCATGGAGCTCTTTTCACATTCTCAGGAACACTACACATTTACATGCATTGAGCTCTCTCTACATTCTCAGGAACACTGCACATTTACATGCATTGAGCTCTCTCTACATTCTCAGGAACCCTGCACACTTACATGCATTGAGCTCTTTTCACATTCTCAGGAACCCTGCACATTTACATGCATCGAGCACTCTCCACATTCTCGGGAACCCTGCACATTTACATGCATTGAGCTCTCTCTACATTCTCAGGAACCCTACACACTTACATGCATTGAGCTCTCTTTACATTCTCAGGAACCCTGCACACTTACATGCTTTGAGCTCTCTCTACATTCTCAGGAACCCTGCACACTTACATGCATTGAGCTCTCTCTACATTCTCAGGAACCCTGCACACTTACATGCATTGAGCTCTCTACATTCTCAGGAACCCTGCACCCTAACATGCATTGAGCTCTCTACATTCTCAGGAACCCTGCACACTTACATGCATTTAGCTCTCTCCACATTCTCAGGAACCCTGCACACTCACATGCATTGAGCTATTTTCACATTCTCAGGGACCCTACACACTTAAATGCATTGAGCTCTCTCTACATTCTCAGGAACCCTGCAAACTTACATGCATTTAGCTCTTTTCACATTCTCAGGAACCCTGCACAGTCACATGCATTGAGCTCTTTCACATTCTCAGGAACCCTGCACACTTACATGCATGGAGCTCTTTTCTTATTCTCAGGAACCCTGCACACGTACGTGCATGGAGCTTTTTTCATATTCTCAGGAACCCTGCACACTTACATGCATGGAGCTCTTTTCATATTCTCAGGAACCCTGCACACTTACATGCATGGAGCTCTTTTCACATTCTCAGGAACACTACACATTTACATGCATTGAGCTCTCTCTACATTCTCAGGAACAGTGCACATTTACATGCATTGAGCTCTCTCTACATTCTCAGGAACCCTGCACACTTACATGCATTGAGCTCTTTTCACATTCTCAGGAACCCTGCACACTTACATGCATGGAGCTCTTTTCACATTCTCAGGAACACTGCACATTTACATGCATCGAGCACTCTCCACATTCTCGGGAACCCTGCACATTTACATGCATTGAGCTCTCTCTACATTCTCAGGAACCCTTCACACTTACATGCATTGAGCTCTCTCTACATTCTCAGGAACCCTACACACTTACATGCATTGAGCTCTCTTCACATTCTCAGGTACCCTGCACACTTACATGCATTGAGCTCTCTATACATTCACAGGAACCCTGCACACTTACATGCATTAAGCTCTTTCTACATTCTCAGGAACCCTGCACACTTACATGCATTGAGCTCTCTCTACATTCTCAGGAACCCTGCACACTTACATGCATTGAGCTCTCTTCACATTCTCAGGAACCCTGCACACTTGCATGCATTGAGCTCTCTTCACATTCTCAGGAACCCTGCACACTTACATGCATTGAGCTCTCTTTACATTCTCAGGAACCCTGCACACTTACATGCATTGAGCTCTCTCTACATTCTCAGGAACCCTGCACACTTACATGCATTGAGCTCTCTCTACATTCTCAGGAACCCTGCACACTTACATGCATTGAGCTCTCTCTACATTCTCAGGAACCCTGCACCCTAACATGCATTGAGCTCTCTCTACATTCTCAGGAACCCTGCACACTTACATGCATTTAGCTCTCTCCACATTCTCAGGAACCCTGCACACTCACATGCATTGAGCTATTTTCACATTCTCAGGGACCCTACACACTTAAATGCATTGAGCTCTCTCTACATTCTCAGGAACCCTGCACACTTACATGCATTTAGCTCTTTTCACATTCTCAGGAACCCTGCACAGTCACATGCATTGAGCTCTTTCACATTCTCAGGAACCCTGCACACTTACATGCATTGAGCTCTCTCCACATTCTTAGGAACCCTACACACTTGCATTGAGCTCTTTTCACATTCTCTGGAACCCTACACAGTTAAAGTACACACATTGATCGCTCTCCACGTTATCGGGAACCATGCACACTTACATTCATTGAGCGCTCTCCACATTCTCGGGAACCCTACACACTTACATGCATTGAGCTCTCTCTACATTCTTAGGAACCCTACACACTTACATGCATTGAGCCCTTTTCACATTCTCAGGAACCCTACACACTTACAGTACATACATTGAGCGCTCTCCACATTCTCGGGAACCCTACACACTTACATGCATGGATCTCTCTCCACATTCTCGGGAACCCTACACACTTACATGCATTGAGCTCTCTTCATATTCTCAGGAACCCTACACACTTGCATGCATTGAGCTCTTCGGCCATTTCAGCAGAAAGCACGTCTCCACTAGATATCATGTATAACTGACTTCTCTAATGCAGATTTCCAAACTGGAACTTGAATTGGAGAAACAGAGGTCAGCTTTTCAAGGAGAAAAGAAAACGATCGATGAGAAACTTCAGACAGCCAATAAGGAACTATCACTGAAAATTCAACAAGCTCATGAGTTGAAAAATACTATCAAGTAAGCGCAGTTCATGCATTACGTATATAGATCTCTGACATTAGCTTGTTGCGTGGGTATGGTCTACATCAGTGTTTCTCAACATTTTATTGGTATGTACCCCTTTTTAAAACCCTGTACTCACCAAGTACCCCCTAGCATAGTAAACATGATCACAAGTACCCTTTGACAAATATATATTTAATTGTAGTACATTATAATTGGTTCTAAACAATTTCCAAGCTTTTACTATTGCTTTTGATTAGCTTAAAAATAATTTGGTGTTGTTTAAATAATATTTATAATTTTCTGAAACTCTACAGTTGTTGTTTTTGATTTGGTATATCAATCCCGAGTACCCCCTGGAACCATCAAACGTACCCCCTGGGGTACGCGTACCACATGTTGAGAACCTAGGGTCTACATGATACAGAATACACCATTTCCTTTTGTACTCATTAATGTGCTTATGGGAAAAAATCAGCAATATATAGAAGTATCATACTACTGATCATGCATGCTTTTTTTTTTTTTGTTCAGTTCTGAAAGCAATACATTCATTTTTTTTCTGTTTTGTAAATATAGTACCTCATTTATCATACAAGCAAGTACAGATATATAACACTTATCAAAAAGCAACTAAACAGGGTAGGGAGCCTTTGACACCACCTGCCATCAATATATAATATGGTTATATTTTGTTTGGCTAGATGTTTTGGCATTTTTCACACACTTTCAGCCAGGCACTAAAACAATTACTATCTGCATAATAGAATCAGTCAGCTGGTCTGAAATATGGGTCACCTGCATATAAAATGTTTAAGTATCCAATTTATTGATGTGAGCTAAAGAAGTTACTCTGTAAGGGTGCATACACACAGCAGACTATAGTCTTTGGAAAATGAAAGATCACAGACCAATCTTACCACCCGTCATGTAGTATGAGAGCCATACTCTACACAGTCTTTTCTATGGAGCTGAACTCCACATCAGAAAAAAATCTTTGCAAGATGCTGCACACACAGATGCTGTACAGACACAAAAGATCAGTATCTGCAAAAGATCCATTCCTGCAAATTGCAATGATAGTCTATGAGATCTGCAGATCATCATACACACATGATTTAACTGACATTCATCTGCAGATCAAGCAATCATCTGCAGATCTGAAAATCCATCCAGGTGGATCTGATTTACAGATGAATGTCAGTTAAATCATGTGTGTATGATGATCTGCAGATTTCATAGACTATCATTGCAATTTGCAGGAATGGATTTTTGGAAGGAACAGATCTTTTGCAGATACTGATCTTTTGTGTCTGTACAGCATCTGTGTGTGCAGCATCTAGCAAAGATTTTATTTCTGATGAGGAGTTCAGCTCCATAGAAAAGACTGTGTAGAGTATGGCTCTCATACTACATGAAGGGTGGTAAGACTGGTCTGGGATCTTTCATTTTCCAAAGACTATAGTCTGATGTGTGTATGTACCTTAAGACATATGAATGGTAAACATAACAGAAATACCTCTTCTTCCATTCCAGAGTTATATCTGTTGGCTTCAGGCTTCTTGCCTGAATCCAGTCAGTGACTAACTGAACAGGACAGGCAGCAGAGGCTAGCTGCAACTGATGGACTAAATTTGCTATGCAAAGAGGAGAGAGAATGTGTAGCATTGATGTTTTTAAGGTGTTGAAGTACTCAATGGCTTCCGGTCGGTAGGCCCCTTTCTACCCAGTTGCAAGTGTGATGGCTGCACCCCTGCTAATATAGCATTTATGGTGCTCGGGTTGTTTATTTATTTATTTATTTTTTTCCTGGTTGGACGCGATGGCCAAAAGTCTTTTTGAACCAAACAGTGTAACTAGGTATGCCGCCTTTCTATCACTACTTGATCTGAAAATATAATTTTAATTAACCTCTTGAGGACTGCCCTAAAGACCAGCCCATTTTTCACATAATAGGCCACTGCAGCTTTAAGGCCTCTCTGCAGTGCCGTCCAACTCAGCACACAAGTGATTCCTCCCCCCCCCCCCCCCCCTTTTCTCCCCACCAACAGAATGATCTGATCGCACCCCCCAGATGCTTATTTTTTTGTAAATATTTGTTTTATTATTTTGTGAATAAATATGCCTATTTTTTAATTTATTTTGTATTCCCCCCGCCAGCCAATCAGCGTGATCAGCTGTCATAGGCTTTAGCCTATGACAACCGATCACTTCCCTGCTTCTGGAGGGGACAGCCGTGTGACACAGATGTCCCCAGTACGGCGCTGCCTTAGATTGCAACACTGTACAGCAATAAAATACGGCACCGTCTAACAGAAACTGCTCTGCTATCAGAGCGGCGATCGCCTGCAAACCACGCCCCAAGGATCTTCTGCTGATCCGCGTTAGGCGGTCCTGGGGCTGCTGCCACATCCACGCCCATCGGCGCGACACGGTCAACAAGTGGGGTCTGCATTGCACTAAGGGATGGACTGGCATCAGCTTTCTTTTGCTGGCGATAAATTGAGTTTTAGACTGTGGACATATTCTGGGCAGTGTGAAGATCTGCATGTTATAAGTGAAGTAGGAGTTTGCTTCTGATGAAGCAGCTTTTGGATCCTGAAACGCACATCAGTCATTTTGACGTAAGTGAATAGAATACATACGATGTTATCCCTTCCCTTTGGTTTTATTTGTTTTTTTCCATCCATTGTGTTTATATGCTGTGCATTAAATGTTATGTTTTAGATTCTGGTTCTGGTTGTTGTCCGAAAAAATACCTATGTTTTAGCCAGTATACAGGGCTGATGTTTATTCAGATTTAATGATAAGGGGGTGACTAGTACACTGGTGTACTATTCATTATTGTTGGTTGTACTAATATGTTTTGTTAAATACATCCTCTATAATAATCTGCGTCCCATGTCCCTGTGTGTGTCCTTTTGCGCTCTGCGCATGTGCAGGGATGCAGAGGCACTGAGGGGGGAGTGACGCACGGCTTGCAAGGCGTGACGCACGGCTTGCAAGGCATGACGGGCCAAGGGGCGGACAGACTGGTGGGCGCGCGGGATGGACATGTGCACATGGTGGGCGCATGCGCAGTGGCAGACCTAGCCCCTTTTTAAACGGGCTAAGGTCACTCGTTTTTAATAACTATTCTATGAAATGTCGTTGTGTGTTTTCTAGGCGGCTGGAGTGTGAACTGGATAGCTGCGCACAGAAACTACTGCAGACAGAGGGACAATTGTTGGCGGTTACTGTTGATGGTGAATCAAAGAATAGTAAGCTGAGTCAGCTGGATTTAAACTTACAGAAGACACAGACTGAACTTGATGACAAAATACAGCTTGGTAAGTCCTGAAATTAGACTGAACGCTACACTAAAAACCTGAGATATTTGAATGACATAGGTCGTTTATGCATACCCTTATGGCTAGGTCTTCGGTTTCTAAATATGCCTTTTTATTGATGCAATCAGTATACAATTGACGCATACATTTAAAATGAGCATAAATTTGCATCAAACATTTTCCAGATAACAAATCAGATCTCAGCACACAATTGAACACCCCAAATTTTTCCAACTCCCCTAACCCTAACCCTAATCATGTAATTCAAAGTAAAAATAGATAAGTGTATGGCCACCTTAACAGAACCCCACTTCAGCAGAAGTCTTCAGAGTGCTCCACAGACCCTCATACTGGCTGAGGAGCTAAAGGACACAGCACTGACTAACAGGTTAAAATGGGGCAGTTAGAACATATGACTTTTTATAGCAGTGCAGCCCTACATTTGTTTATTATAAGAATTTTACCTGTGGGGACAAATAGCCGATTATAGTAAGCTATTATATTTACAGAGTTCATAAACTTAGTACATATTTATGTAAAGTAGTGGGAGATTTCTTCATTTATAGAAAATCTCACTTTACAGTGAAAATAAATGAACAAAATCTGTAAACTGAGAAATCTTTAACCACCGTGGGCTATATTCCATACAGAAAGTACAGTACAATCCCTTTATAGTAAACTCCAAGGTTTTCTATATCAGAGGTTTACTATATCATAAATGATCATACTCAAGTACATAAAGTATACTATAGTACTTTATCTTAATTCAGACACTAATTGGGAGTATTTTTTTCTTTTCAATGCTTTAGCAAGTGGGCATAGACCATGTTTAAGCTAAATCAAAATGCACAGTGCTCAATATGCAGGGATTTGCATGCAGTAATCAAGCAACAGCTTGCACAGGAAGCACAGGTCTCACCAGTTAATGTTGCTACAGTACTTAGTGTGCTCCTCTGTTCATATTTCTGTGCAGCCTGGATGATGCTGTAGGGTGGCATCCATGCACAAGCAAGTCACAGATGACAGGCAATTCCCTCAGTAATCAGGCAGCAGCTTACGCAGGAAGCACATGTCTCACTGGCTGGAGCTTTTGAGGTAATCTACACAGGCCCAGAGTAGTGTGCAGATAGCGACAGGCTACAAGTGGCTGCCAGCCTGAACATGGCTCATGGGTCTCCGACTGATGTATGAGACATGCACCCGCCCACTTTCAACTATAGCCGGATACAGAATACTGCTGGGTATATTATAACAGAAGTTCTATTATATCAGGGTTTGCTATACCAGGCATTATTACCATATACTTATAATGGTGCTAGGCCGGTGCCAGGACATTTCGCTGTATGGAAGTCTCCCACCCACACTCCATCAACAAAAATATGTTGTTTTTTTCTCAATTATTGGTCAATTGATATTTCAATCAGCATTGCTCAAGAAAGGCCGGACTTTTTGTTAGACGGCGGGCTATTCAATACATTTCTCAAATCAATCACCTAACCCACACATGTCAAACTCAAGGCCCACCGGCCAAATCCAGCCCACCTCACCATTTTATGTGGCCTTCAGGAGCCTCAAATGTGCTAGACTGCAAGCAGTAAGGGCTTGTTCACACTAGGGGCGTTTTCCACCTTTTTTCCAGTACGGGCGATTTTTAAAATCGCCCACAAAACACTTGTGCAATGATTCCCTATGAGAGAGTTCACAGTTGAGCGCTTCATTTCCGATCCGCACAGCAAATCGGTGCCTGTACATTTGTGAGGAGTTTTTGTTATAATGGAAGGTATAGGTAAAACGCAAAATACTTACAAAATCGCTTTGTGCAGCGATTGCATTCGCGTTTTTAAGAATAAACACATTGTATTTATTCTTTTCTGGGTCAAAGAGTTCACTTCCCGACTTGCATCAGGGAGTGAATTACAAAACCGCTCTGAAAAAATGCAGGGCGCAGTGGAGCGCCGGGAGGGGAACAAAAACAGCGTTGTACAAAAATGCTTGCGTTTTCATTTTTAGGTGTGAATGGGGTCTTAAAGGAAGGAGAAAATGCAGCAACTTCTGCTGTATAGGTGCTCAAATCAAACAATTTGGCCCACATCTTAAGGTGTGTACACACATCTAATGTTGATTGGTCAATTTTACCATTTCCATGTAGTATGAGAGCTTATCTACACAATCTATTCATAGTATGCAAAATCTATTGCCCCTCTTACTGTATGGAAGTGGTAAAATCAAAATTAGATGTAAGTACGCACCCGTAGACTGTTTTAGATTTGGGCCCCTTTATGTGATTGAGTTTGGCATCTTTAATTAATTTTTTAAAAGCCGTATATTGTGTATGCCTGCCTTAAACCTTTGTCATTTCAGTTGCTTTGTTACAAGAAAGGGTGAGCAGAGCTGAGAAGGATCTCAAGAGAAAAGAAGAAATTGAAATAGAGCTTGGTTATACACAGAAAGAATTGCAGAATAATCTCAAACAAGTGGAGGCGCTTCAAGAGACTCTTACACAGACCCACCTGCTAGTGGAGGAGAAGGAAGTCATAATACAAGCTCTTACAGAGGAGTTAAGGTAAACTAGCAGCATATTCCACAGAGTTCTGGAAGTGTAGTGCCTCCTCTGTGAAATCGTTTGTTTGTTAGTCAGTCAATTTTTCTACATGGCAAAAAAAAAGCTCAGATCTTATTTTAAAGAGGAACTATAGTGCAAATAACGTAATGAACAAAACTGCTCATTTACAATATTCATTTATAAATGATTTAGCCAGTTGTTTGTCCTTTGTAAAATATTTCCTCTCCCTGATTTACATTCTGAAGTTTCTCACAGGTGGTGACAGCTTTAGTCCTGGCAGGTACATTTTTTTGGGAATATTTGTTTCTGAGAATGCCGAAGCCAGTGAAAGTAAGGTCTGGTCTCCCAGAATGCTCTGGGAGGAGAATTCAGCCGAGTTAAACAGTCTAGGCTAAGCATCACTGGGAGAGCGGGGTTACATACCAATATACAGCAATAAATATAGGAAGTGTTTCTTATGCTGAAACCAGGAAAGTTACTGTAAAAGTGGTTGTCATTACAGTGTCTCTTTAAGTGACAGTCCAGTACTAATGACTGCATTTAGGCATTACCTGTTAAGATGTGTACCACTGCCAGGATTTGAACACTGAATAAAAATAAGGAAAATTCATTTAAAGTGTTCCTCGTATGGAGAATATTTATTAGAATGTTTTTTTTTTAAATTTCTGATATTTTAAACTGAAGAACGTGTAGGAATGACCTGGAGGAGAGAGACAATGAGCTTTTGGATATGGACCAAGCTCTGAAGGACAGGAACTGGGAGCTGAAGCAAAGGGCAGCACAGGCAAGTCTGAACTCCAGCACAAAAAAGATTTCCTTTTAAAGCATGGCTGTCATCTGTATTATTAAAGAAACAGTCCTGCATCCATGATCGCTGCAAATTTGCAAAATCTAGACTAACAAGTCATGTAAGCAATATTCCTGTCAATTTTTTTTTTTTGTAGTGCTGTTTTTCAGTTTAACCACTTGTGTAGCTGAAAATGGTATAATGATGTCACCATGTCACCCCTCCACAGGCCAGCTGGGAATGAAGTGTTCTGTATTACTCCTCCAGACTTGCTAATGCTGTTTGGGTCTAAACTGGAATTCAAAGTATATCTGAAATCTTATGGTGTGATCCTATAGTTCAGCTATACTGCTAAGTGACCTGATACAAGTGGGTTATTTCTACAGCTAGTGCAGCTCAGTATTATTTTCTATGCCAGGGGTCCCCAAACGTTTTGGGTCGAGGGCCGGGTCAACATACTTCAGACTGCTGGGGGGCAGGAGTATACATAAAATTATGTCTTTGCGGGCCAGACACTGGAGCATACCCAGGTGACAACCTGAAGTCCGATTGGAGAGCAATGTCACCTGATGTGGAATCTGATTGGAAACCAGCGAATTACTGCTTTCTGGCTTCCATGTGGATGGGTGGTGCCAGCACTGCTATTCTATATGCGGACCACCAATATTTAAAGATGTAGCTGACCGCATCTATAAGTTATACATTTTGTGTGTGGGGGGCCGGAAAAAAAGCCTCAGGGGGCCGCATTAGGCCCGCGGGCCTTAGTTTGAGGACCACTGTTCTACGCTAAGAAAGTGTGCACCCAGCCACTGTTTGGAGGCATACCACCACTTTAGGCATAGTTTGTCGAAACCTGAATAGCAGGTGTTTAGACGCTCTTTCAAAATTGGACCCGCACTGTGGAAAAGAACTCTTCTTTTACACTTCAAATATAAATAGCAACAGTTTATCAAGCTGATAAATGATTTCGATAAACTGTGATTCCCCGTTGGGAATTGCAGCAGTAGAAACTCAGCCTTAGTGTGCACATGAAATAGGACTTATGTATTACCTCTCACCCATGTAGCTGCAGAACCCCTCTCACCCCAAAGCTGCAGAATATGACACACAGATATGTTAGAATTTATCGAAAAGAAATAAATCCCAATAGAACATTCTCAAATACATGAAGATTATTTTTTTTTTTATCATACATTTACATAGTACTGACAATTTTTTGCAGCAACTTTACCAAAGGCATTGATTTGAGACTGCCTCTTTATTAGTCGCCTTGTTAAAGAGGCAGTCTCAATTCAATGCCTTTGGTAAAGGTCCTGCAAAAAATTGACAGTACTATGCTCAGTATATACTGGTACACCCATACATCTAGTGATTGTGGAAGCCAGTCAACCAAGAGACAGACCTCTCTCTAATGAATCTGATCAGGTAAAGATATGTTGGCTGCCATAAACCACAGGCTGAATCCCGATCGCTTCAAATCGGCCTTGTGATGACACCTATTTATACATCCCCCTTCCCGTGCGGTGTTCCCACTAATGTTTTATGCCCCTCCCCCATGCCCGTGCAATTTTACTTGTCACACTGTCCATCCGTGTCCTCATCCTTCCAAATTTGCGTCTCGCCCCCACGTGCCATATGCCGGTAGCCACGTGGAGCTGAAAGCAGAAATCACTGTCTGTCTGATGGACATCAGACAGATAAAGTATAACTGCACAGGCACTAGGGTGGACAGCGGCCGGGGGTTTCCTCTATGTTCAGCACTTGACCTGAGATCCAGCACGTCAAGTCGTTACTTTGACCAATTTTTACCCAAAATTGGTTGCATCGTTGATCGGGCATGCTCTTCCCGGCACCAATTTTTGTTAAAATTAGAGCGAGTAGAGTGATGTACGGGCACCATAAGTTTTTCTGTGAGCCTGATCAATTAACCTCTGCTGCGAACAAAACGTATGCAAACACATTCTCATATTTCTTTTCCCTGTGTGTTGGACAGCGCTAATAACTGTGGTTGTTGCACCACCTGTTGTCAAAATGTGTTACTGCAGCTCCTTCATTGCATGTAACAAAGATTCATGAGTCTAAAGGTGGCCACTAACTGTCCAATTTCCAGCGAAAAATCGTTCGAGCGATCTGAAATTCTGATCGGATTGGTTGAAAATAATCTCAGTTGATTGGTACAATCCATTATGAACGATTATAAAAATAGTCATCCGATTGGATTTTTGTCAAACCAAAATTTGGATTTTCTTCATTGGTTGTGATAGATAGGAAGCAAAGATTGGTTCCTTGATGGTGTAGTGGGCGATTTTTCTTCCGATCAAAATTTCTGATCGCTCGAATTATTTTTCACTAGAGATTGGACCATTAGTGGCCACCTTAACTTTTAAATTACCTGTAGATGAAAAATGATATGGAAAACAGAATATTGCCTTCTTAAAACAGAAGGTATTTGTGATTATTCAGGTTGGAGTGAGCATATGATGTCTCCCACAATGCATCACTGCTGAATATGCAAATCATCCTTTGTTCACTCCAACCTGAATAAGTGCAAATGCCTTCTGTTTCAAGAAGGCAAAATTCAGTTTTCTATAGCATTTTTAGAAACGGGGCTTTTTGGTCCTTTTTTGCCCCTTACACACTCCACTTAGTTCTGGTTCACCATAAGGTTCCTGGGCTATCTGTAACTATGAAAATAACAGTAATCAACAAGTGCATGGCAGGCAGTATTACGTGATTACGGCAGTGGACATTTTAAAGAGGAACTCCAGTGAAAATAACGTAATGAACAAAAGTGTTTAATTTTTACAATAATTATGTGTAAATGATTTAGTCAGCGTTTGCCCATTGTAAAATCTTTCCTCTTCCTGATTTATATTCTGAAATTTATCGCATGGTGATATTTTTACTGCTGGCAGGTGATGTCAGTGGAAGTAGCTGCTGCTTGCTTTTTTTTGGCAGTAGGAAACAGCTGTTATTTCCCACAATGCAACAAGGTTCCCACAGTGTGATGTCAGAATCATGGTCCTGACATCACACTGAGGGAGGGGTTTTACCACAATATCAGCCATACAGACACCCCCCCCCCCCCCCCCCCCCGATGATCCGTTTGTGAAAAGGAAAAGATTTCTCATGAGAAATGGGGTATCGGCTACTGATTGTGATTAAGTTTAATTGTTGGTTACGGTTTCTATTTAAGTGATGTAGCACTGACACACTTTATATAATGCTTTACAGGGAACACTGAACTACACGCATCATTTCCTGTCCATCAGAAAGTAGAGTTCCTAGCAGTGTCACTCATGTCTTCCAGTATTAGTGGAGAAGCATTTCATACCTTCAATCTACTGGGTATGATCATGTGCTAAATCAAGAGGACAGAGCACAGCAAATCAGTAATAGCTGATCAAACTGACTGTATACTTCTTGGGTTCTGGTAGACATGAGCAATAGTAGTTGATACTCTTTCAGACCAGTTTGGGTGGAAACTAATTATTGTATCATTGTATTGTTAAGATGTGGGAGGAATCTGAAATACCCAGAGGAAACCCATGCTAACATGAACAGAATATACAAACTCCATGTAAATGGTGTGTGATGGAAACCAAACTAACAACTCATGATCTGCTAGTTAGTATAGCTAACCAATTAACAGCATTGCTGCCTCATTTAGGGCTCTTTCACACCAGGACGTTACAGGCGCACGTTAGTGCAGCCTGTAATGCAGCCCACCGCACAGCACTACAAAGTCAATGCGGCTGTTCACACTGCCCACGTTGCGTTACACAGTAACGCTGCATGTTCGGGCAAAGTGCAGCGTACTGTGCGTTCTGAGCGGCTTAAGCTGTGTTAAGACTGTTTGCACATGCTCAGTGGGGGGCGAGACGGAGGCGGGGAGATGCCGCTACAGTAGCCGCGCACATGGCTACTTAATAGGCTCTGCACTGACGGCTGCTGATTGGCAGGCGGGACCACGTGATGCGGAGTGTCTCACTCCGCATCACGAGGTCCCGCCGCCCAATCAGCGCCACTCTGGTGGACCTTATGCGGATAGATCCGCCTAACGCGGCTCACTCTAACGTCCTCTCCCGCACCACCATGCGTTGCGTTAGGGACACGTTATGCGACCTTAAAGAGGAATATAACCCTGCATTTCAACTTTGCTCTAAAACATTATTTACAGTATATTATATGCAACCAGCATTTTTTTTTTTTTTACTAGACCAGCATTGGAAGGGTTACACAGAGCTTTCAAGTTCCTAGACAGAACTGCAGTTGAAGCTGACATAGATACATTTTGTTTACATAAATGTATCTAAGTGTGGCATGTGACTCATCTCTCTGACTGAGAAGGAGCTGGAGGACATCCAAAGAGTGTGTAACATTTATCACTTGTTACATTTTATTTAGTTAAATGGATCTAAATGAACTTCTGCATATCTCTTCAGGGAACTTTAAACCTCTGTGTTTAACCCTTCCAATGCTGGTCTAGTAAAAAAATAATGCTGGTTGCATATAATATGCTGTAAATAATGTTTTAGAGCAAAGTTGAAATGCAGGGTTATATTCCGCTTTAACGTCCCCTCTAACGCAACGTCCTGGTGTGTAAGTAGCCTTAAAGTTGTATGGAACTCAGCATTTCTTCTCTGTTTTAAAAGATTACCGTAATTGCAGCATAATTGCAGCATAAAACCTACTAAGAATGTGGGTGCAGAAAGGCATTCATTCTTCTTCATTGGGAAGTTTAGCAATCTATGCTGAGAAAGTGATCACCATACAGGGAGTGCAGAATTATTAGGCAAATGAGTATTTTGACCACATCATCCTCTTTATGCATGTTGTCTTACTCCAAGCTGTATAGGCTCGAAAGCCTACTACCAATTAAGCATATTAGGTGATGTGCATCTCTGTAATGAGAAGGGGTGTGGTCTAATGACATCAACACCCTATATCAGGTGTGCATAATTATTAGGCAACTTCCTTTCCTTTGACAAAATGGGTCAAAAGATGGACTTGAGAGGCTCAGAAAAGTAAAAAATAGTGAGATATCTTGCAGAGGGATGCAGCACTCTTAAAATTGCAAAGCTTTTGAAGCGTGATCATCGAACAATCAAGCGTTTCATTCAAAACAGTCAACAGGGTCGCAAGAAGCGTGTGGAAAAACCAAGGCGCAAAATAACTGCCCATGAACTGAGAAAAGTCAAGCGTGCAGCTGCCAAGATGCCACTTGCCACCAGTTTGGCCATATTTCAGAGCTGCAACATCACTGGAGTGCCCAAAAGCACAAGGTGTGCAATACTTAGAGACATGGCCAAGGTAAGAAAGGCTGAAAGACGACCAACACTGAACAAGACACACAAGCTGAAAAGTCAAGACTGGGCCAAGAAATATCTCAAGACTGATTTTTCTAAGGTTTTATGGACTGATGAAATGAGAGTGAGTCTTGATGGGCCAGATGGATGGGCCCGTGGCTGGATTAGTAAAGGGCAGAGAGCTCCACTCCGACTCAGACGCCAGCAAGATGGAGGTGGAGTACTGGTTTGGCCTGGTATCATCAAAGATGAGCTTGTGGGGTCTTTTCGGGTTGAGGATGGAGTCAAGCTCAACTCCCAGTCCTACTGCCAGTTTCTGGAAGACACCTTCTTCAAGCAGTGGTACAGGAAGAAGTCTGCATCCTTTAAGAAAAACATGATTTTCATGCAGCACAATGCTCCATCACACGCGTCCAAGTACTCCACAGCGTGGCTGGCAAGAAAGACTATAAAAGAAGAAAAACTAATGACATGGCCTCCTTGTTCACCTGATCCTGAACCCCATTGAGAACCTGTGGTCCATCGTAAAATGTGAGATTTACAAGGAGGGAAAACGGTACACCTCTCTGAACAGTGTCTTGGAGGCTGTGGTTGCTGCTGCACGCAATGTTGATGGTGAACAGATCAAACCACTGACAGAATCCATGGATGGCAGACTTTTGAGTGTCCTTGCAAAGAAAGGTGGCTATATTGGTCACTGATTTGTTTTTGTTTTGTTTTTGAATGTCAGAAATGTATATTTGTGAATGTTGAGATGTTATATTGCTTTCACTGGTAAAAATAAATAATTGAAATGGGTATATATTTGTTTTTTGTTAAGTTGCCTAATAATTATGCACAGTAATAGTAACCTGCACACACAGATATCCCCCTAAAATAGCTAAAACTAAAAACAAACTAAAAACTACTTTTAAAAATATTCAGTTTTGATATTAATGAGTTTTTTGGGTTCAATGAGAACATGGTTGTTCAATAATAAAATTATTCCTCAAAAATACAACTTGCCTAATAATTCTGCACTCTCTGTACATTGTTTTTGTTGTTTATGTTTCATTATCAGCAAAACTAGTAAACTTTCCTGGCAGTGCTTTATCTCAGTTGCATGCTTCACAGAAGCTGGGAAAGGATATAAATGATCGTTGGATACTTTATAATATACTATGGTAGGTGGACGTAAGCCTGTTAATATAACGGGCTCTAGTCACTCACAACCAAAGCTCCCCTACCACCCCTATGACTGCCGCCGCATGTAAGCACGCCCGCATACCTGCGCATGCACACGCCCACACACAAATATGATAACTGCATATGTAATAAAAAGTAGAAGAACACATTTTTATGAATGTTATGCCAGAGTTTCATCCTGCTATTGCTGTGTTGTCTGCTACCATAAATAACCCTGTTTGTATGAATATAGATTAGTAATATAATGAGAAGTTGGACCTACAGATAACATAAATAAGTGTGGATAGACACATCATTGCGTAATAGTTGTGTGCATCTTGTCCATGTTCAGTAAGATTAGTGTTGTCGCTTTTTTTTACGCATACCACAGTACAATAAAGCAGACCTGTATATATTATCACAGTTCCTATGGTGGAGCTGTAGAGGGCGCTAGTTCCCCTAAAGCTGCTTGAAACCTGTGCTTTGCAATTTGTTACCTGCAGCTATATTAAAGGACAATTGAAGTGAGGGGTAAATGAAAGAAGCTAGTTCCTTTTAAGCAATTCCAGTTGCCTGGCTATCCTGCGGATCCTCTGCCTCTAATACTTTGAACCAAAGACCCTGAACAAGCATGCAGCAGATCAGGTGTTTTTGACATTATTGTTAGATCTGATAAGATTATTTGCATGTTTGTTTATGGTGTGATCAGACACTACTGCAGCCAAACAGACCAGCAAGCAGGGCTGCCAGGTAACTGGTATTGCTTAAAGTAAACCTGAGACGGCCATCAGAGGTGTATTTATACTTACCTGGGGCTTCCTCCAGCCCCATGAGGTTTGTGGGTTCCCTCTCCGGTAATCCAGCCACACTCTTTTGCGCATGTGGGGCTCGCTCGCTGGGAGCGTCCTGCACATTAGTACTGCGCAGGCGCAGAGCACGCCCAGGAACAGGGGCATAGCGGGGGCTGCACATGTGTAGGAGCATGTGACTGGCCAGATTACCCGAGAGGATTAGAAGACAACGGAGTGACTGGAGGGGACGGCGAGGGAGCCCACGAGCCTCATGGAGCTGCAGGAAGGCCCAGGTAAGTATAAATACACCCCTGATGTCCAACTCAGGTACACTTTAAAACAAAATAAACATGGTATTCTCCATAAACCTCTCGCTTCAGTTGTCCTTTAAGGGAAGCCTCACCTGACTGAAGTACTGTGCAGAGTTATCAAGCTGAATAAAGTGACTGCAGTCTTCAGAAGGCTGCTGTAAGGGAGAGCTGTGCTTTCATTGTCCTATGGCTATTGAAGGAATCTCACTTTGCTGCATTTCTCTCTTGCTGCAGCTCACCCAGCTGGACATGAGCATCCGGCAACACAAGGAAGAACTAGAACAGAAAGTTATTCACCTGGAAACTGCCTTAAAGAAATATGAACTGGAAAATCATGAGCACAACAAACAGGTTAGCAGTGATATAACATGTTTATTCACCTGGAAGGTAACCTGAAATGAGAGCAATATGGCAGCTACCGTTACCGACACCCTTCAGTATGATGATCCTTGGTTGCCTGCTGTCTGGATCTTGTGCATGTAACTGTTTTCAACTCTGGAAAAGTATGTAGATAAGCAGTGGCATAGCTAAGGAGCTGTGGGCCCCGATGCAAGTTTTACAATGGGGCCCCCCAAGCACTCTATACATAGCAATTGATACGGCACACTAAAACCTGCCAAGAGCAATCACAGTGTCAGAGGTGCTAGAAGGGGATGGGGAACAGTTAGTTAGTAATCACTACTATTAAAAGTATCTATAGAAGTGATTATTACCAGCACATGACCAATAGAGAGCTAATACTGCAGTTAGGGGAGGGTCCTTTGGGGCCCCTCTGGCCCAAGGGCCCCGATGCAGTGGCTACCTCTACACCCCCTATTGCTACACCCCTGTAGATAAGGTTTTCTGACATCACTGGCTGCAAATGTGTTCCGGGTTGGGAATCCAAGTACTGAAACAAAATAGAGGCAGCAGAATTTTTTTTTACATGGGAATTATGGTAGCTTTGATATTCCTCATACTCACATTTTTCTCTATTAGGATTGTGCACAACTTTTGTTTAGGATTTCAGGAGCCATTTGCAGGTTTATTCTGGGATCATGCAGATATCAGCTAGGAGTAGTGGCATGCCAGGGACATTATTATAGGGCCCAAGTATAAAGATGGCCACTAATGATACAATTTGACAAATGATCATTTACAAACTATTATTTGTACGACCGCTAATGGACAAAAAAATCTCCTAACCAATCCGATCAGACTGACGGTATCAATCCGAATATTGGATCAATTACTTTAATTTGCACAGATTGGTTAGGAGATTTCACTATGCTTATTACCAAATAGCCTTCAACATATTCCATGCCATAAGCATAGTGAAGCAGAATGGAAAATATTGGTGTTTTTCTCAAATATTTTTACCTCTTTTGCAGTAGATTGCCACTTTAAGATTGCATTGGGGCACATACCACTGCTTTTTCTAGTGAGATTTAAGGTTGCAGCTGGTCATTCCAATGAATGGAGCTGTTTATTGCTGTTTTAGCTTAGCTATAGTACTGGTGATCCAGAGCTGCCAGTAACCAAAATATGATTGCCCTTTTATATCTGTGCCTATTTTATGAAAGCGACAGTCCTAGTGTTAAAATGGGAGAGCAAGAAAGCAGTGATCTTTTTGTAAATTTTTATGAATTCGCCTCTATATCTCAGTATTCTCGTTTATGTAATGTGTGTCTTCCAGACCCCTTGATGCAGGTCCATTCATGTTTATATCGGCCCATGGAGGAGCCGTCCTCCGTGTTACTATGTGGAGGGAACAGGAGAATGGGTGGAACAATTTTTTTTTTCTTACGTCCTGTAAATCAATATACAGTATATATCACAGTGGACAAGCTCATTCATAGATAAGCACACGCTCACACTTTTGTCCTAGAAAAATAGGCCAAATCATGTGACCTGCTTATAGGCCATCCTTCCTTCCCGCTTCCACTGCCTGTGCTACCCTAGTGGCCCTCCCCCTATGACAAAGCGCACATTGGGAGCATGCCAGAAAGCATAGCGTCTAACCAGCAGCTTTGTAACTTGCCACTAGAGCTCCTGTCATGTGACCACTAGACCTCTAGCGGCAAGTTAGGAAACTGCCAGGGAGACCCTTCCAAGGCCTAATCTACATAGGGGGATCCACACCCATATCACACACAGATAAGCACCCCCATCTCCCTCCTTCCCTTTTACATTTTGGAAAAAAAATGTTGGCTTAGCTACTGCAATATATGGTGGGCTTTCTTGGAACAATTTTGTGTACTGAAGAAATGCTTACAACCTTTTTGATGAATTAACTATCTAGAATAGTATATTTGCTTATTTGTCCCATCTGGTCATCATCTTTTTAACAGATCTCATCTTTGGATGAAAAACTACAGGAAATGAGGGAAAAGCTTAGAGAGAAAGAGATTGACCTGCTTCAGAGAGATCAATTTGCAAATCAGTTGCAAAAGGAAATGGAGAAAAAACAGCTAGCGGTGACTGAAATGGAACAGGTAAGTGGCCATGAACAAAATCCAAGGTTACCATGAATCTAGCTGCAAGGCTTTAGCTGATCAAACATTGTGATAGCAATACAGTCAACCAAGCACTTCAATAAATATATAGATTGTGGTTAAGAAATAAGTGCTGAACAGTGCAAAGAAAGTCTGTGGCAGTTGCACAGAGGTTTTCAGCATGTTGGAAAAAAAACAAAAAAGTGTTTGTGTTCTTTTTTTCCAGTCAGACTGGGAACAATCCTTTCAATGTGCCTTGTTTGTTTAAACAGGAAAAAAGAAAGGTAGAAGCTATTGGAGTGTTATTGTAGGCTTGGCATGCACTATGCAAACAGGGACAGCTATTTCAGGGTGGTTGTGTTTGGTGCATTCTAACAAGCAGAGGTTTATATGCTGTTGTATGCAAACATTTGGACAACATACCATATTTTCCGCCGTCTAAGATGCTCCGGAATATAAGATGCACCCAGGTTTAGAGGGCAAAAACCAGGGAAAAAGAATATATATAATAAACTTGGTTAATCCATGTTCCAGGAGCGTCTTGTAAATTTTCTCCTCCGGATAGTGTCCTCCTGTGTCCCCCATGTGTCCTTCTGTACTGTATAGCCCCACTCTAGTCCCCATAACTGCTCGGATTTGTCGGAAGACCCGGCCAGTTAATGGATGTTTCCAACCACCCCCTCCTTGCCGATTGTATTTCCACTGGCACAGCAATCGCCCTGAGGAATTGCTTAATTGCTCTGAGAGGGGGAGCTGCAAGTGCCAAACTCCGTGGTGGTGGTTACAGAGGCAGCCAGCATCATCCCGGCAGGCGGATGACTCCAGGATCACACTGTAAGTGCTGAATGAGAGCCACCCTGCCCCCAGACCCAGCCTGCATACTGCCTCAGCGACCCTGCCCCCAGACCCAGCCTTCACCCAGATCCAGCCTGCACCCTGCCCCAGTAACCCTGCCCCAGCCACCCTGCATCCATACCCAGCCTGCATCCTGCCCCAGCGACCCTGCACCCAGACCCAGCCTGCATCCTGCCCCAGCGACCCTGCACCCAGATCCAGCCTGCATCCTGCCCCAGCGACCCTGCACCCAGATCCAGCCTGCATCCTGCCCCAGCCACCCTGCCCCCAGACCCAGCCTGCACCCAGACCCAGCCTGCACCCAGACCCAGCCTTCACCCAGATCCAGCCTGCCCCCAGACCCAGCCACCCTAAACCCAGACCCAGCCTGCACCCTGCCCCAGTGACCCTGCACCAAGACCCAGCCTGAACTCTGCCCAGCCACCCTGAACCCAGACCCAGCCTGCACCCTGTGTATACAGTTGATCCTCTGGGCAGCTGAAGTGTCAGACACGTCTATAGCTTCTCTTGGGTATCAGCAATTTCCCCGAGAGCCAGACAGGAGAAATACAGACTAACAGCTTGTACAATTAGGTAACCGACTTGGGGGTTGATTCACTTTGTAGGACAAAATCCCTGCACTTTGGCCCAATAGGCTGCCTGTCAAGTGACACGCAGCCTATTGGGCCAATCAGAGTGTGGGGATCTCATCCTATAAAGTCACGGGACCTGACAAGGTCCAGGGTGGGACAATTGGAGTGGCCATTAGTTTTGGGGGAACTTGAGTAAGTTAGTAGAGCATGCTACAGCTTTCAACACTGAAAATGTTACCATTTTTCGGACTATAAGACGCACTTTTTCTCCCCTAAAAGTAGAGGGAAAAAGTCCATGCGTCTTATAGTCCGAATGTGTGGCCAAGTGTCCCCCACAGGCAGGTGCAGGACATAGTGGAAGCCCTCACCTATCAGCCGCGGGCTCCGAGTCCTGCATCCTGCGTCTGTATGTCATCCATCCTTGGGATGGATCGGGATGCAAGGTTCTCTGGCTCTTCCACATGGCTGATGAGCGGCACTTGGACTCCCTGGATGCCCTGTGCTTGCTCGGCAGGTAGTTGGCAGCGCAACACATCCGCAGCTGAAAAGGATTCCCCCGCCGAGACCACCAGGACCGATGGCTGTTTCCCGGGCGCACCACATGGGCAGCCCTAGGGATGGCCCACATGGTTCCAGAAGCGGCTCCAGCGTCACCACCGCTGAGGAGGATTCCCCCGCCGAGACCAGAACCGATGGCTGTTTCCTGGGCGTGCCACGTGGGCAGCTCCAGGGGTGGCCTACGTGGCTCCAGCATCACCACCACTGAGGATTCCCCTGCCGAGACCAGGACCGATGGCTGTTTCCTGGGTGCACCACATGGGCAACTCCAGGGATGACCCACGTGGCTCCATCAGCGGCTCCAACGTCACCACCGCTGAGGATTCCCCTGCCGAGACCACCAGGACCGATGGCTGTTTCCCGGGTGCACCACGTGGGCAGCTCCAGGGATGGGCCATGTGGCTCCAGCAGCGGATCCAGTGTCACCACCGCTGAGAAGTATTCCCCCGCCGAGACCACCAGGACCGATGGCTGTTTCCCAGGTGCAGCACATGGGCAGCTCCAGGGGGATGGCCCACGTGGCTCCAGCTCCACCACCGCTGAAAAGACTTCACCCTGCCGAAATCCACAATGATGTTCCTGTGGACCTGGCTCTCACCCAGATGGACTACGAGGGCAGCTCCAGCTGATCTGAAGTGGCCCCAGCTCCACAAGTCCACCGCTGCTGAGACCCAGTGCAGATGAGAGACCCTGACAGATCTCACTGAAGGAAGCTTCCGTCTCTGCTTGGACCCAGAAGCACACTGCAGCCCTTCCACTGCCGGTAAATGTACTGTAGTGTAGGTAGTGGGGACAGAGCAGTTTAGTGTAGTTTGTGGGATCAGTGCAGCTTAGTGTAAGTTGTGGGGTCAGTGTAGCTTAGTGTAAGTTGTGGGGTAAGTTAGCTTAGTGTAAGTTGTGGGGTCAGTGTAGCTTAGTGTAGGTTGTGGGGACAGCAGGTGTTAGTGTAGTGTAGCTAGTGGGGCAGCAGTGGTTAGTTTAGCTGGGCAGTGTAGTTTAGATAGAGACAGCTTGGGTAAAGGACCATAAGATGCTCCTGCACTAAAGACGCACCAGGTTACATATATTTTTTTCCTATGTTTTTGGTCCCCTGAAACTAGGTGTGTCTTATAGTCCGGAGCATCTTCTAGTCCGAAAAATATGGTACTTGCGCTGTCACACTAAGCTGTGCTGCTTGAGCAGTGTAGCTTAGTGAATCAACCCCTTCTGATTTGTCTGTGAGCCAGATGTAGCTATCAAAAGAGCCACATCTGCCTCCCGAGCCATAGGTTCCCTACCCCTGCAGTAAAGTGTGATTTTGAATTCTTTGAACTCAAGAATTGCCTTGTGGTTTCATCAATCAACCAGATCCTCCTATACATAAAGTGAATGTTATTTTGAGCGTGGTGGCTTGCTCAAGTGTGGATCTTCCTAATATCTACCTTATGTTGAGGGGTGTGGCTTGAGGGGTTGGGCCTGTGTTAAGGGGCGGGGTTTAGGGTGCCAGGGCTTTTGTGCCTATAGGCTCCTGAGCTGTAAATCTGGACAGGACTAAAGAAGTCACCACCTGTGATAAATTTCAGAATGTAAATTAGGGAGTGGAAAGATTTTACAGAGGGCAAACATTGACATAATATTGTAAAAAAAAAACAATTTTATTAATTACATTATTTTTTACTACAGTTCCTCTTTAATAGGAACCCGAGGTGGGAGGCTTATGGGAGCTGCCATATTTATTTCCTTTTAAACAATACCAGTTGCCTGGCAGTCCTGTTGATCTTTCTGGTCAATAGGGTGTAAATCACACACCTGAAACACACATGCTGCTAATCTTGTCAGATTTGTCATAGACATCTGATCTGCATGCTTGTTCAGGGTCAATGGCTTAACGGAGTCATCAGGTATAATTTAATAAAATAAGTGCTACTTACCTGGGCTACTGCGCCTGCGCAGTCCGCTCCGGTCCACATGGCGGTGATTGACAGCGCCGCTCGTGCAGGCGCAGTACAGGCCGACCTGGAGGTAGCCCTGACGTCATCGCCGGGGACTGGGATGGAGCTGCGGGGAGAGCTGCGGGGAGGGACATGCTGGGAGCTTGGGGCTGAAGGAAGCCCCCGGTAAGTAGCACTTATTTTATTAAATCATCCCTGATGACTCCTTTAAAGTAATAGAGGCAGAGAATCAGCAGGACAGCCAGGCAATGGGCATTATTTAAAACAAAATAAATGTCAACCTCCATTATCCCTCTCACCTCGAGTTTCCATTAAGCCGCAATTGTGCCATCTGCAAAAATGTAAAAGCAATAGTAAGTCTATATTTAGTAACACCCCTTTGGCTCACAACACAGCTTGCACACCTCCTCATTGCAGATTTCTTCTAATTTAGATATAATCTTGGGCCTTCTTGCACGCACAGCATGTTAAAGATCTTCCAATAGATTTTCAGTGTTTAAGCCATACATGTCAAACTCCGGCCCACGGGCCACAGAGCCATTAAATGTGGCCCCCAAGTGGTTTCCCTACTTTACATTATGTTTTGGCCCACTCTAGACTACCAGGGAAGCTATATTGGAGGTGAAGCCCTAGATTACCAGTGAAGCCATATGTGGGAGGTAAGCACTAGATGGAACTGTATAGGGGAGAGAGGAGTACTAGACACCAGGGAACTGTATAGGCGAGGGAGGGGGACACTAGACACCAGGGAACTGTATAGGGGAGGGAGGGGGACACTAGACACCAGGGGACTGTATAGGGGAGGGAGGGGGACACTAGATAGGGGTTGGAGGGAGGGGGGGCCTTAGACATCTGGGAACTTCATGAGGGAGGAAGGTGGCCAGTAGACATTGAATTGAGGTTGACCCGCGATTAGGTACCAGTGAACAATTTTGGCCCACTTTGTATTTGATTTTGACACCCCTGGTTTAAGCCAAGACTTCAGCTTATGGTTGGAAGTGCATCTTGGGCTGGAATGCATAGACTATTCTGTGCTTCCCCTGATATATTCCTGTATATTCCTTTGCTACCTCAAAATGTTGGAATTATTGCAGCATAAATAAAGATCGTTGAGGTGTATGAAAGCCCCATGTACTCCAGCCCTGCCTGCAATATGAAACCATTTCTCACTACCCTTAACCTTTTCATCAACGCAGTGGAGAGAGTATGGGAAGGGCAAATGCTTTATTACACACATAGCAGGCAGGATATATGGGCAGGAAGGGATGATGTTACTCTGGAGAGCTGTAGTGCTGGCCATAAAGCGTTCATCTCTTAGCAGCACAGAGGAGGTACGCAGGGACAGCTCTGTGTTTACAGTAACTAGCAGTGGCACCATTCCAGCTCTGTCCCTGACCCCCTCCTGTGGTTGATGATGGGACAGAGTGAGGAGTTTGGAAAAAAACACAGATGTCAGAATTGCAAGCCAACAAGAGACGATATAAAAATGCAGAAATAGTTTTATGTGGTATACACAAAGCTTTGTCTATGGCAAATCATGATGTGTTCCACACATTATGCATTAATGCCTGAACTAGGACTTAGGCCTCGTATACATGCTAGATGGATCGGGACCACCTCTGCTCAGAATCTAGCTTGTGCATGGTGTTCCCTGACCCTATCAAATGTATCAATGAGAGATCCGGAGTGTCGCATCACCTGTTCCAAAAGCAGGCTGGGGGCATTGTTTTACTCCCCAACCCTCCTGCAGCATCATGGGCCATGTGTAGACCCTGCTCCATAGCAACAGTATGCATCGCCAGCCGGTAGACTAGTTTGTACAGCTTTTGTCTCTGAACTGTAACCTGAGGGATCGAGTCCCTATCCCTGCAACAGCAACAGTGCTCTTGCTTGTCTAGGCACCTTAAAGGAAACCTGAGATGAAGCACAAGCATTTATACCTGGGGCTTCCTCCAGCCATCTGTAGGCTGTGGGCTCTCTCGCTTCCTAGCCGCTCTGTCCTTCCATTAGTCCGAAGTGTACAAGATTTTATAGTGCATGCAGAATCATATATAAAGCCTGTGTATGTGACAGTACTTTGTATGGTTCTGATCCAGTTCTAAAACATGCCTGACGAAGAAACGTAAAGTTTCGAAAGCTTGCAAAGGAATCTTGTACAGTTGGTCATTAAAGGTATCACCTAAACAACTTTTGTTGCTATGTCTTCGGATTCTCTCCATGACTAATAACGGACCACACGCAACTGGCTTCTATTAGTCGACTCCGGCAGATGCTAACTACTAGGCTGTGAGAGTCCTTGGTTGCCCTCATGTAGCTGGCAGCATTCTGTGCCTGTGCAGATGCAATCTCAGCGAACTGCAGAGCTCTCCCGGCCACGGAAGCACAACCAGGGAGCATGTGCGGCCGGGACTATTCATGTGCAGTGCAGCGTGACTACATCAGTTGTGGACTTTAGTGGAGAAGACTGTTTGGGAATGGAGCAGCTCAGGAGGACATTGAGGGAGTCCACAGCCTACAGGGGGCTAGAGGAAGCCCCAGGTAAGTATAAAATGCTTAAACTTCTATCCTCTAATGCAGTGTTCCCCAACCCTGTCTTCAAGGCCCACCAACAGTGCATGTTTTGTAGAAATCCACACAGGTAGTTAATCAGCTCTGCTGAGACACTAATTACCCCACCTGTGCATGGTTGTGGTTTCCTGCAAAACATGTACTGTTGGCGGGCCTTGAGGACAGGGTTGGGGAACTCTGATCTAAGGTACACTTTGAGCATTTTAAAAATACACTTAGAAGTAAGGAAAAGCAAGTCCATATTTTTATTCCGGAGTTAGACACCAGTTAAGCGTACCGGAGCTCATTTAAGAAATAAAAATAAATTGTTTTGCTTCTGCATTAAACTGACATATGTTCTGTCTTGTAGAGACTGGCAGAACAGCGGAGCTATATCTCAGAGCAGCAAGAAGAAGGGAAGGAGCTCAACCAGCAGGTCCGGCTGGCCCGAGAACGCATGCAGTTCACCCATCGAGAGCTCTTGGAAACCCGAGAGCAGCTGGCTGAGGCTCAGAAAGAATCAGACAGGCTTAAGCATAAGCTGGAGGGCATGGATCGCCTTTCCCGGGAAAAGGTAACAGACTGACCCAGCAGGGGGCTTCCGTAATTACTTTTGACTGTTGCTTTTTAGAACCTTCCCATGATGCACTGTTCAGGTAATAAGTTTATCGCCTTTCCCACTTCTTAGGTGTTGCATGTCTCCTTTAGGATGATTTTAGTAAACCATTAATATTGTAATTGGTTTCGCTGTAAGACTTGCTTAACCTATTAGTTAGTTGTAAGCTGCAAAGTGAGTAAATAAGCACTAATGACCACACAGAGGCCAGGCCTGCTGCTTTAGCAGTGCTACACCTGTCAGCTCTATGGAGCTCTATGGTGGAATTGGCTGGCTACCTCAGTGCAAAGCCAGCTGGTATGTTTTATAGGTAAATATAGTATTAATAGATCTGTGCCTAGATATGGACTTTAGTCTGAATTAATTGGTGCTCAGAATTCCTCTTTTAAGTTACCAGTGCCTGAAACATGTTGGACATAAATGCTATGGTCCCACAGCCCATACCTGTAAGAGGCTTGCACCTAGTTTAGGCTAAAGCCACAAACACACACTGTATGGAACTTGGCTGAGGTGGCTGTCTAGGGCCGTCTCAGCCGAGACTCTAGTGTGTGTACAGGTCTGGCATGCTGCATATTTAAGCAACACTGATAGGGGGTGTGCATTGTTCCTCTCCTTACCCTGCCTACCAGAAGCTGCTCCATTGTGCATGCACCGTCATCCCTGCTCCCCTCGTTCTGTTATACCAGAGCATTTCATTCTGTTGCCATGGGGAGGTGCTGTACAGCACGTATTCACTGCAGTGCCATCCTCAGGATCACGCTCTACCCTGACAAGTGACACTAAAAGTATGTGAGGAGTCACAATAAGCGATCTGTAAACTTTTTTTTTTTTTTTTTTTTTTTACTAACACAGTTGCATTTTTAAAACCAGACTCTGGGGGACATTTATCAAGAGTGTCTGAGACAAAATATTGGTAGGTTTTTATAAATACGTGCAGAACTGTCTCAGACATATTAAGGAATCACTATACAGTGCAGTTTCCTTCCTAAACTGTTCTTAAATAGGAGGCGTTAGGAAGGTTTCTCAGACAATGTGTGCAGTGCAATGTGTGAGGGAAAGTGCTGTTGCTGAGGTAACCAATACATCTGCTGTATTGCATCAATGTTCAGCACTGGAAGGGTTGAGCACAGAACAGCTTCACAAGATTCAGCAGGGGGAGGAACACTTCACAAATGATGTCCTGAACTGCACAAGCTATGTAGAAGTGCTATTAAAGTGAACCAGAGACGAAGCACCCTCATGTATTTTACCATATATATCAGTGGAAACATTAGAGAAAACACCTACCCTGCTCTCTGTTACATTTTTCACTGTTCAGCCTGCTTCTAACCAGCCCTGATAAAATCCCTGACTGAGCATTCAGTCTGGCTTTGCTCAGTAATCATTATAGCTGAGTCTGTCTTCTCTGATGTATTTTCAAGCCCAAGCCTGCCCCCTTGTGGCTCTGCTTTAATGACTCAGCTGTAATGATTACCAAGCAAAGCCAGACTGAATGCTCAATCAGGGATTTTATCAGGGCTGGTTAGAAGCATGCTGAGCAGTGAAGACCGTAACAGAGAGCAGGATAGGTGTTTTCTCTAATGTCCCCATAATAAAATACATGAGGGTGCTTCGTCTCTGGTTCACTTTAAGCACTTCTTAATCTGTGGCAGTTCAGGAGTGGATTTGCACTTTTCTTAACTGTAGTGCACTTCTAGAAATTCATGCTAAACTGCTGCTATTATGCATGATAATAAGAAAATTCTTAAATCCTACTTAAAGAGAACCAGAGACGAAGCACCCTCATGTATTTTATTACATTTATCAGTGGGAACATGACAGTAAACACCTACGCTGCTTTTAGTTTTATTCTTCTCAGTCTAATCTATCTGTTATCAACTGTGATAAGAATCCACCGACTATTCAGTCGAGGTTTGACCTGGAATCATTATAGCTGAGTCACTCTTCTGTGAAGTCTTTTCAAGCCCAAGCCTTCCCCCTCCTGGCTCAAATTTCATGCTTTACATACTGAGAGCTGTGATGATATGGGAGGGGCTGATGCTGCAGGAAAAATCTCTGTCTAACAGACAAGTGTGGCTGTGTGATCTGTGTGCTCTGTGTGTGCAGCCTGTCATTATTATCTACTGTATGCAGTTTCATTACTATGAGAGACACTTCCTACAGGCAGCCACAAAGCATACCAGAATAATAAAGTTGAAAGCACACAGATGAAAGCCTACAGCAGCCCTTCTTGTCTATAGTCTCATATAGCCTATACAGCACATCCAGAACACCTCATAACCTGGAACAGAAGGAATATGAGCCGGCGGCCATATTGGATATTTCCTGGAGGAATAATGGATAAAAAGCACTCAAAAAGGCACACCAGAGTGGCGAAATTATCGGGTAGAGCATTTATTCTTTACAAGCTATCAACTGATATGTTTATTTTGTGTGAATCGTTCATCTCTGGTTCCCTTTAACTGTAGCCCCTGCTGGTTAGAACCAGAGAAGAAGAAAAAACTGTTGGTAATACTTTGATAAATCTGGCCCTCTGTCTTTTAAGCTATAAAAAAATGAAATAATGACCTTTTGAACATTCTTGCAGTAAAACCTCATCTCAAGCTGTCTCTCACTGTTTAAATGCTTCAGAAAACAGGACTGTATTCGAAGATCTTTTTTTAAATCTTCCTGTACTGGAAAACAATGAGACTCTCTTCTTTTCTACTAATGTTCTATTTCTTAGCTGTACTACACATACAATTCATTATTTCATAAGTTTATCACTTCAGGTTTCCTTTAACTTACAGACTGATCTTACATGAGCAGCGGGCTGCCAGACAGGACCACAAGCACTAATATGTGTACAGCGACAAGCTACATGACCTAACCTTATAAATCGGCTGTTTCCAGGGCAAGAGCAAAGTTTGCTGATCATATCAAGAACAAGCACAGTTCGTTTTTACTTCTTTAACCACCCTGGCGTTCTGATTAAATCGCCAGGGTGGCTGCGGGAGGGTTTTTTTTTAAATAAAAAAAAAACTATTTCATGCAGCCAACTGAAAGTTGGCTGCATGAAAGCCCACTAGAGGGCGCTCTGGAGGCGATCTTCCGATCGCCTCCGGCGCCCAGAATAAACAAGGAAGGCCGCAATGAGCGGCCTTCCTTGTTTTGCTTATATCGTCGCCATAGCGACGAGCGGAGTGACGTCATCGACGTCAGCCGACGTCCTGACGTCAGCCGCCTCCGATCCAGCCCTTAGCGCTGGCCGGAACTTTTTGTTCCGGCTGCGCAGGGCTCAGGCGGCTAGGGGGGCCCTCTTTCGCCGCTGCTCGCGGCGAATCGCCGCAGAGCGGCGGCGATCAGGCAGCACACGCGGCTGGCAAAGTGCCGGCTGCGTGTGCTGCACTTTATTTGATAAAAATCGGCCCAGCAGGGCCTGAGCGGCAGCCTCCGGCGGTGATGGACGAGCTGAGCTCGTCCATACCGCTCAGGAGGTTAATCTAATCTTAACTTTGACATTGACTGGGCTTATTGAACATCACATGACTGTACTGCTTAGGCGAGGGGTCTAGTGGGAGGGCAGCATATAGCCGACAGATGAACAGCTGCATTTCTGCCAGACAGTCCATACAGATCCATATACATATCTATGTGTTTCATTCACCAGCTACAGCAGGTAAAACAAGATCTTGAAGACGCTCAAGATACAATCTGCAACTTAAAAACAGAGGTTGAAGCAAGAAATGAGGTTATTAAAGCCACCAATGAGGTTCTGATTCTGAAGGTAAATAATACAGTTTTATTAAAAAAAATAAAAAAAAAGTAATGGTTCATTTTATTTGCATGTCATGTTTTGCATTGTATATCCTTTTCATTATTACTATTACTTTTTATTTATATAGCGCCAACATCTTCTGTAGCGCTGTACATAGTACAAAACAATATTGGGTAACATATATATATATATATACTGTATATTAGAAGTTCAAGACACTGTACAATCAGGACATCCAGCAATACAAGTACCAATACACTCACCTAAAGGATTATTAGGAACACCATACTAATACGGTGTTTGACCCCCTTTCGCCTTCAGCACTGCCTTAATTCTACGTGGCATTGATTCAACAAGTGGGAGAAAGCATTCTTTAGAAATGTTGGCCCATATTGATAGGATAGCATCTTGCAGTTGATGGAGATTTGTGGGCTGCACATCCAGGGCCACGAAGCTCCCGTTCCATCACATCCCAAAGGTGCTCTATTGGGTTGAGATCTGGTGACTGTGGGGGCCATTTTAGTACAGTGAACTCATTGTCATGTTCAAGAAACCAATTTGAAATGATTCGAGCTTTGTGACATGGTGCATTATCCTGCTGGAAGCAGCCATCAGAGGATGGGTACATGGTGGTCATGAAGGGATGAACATGGTCTGAAACAATGCTCAGGTAGCACGTGGCATTTAAACGATACCCAATTGGCACTAAGGAGCCTGAAGTGTGCCAAGAAAACATCCCCCACACCATTATACCACCACCAGCCTGCACAGTGGTTACAAGGCATGATGGATCCATGTTCTCATTCTGTTTACGCCAAATTATAACTCTATCGAGACTCGTCAGACCAGGCAACATTTTTCCAGTCTTCAACTGTCCAATTTTGGTGAGCTAGTGCAAATTGTAGCCTCTTTTTCCCAGTGGTAGTGGAGATGAATGGTACCTGGTGGGGTCTTCTGCTGTTGAAGCCCATCCGCTTCAAGGTTGTGCGTGTTGTGGCTTCACAAATGCTATGCTGCATACCTCAGTTGTAACGAGTGGTTATTTCAGTCAACGTTGCTCTTCTATCAGCTTGAATCAGTCGGCCCATTCTCCTCTGGCCTCTAGCCATCAACAAGGCATTTTCGCCCACAGGACTGCCGCATACTGAATGTTTTTCCCTTTTCACACCATTCTTTATAAACCCTAGAAATGGTTGTGCATGAAAATCCCTGTAACTGAGCAGATTATAAAATACTCAGACTGGCCCATCTGGCACCAACAACCATGCCATGCTCAAAATTGCTGAAATCGCCTTTCTTTCCCATTCTGACATTCAGTTTGGAGTTCAGGAGATTGTCTTGACCAAGACCACACCCCTAAATGCATTGAAGCAACTGCCATGTGATTGGTTGAGTAGATAACTGCATTAATGAGAAATTGAACAGATGTTCATAATAATCCTCTAGGTGAGTGTTCATACAAAGTTAACGTGTGGTTTGAGATATCTCTAAAATTGGTACACGTTCATATGGCAAATTACAGCAAAATAAGAAACAATAGGAGGAGGTCCCTGCTGTTTTTATGGCATGGCACATTTAAATATAGTGATGACCTATTTTGTGCAGCCCCTTTCAGGATACATTAAGCAGTTCATCCTACCGGTCACTTAGTGTGTCCCACAATCTGTTTTTGCTGTGGTCTACAGGCTATTAGGTGGGACACCAAATAACCCACAGTATGTTTTTGGCATTAGTGAGGAAACCACAAATTCATTTATTAATCAAATCAGGGACATTCTTTAATATCGCTTCTAATTTAGTTGATCCATCCCATATATACATTCTCATCTCTGATGTTCTCTTATATTTGCTGTGACCTATAATTTCATGTTTGGCTGTGTACATGGAGTCCAGGATTATCCTTATGATCCATTGGCCTGCCAGTCTTTGTTTAATCTAGAGCTCTCAAATTTTTTATTTCATGATGACCACATATATAAATCTGCTTTACATTTTTCTTTCTTGCTTTAGGAATCTGAGCTAACCAGGATGAAAGCTCGCATTTCAGGATTTGAAAGGAAACTGGGCCTTCAGCATCAGCTAGCCACTTCTACTCTGTCTCCTGATATACTCAGTGAATATGATTTGCTGGAGTCCCTTAAATTCCATAATACCTCTGACTTAAAGAACTGGGGATTACAGCGCTCAGTTAGCGATACGAGCCTTACAGACATTAGTTCTCTAGATCCCTCTAAAAACATAATAGATGATGTAAAGGGCTTAGTTCTGCCGAATCCCCCACTGGCCAAGCCTGCCTACAGGCCATCTGACAGCTTGAAGAACACTTCTTTCAATCCTCTGGAGTACACAGTAGATGATCACAGTGATAAGAGCTCAGACTGTCCTGATCTAGGTACACTCAGCGGAATGCTCAAATACATTAAACAGGAGATGAAATTTTCCGAGGCCTCACAGGCACACAGCCCAGAGAGGAATCTGTGGACTGAAGACGATGGCCAAGAAAAACAGGTTTGTCTATACTTTGACTTATTTCTTCTCTTCCTTTGGCACATGATGTGGAATTGTTGCAGCGTTAATGCACACAAGTGTCTTCTGTTCACTGATAAACACAGGCCTCCTGTAAATGGAGCATTGGAGAGGAAAGCTAAATGTAGCACCAAGATATGTGTCTGTTATTTATTTCTGTTATTTACACATAAATTATCATAGCCACACTTCTAAAGGGAATGCGTGTTGTTTTTTGTAAAGTGGGCTTAGTACTAAAAAAGCTATTAAGAGAAAGAATGCAGTCTAGAAAACATACATTACAGTAAAATTATGATTGTTTAAAGTATTACCTGCTGGCTTAAAGGGACCCTGAACAGACTTTACCCGGGGCTTCCTCCAGCCCCCTGTAGCCTGCAAGGTCCCTCAGCATCCTCTGGTCACCTTTATCTTCCCACTGGTAGCGGTAGCTGGTAGTTAGTTGCACACAATTCCCGAGGTGCTGGACCGTAAAGACAAAGCAAACAGTCCAGAAGGTCCGCACTCTCAACTGCAGAATAAAGCTTGAGTTTATTCACATGTCGTGACAAAAGTCCATTTACAAAACCAGTGACCATTTCGGGGCCACGGTAGGTCCCCTTTGTCGAGGTACAAGAAGAGAATGTTTGTATACCTTGCTAGAGGGGATCTGCTATGTCCCCAGAATTGTACAGGCTACTACTGGAGTTACTCCTCCTCAAAATAATTGCCAAGTGTTTGCTGTTCCTTTTGATACGTGGATACAGACTGAGAGACACAGAAAAGGGTCTGTATCATTTTTTTCACAACTGTATGTGTAACATGAGTAGCCAGAGGCTTACCTGCTGGGATGGGCTTTCCATTACTGAAGTACTCGAATTCCGAATTCTAATGAAGATTAATTACGGTACCGGTGACCGCGGGATGGGGGGGTTAACTTACCCAGAAGTCCGGGGATCCTATGCGTGTCACCGCTGTAATACGTGAACTATGGGTAGCGTTCCACCACTCACTACCACGCTTCGCACTTCGTCCTTCCGCTGGAAGGAGGACGTGGACATGTGGTAGTGAGTTGTGGAACGCGTCCCGCGTATTACAGCGGTGACACGCATAGGATCCCTGGACTTCTGGGTAAGTTAACCCCCCATCCCGCGCTCACAGGTACAGTAAGTAATTTTCTTTAGAATTTGGAATTCGAGTTCTTCAGCACTCCAAAGCCCATCCCTGCTTACCTGTATGCCGAAAATCTCTTCTGATTCGCTGAGGAATCTTTACATTTGTCCTCGCTATCAGCATTGATAGTGATCTCTTATATCCCACATGTAGAAAATCTAATTCTATTGACTCTTTGGTGCGCTCACAAATCAATAACTCTGTTTTAATTTTCTAGAATTGAATATCTCCATCTACAGGAGAAGCAGCCCTACTGTCAAAGACCAATCTTGTATATATGTCTTACTTGTACATGTTTTTTATTTATTTTGTAAATATAAAACTCTTAATTTATATTTGTACTTTTTGATACATTTGTGTGTTTTTTTGTTTCTTTTACAAATCATGAAAATCTCATTCTCACATGAAATAAAGATTTACAGAAACGTGATGGTGTGATTCTTTCCAATTCGTGAATGGTTGGCCTTCCCAAACACGGTTCCAAAATCAGAATAACTACAAAGCTCCTGTAATCTTCTTATGAGTCATGCAGGGTGATTAGTTATGAGTCCCAATCTTTGCTGTTAATATTTCTATCCTATTGAGCTGTGTTTTCCATGATCACATGATCAGTCAGGTGGAAACAGTAATAAAGACTTTATTTTGCAGGAAGTGATTTGGAGACAACATTTTGCTAATCTTGTTTTGGCAATCACTGGAGTGATTTTCAGCAAAGCAAATGGTTTCTTTGTTTGTCATAATGTATTATTACAGAACTGTGTATAAAAGAGAGCATCCCAAAGTTCAACCATATGCTTTTGGACCCTGTTGTCCTGATATCTATCAAGCATCAATTCGACCCGCAAGCATTGTACAGCTTGATGCAGTGCAAAATACATAAACTGCTTAGAATTGGTTGAAAGGGAGTTTATTGGATATGTTGGGGCATAGGATGACCAGCAGGTGAATCTGCCACAGTGAGTGGAATGTGCAAATTGTAAACCAGACGTGTACCCAGAATCACTGGCTTATAGCCGACCTATATCCTTTAATTCCACAGACTTAATTCAACTTGCAAACTGCAGTTTCCAGCTATTTTGGCCATTACCAGTATAAGGCATGGAATGGGATGTGGTTTTACTCGTAGAGCTTAATAGAGTGGAAGGAACCCTATTGTCTTGTAGAACCTGAAGCACCAGGATTTTATGTAGGCGTGATGCATCTATGCATTCATATATTCAGGAGTGATGCATCATGGGAAACCACACAGGTGCTATCTTAAAATTAAATTATCACAAATTCCTTCTGTGTTTTAAGATGGCAAAATTGCATTAAGCAGGGCTTTTCGATAGAGGGCTTTTTGGTCACTTTTTGCCCTTAATGCTGTCCGATCGACCTCCCAATCGAATTTCTGATCGATTTCCATTCACTTCTGTGAGACATCGATCAGGAAAAACGATCCAAAATCAGATCGGACCTGTCAGAAATTATCTATCGAACCATCTATCTGCCAAAAAATCTCATGGTGTATTCCCAGCATTGTACCTTACAGGTGGTCCTGGGTCACTTATCACTTATTATTATTATTTATTGTATTTATAAAGCGCCAACATATTATGCAGCGCTGCATAATAGATAAATGGGTTAACATGCAAGGTAGGACATACAAGTAATTCACAACAAAACAAGATCATGCAAATGTCTTTGATAACAGTTCAGTGTCATTGGTCAAAATAGAGACTGTTCTAGTCCACCAGAGGGGTGACAGACTGTGAGGGCCCATTCACCCTGTAAATCTGAAAACGGTTTGCGATTAGCGTGGTAAAATCGCTGCTCACACAACCGCGATTCAGAGCAATCCTGATCAGGGCTTTAATAAGCACTGTATTGCAATCGCTCCAGAATCGCGGCAAAATGCTGCAGGTAACACCTTTTGCAATTGGTGCTAATCACCCGTGATCGGTGCCAATGGTGGCAGTGAGATCATTGCCATAGGGTTAGAATAGCACTAGCGCTTTAAAAAGCGCTAGTGCTTTGGCGATTAGCGGGAATTGCTCGCTAATTGCCGTCGTGAGAATGAGCCCGAAGATTGCATAATCAAGCTGGAAACACTAGGGAGGAGGGCCCTGCCAGAGGCTTACAATCTAAAGGGTGGTGGTAGAGACAATAGGTGCATCTGTTGAGATGGTGCCCAGCAGAACGTATTATGGTGCTGATGTGGGGGGGGGGGGTACGTGAGCATGAAAAGGTGAGACTTGAGGGCTTGTTTGAAGATATTTAAGGTGGTGGTGAGTCTGAAGGCTGGAGGGAGCAAGTTCCAGAGAGTGGGGGCAGCCCTAGTGAAGTCCTGCAATCTTGCATGGGAGTGAGGTACGCGTGGTGCAACCAGGTGCAGGTCAATAGAAGATCGGAGGGGGCGGGCCGGTATGCGCCTGTGGACAAGATTGGAAATTTAGGTCGGGCAGGTCCTGTGCACCAATTTGTAGGCTAAGCAGTGGCGTAGCAATGGGGATAGCCGCCATAGCGTTGCTACGGGGCCCCGCGGCAGCGCTACGTCACAGGGGGCCCGCAGCTGCCCGAGAGGAATTTTTTTTTTGTTTATTATTTTTTTCTTTACTTTTTGTTTGGGGCCCCCCTCCCTCACCTCAGTGCCCCCCCCTCCCTCCTCACCTGGGGTCCCCCCTCCTTTTATCAGCGGCGGGAGGTGAGTCATATACAGAAGGCTCCGTCGGAGTAATCAGCCACTAGAGGTTCAGCTGCCTCCGGGCTACGGTGTCCCCACTGTATTGCTGCTCGCACCGCTTCCTGGTTTATTGCGAGCAGCAATACAGTGGGGACACCGTAGCCCGGAGGCAGCTGAACCTCTAGTGGCTGATTACTCCGACGGAGCCTTCTGTATATGACGCACCTCCCGCCGCTGATAAGAGGAGGGGGGACCCCAGGTGAGGCAGCTACCTCCCCTCCCGCCCGGCTACCTAACTGCCCACTACCCCACCCGGCTACCTAACTGCCCACTACCTAACTGCCCACTCTCCCACCCGGCTACCTAACTGCCCACCCGGCTACCTAACTGCCCACTACCTAACTGCCCACCCTCCCACCCGGTTACCTAACTGCTCACCCTCCCACCTGGCTACCTAACTGCCCACCCTCTCACCCGGCTACCTAACTGAGGGCTACCTAACTGCCCACCCTCTCACCCGGCTCCCTAACTGAGGGCTACCTAACTGAAGGCTACCCAACTGCCCACTCTCCCACCCGGCTACCTAACTGCCCACTCTCCCACCCGGCTACCTAACTGCCCACTACTTAACTGCTCACCCTCCCACCCGGCTACCTAACTGCCCACTACCTAACTGCCCACCCTCCCACCCGGCTACCTAACTGCTCACCCGGCTACCTAACTGAGGGCTACCTAACTGCCCACCCTCCCACCCGGCTACCTAACTGCCCACTACCTAACTGCCCACCCGGCTACCTAACTGCTCACCCTCCCACCTGGCTACCTAACTGCCCACCCTGCCACCCGGCTACCTAACTGAGGGCTACCTAACTGCCCACCCTCCCACCCGGCTACCTAACTGCCCACCCTCTCACCCGGCTACCTAACTGCCCACTACCTAACTGCCCACCCTCCCACCCGGCTACCTAACTGAGGGCTACCTAACTGAAGGCTACCCAACTGCCCACTCTCCCACCCGGCTACCTAACTGCCCACTCTCCCACCCGGCTACCTAACTGCCCACTACCTAACTGCTCACCCTCCCACCCGGCTACCTAACTGCCCACTACCTAACTGCCCACCCTCCCACCCGGCTACCTAACTGCTCACCCTCCCACCTGGCTACCTATCTGCCCACCCTCCCACCCGGCTACCTAACTGCCCACTACCTAACTGCCCACCCTCCCACCCAGCTACCTAACTGCTCACCCTCCCACCCAGCTACCTAACTGCTCACCCTCCCACCTGGCTACCTAACTGCCCACCCTGCCACCCGGTTACCTAACTGCCTACCCTGCCACCCGGCTACCTAACCTAACTGCCCACCCGGCTACCTAACTGCCCACCCGGCTACCTAACTGCCCACCCGGCTACCTAACTGCCCACCCTCCCACCTGGCTACCTAACTGCTCACCCGGCTACCTAACTGCCCACCCAGCTACCTAGCTGCCCACCTGGCTACCTATCTGCCTACCCTGCCACCCAGCTACCTAACTGCCCACCTGGCTACTTAACTTCCCACCCGGCTACCTAACTTCCCACCCGGCTACCTAACTTCCCACCTTTCTACCTAACTTCCCACCCGGCTACCTAACTGCCCACCTTTCTACCTAACTTCCCACCCGTCTACCTATCTGCCTACCCTCCCACCCGTCTACCTATCTGCCTACCCTCCCACCCAGCTACCTAACTGCCTACCCAGTGCATTGCCTGCACCGCAAATAGTGTGCCAGCCTGCCCAACCACCCTCCCTCCAGGTAATTAATGTTAGCCCACTATAGACCTAACTACATATACTGCATTTTGTGGGGAAATCTGGCGACAATCTGGTTGCATTTTGTGGGGAAATCTGGCGTCAATCTGGTTGCATTTTGTGGGGAAATCTGCCGACAATCTGGTTGCATATTGTGTGGAAATCTGCCGACAATCTGGTTGCATATTGTGTGGAAATCTGCCGACAATCTGGTTGCATATTGTGTGGAGATCTGCCGACAATCTGGTTGCATATTGTGTGGAGATCTACCGACAATCTGGTTGCGTATTGTGTGGAAATCTGCCGACAATCTGGTTGCATATTGTGTGGAAATCTGCCGACAATCTGGTTGCATAATGTGTGGAGATCTACCGACAATCTGGTTGCATATTGTGTGGAAATCTGCCGACAATCTGGTTGCATATTGTGTGGAAATCTGCCGACAATCTGGTTGCATAATGTGTGGAGATCTACCGACAATCTGGTTGCATTTTGTTGGGAAATCTGCCGACAATCTGGTTGCATTTTGTTGGGAAATCTGCCGACAATCTGGTTGCATTTTGTAGGGAAATCTGCCGACAATCTGGTTGCATATTGTAGGGAAATCTGCCGACAATCTGGTTGCATATTGTAGGGAAATCTGCCGACAATCTGGTTGCATATTGTAGGGAAATCTGCCGACAATCTGGTTGCATATTGTAGGGAAATCTGCCGACAATCTGGTTGCATTTTGTGGGGAAATCAGATTGCCCCAGAAAATGTTTGGGTGGGAGGTCCGAGGTCCGTGGGGTTGGAAGGTCGTGGGGGGAGGGGGGGGGCATAATTTTTTTTTTTGCTATGGGGCCCAGTCATTTCTAGCTACGCCCCTAAGGCTAAGCACAAAATTTTGAAATTGATCCTAAAGCGGATGGGGAGCCAGTGGAGGGCTTTACAGAGGGAAGTCGTTGAGGCGGTGCGATGAGAAGAGTTCATCAGTCTGGCTGCTGCATTCATTACCAATTGAAGGTGGGCAATATGGTTAGAGGGATGGCCAGACAAAAGAGAATTGCAATAGTCTAGGAGGCATGGATGACGAGATTAGTGGTGTCAGAGGACAGGCAGAAGCGGATCCTGGTGATGTTGCAGGATTGGGCAATAATTTGGATGTGGGGTGCAAAGGAAAGTGCAAAGTCCAGGGTAACACCTAGACAGCAAGCTTGGGAGATAGTGTTTTTGATAGTGATATGCATATCTGCAAGGGGTGCAGCTGTGTGGGGTGGGAATATCAAACTCAGTCTTGTCCAAATTAAGCTTCAGGAACCTGGTGGCCATCCAGGAGGAAATGTATGTGAGGCAGGTGGAGACTTTTTTCCATGGTGGAGGAGGGATCTGGGGTGTGGAGGTATATCTGGGTGTCGGGGATACAGGTGGTAGTTGAAGCCCATGGAGGAGATGATTTTCCCAATTGAGGCAGTGTAGAGTTAGAACAGTAAAGGTCTCAGGACGGAACCTTGGAGAACACCAACTGAGAGGGGTGTGGGAGTGGATGAGGAGCTATGGAAGGATGTTGTGAAGAAGCGGTTGGAGAGGTAGGAGGAGATCCAGGCTAGGGCCACATACACACATCAGACTATAGTCTTTGGAAACTGAAAGATCACAGACCAATCTTACCACCCTTCATGTAGTATGAGAGCCATACTCTACACAGTCTATTCTATGGAGCTGAACTCCACATCAGAAAAAAATCTTTGCAAGATGCTGCACACACAGATGCTGTACAGACACAAAAGATCAGGATCTGTAAAAGATCTGTTCCTGCCAAAAATCCATTCCTGCAAATTGCAATGATAGTCTATGAGATCTGCAGATCATCATACACACATGATTTAACTGACATTCACCTGCAGATCAGATCCACCAGGATGGATTTTCAGATCTGCAGATGATTGTCTGATCTGCAGATGAATGTCTGTTAAACAAGGTGTGTATGATGATCTGCAGATCTCATAGACTATCATTGCAATTTGCAGGAATGGATTTTTGGCAGGAACAGATATTATGCAGCTACAGATCTTTTGTGTCTGTACAGCATCTGTGTGTGCAGCATCTTGCAAAGATTTCTGTCTGATGGGGAGTTTAGCTCCATAGAATAGACTGTGTAGAGTATGGCTCTCATACTACATGAAGGGGGGTAAATTTGGTCTGTGATCTTTCAGTTTCCAAAGACTATAGTCTGATGTGTGTATGAGCCTTAAGGCTAGGTCCTGAATGCCAATTGACTGCAGGGAGTGGTGCTCGACAGTATAAAATGCAGAGGAGAGGTCCAGGAGTAGCAGGATGGAGTATTCCAGCTTTGGCAAGGTCATTGACCACTTTGGTGAGGGCTGTTTCTATAGAATGGGCTGGACGAAAATTAGATTGTAGGGGATCGAGAAAGGAGTTGGAACTGAAGAAGTGGGTCAAGCGTTGGTGGGCCAGGCATTCAATAATTTTAGAGGCAAAGGGGAGGAGGGAGATTGGGCGATAGTTGGATGGCAGTGTGGGGTCGATCGAAGGTTTCTTCAGCAGGTGAAGCACAATGGCCTGTTTGAATACAGAGGGGAAGGTGCCGGTGGAAAAGAAGAGGTAATGAGGAATGGAAAAGCAGAGGGAATGGAATGGGACCAGATCTAGGGGGCAGGAAGTGGCAGGTGAAGTTGCCAGGACCTGGATGACTTCCGCCACCGTGACTGGAGTGAAGGAGGTAACGTGGGGGAAAGGTGTAGGGCGGGGTGAGGAGGAGGGGGTGATGGCGTGGAGGAGAGAGATATCGCTCTGGATGGTGGTAATTTTGTTGATAAAGTACTTTGATAGGTTGAGAGGGTGGAGGTTTGGGGAGGGGGGGGGGAGCCACTGATGTTTAGTAATATGCTAACTTGGAACTTTGCCACCATCAGTATAGGCCAGGGACACTGCTGTGGATCCATCCTCTTTTGTGCTCTGCTTATCCATAGTTGCTGGGACTATATGCATTTGAAATGTGGAATATGCAACCATAATTGAAACCATAATTGAAACATGATACCATTTTGAATGTAACAGGAGGGCTAACTGTGATTTTGGACTGCTATACCGGTGACTGTTTTTTCACAAATCCTGGAACGGCATACATTCAGTCTGGCAAACGTCACTGAGGGCCCTTTTCCACTAGCAATCGCTAGCGTTCGCGCTTAACGCTAGCGATTGCTGAATCGCAAGTGCAGGAAACTTCCCGGGGATTGCGTTCACGATTTTGCTATGCAATGCACTGCATAGCAAAATCGCGGCAAAGATCGCTCCGCGGTGCGATCGCGTTTGAGTGAAAAACGAATCGCGGTAGTGGAAATTACCTACCGCGATTCCTATGTTAAAAAGAAAACCGTAGCGATTTCAAAATCACTAGCGGTTTGCGATTCAGCATCGCAAACGCCGCTAGTGGAAAAGGGCCCTAAGGGAACATCCCTGGCAGACTTCCACAAAACATTAGTATATATTTGCATGAGAATTTCCTGGGGGAGATATATACTTTCAGTAGAGACACAGAACATTTTTAGCACACTTTTCTGGTGGATTGAAAGCGCACTCTATAAGCAGTAGCAGTGTTAGGGAGTCTTGCCCAAGGTCTCCTACTGAATAGGTGCTGGCTTACTGTACAGGTAGAGTCGAGATTGAAACCCTGGCCTCCTGTGTCAGAGGCAGAGCCCTTAACCATTACACTATCCAGCCACAGTGACTCACCTCTTGACGTTGCATTTTATACAAACAGATCTGCCCTTACAGCTGATTGAAAAGTGCTTCATACCTCCTGAAAATAAATCACATGAAAAAACATGAGGTGATATTTACAAATGAACCTTAAACTTTGTGTCCAGTCAGTGTTACTGTGGTTTACATAGTGAGTTACGCAAATTATGTGACTCCCTTTACAAATAGTTGATGCAGGTATAGCGTGTGTTGTACAACTGTAACTTGCTGTGTAAATCCTGGTATACTAAACTCGTGTTGTCTGCACACCTTAAAGGATACATGAGGTGATCTGAAAAATAAGATTCACTTACCTGGGGCTTCTTTAAGCCCCTAGAAGTCCGTTAGGTTCCAAGCCGTAGTTCCCCTCTGACTCTGAGCCTGGCCTCTGCTCTCTCCTCAGAAAGATTGTGATCCGCGGTTAGGTCGGGATCTTCTGCGAATGTGCGGGCACACCGCTTGCCTCTCGTGATTCTCTCTAAACAGCACAAGTGCAGAGTGCTCCCGGTGACAGGAACGCACGATTACGAGAAGCACGAATGCGCAGAAGATCCCGACCCAGGCACAGGTCGCGATCTTTCAGAGGGGACAGCAGAGGCCGGGCTCAGAGCGGAACTATGATGTGGGACCTAACAGACTTCCAGGGACTGGAAAAAGCCCCAGATGAGTGAAATTTTTATTTTTTCAGATCACATCATGTATCCTTTTAAGTTTAATGTTCTTTTGTGAATACAGCCCATGTAACATGAAAGAAATGAATACTGCTTATACTACAAAGATATTTTAAAATATCCTTGGCATTCCTACTCCTGAAAGCATTCATACAGTTGTGTTCAAAATGATTCAACCCCCACTGAAATTGAGTGTTTTGGCCAGTTTGACATTGATTTTGATCATTTCAGTCATCCTGTTTACAATTAACGGGGAACTGAAGAGAGAGGTATATGGAGGCTGCCATATTTATTTCCTTTTAATCAATACCAGTTGCCTGGCAGCCCTGCTGATCTATTTCTCAGCAGTAGTATCTTAATAACACCAGAAACAAGCATGCAGCTAGTCTTGTCAAATCTTACTTTAAAGTCTGAAACACCTCATCTGTTGCATGCTTGTTTATGGGCTATGGGTAATAGTATTAGAGGCAGAGGATCAGCAGGGCTGCCAGGCAACTGGAATTGCTTAAAAGGAAATAAACATGGCAGCCTCCATATACCTCTCTCTTCAGTTCCCCTTTAAATCAAAGAGGCACTTGTATGTCGGACAAATATAACAACATTTATAATGAAATAACCACAAATGTCTTTTCAGTGCTCACATCATTATCAGTTTTATTCAACCCCCAAGTGACATTCATTCTTAGTACTTGGTACAACATCCTTTACCAGTTATAACCGCTTTTAAATGTGAAGCATAGCTTGACACAAGTGTCTTGCAGTGATCTACGGGTATCTTAGCCCATTCTTCATGGGCAGAAGTCTCCAGTTCAGTCACATTCTTAGGCTTGCACGCTGCAACGGTTTTCTTTAAGTCCCACCAGAGGTTCTCAATCGGATTTAAGTCTGGTGACTGTGATGGCCACTCCAAAATGTTCCAGCCTTTAATCTGCAACCATGCTCTGGTGGACTTGGAGGTATGCTTGGGATCATTGTCCTTTTGAAAGGTCCAACGTCTCCCAAGCCCCAGGTTTGTGACGGACTGCATCACATTTTCATCCAATATCTCCTGATACTGAAGAGAATTCATGGTACCTTGCACACGCCGAAGCTTCCCTGTACCTGCAGAAGCAAAACAGCCCCAAAGCATGATTGACCCCCCGCCATGCTTCACAGTAGGCAAGGTGTTCTCTTCTTCATAGGCCTTGTTCTTCCTCCTCCAAACATAATGTTGATCCATGGGCCCAAACAGTTCTAATTTTGTTTCATCAGTCCACAGAACACTATCCCAAAACTTTTGTGGTAGTGTTCTGTGGACTGATGAAACAAAATTAGATGTCAAAATGAATAATTTTAAACACAACTGTATATAACTGAACTGAAGTGTTTTTTTTCAAGCTAGTGGTTTTGTTTAATTAGTATCACACGTGTCTCTCTAATCCTGCAATCAGTCCGTTTTTTATAAATGGAGGAAAATAGTTACCCTGCTGTTTGGCCTCATTGTGTGTCCCACACTGAACATGGACCAGGAAAAGCAAAGGATTGTCTGAGGAGATCAGAAAATGATGGACAAGTATGTAAAAGGCTAAGAGACCATCTCCAAGCAGCTTGGTGTGCTGTGTGCTTTACTTGTCCTGCCTCCCCCAGCCCACAAATGCAGAGTAGCGCATGAAGTGCTTTGATATTTACCTGATCCGTTCGCTGCATTGGGTTGCCGCTTCCTCCTGTGAGAAGCTGTTAATGCTGACATCATCCTCCATCCTCATAAATATCAAAGCGCTCCTTGCAGGGGTGTAACTACAGGGGAGAAGCCCCAGTGACCGCATGGGGGACCCCGAGCTGTAAGGGGACCCCAACCACTACTTCACTCCCTCTGATAAGGGGGCCAATCCTTCAGATTGGTTGTTTTTGTGGCTACATTGTTCTAAATCTGAAGATTATGATGTCCGCACACTGGTTTTATGACCCTTGCAAGATGGACCCCCAGGCTGTGAGGGTCACAAGTGGTTGGCAAGGAAAGCGGTGTAAACCTTGGTGGGCCCTATGAAAGCGTTGCTGGGGGGCCCCATGATTTGCAGTAATGCCACTGGCTACTTGCGCTACTCCGCATTCGGGGCTGGCCGGCTGGGTGAGGCCGGATTTGCCAGCACTACGCTGAGTTATCTCACATGTAATTTTTCTATTCTTCATTGAAAACCCATTCTCATGCTTTAGAGTTGCAGTTTGCTGTACATTCCCATGCAATATATATATATTTTAGTTTTTGTATAGATTCAATAAAAGACAAACCGCAATGTGATGCGAATAGCTGCAAATGTATAAGGCAGCTTTTACCATCACTGTTTAAGATCCTGTGTATGTTTACTGGCGACATCTGCCCGGGACCAATACTCTCTGTTTGGGGCTTATCCTGTAATCTCTGCAGATATTCAGCGAGGGAGCCGATTACACATCTCAGATGCAGTTAGCTACGCCAATGAGAATCTACAGATCTGTATATAAAATGCATAACACCATACTGAACAGTAAATGTGTGACCACATCAACCATTAGGTGGGGATTAAAAGACATTAATGTACACTTGCTAAACCTCAGACCAGTAAAAGCTGCTTGGTGTTCCTTTTACATGTGCTCTTGCTTGGAGAAAATGGACCTTCACTGACAAAGCATCATATTTGCCTTCTAGCTGGATTTACAATGGCAGCACTGGTGGGGTAACGCTACTGCAATATACAAGCGTTTATTGTGAGCTCTAGTAATATACAAGGTGGCACTCTGATATCAGCAGGCTGTCTGGGAATCCCAGACATTGTAACCTAAGTCAACCTGTGCTCTCTCGTGTCAGCCGTACAGTGCAGTGCTCTCCCCAGATTATGTCATTATGCTGCTCACCCCCATCAATGTCAGAGGACAGATTATCCAGCCTAAGCCACAAAATGTGCAGGTTGGCATTTTAAGACGTGCTGACGCAGCCTGACTGCAGATAAAGCAGAAAGCGCCACTGACTTAAGCCTCAGAAGTACATTTTCCTGGCCACTGATGGTCTATGGTTGTAACCTTCTCCATAACGAAAACAGGACTTAAGAACCAGAATGGCGATGAAAAACGTTCTCATCACAGGATGCTCATCGGGAATAGGACTGGCTATTGCAGCAAAGCTGGCCAAGGATGACCAGAAGAGGTTCAAAGGTAATCAGTGGTGTGAAGGGGTGGCTGGACGAGAGACCATGCATGGCTAGGACCTTAGTTATGCTGGGGAATGAGTACACCCTTTCTTTTACATAATTTAGGTTGGGGAATGGGGTGTGCATTACATGAATAAATCCTTTCCTTCCTTATAGATTGTTAGTTGGGGATTGGATATGTGTGTTACATGACAGAAATTTCCGTTCTTAAAACAGACGGTACAGTATTTGGGATTATTCAGGTTAGCGTGACCATATTATGTCTCCAACAATGCATAACTGATAAATATGCAAATCATCCCTTTGTTGTCTCTAAAAGCCAGGCACACCTCCAGAGCAGCTAGAATGCAATGATGTGTCAGCTTGTTAATATTACAGAGCCGCAATAATCTAACACATGCATACAGACTGGGTTGGAGGGGTACTCCTTATCAGTACATGGCGTGTATTGTGGGAGGAGACATCATATGCTCACTCTAACCTGAATAATCACAAATACCTTCTGTTTTAAGAAGGCACATTTCTGTTTAAAATAGCATTTTAGTAAGTGGGCTTTTGAGTTCTGGTTCACCATGAGCTTGCTGGGTACTCTGTACTCTAGGTTTCCTCCCTCATAGAGTCGCATTAATCCATGCCATGCTCTGATGAGGATCAAGCAGTCTGAAACCGTCTGTATGCATGTTGGATTAGTTTGGCTGATACTGTGCAGTTGGCTGTCGTTTGAAGAACTTGCACTTGTTTTAAATGCGTCCATATAGTTCTGCTTGCGTGCACAGTATGCAAATAAGTTGGTCATTCAGTTGGTTGGGGCGTGGAAAATACAAGTCGTGAAATCACAAGGTCGTGCGGTCGGTCATGTCGTCGGGTTGGTGGTGTGGAAAAGGTGCACGTGTGTGTACTAGACTTTAGGCTCTTGCTTTACAAATCTCTTAGAAAACATATTATACTGTCTTTGTACTGTTAATAGCCTGTCCAATCAGAACCAGTACAACACTGAATTTTGAAAAAAAACTAAAATTAAACAGTAAAAGTACAGTGTGTGTATATATATATATATATATATATATATATATATATATATATGTGTGTGTAACTCCAATTTTATTTTAATCATTTACTTTCACTTTACTACCAAGCAGCCCTAAAGCACACCTGTGTGAAAAAAGGGGAGCTGCCATCACTAAATTTGTTTCAAAGGAGATATGCAGCATTTTTAGCAGATTTGTTTTCCTAATTGTCCTCAGCACCAAGACAAAGTTAGTTTGAGCTCCCATTCATCATGCCTGTTGCAGGGCACTGAAGCCAGGTTTAAGACAGCCGTGGAGTATGCATGCTTAAAAACAAAGGTGGCATTGACCTCTATATTTCATCCACATAGATCCACTTTAACAAGTGTCACATTAGATTAGAGCTCTTAAGCTATGTGCAAACGCTGGACTGAACTTGGCAGAGGCCAGGACCATCTCTGCCAAAAGATCAGGAGTGCTAAATTATATTACCCAAGTGCATTGTTTCCCTCCTTCCTCACCCCTACTGGAAGCAGCTATGTCATGCACCACACCACCATCCCTCTGCCTCCCTCACTAGCAACAGAACATGTCAGTTGGCTGTAGTTTAGTGATTAACCTGCTGGGCGTTCTGATTCCCGCGGGGGGGGGGGGGGGGGTTCACCCATTTTTTTTTTTTTTTATCATATAGCTAGCCTAGTGCTAGCTACATGATTGGCTGCTCCCTGCGGCGTCCCTCCAGCATCTCCGATCGCCAACGGCATGAAGTCCCATCCGGAAATCCCGTTCTGAACGGGATTTTCTTTAGGGCTTCCCTCGTCGCCATGGCGATGAACGGAGTGACGTCACAGGGACTCCCTATCCACCCCTCAGCGCTGCCTGGCACTGATTGGCCAGGCTGCGCAGGGGTCCCGGGGGGGGGCCCTCTTTCGCTTCGGGTAGCGTCGGATCGGCGGCGATCAAGTTAAACACGCAGCTAGCAAAGTGCTAGCTGCGTGTTTGAAAAAAAAATTATTCAAATCGGCCCAACAGGGCCTGAACGGTGACCTCCAGCGTCTCTGGACGAGCTCAGCTCGTCCAGAATGCTAGGGAGGTTAATCTGTGCAGGCCTCAGCTCTGGATTGCCACCCAAGGGATCAAGTCTCAAGTCATCCTACTTACTAGTACAAGTTCAAAGCAGGATGCCCAGGAAGGTGGGTGCTGTGGAGTTGAGAGCTATTCGCACACCTTAGCACCACAACAACCACCTGCTTAGGTGTCCTTTGAGCTTGTATTGGTAAGTTGGCCAACATGTGTAACTTGCACCTTGTACAACATCACCGTTGACAGTTAAAAAAAATGTGGACTAATTTACTAATGCTCTAGGACTGAAGATCATTGAAGAGTATAATCTTACGCTTATAGGTGTTTACTGTCGTTTGTGCAAATGCTGCATTTTGACCTCGATTTTTGCCGTTGTCTGCCCGGTGATTAGCCAATCCTGGAAGCACCGCTGAAAGCCGACAAATGCGTTTCTGCAAACTTGCAGAAACCAATGAGACACAGGGCTGCCAAGGCGGCAGGTTCAGACATCCGTCTGAACCAGCCCTTAATCACATCAGACCACAGTGAGGACTGCTAAAAGGAAAGTTGCTGTCAATTGCGCAGTTCCACTGGAAGGACAGGCCAGCTTTGCAGGATTACTTACACGAATCAGCAAACCCTTGCAAAAGATTGTGTAGATCCCCTTATTCTTTCAAAACAGCAAAAACCCACTGGGGCATGGATTCTAAAAGACCTCATTGGTATCCTGTGGCATCTGGCACCAATGGATCCTTAAAATCATGTAGGTTATGAGGTTGGGCCTCCATGAATCACATTTTTTTCTCCAGCACAAATGCTTGACTGCCTTCAACTGTGGGGAAATATGGACGCCAAAAAATAAGAAGGTACTTCAGATCACTATATATAGTTCTACTGCTCCATAGTCCAGTTCCGGTGATGCTCATTGTAGCTGCTTACTACAGTGGATAGCGGTCAGCATGGGGCGAACACTTTCATTCCAGAGCAGGAGACTTGGGCGCAGCAGTGAGTAACTTCTGCGCCTTCAGAAGACGGAGCTGAAGTTACTTATAAAACACTATAATTAGGCCTCCAGCAATTGCTGGAAGCCGAATTATTTCATTCCCCATCATCCATGGTGGCCTGGAGGGGGCATAGTATTTATTGTGGATGGGAATTTGTGCAGGAGCAGGATCAGCCATACCGGCTGTCTCCTGCGCCGATTCCTCTCGTATGCAGCATGTGGACACTGATTGGTCTTCACCATCTAAATATGCAGCAAACTAAGATGTACACCTTTCTCTTATCATAAGCGGTACATTACTCAGTAGTATGTGCTGCAGTAGCTCTTCAATTAGTTCAGACCAGATGGGTTAGCCTTCTCCATGTACACACATCAATAGGCCTTGGGCACTCACAACCCAAAGGGTTCCTATTTCATATATTGGTTTCTTATTTTAAGTTGAATTACTGAAATAAATGGACTTTTGCACAATATTCTAATTTTTGGAGTATCACCTGTATCTCATCCCAGTGATAGGCACCAGTGATTCCCAGGCTAGGAGAGGCTTAGTGCATCAGTCCCATTATTTTGATTGGTCTACAGTGCACTAATGTCAAATGTGAGTGGTCGCATGGATTACACATTAGTGCCTTTTTGTTGCATTTGTTAAACAATACATATGCTCAGTTGTATTCTGCTACTATAGCCGGTTGTGGCACACACAGAGTGCTCTGCATCTAATCTGACACGTGGACACAGATCATCAAGTGATTTTTCCATTGCCAGAAAAATGATCTTCCTGGGAAGAAGATTTAAAACTAATATTTATCTTGGCTTTCCGTGGCATCCTGCATTTCCCTGATGACAGCGCGTCAAGCCTTATTAACTGCTGAGTGTTTATATGCTGCCTTCATTGCTGCTCCACAGAGTAAGCTACTGAACACTGAATTACCTTTAATAAGAAATGATCCTAAGGGCATCTACTAAGCACTGGCCAAAATTACTACAAGGAAACAAGGATTAGCACTTAATGTGAATCAAAGTTTTTCAGCATTATATTAGCATGTATTCCTTTAAAGTGCACCTGTGAGAAGAAACAAAAAAAAACCTGCAAAAGGTAGATACCTCCATAGAGGAAAGCCTCTGGACAGTCTAGAGGCTTCCCTATCCTCCTTCACTCAACCAATCCAGAGCTAGGACCCTCTGAACATATTTGACAAGAGCGTGATGAATATGCTCACATGGCTGCGCTCCTGTCCGTGTGAGGGCAAGGCCCGCACCTGTGTAGTAGCACGGAGCTGCTCGTGTGTGGCTTCTTCTTCCATCTATGAGTGGCTGTGTGCTGCTGCAAGTGTGGGCTGTCATGGTGCCTGCGCAGTGCGGCCATGCTCGTACATGGATGGGAGTGCATGCCATGCGGCCATGCTCGTACATGGATGGGAGTGCAGCCCTGAAGAAGAAGAAAGTCCTAGCGAGCTGCGGTGGGGTAAAGGTTCAGAGAAGCATGTGTATATGTACACTGCCAGAGAATTGGGATCAGAGTGAGCCGAATGATGGCTCTTCCTGCTGGCAGTCAAATTCCCAGTGGCATTAAATACTATTCCCCCTCTGAGTCATAGCAACTCGGAGGGAGAAGTAATTTGGTGTCCTGCGATCTATTTCTAAAGAGGTAAGTATCTAACTTTTGCCTTTTTGTTCTCCCAGGTTTGCTTTAAGAAACCCCGTGCTTGCCAAGTTGCCCATGGCATAGGTAACATTATCTTAAGTACCCCTTACCCCACTTACCACGCATACATTGATTAGCACTACATCCTGAGGGCCTAACACACTGTACTTCACTCAGTAATGCAAGTGGCCGTGTTATACACAAACGCATGGCACCTGCTTTGCAGGGCTACCCCATTCTACTATGCTGCAGGGCTGCCCCATTCCCCTATGCTGCAGGGCTGCCCCATTCCCCTATGCTGCAGGGCTGCCCCATTCCCGGGCTGCCCCATTCCCCTATGCTGCAGGACTGCCCCATTCCCCTATGCTGCAGGGCTGCCCCATTTCACTATGCTTCAGGGCTATCCCATTCCACTATGCTGCAGGGCTGCCCCATTCCCCTATGTTGCAGGACTGTTCCATTCCACTATGCTGCAGGGCTGCCCCATTCCCCTATGCTGCAGAGCTGCCCCATTCCACTATGCTGCAGGGCTGCCCCATTCTACTATGCTGCAGGGCTGCCCCATTCCACTATGCTGCAGGACTGCCTCATTCCACTATGCTGCAGGACTGCCTCATTCCACTATGCTGCAGGGCTGCCCCATTCCACTATGCTGCAGGACTGCCCCATTCCACTATGCTGCAGGGCTGCCCCATTCCACTATGCTGCAGGACTGCCCCATTCCACTATGCTGCAGGGCTGCCCCACTCCACTATGCTGCAGGGCTGTCCCATTCCACTATGCTGCAGGGCTGCCCCATTCCCCTATGTTGCAGGACTGTTCCATTCCACTACGCTGCAGGGCTGCCCCATTCCCCTATGCTGCAGGGCTGCCCCATTCCCCTATGCTGCAGGGCTGCCCCATTTCACTTTGCTGCAGGGCTGCCCCATTCTACTATGCTGCAGGACTGCCCCATTCTACTATGCTCCAGCAATTTTGGTAAAAGAGCTGTGCCGGATCATCTTGGAGGAATTGTATGATAGACCCAGGAGGTACATGGGTAGATCCGCAGCACGCTGGTCCCCTGCATCATTGGAGTGCTGTCCTGCACACCTTTTTGGCAGTTTCATTTTCGGCAACTCAGCCAGTCGATGGCCACTGCGCCTGCTTGGCCCTGGCCCCACGCATCCTCAATCATGTGCAGTATGAGAAAATCTCATACTGCGCATGTGCAGGATGTTCACTCGCGATTGAGGACACGTGTGGCCAGGGCCGTGCAGGCGCAGTGGGCTGAGCCACCGAAAATGAAACTGGATCACTGTGGGGGACCGGAGGATCGGTATGTCACGGCGTGGGCACAGGGCGGCTGCTGGGGGCCAGTAGAAGCCCCTGGTAAGTTAAACAGGATTTGTATCTTTGCCTTCAGGTTTCCTTTAAACGATCACCACTTTTTAAAGGTCTCCTTTGTTTCCCAAGAGTAACAGTTTTAATCATTGCTACCGAAATAAGTGACGATTGGCATATTCATAAAGTGCCATCAGCGCAATCACTACTTTACAGATCATTATTAATGGAGAATGCTATTGGTTTAATGGAGCAGAGTGGAAAACAGGGTGTTATCTGTTTTTTAACCATTTCCGGACCACGTTGATTGAAATCTAAGTCCTGTTTTTGGCCGATTATTTTTGACAGGACATAGATTTCAACATCCCTGTTACGCCTTCCTGCTGCTACCGCTGATCGCATCCCTCTCTCCCCGCCGCAGCTGATTGGCTCTGCTGTCACTGTCAGACAGTATGACGGCAGAGCTCTGTGAGCCGGTCAGGAGCCAAATTCATTGGCTCCTGACCCTGTCATCACTATGAGCCGATCTCATTGGCTCACATTGATCACAGCGTCAGGAGCCAATGAAATCAGCTCCTGGCCGGCTCACAGAGCTCTTCTGTCATAGAGACAGCAAAGTGGGTGGGCTCAGGTGACAGGTGAGTGGCGGTAGTGGCGATTCTGTGCGGCGTGAGTTGGCGAGCCCCAGTATTTGGTCCTAGTGGTCTCTGGTCCTTAACCTCCTTGCCGGTTATCCCGAGCTCAGCTCGGGGTAACCTGCGTAGGAGGATTTCTCAGGCCCCGCTGGGCCAATTTTCAAATTTATTTTTTTTACTGCATGCAGCTAGCACTTTGCTAGCTGCGTGCAGTTTCTGTTCGCCGCCGATTCGCCGATACCCACCGCGCGCCCCCCCCCCCCCCCAGACCCCTTGCGCAGCCTGGCCAATCAGTGCCAGGCAGCGCTGAGGGGTGGATCGGGATTCCCTCTGACGTCCATGACGTCGGTGACGTCATCCCGCCCGGTCGCCATGGCGACCAGGGAAGCCCGGCAGGAAATCCCGTTCTGAATACCGTTGTTTCTGCTTACTCTGATCGCCGAAGGCGATCAGAGTGGATAGGGGGATGCCGCTTGTCAGCGGCTATCATGTAGCGAGCCCTGGGCTCGCTACATGATTTAAACAAAAACATTTTTTTTTAAAGTGCTGTGCTGCCCCCTTGCCGCCAGAATTGTAACAGCAAGGGGGTGAAGGGGCCAGAGACTGCCAGTACTGAACTGGTTAAACAATATTTGTCACTTTTGGCTATCTGGTGCTGCAATTGAACTCAGTGGCTGGCATTTTTTTTGTTCAATAAACGTGCTGTACTGCACTTCAAATGCCAAGGCTCCATTCAAGTAATATTTGCGGTAGGCAATCAAAGCATCAATCAACTTTGTCATAAAATATTTGCAAATAATGGTGATCTTGAAGGGGTGATTTGATTTTTAAAAGTGGGATATAAGACGTGGTGAAGTGTAGGTAATTTGCCACTTCTTTATAAACGTCCCCTAGTTCTTCTTTTATATATGACTTATAATTTTCTGAAATTCCTAATTTGTTATACTTAATTAACTGTATCAAGCCCAAGTACACTCACCACACACTGAGCACCTTGTACACAGAGTACTGCTCTTGCTACTGGCATTTATCCACATAAGCAGTGCTATAATGTTGGTACAGTTTCTGTCATGAGAAGGGTTAAGCATTAGTTGCATCACACAGATCATCTTGGACAAGCTGCCACCTGCCAGTAACAGGGTTCCCTGGCAACCACTGATTGAGATAATGTTGCTATTGTAAACCCTGCTGAAAGGAACCAAGCTGATATTCTTGAATTAATGAATGCGAAATCCAAATGTGCAGCAGAATTAACTGCAAAAAAGTCTACTTCTAAACGAATAGTAAATGAAGGCAAATCTCCTGTCCTGAATTCACATGCATTTGACGCACCACTGGCAGTTATAAGGGGTACCACAAATGTTGTACAGCATTTATCCCAGTGGATGCAAACAATGCTAACTGGATAAATTGGTGGATAATTGGTGGATGATTGTGACAGTGTGGGGAAATAAGGATGGATTTAACAACAACAATAGAAATAGGGCCATTATAAGACCATCCCAACTGACCTAACTTATAGAGTACCCAAAGCTTGGGTACTCAACATAAGATACTTGATCTGATTCAAATGCCCTGAGTACAGGGACCAACAGGTCCTGGTTAATAATATTATCCAATAAAGTTACATGTAGGTATGTCCCTTTTAGCCCTCATAAGATGCTAATCTGGCGCTGGTTCTGAAGAAATTTCAGACCATTCTGAGGGAAAGACTGCCAGTTAGGCAGTTCGAAAGTGCCCTGCTCATACCACAAGGGTCCCACCCCTCATGTTTGGTATCAGGCTGCTGGGTACATCGAGGCAGACCTGAAAATATTAGTAAATCTGCCCTGACCTGTACGGTTCTGTGAGATAGAGCCCATATATGGTTAAGGCATGATTTCTGGTCCCCCAGGACAAGGGGAGGACTCATCTCATGTTTTAAGGGGGTGTGTGGGCCCGCCCTCACTCCCTCCTACTGAATCAGGAGCATAAGAATGGCAGAGGAGCCAAACTCAGAGTCCTCCACCCTGAAAACATCTTGAACTCATCGGTGCCAGCTTGAGGATATGCTGGCATCCACCTGGTCTGAACTCTGAACTTTGATTGAAACCCAGAACTCTGATTTTTCCCACAAAAAGGACATCTTTCCAGGAACTAAGTATTTTTCTCCCTTCTTTTATTTTTTATACTGGCTATTACTGTTTTAATAATTGTTGATTTTAATAATTGTCTGTATATATTAATTATTTATATTGCTGTGAATAAAAGACTTCCTCCAAGTCATTCACTGTTCCGCTACCCTGCTTATCAGCACACACAGAACTGATCCCGGGTCTCTGAAGATACGCTACTGTTTGTTTGTTGTTGGCTAGGCAGAATACCGTGTGTTTAACCGTTTTATTCGCAGGACTAGTCAGTCAGTAAATCGGGTCCACTGGCCCATACCAGTGGTGGTGGCAGATACCGTGGAATCATGTGTACGTTGTAATTACCCGTGTCTCACAGGCTCCCTTCTGAGTTGTCTGTGGCTAATTCTTAACGGTTCCTGCGCATTGACTGCGACCAGAGTTCGCACGATCTGTGCGCTGGCACCGTTTAGAAGGCTAAGTGCGGTCAGTCACTAGGGCTCCTGTGACAGTGGTGGCTGGATGGTGTAATGGTTAAGGGCTCTGCATCTGACGCAGGAGACCTGGGTTCGAATCTCGGCTCTGCCTGTTCAGTAAGCCAGCACCTATTCAGTAGGAGACCTTAGGCAAGTCTCCCTAACACTGCTACTGCCTATAGAGCGCGCCCTAGTGGCTGCTGCTCTGGCGCTTTGAGTCCGCCAGGAGAAAAGCACGATATAAATGTTATTTGTCTTGTCTTGTCTTGTCATATAGGGTTTTTGGGGACAACCAGCTTCTCAATGTATTCAGAGATACTGAGACGAGTTTTCAGTCAGATCATTTAATAATTAAAACGTATATTTTATTATAAACACATAAAACATATTTAAGAGAATTCACATATAGCTAGAACAGACACAAGATGAAATAGCCATTATAGTAGTAAGTGTTACATGCAATAACAGTAATTCATCATACAATTTTTTGATTGCTCCCCCGTATGGGGTGCTTTTGAGCGGAATTCACTCCCAAGTAGTGTCCCCCGCTATATAAACTAAAGTGGGGTCACACTGGGATCAGAGTGTCCATATGTACTTAAACAACAATAGATACATAATGGCCGAGGTATACTTGCTGTCTCAACGCGTTTCGTGAATAAGACAGTTGTATAATTCACTTTTTCAGGAGAAGCATATTATTCCCGGCTTAAAGACACAAATACACTATAGGCTGGTATCCCACGGATTCAAAAGAAGATTTCATATTTGTATGTCTCTCATTTTTATTGCAAGCTCCCAGGTGTCAAAATTATCACAATTCGAAGCAAGGAGCGTATTTCTTGTCTGTGGTGGATTGTAAATCAGGGAAATCCAGCAGGTTCTGTCTGAGCAGTTATCTAGCAAAACCACGTGGAATGGAGGCTTCCGCGTGCGTCTCCTCAGATACTTACCAAAAGAGAGGGAAGCCTCAGGATCCTATTGAGGCTTCCCTCCCTGCTGTGTAGTCCCGTCATTGAGCGCAGCCCCCCAGGAAATTAGTGACAATGCATTGTCACTAATCCTTCCGGGTCACGCACCTCTTCTTCCTGATGCGGGGCCGCACAATAGCCGACCCAGCCCGCCCAGGCATGTGCAGTAAGCCAGAGCTGTGGGCTCTGTGGTACTGAGCATGGGCGGGCTCGTGCGGCTAGTGCTCGGCCCTGCATCAGAAAGAAGAGCTGTGTGGCCCCCGACATGGAGGGTGGCCACGCTCAACAACCGGGGGGTTTTGATCGGTGAAGGACGCCTCAGTAAGTTCCATCTATTAAGCTGTGTGTTTTATTTTAATCCCGAGTTTCCGCTTTGAAAAGTGCTTGGCTAATGTATTTCAATGGGATGGTGCACACCAGAGCGATTCATTTTTTCCCCAAAAGCAAACTTGGGTCCTGCAACATTTTTGCTGATTTTTGAGGCAAATCTGCCTCAATGTTAAGTATAAGCAAGGAGTTTTGAATCAGGATGATACCATTTATTGGCTAACTTATGCCCCATACTCACGGGCAACATTTCTGGCCTGTCGCTAGCACACGGGAGCGTGTGCGCGACAGGCCGGCGACAGCTCGTCGCCAGGTCCCTCCGCATACACACAGCGGAGGGACCTGGCAACTGATGCGGTGGAAGCTGTTGCTGTTGATCCTCCCCCCGCCGGAAGTGCAAGGTATTCCCTGCTTGTTGCTGTCGCTAGTCCGCATACTCACGCGGACTAGCGACAGTTGCGGCGGAGTTTTGGCGGCAACTGTCGCCAGGCGATTGACCGCACCAATCGCCTGGCGACATCAGCGACGAGTGATGGTTCGGGGTGCGCGCCCGTGCAACGCCCTATACTCACGGGCGACCTGTCGTCGCAACACGCGCTCGCCGCGTGTTGCGGCGACAATTGTAGCCCGTGAGTATGGGCCATAAGAGATGGATAAACAGTAAGCTTTCAGCTTATAAAAAGCCTTCGTAGGACTGGTTCCTGACCAGAACTGAAAAACACAGCTTATAAAAATGGCTTTGAAAAGCGCTAGATCAGAGAAGTTTTCCAAGCGTTTTTCTTATAGAAGCTGTTCAGTTACAGCTCTACTGTAACAAACAATAAAATATGCTACACCAAAACGCTCCAAAAAACGCTAGGCATGTGGAGAAATTCGCTCTGCACATGCCTAGAATCGCTCTGAAAAAAACGCTTCAAAAAATGCTAGCGTTTGCGGATACGCTTGCGGTTTTTGATGTGCACTGGCCCAGAATGTTGTGCACGCTGATCGCAGATGTGTTGTCTATCACTTGTATACCTAGTTCAGATCATGCATGAAGCAGAATGTGTGATAGAGGAGGAATTCCCCTCATCCCCCTCAGATAGTGACTACAGTGATTACAGTTGCCTTTGTGTATGAGTAGGGGGATTCACTTTATAACTTTCAGTGTAGTGACTACAAATGTGACAAGGATACCTAGGGTGGATTTACAAATATAAATCAAAGTATACAATCATTCAGAACCAGATCCACATGACAATCCTAGGCAGTTGCCTAGGGCCTGGAGAGAGTCTAAAGGCCTGATGGATACTAGCACCCAACAAATCTTACTAAAAAAGCCAGGTAACCATCAGCGGTGGGCAAAAACTGCTATCTTGCCTATGTCCCTATTTCATCTTAATCCATTTCTGCAATCACTGAAAATATACTGTATCTCCTTTCAAACATTGCTAACATTTTCATTTGTCATCTACCTTCTTGCCTCTAGTTTATGCAACGATGAGAAACCTGGCAAAACAGGACGATCTGCTTCAAGTGACTGAAGGATGTGTTGGGAGAACTATGGAGGTAAAAGAGCTGGATGTGTGCAGTGAGGAGTCCATCAAGAACTGCGTCAGCAGCATTCCGGATCGCAGAGTTGACATTTTAGGTAAGTGGAGACTGGTAGTCATGACAACATAGTGTGACCCTTGTCATACTGACAAATTCTCTGCTCATATAAAACCTCTTATAAAAAGCACAAATGACAGCCATTCATGCTTAAAGGTTGAAGAACTTATAAATCAGGCCTTTCATATGAGAAGCTGAAGGCGGTAAATTCACCACCTGTCAGCGGCTCTTGTGCACCGGCTGGGTGCTTGTTGGCGCTCAGTACCAGCGCTGGACAGTACATTAGATTGTTCTTGGCTGAGGCTGCTGGTTGGGGCTGCAATCTCAGGCAAGCATCTGTCATGTGTACTGGTTTCCCCTGAGGTCTGCCGAGGTTGCTCAATGATCCGGCATGCTCCATCTTTGTGTGACAACCGGTTGCCAAGCCCAGTTTCTCCTGTGTGTTGTGCATTGCCCATCCTGTCGCTAAACTCTGGGGGCTATAGCTCAGCGGTGGGGAGGGGGGGGGGGCAGAGAGCGGCGGTTGGGGGACACAGAGCCATGTCATTAGGCAGAGTACATGCCTCTGTGTCCCATCTGCCCCACGAAGATCTACCTCAGGTTCTCTATAAGCCCTGAGGGTTCTCTGGTCCCCAAATTAAATATCCACTGCACCTCACGCTCCAGCAACCTCCTATGGAAATCGTTTCCTCTGGAACTAAGGCGCACCCTTTCCAGGCCCTGAAATGAGAAATGGGTCATGTCATACCACCGTGGCACCAGCAGAAATGTCTAGCCACATTAGACAAATTAGCAGTGAACAAAGGGTTCACTGCTCTGCAGTAGTGTTCTGCAATTCTGGCCTGAAGGGGTTTCGTAGTACAACCCACATACTGCTTATGACACAAACCACACATTTTCCCGCTTGGCCAATCATAAGAGGAAAAAAAAGCAGCTTTGGGGGACACTCAAATACACACTATATTTGAATTCCAAACAATTGCAAGTCATTGTTTTCAGCAACAAGTAATCAAAAGTGTGCATGAAGCATTCCTGTCTGCAGTTTGCAATAAGCGAATTTGTTTTTACTAATATAGCACTGACAGCACACAAATATTTGCTTTGCAGTAAGCCTCTGACACATGGAGATTACATTGCAGTCTATTGCCAAAAGCATTGTGATTTGCTATGACAGCATGAAAAACAGACATTCAATTTAGCTAATCGATGCTTGCTGATCTGACTCGCCATTAGCTAGAATAATGTCATCTGATGAAAAGCCATTTGCTTCATCCTAACTTAATAGAGTGCAATCCTTCACCTATTAGCATGTTTACAGCTTCTGCTTCTGAGTATGCTTCTGGTATTACAGTATTGTGAAGCACAATAAATGGCCCTCCTCTTGACAGTGCCATAGATACTGTATATATGCCTCTCAAGCTATGTACACACAAACTGAAATGATAACGATTGCTTTGGGTGACAGTTTTGGAACAATTGCTATGATATCTGTCAAGCAGCCTGGTTGGAGGGCTGGCACTACCATAGGGGCAACCTGGGCAATTGCCCCAGGGCTGGATCCCTCCAAGGTCTTCCCCCCACATACGCTCCCCAGGGCCCCTGCAATGTTTTTGGCAGCATAGCAACTCACCTGACCCAGCATGCTGTTCTTTTAGGCCCAGTGCACACCAAAAACCTCTAGCAGATCTTCAAAACACTAGATGTTTTTGAAGCAGATTTCAGAGCAATTCTAGGCATGTTTAGAGACGTTTTCTAAACATGCCTAGCGTTTTTTGGAGCGTTTTTGTGTAGCAGATGTCATATTTTGTTACAGCAAGCTGTTACTGAACAGCTACTGTAACAAAAACGCCTGTAAAACCGCTCTGATCTAGCATTTTTCAGAGTGGTTTTCCACTTTCCTATACTTTAACATTGAGGCAGAAACGCCTCAGAAATCAAAAAAATGCTGCAGCCCCTGAGTTTGCGTTAGTGGAAAAAACGAACCACTCTGGTGTGCACCATCCCATTCACTTTCATTAGCCAAGCGGTTTTCCTCCTGCAAGCGTTTAAAAAAAATGCTCCAGAACCGCTGTGGTGTTCACCAGCCCTTACTCTGTGCACTCTAGTCTTTATCCTTGCCTGGCTGCATCTTCTCAGTGCTTTAGCGCTAATCATTACACAATAACATGCGCCGGGTCACTGAGGAGAGGTGCCCCTGCGAGGATGAAGATGAGATGAAACAGCATGCTGGGACAGGTGAGTTGCTAAGCTCCCAAAAAATGTGCAAGGGGCCCGAGGAGCACAATAAAGTTGGGTTGGGGGGTGGGGCCTGCAGCAGGCTCTAGGGGCCTGCAGCAGGCTCTAGGGTCCTGGGGGTGAGTTTTCGGTTGAGGGATATCAAGGTGGCCCCCAGGTTACTTTTGCCACGGGGGCCCCATTGTAGCTCGAACCGGCCCTGACTGTTTGGTGCTATAGAGAGCAAGGAAATAAAGAATAGACAACAGCAGTTTGTCATTAGTGTTCTGAAACTACAAAACACTAATGTTATTGTTAGGGTCCATTCACACTTACAATCGCAAAACCCTGGAGATAAGCGCTAGCGTTTTGCACAGCAATTTTTATGCGACAAACGCGTATTTTTCATAGTACTTCCTTGCGATTTCTGAGCGATCACGGTTAGCGGTTTTTTTAACTTTGTAATCGGGATCGCTCAAAAATTGTGAGAAAAAGCTGCATGCACCACGTTCAACGATAATCGAGAATTTCCTGGAATTCGGCGATTACCCTTAAACACCCGCTAATCACCCGGGTGTGAATGGGCCCTTATTGACAATGGCTGGATAGTGTAATGGTTAAGGGCTCTGCCTCTCGCACAGGAGACCTGGGTTTGAATCTTGGCTCTGCCTGTTCACTAGACATCACAGATCACCGTTCTGCGGAGTTTGTGATTAGTGCTGAGTTGTATAAGATCCTACAGCACTTGCTTTGTAAATTGTTCCTTTAGTGATCCATAGTATAAACCTAAACAATTTGATAGTGTTCATTGAAAATATCAGAAATATCAACGTGAAATGAATAAACTTCATACGCTTGACTATTCAGAGCTATTCTTGCAGAGTGTAAAGTGTCACGTTGCAGCTTTACAAAATTGATTCCAAAATTTACCATCATTGGTCACTAGAGGCCACGACACCACTTTTGGTTCAGCTTTCTTTGCACCTCTTTTGACAACATTTTTCTATAGTGCCCAGTGATTTCTAGCTAAGCCACATGCGTGGGTGCCTGATTTAAAGAATCTTCAACGTTAGCAAGAAAGTATGGTTTGAGACTTCTCCATGTATTACTTGTGCTATTGGGTTTTCATACAAAGCGACACCGTGGGCAGCCCTAGGCTCATCTGACCACTGCATCATCCACCTGGTACCTACTTATAAAAGGCGCCTGGAAACCTCAAAACCTGTCATTAAGTCATCCAAAGTGTGGTCAAGTGAGGCTAAACTTCAACTTCAGGCCTGCCTTGACTGCACAGACTGGAAGGCTCTGGAATCGCCTAACCTGGACGAGTGGGCAGACAATGTATCCTCGTACATCAGCTTCTGTGAGGACTCCTGTATCCCAACAAAAACCTTCAAACTGTATCCAAATGATAAACCGTGGTTCTCAAAAAGACTACGACAACTACGTCACAGCAAAGAAGCCGCACATAAGTCCGGCAACCAGGTGGAATACAAGAAGGCAAGAAACAACCTAAACAGAGAACTGAGGTCCGCTAAGAGGGGCTACGCGGAAAAGCTGGAACAAAACCTCTCCTCAAACGACTCACGAGCCGTGTGGAAAGGGTTGAAGGCTGCCACCAACTACAAGCCCCCCCCTCAGCATGCCACACCGAGCTCTGAGCTTGCCGAGAGTCTCAGTGAATTCTACTGCAGATTCGAGAGTCAGCCAGCACCTGCAGGTCTCCCACAGCCACCTGCACAATCTGCCACTGTAGCCCTAGGCCCTTACTCACACCCACCATCAGTGAGGGAGGCGGATGTACTGAAACACTTGCTAAGGCTAAATGCTAGGAAAGCCTCAGGTCCGGACGGTGTGTCGCCAGCCTGCCTGAAAACCTGTGCTCGTCAGCTCGCTCCCACCCTCTCTTCCATCTTCACGAGGTCCCTCCAGGAAGGCAAAGTTCCCGCGTGCTTCAAGAGGTCTGCCATTATCCCTGTCCCCAAAAAGCAGGGCATCCTCGACCTCAACAATTTCAGGCCCGTGGCGCTTACATCCGTGATCATGAAAGCTTTTGAAAGCATGGTGCTACCTCTCCTTAAGCACTCTACTGAGGGACTGCTGGACCCACACCAGTTCGCGTACCGGGCGAACAGGTCCACAGACGACGCCATCAACATCTGCTTGGAGCACGTATATGATCACCTGGATAGACCGGACTCCTACGCCAGGATCCTCCTACTGGACTTCAGCTCAGCATTCAATACTATCAGCCCTAAAATACTTCAGGACAATCTCGCTGCGCTAGGAGTCCACCCCACCCTACGCCTGTGGATCACGGACTTCCTCACCAACAGGTCCCAGGTCGTTAGGCTAGGCACCATCTCCTCACAACCTAGGATCACCAACACAGGGGCCCCACAAGGCTGCGTCTTGTCGCCGTTCCTGTTCTCTCTGTATACGAACAATTGCAAATCCACTTCGGACTCGGTAAAAGTAATCAAATTTGCCGATGACACGACCATTGTGGGTCTCATCACCAAAAACGATGAGAAGGCGTACCGCCTCCAGGTCGAAAGCATATGCAGCTGGTGCAGAGAGAACGGTTTGGTCCTAAACACAGCAAAAACGGTGGAGATGATTGTTGATTTCAGGAGGCGCGCCTCTACCCCGCCTCCAATCCACATGGATGGTATGGAAGTGGAAAGAGTCCCCAGTGTCCGCCTTCTGGGCACAACTATCTCCAATGACCTGAGGTGGAACACCAACACCGCCTCAACACAGAGGAAAGCCCAACAGAGACTTTTCTTTCTCCGCCAACTGAAAAAGTTTGGTATGGCCCAAAAACTGCTGACAAATTTCTACTCAGCCACGATCGAATCCGTCCTATGCTCTTCCATCCTGGTCTGGTACTCCAGCTCCTCCGCCAGCGACAAGCTCAAACTGCAGAGGGTCATCAAATCTGCAGAGAGGATCATCGGGAGATCCCTTCCCACTCTGGACCTCCTCTACCACTCCAGGCTGAACACCAGAGCATTAAAGATCGCCAACGACCCCTCACATCCAGGCTACCGTTTCTTTAACCAGCTCCCCTCGAGCCGGAAACTCCGGTTCCGATCCATCTACACCAGGACCTCAAGACATAAGAACAGTTTCTTCCCCTCTGCTGTCAACCTTCTGAACTCTCACCATGGAAATGCCTATCCCCACCCCACAATACCTAGACGCACTGGGGCACTTTGCACATAGCTCAAGCGTACTTCTTGGTTGTTTCTTTTATTGTACTGTAACTTATGCCATTGTCTCCCTCTGCATACATGTTCTATAATGTTCTGTTTTTTTCTGTAAATGTTCTGTTACTACTGCATGCCCTCTATCTGTAACTACTGTATACCGTGTATCAGTACCCTGTACGTGCCAAGCCCAATTCCGGGCACGACCCAGTCGTGCTTGGCGAAATAAAGTTTCTGATTCTGATTCTGATTCTGATTCTGATCTACTGCAATAGTTTATAAATAATGGACATTACTGTCTAGTGGTATTTTATAAAAAAAAAATCTGTAACTGTCCTTTTGAACCAGTCCTTAGTATTTTATGTTTAATGTTATGTAAAACAATATGACATTCAAGCCTCCTCAGTAAGACATTGTAAATATTTTCACCCACAGTGAGTAATGCAGGAATGGGGCTTATCGGCCCCATCGAATGTCAAAGCATCGAAGAAATGAAAACCGTGATGGACACAAATTTCTTTGGGTTGGTCAGACTTCTGAAAGAGATATTACCGGACATGAAGAGGAGGAAGAATGGGCACATCGTAATAATAAGCAGTGTGATGGGAATACAAGGTACAGTAATTTACTTCCATCTAGATACAATCACACCAGTTCATAATCCTGGCTTCCAGATTCATAATCCTGGCTTCCAGATTATTTGGCAATTCGATTTTTTTTAATGAAAAATGTGTTGTGTCGTGTTGGTTGTGTCCAACATAATTTTTATTTGGACTCAAAAAATATGAGAACATGGAGGACTGGGAATTGAGGGCTGGGCAGGCATAGATAACTGTTAACTGACTGAATGCATCTGCAAGGGTTCACTGACACCTGGACATGCATTTAGTTGTAAAAAGTTTCAGGAAAGAGATCTCACCAACATTGTAATACTGGGGCACCGATATACCTATCTAAAGGTGTTTCTATACCACTTGCTGAACTAAAAGCAGTGTTCTGGTTGGTCATTAACCACAGGGGTGTAACTAGATTTAATAGGACCCCCCTGCAAAGATAATAGCATGGGGCGCCCATTGGTCCCCTGAACCCGATGAGGGTAACGTGATCTGTAGCCGGTGAAAGGCAGCAGGGAGTGTTCTGCTGTGAAGCATTACACACGGTCCTGCTACTTGCTACTGGCAAGAGGAGGTGGAAGAGACAGTTTTTGTGAATTAACGGGGAGGTTTTTTTGCTAATTGGCTGCACTTGTATTTGGGGAGAGGGAGGAGGAGAGGCCCTCAAAGTCTCCAGGCCTCCCTGGGATGCAGGGGTGATTGTTACGGCCATGTTAACCAGTGTCCAGCATTCTAGCAACATACAGCTCCTCAGATTGTGTAGAGCTCTCCGAATGTATTTTGTTACAGATGTGATGCCTTTTTATTGGCTTGGACAAAACTAAATAAAGTAACAATTCTATTATCTAAAAAAGGCCATGGAGATGGTGTTCAGTGACCATACCCAGCAGGGGAGGACTGGGACCTTTTGGCCTGGGGGGACCACACAAACTAGAAGCCCGTTTCACGGCATCCCCAGCCCAAAGCCATATCTTTCTTGTGTGCAAATCTTCAAATTGTGATGACTAACAGCCGCAGACACACACACACACACACACACACACACACACACACACACACGCACCCACACACACCTGGTGCCTAACCCCATTTCTCCGCACAATCTACCTGTCTGTGTCTAAAGCTTAACCTTAAAGGAGTTATCAGGCTTTTTTTTTTTTTTATGAAAATAAGTGCTACTTACCCAGGGCTCGTCCAGCCCCAAGCTCCCAGCATGTCCCTTGCTGCAGCTCTGCAGTCAGCTGTTCGCTGCCGCTGCCTCCCAGCCCCCGGCGATGACGTCAGGCCAACTGCGCCTGTGCGAGCGGCGCTGTCAATCACAGCCACATGGACCAGAGAGTACTGTGCAGACGCAGAACTACTGCACCTGCGCAGTACACTCTGGTCCACGTGGCGGTGATTGACAGTGCTGCTCGCACAGGCGCAGTACAGGCCGACATCCAGGTCGGACTGGTGTCATCGCCGGGGACTGGGAGGCAGCGGCAGCGAATGGCTGACTGCAGAGCTGCGGCGAGGGACATGCTGGGAGCGTGGGGCTGGAGGAAGCCCTGGGTAAGTAGCACTTATTTCATTAAAAATGCCTGATAACTCCTTTAAACACCCCCCCCCCCCCCCACACACACACACGCAAACCTACCTACCTGGTGATGCCTAACCCCACTCCTACCCACCCACCATACAAACTACTTGTCTGACACCTACTCCCCCCCCCCCCCTCCAACTACCTGTTTGACAGTGCCTAACTGCCTGCCTCCCCCCTCCCCTGCCGCCAATCACACCACAAGAGGAAAAAACGTTCCCCCTCAGGCCAGGGTCAGAATGGGGATGATTATCACACAAAAAAAAACTCAGAGGGCACTGGCCTGGGCAGAGAATTGAATTTGACAGCAGTAACAGGCAGGCAGCAAAGTGTGAGTAACTCAGTGACAAGAAGGGAGAAGAAGTACAGAAACAAAATTTATAAAAACCACCTTCTCCTCTGGCAACCTGGACCCGACCTCCTCTATCCTCCTGTCTCCTCAGTCCTACACCTCCTCCTCTTCCACAGCAGCAAGCAGCTATAGGTGGCATCTCCGACTCCCAGCCCCCCCGAGTGTCCTACTCCTCCAGCCAGGACAGCCAGCCAGCCACTCGTAGCCGCAGCTCCAGGCCCCCAGCCCCCCCAGCACAGAAAGCTGAAGAGTGAGACAGCTCACTCCAACGACACCTCAGGCACAGCAGCACAGGGGAGGACTGTGTCTGACTCCTCCAGCCAGCCACTCGTAGCTGCAGCTCCAGGCCCCCAGCCCCCCCAGCACAGAAAGCTGAAAAGTGAGACAGCTCACTCCGATGACACCGCAGGCACAGCAGCACGTTGCGGGCGGCAATGGCTCCAGGCGGGGGGCGGAGTCAAGCAGGGTCAACCCACCTTGCCGTAGAGGACATAAGCTATTTGTGTCCTTGTGCCGCTCACATCCACCGCAGGCGCAGCCACGCACAAGGGCACACCACGGCCAGCCGCCTCAGCCCCTTCTTTGATTGGATACTTCAACTTGCCGGGAAATATCGCGCGAGGTTGCGATCCCCACTGCGAACCTGTCACCTGTGGTATGTCTGCGGCCGCTGTGTATAGCAGCGGCCGGCCCTAATTACTTAAGATTCGGGCAGCCCGGGGGGCAATTGCCCCCGTCCCCCTGGGCCAGTCCTCCCCTGATACCCAGGACCCAAAGAAAGTTAGACTGTCTGTGAAATTTTACAAATTAACCATCTAAGTGTATGCTCATGTTAGAAATGTGTCTTGTTCTTGCAGGCATTTTGTTTAATGATGTGTATGCTGCCTCCAAGTTTGCTGTTGAAGGTTTCTGTGAAAGTCTTGCAATTCAGGCATTGAAATTCAAACTGCAGTAAGTATGACTCCTTTCGTTATTCCAAAGTACCCAATTAAGTCTTGAAGAACCACTAGATAAACCACTTTTTATAGCCAGAAGAAACCAAAATTCTCTTAAGAAAAAGCTATGCTAAATACAAATTTCCCTTCTTAAAACACAAGGTATTTCCAAATATTTAGTTATACAAACCAACTTGCAGACAGCTGTTTCAGGCACAGTTGTACAGTTACAGTACAATATAGCAATACCAAGATACAGTGGGGGTGAGGGCTGAAAGGGTGGCCATTGAAGGTACTGGGGTAGATTGGTAAACTGTAAATGTGATATAACTATGTGACTCACAAATTGCTTAGTTGAAAGTGGAGTATATTACAGTAAGTAACCAAGTAAAACAGGTATGGATATAATATGGCTCTACCTGGAGGTGTTATAGCAGCCTTTCTCAGCCTTTTTACCCCGGAGGAACCCTGCAAGCAACTTTTGGATCTCAAGGAACCCATGCAAACAATGTTTTGATCTCGAGGAACCCCTGCATTTATTTTGTAGGTGGCATGGTCTTTAAAAGTAGGTCAGGCTGTTTATTTAAATTCCCTGCTATTAAACTGCCACTCAACCTGTCTTCTTATCCTAGAGCTTTTTATTGTGCTCATTATTATTATTCTGACCCCCAATTTAGAGCTTCTTTTTACAGCACCCCCTATTATAATGTGCGCTATTATACTTGCCAAGGAACCCCTGCAGAGTACTCAGGGAACCCTGGTTGAGAAAGCCTGTGTTATAGTGTACCCAGATAATTCTTGGGAGAACCAGATCCACTAGGATTCGTGGTAGGACTATTCATTGAATTGAATTGATGCATTATGCAAGTAACTTTTTACTCATGTGAAGATGAATATTTGCTAATGTTTTGTATTTTAAGATGACAAAATTATCTTTATCATTTATTTAGTTTAAAGTCCCCCACGTATGATTCATGGATATACTATCACTGGGCTCAGAAATAGAGATGGCCCGAACGGTTCACGGGCGAATGGTTCCTGGCAAACTTCCGCGGTTCGCGGTCGCGGCGAACCGGGAACTTTTCCAGAAGTTAGGTTCTCCCCAATAGTGCATCATGAGGGTCAACTTTGACCCTCTACATCACAGTCAGCAGGCACATTGTAGCCAATTAGGCTACACTCCCTCCTGGAGCCCCACCCCCCCTTATAAAAGGCAGGCAGCGTCAGGCAGTGGACTCACTTGTGTGCATGCAGTAATTAGTGAAGGGATAGCTGCTGCAGACTCTCATAGGGAAAGCTTAGTTAGGCTCTTGTAGGCTTGTTAGCTTGCTCCTGGCTGTTATTGCTAAAAAAGCACCCCTCAACAGCTCTTTTGAGAGCTAATCTTGTTCTTGTGATCTATTTTTTCTTTTTTTGTGTGGCCCACTTGCATTATATACAGCCCTGTCAATCAGTGTCACTGTGCCTGTCTGTGTGTGACAGGTGCACATGTAATACCCATCACTGCATATACCTACTACCTGTTGTTCACTTCAGTGCACCCACCTACCTACGTGAGCGCACACAGTGTCACTGTGCCTGTCCGGTACCTGTCTGTGTGTGACAGGTGCACATGTAATACCCATCACTGCATATACCTACTACCTGTTGTTCACTTCAGTGCACCCACCTACCTATGTGAGCGCACACATTGTGATATACCATTCCGTGCATACCTGTTAACTGCACCTGTGTGACTGACTGCATATTGTATTAGTCAAGTCAGTGCATACCTTTCACTTCATCCCCCCCAATATGGACAAAACAAAAGGCAAAGGCAGGCCACCTGGCAGGTCTGTTCGAGGTTGCGCTGTCGTGATTTCCTGCGGCACTCGACCAAAGTACAGTGTTCAGAAGAAGGCACGTGCCATCAACCCCCAATATTGTCAGTACATAGTTGACTATTTAACACAGAACACCTCATCTTTCTCAGCTTCCGCATGGAAGCGTGAGATATCTTCCTCCTCCTGCTCTGATTCTGGCACCCCACTTAACACTCAGTCGGCCGCCACCACCAAAGTGCCATCACCCCAGGGCTCAGCGGTGTGGAAATTTTTGTGTGTGTCTGCCTCAGATGAGAGCAATGCCATCTGTACTCTCTGCCACCGAAAATTGAGCCATGGAAAGACCAAGACCCGTGTAGGGACAACTACCTTACGAAGGCACATGATTACAAAGCACAAACTGCAATGGGATAACCACCTGAGGGAAAGCAGCACATAAAAGCAAATCCACACACTGCAGTGGAAGATATGCAATCATTTCTCAAAAAAGGCGATACCCAAACTGTACCGTGATGTTGAAAGGCAAGTGGTGTCATCTCTGGCACACATCGTTGGGTCAAGGGTCCATCGGACCATGGATGCCTGGTCTGCAAAGCACAGTCAGGCCTGTCCGAAGACTAAGTCAGTCCCCACACACAGCATCTCTGCCTGCACGCCGTGTGACTGCCTGCCCCAAAACTAAGTCGGTCCCCAGTCCCCACACAGCATCTCTGCCTGCAGGCCGCTTGACTGTCTTCTCCGCCACCACCAACAGGGTCCAGGACTCCAGGCGTATTCCTAAATTTTTAAGGCCGCTGCTATCAGTGGCCGCTATAATAATTTTTCTGGTGCATGTACATGCCTGCCTAATTTTTCTGGCTGCACTGCGGCTGCAACAACAAAACAAAAGGCATGTACATGTGCCAATTCTCCTTTGTGATCATTACCTTGCCGCGGTGAAGGGGCTTGCGTATCACAATGAAACAATGACCGCCGGCTATATGAGTGTCTCGGGGGGGGGGGGGGGGGGGCACACCCAAGATAATAAGGTCGTTGCTTCATTGTGGACAGACCAAATTTGATTAGCTGGACAGTCACTGTTCTGTCAATCAGCTACCTCAGCCCGGCAACCATTTGGGTTCGAAAACCGCCACGGCCTGCACTCTGGCCATGGTGCGCACCAGTCCAGCAGTCCAGCACGGCCGTCACTACACAAACAGCTGTTTGTGGTGCGTTACACAGTGAGTTTGGTGTGTCAGTGTGAAGCAGTACTCTAATTACACTCCCTGATTGATGTATACACGTGCAAGATGTTTTAAAGCACTTTAGGCCTGCAATTTAGCATTCAATGTGACTTCGGCCCTTAAAACGCTGCTTTGCGTCAAATCCAGATTTTTCCCCAGGACTTTTGGCGTCTATCCCACTACGCCATGCCCCCCTCCAGGTGTTAGACCCCTTGAAACATCTTTTCCATCACTGTTGTGGCCAGCATAAATTTTTCTAGTTTTCCAAGTTCGCCTCCTCATTGAAGTTTATTGCGGTTCACGGAAGTTTGCGTAAACCTAACTTTTTGTGGAAGTTCGCGAACCGAAAATCGGAGGTTCGGGCCATCTCTACTCAGAAACACTATAATGCTTTTCTGAGCATTTTCAAATGCTGAGCCCTTTCTGAGCGCTTTTAAAAAATTGCTCCCATTCACTTGCATTAAAATAGCCGTAAAATCCCGTAGGGTGCGTACACACATCAAATTTTGATTAGCCAGTCACTGGTCAATTTTACCATCTTCATGTAGTATGAGGGACATCAGATTTTGAATACTTTCTTTGAGTAGTAAATGTAATCGAATCTCCTATTTTTTTATGTAAGTCGATTTGGAATGGTGGAACATTCTAAAAAAAAAAAATTCAGAAAATTGAATGGTGTTAGATTGTCAGTTTTTTTATTTATAGACCAAAGCAATTGTTGGAGTTTTCAATTATTTATGTAATAATTGAGGAAAAAATTACCATGTGCGATACACTGGTCAGATGTTTTAAAATGTACATTTAATCAGAAAAATTGGTCCTAATTATCGAATTGCAGAAAAAAATATATAAAAATTGTATGGTATATGGCCAACCAGACATATTATAGAATATGCTGAATATTCATGATTGTGCGTGTCGTATATTGCAGCCTCAGCCTGATTGAACCTGGCCCGGTGATCACAGAGTTTGAAAGGAAGGTATTTGACGATGGGATGAAGATGGACCTTTCTGCCGCAGATCCAGAAACTGCTGACATGTTCACCAACGTCTATCTTAAAAACTATAAGTCTATCTTCCAGAGTCTCGGCCAGACAGCTGAGGAAGTGGCAGAGGTAAAAAAAAACAAAAAAATGGTCTTTCAATTGCCTCCAGAGTGCTATGTGTATCTGTGTTTACAGAATATTGTTGTATTAGGTTTATAACTCAACTACAGACAAACAAACATTTTGTTAATTTTGGATGGTATAGGCCAGTGACGGCTAACCTTGGCACTCCAGCTGTGACAAAACTACAAAGCCCATCATGCCTCTGCCTCCCCAAGTTATGCATAGAGCTGTCAGATTATTGCATTGCCTCATGGGACTTGTAGTTCCACCACAGCTGGAGTGCCAAGGTTAGCCATCACTGGTATAGGCCCTCTATCAAGTTGTTAATGCTGTGTGTTTCCCTGTTCCCATATCCACCTTTCCACTAATGAAATTCTTGTTGGTCACCAGAGAAGAGACTGATGGAAAACAATAAGAAACCTGACATGGCTGCAAATATTGGGGGGGAGGGGTACCGATGCAGAAACATAATCATTGCCTGATCCAACCGTACTTTCTCAATCAAGACACAGAGGCAGCACTGACACAGGAGATCAGGATTGGAATCTTGGCTCTTCCTGTTCAGTAAGCCAGCACCTACTCAGTAAGGAGACCTTGGGCAAGACTCCATAACACTGCTACTGCCTCCCGCGCGTGCCCTTAGTGGCTTCAGCTCTAGCGCTTTGAGTCCGCCAGGAGAAAAGCGCGATATAACTGTTCTGTGTCTTGTCTATTTAAACCCTATTGTCCTGGGTTTTCCAAATCCATAAATGAATTGGTCTAATAGCGTAGGGGCTTCGTGCCAATCTGTTGCAGCACTGAGCAAAGTTTGCTTTTACAATGGCCTTGCTTTGGGCACTCCTAGAAGTTCTCAGTCTCTGATATGGAGTAAGAATTTTTGTTCAGGATATTTATGGGTTTTATGGGTATATTAAAAAAAAAAACTATTTTTAACATACATAAAAAAACATTCCCAAATACCCACTCCTTTGGGTTTGTGATTCATTCACTTTCACACAAACTGATGAATGCATGGAGATCAAGAAAGAGAGAACACAAGGAATAGTAGTTGTAGCACAGAAACTCATTAGAGATTTCTTGAGCCCCAACATTACTGCATCATTTACTGACCAGGGGGGAAAATATCTATCAAAATTATACAGTGGCATACCTCTTTATCTAAGTAAGCAAACTGGCATGGGCTAGAAAGGACCTCTCTACCAGTTCACATAACTCCTTGCTTGGTGGATATAAATTCAGACCTCAGTCTCAGTTAACTGATCCACAAACCTGTAGAAGTTTCTCCTACTTAAAGAGGAATTGTAACCAAGGATATAACTTCATTCCAATCAGTACCTGATACCCTCTTTCCCATGATAATTCTTTACCTTTTCTTGAATAAATCATCAGGGGGCCTGTATGGCTGATAATGTGGTGAAACCCATCCCACAGTGTGATGTCATGACCAAGGTCCTGACAGTTTCCTGTCTGTGAACCTTGTTGCAATGTGAGAAAGAACAGCTGTTTCCAACTGCCAAGCAACCAGTATCTCCCTGTGTGCAAATGTATAGCTATAAAAAAAACAACCATTTAGCCTATATTGAAATGTTAGTGGGTGGAGTTATAAATCATGGCAGTTGATGCTGTCTAGTTTTTTTCTTGTCTGTCAGCAGTAAAGATGATGACGTGCAGGCTCATTGTGGATCAAACAACATGCATGAATTGCAGGGCGAATAGCAATCATTTCTTGGTCTCTCTCTTTTTTTAAACTTCTCACTTAGCAAATATATTGATGCATTATTCCCCTTTTTGCTAAATCCTCTTTAAATATGTTAAGTGAAAATTTTCCTCCAGTTTAACTTACCTAGGGCTTCATCTAGCCACTGTAGTCATTCTGGTTCCTCGCTTTCATTTGCTCTTATCTCTGCAGCAGCTGTTGCTCTCAGAAGGCTGTCGCCGGCCACTTTGCATGTGTAGCCCTGGGCATGTGCCTCTTTGATCCCGCTCCCATGGCCGGGAGTGGTTGGTGCAAGGGCGGTTGCAATTTTTTCAACTTGTGGAGTATGATCGAAGGAGGCAGCTTTCAGATGGCTACAGCTGATGAGAGCAGAGTGGCAGCAAGGGACCAGAATGACTACATGGGGCTAAAAGGAGCCCTGTGTAAGTTAAACTAGGGGACAACTTTTCACTTTACATTTCCTTTAATGTGTCAGCTGAGTGCTTATACACGAGGCATAATATATTCTCTTTTTTGTTTATTTTCTAGCATACCATGAAAATCATTCTGTCAGATAATCCACCATTCCGGCACCAGACTAACAACCTCTACACTCCAATGACAACACTAAAATATGCTGACCCCAATGGAGACTTACCCATTGACACCTTCTACAAGATGGTATTTCAGCATGACAAAATTTTCAATGCAAGCCTCAATTTCATCAAACTGTTGAGATGGAGGAGTAAGAAAAGCTTTGACCTTGGGAAGAGCCAGTCATAAGAAGCAATGGGTGCTCCTACACACTGTGTATCCTGATCACTTTCTATGCAACATAACTAAACCCTAACCACTTCAATGGAAAATGAAGCAGTGAAGGGTTTTCCAAAAATTAGTAACTTAGATGTGTATTACTGTACAACAATGAAATGCTTTGTAGTAGAATTCTTTCCCAAAGCAAAACACAAAGTACAACCTGTGAGGGCCAGTTCACGTACATGTGTTGTGCTGACGTGCAGCAATACAAGTTAAAGTATCTCTGGCAATCCATTCCATTGCGGTCCATGTTGATGTGTGCCATTTATTAAATGAATTACAACATATCCGCTATATGGAAAAAAGTGTTCTGCTACATTGTATCACAGTGAGCAAAATGCTACAATCTGGTGTGGAAGGGTCCGTGTAAAAGCATGGATCCGTTGTACTTGTTCATTGCCTGTCATGCAGTGTGAACTGGCCCGCAAGGTTTTCTCACAACAATGGAATCCAATTCTTAGTAACCGACCAAGAAACATTGCTGGTTAGCCACCTTCCACAACCCTTGGTGGGAAGACTGATAACCCACACAGCCAAGCAGTATGTTCTTTTCTATGGGGAGAGGCGAGAGTACTCTATCGCAGGATCTACAAAGGAACTTCCGCAGTAACAATACTGGTCATATGACCGAGATCTTACCCGCTGAATTCTGAGGTAGAAGCAAACAGCATCAGAGGAAACATCAACACAATTTATATTTTCTTCTGACTAAGTACAACATTTCAGCTTAAAGAGGCACTGTAGTGACATATAGCAGAGTGCAGTAGATTATTCAGGGTATCCACTTTTATGGTAATTTTCTTGGTTTCAGCATCAGAAATGCTGCCTATATCAATATATTGCTGCATATTGCTATGTGGCCCGCCCTCCCAGTGATGATTAGCCTAGGCTGATTAACTATGCGGAATTCAATCCTCCCCCCAAGCATTCTGGGAGACCAGGTATATTTTGTACTGGTTTTGGAACCTGACAGGGCTAAAGATGTAGCCACCCCTGATACATTGTATATTGTAAATCAGGGTGAGGAAAAAAAGTTTACAAATGGGAAAACACTGACTTAATAATTTATGAATATTGTAAAAAAAATAGGCAATTTTATTTATTATTATTTTCACTACAGTTCCTCTTTAAGGACTCATACACTTCTTTAACTTAGGTTGCCTGAAATGCATTTTTCCAGAATGTGTAGGGTGTCCCTGACAGGTGCTCTTTAGGGATCAGACATACAGGAAAACCATGGCAACACTATTGTCATCGTCATTGTCATCATTGCTGGGACTTTCTCCTTCTTGTGGTACCCCCTTTCCTTTCCATAGGGAAGAAGAGGCTGCTTGTCAGAGACCCAAGCAGTTTACTGCACATGCATTGGTCACCTGAAATAATCACAAATGATTGTTTCAGGCAAGCTTTATGCTGGGCACACACAGTATGATTTTCCATGCGATTTTCCAACCCGATCGTTTTTTCCGCACAATTCTGCACTCGATTCTCTTATCTTCATTCGTTTTTCGTATCTTGTTCCATTCACTGCTATGAGAAAGCGAGCGCATAAAGGATCGGGAGCATTATTGGACATGACGGATTTTATCAATCGGATCCATCTATCGCACGGAAAATCATACCATGTGTATTAGGCATTAGAGGTGTGTACAAGGCTGTATACAAGACTGCCTTACCACATTTCATCACCAGGAGGCGCTGCAGGTGACTTCTCCAATGCCCCAAATCACCAGAGAGCTGTGAAAAAGTTGTCACGTGCAAATAAAATTGAAACTTTGCTAGCAGCACTGCTTTTACTAAAACAGTAAGGTACCTTCAGAAAGCCATTAGTTAACCTTCTCTATATTTGTAAATTTCATTTGTAAATATATTGTAATGTGTATTGTTTTGTATAGCTTTACCATTGGGATACTAGGAACTATATGCATTATAAGCCAGTAAAAGGATGAACACTGTCAAATATTATTTCAAATGCTCTAAAAACAAAGGAAAAAGTTATCTACACTTTGGAAATTCTTTAAAGTTGAATGTCAATACTGAATACACTGCCTGCTCTCTGCACATCAGGTGTTTTGTAACTTTCTTAATCACATGACTGCAACACTTCATCACCATTTCTTCCTCTACCCCATAGCATGTCATGTGAAAAGATGCTTTCTAGAGGAGGAGGATTCCTGGACTAGTATGGACTGTGAGGGTTCATTAAATTGCCTGGCAACCCATGTGGTGCAGGAGAAGCTATGTGACCATGAGCTTTACCTTTATTTATTGGAAGAGTATTCAGAAAGTTGTGGGTTGCTGAGTGGGAACCTTCAAAAAAACAAAACACAGGAACACTGGGAGGCCAGTATAGTGTAGTAAGTTCTTATAAGAAGGAAGATGCATTGATATAGTTGAGTGATTACTCACAACTCTGGGTTGTTAAACAATACCCACTCCGGTATGTGGATGTCTCAATGGTGGTGGTCACACTCACAAAGAATGACCAATGGTTATAAAAGAACTGGTTGTTGGTAATAAGGGTTACCCTCTTATTCCCTGTGGGTAAATTTGCTTCCTTAAAGAGAACCAGAGACGAAGCACCCTCATGTTCAGATAGACTGAATGCTCAGTTTGGGATTTTATCAGGGCTGATAAGAAACAAGCTGTGCAGTGCAGAATGAAACAGAAAGCAGTGTAGGTGTTTTCTCTAATGTCCCCACTGATATATATGGTAAAATACATGAGGGTGCTTTGTCTCTGGTACCCTTTAAGTTATGGACACACTTTAAGTTTTCTTCGGCCTCAGCTGGAAATGTAAAGAATGTACAGGTGTCCCATAATGTCGCTGACCTCCCCTTTGGTGATCTGCTGAGACAAACTGCTCTCCTCGGTGCCTCGTTCCCTGCAGAATCTTTAAAGTGAATCGAGCACCATTTTTAGTACCCAGGCCATCTCATTAGCACATTAAAAATGCATGATACCAATGTGGCTCATTAATTAAAAAAGAAACTTCCATTTTATCTCTTCTTTTTACATTTAAAAACTTCACAGAAGCTTTTATTACCCTACTTCTGCGGATGGTAGGGCCTGTCTGACTGCAGAAATTTCAGGCAGATAAGGACTGATGTAATTATTTTATTGCACACATTAGCAGGCAGCAAACAAAACCTTTCATCAGCAAGGGGTGGGGCGATATGACACTGTGCTTCGAAGAGTTTAGGTGGAATACATGAGCTAACTGCACTACGTTGTATGAAATTTCCACAAGGAACTAATGGCATCATGGGACAGCGATATGTCCTGGTAGAACACCAGAGGGGAGGTCAGTGATGCTGAGGGCCACCTATATACACACTTTACATTTTTGGCTGAAATTATCATAAATGATTGTTTTGGCCAAAGGAAAATCTAAAGTGTGAATGTAGCTTTAGTCAACAGATACAATTTTGATCGAGCAATTTTAACACTCCCATGAGAGCTTACCTATACAACCTGTTCCCAGTATTCAAAGTCTGTTGGGCCTCATGCTACCTGGAGGTGGTAAAATTGGTCAGTGATTGGTGTGTGTATGCAATCTAACAGTGTGCATCAACAGATTCACTTACAGGCTTATACTGTGAAGTTACAAGAATTTCGCTTTTGTTACAGTAGTTCTATATACATATGTATATATTCATTTTCAAATTTTATATATCAGTGACAAAAACAGCAATGTTCTCAGTTATTAAAAACGAAGCAAATAAAACCAGTGTTGCCCATGGCAACAGATTCCTTATTTCCTGTGAAAGGAGAAATTTGATTGGTTCCTACTGCCATCTGCTCTATTTTCACTTCAGTTGTAAATAACCCTGATTGTATTGTAAAGTTAGCTGATACAGAGCAGTCTGCTGATAATGTTTTGTATATTTGTAGCAGGAAACCTATATTTAGAAGCTTTGATTTTCAAACCCTGTAAAAAAAAAATCTGTAATTTGTTTTGCTGTATAAAAATGTTAGTGCCCAGAGTATGAATAAAAAAAACTTTTATACTTCTTAGTTTCATCTTTTTTCTTTTATACTGTTTAGTTTACATGTCCCCTTTTCAGCATATTTATCTTGCACTTGACACCTGTATTTAAGTGTAAACTTTGGGTGCCTTAGCACGCATGAAATGTCCCCTTTATTTGGGCCTGGGTAAAAATAAAACATTTTTCTTCAGCAGACAAAAAAAAGCAGCTTACTTGATCCTTATAGAATATCAAAGTCCATATTATCTGAGAAACCTTAGACTCAAAAAAAAAAAAGAGTTTAGGTTAAAAGTAAGTTCAAATCTGACAGAACATTTCCTGAATGGCAGTTTAACTGCCAAAATGCTAAGATACCCGCTAGCCTCCCTACTAACTGTCACACTATTTTGTCAGTTAGACTTAGCAACTGCTGTTCAATACGAAGAAAACCCTGAGAATCCATCATGAGGATATGTACTAGTCCAAAATCTGTTGATTCTATCAAATTTTAAAGGACTACTCCAGCGAAAAAAGCTGTTCAAATCTGACAGTACCATTGGGTTTTTCTTTGTTTTCCAAATACATTTCTTGAACAGCAGTTGCTGAGTCTAACTGCCAAAATAGTGTGCAAGTGAGTAGGGAGACTGGCTAGGATCTTACTATTTGGGCAGATAAACTGCTGTTCAGGAAATGCTTTTGAAAACAAAGACAACCCTGAGAACCCCCCATGAGGTGATGGATTAGTCCAAAACCTGTTGGCTCTGTCAGATTTCAACTACTTACTTTTTTTGCTTGAGTGCTCGTTTAAATGAAAAAAAAACCCACAATATACTGTACATACTTGCATATAAGCCGACCCGCGTATAAGCCGAGGTACCCACTTTTCCCTCAGAAACCAGGAAAAAGTGATTGAATCGCGTATAAGCCCCCTCCCCAATATAGCTCCCTCCACAGTAGGCAGATGTTCCCCCAGTACAAGTCAGCCCCCCTCCCTATAGCCAGATGTGCCTCAGGATCATACAGCTGTGTCTCAAGAAACCACTAGATGTCATCATAGATGTGAGACACAGTGATTGCCAAACAGGGAGAATCCCCAATCATTGCACCACTGACACATTGCTTGCATGCTCCGCTCCACAAGCCAGGGGACACAGGTAGTCCTGAGCAGAGCATTCTGCACACCATCTTGCAGGGGGTGGAGGGCACAGACACAGCAGGGAGCCAGCTGGCAAGAGCAGGATCACTGGGGCACAATCCTTACGCTCCTCTGCCATTAACAAAGCCTGCTCCACCATCTGTTTTGCTCCACTGACTGGCATATAAACTGAGGGGGTAACTTTTCAGCACATTTTTTATACTGAGAAATTAGGCTTATACGCGAGTATATCCAGCAGTAGATATCCACTTACCCTCCTGGCAGTTCTCCTGGTGCACACTTAAGGTGTACCTGAAGCAAGGAAACTCTTTTCAGGTTAGGTATTAACCTATGCAGAGGGAAGGCCCAAGAGCCCATAGAGCCTTCCTGGACCTCGCTCCATGCGCTCGTTCCAGTGCTGCCCCCCATTGAATTTTATGTGCCTTCGGGGCTCCTTGGCAGGCTTCGGTAGCAATCATGTCCCCGAGTGCTTCCAAAGGTGGATGCATCTGTATCGCACATGCGCAGCCTGGACTCACACATACACAGTATGGATCCGCTAGTCTTTCAAAGTGCTCAGGCTCACAAGTACTTCCAAAGCCTGCACAAGGAGTTCTGAAGAGGTAGTCAACCTACAAGTTGAATTACTTCAACGAGGGAAAGTGGTGGAACAATACTAATAGGTAGCCAAGTGTGCGCACAATATTATGTAGCCAGACGTTTCCCTCCAGTATAGGCAGCCAGAGGGGTCCTACTCAGTATACATAACAAGAGGTGTGCCCCCAGTATAGGTAGTCAGAGATGGTTGGGATGGAGAGAGGACTAGGTAGGCTCTATGGGATCCAGAGCCTTCCCTCTACATAGGTGAGTATCTTACTCTTGTTTTTACATTGTTTCAGGTTCACTTTAATCCTCGCACACACCTTAGATTGTTTAGAGCCACCTCTGCCAAAAAACTAGCATGTGTACAGCATCCCTTGACCCTCCCCGATGCATCAGCAAAAGATCTGGCCTGCAGGATCATCTCAACTCAGAGCAGGGTGACCAGGGATGTAACAATCACCCCTGCAGTGGATGCAACTGCGGGGGGGCCCCGAGGGGAGAAGCTTAGCATAGGGGCCCGTGGTTCTGAGGCCTGAACATGGCCATTTTTGCGGGCTGGTGGGGCGCAACAGGGGGAATCAGTGGGCATGCATAGCCCCGGGGAGGGGGTCCCTTTCAGCGCTCCCCCCTCCAGAATTAAAGCCGGGCAGGAAGAGACAAATCTCCATGTTCCATGCGCTGGATCTTCACTTGCTGCTAGTCTTCTCTGTCGCTAACTCTCTACTTACGCTAATTAGAAAGGAGAGTGAGCAGCAGAGACAGAGAAGACCAGCGCATGGAACATGGAAGAGGTGAGTGAGTTCTTCCTACCCAGCCACTGTTCTAATTCTGGAGGAGGGAGTGCTGAAGGGCCCGTAGTGAGGGAGGGGGAAGCTGGGCCCCCCTCCCTGCAGCTTTGTGTGCCTATTGCTCCTCTTTCAGGCTACCTATACTGAGGGCACCTATGGCTGGCTACCTATACGGGGGGGGGCTATAACTGGCTACCTATACTGGGGGCACCTATAGCTCGCTACCTATACTGGGGGCACTTATAGCTGGCTACCTATACTGGGGGCACCTATAGCTCGCTACCTATACTGGGGGCACTTATAGCTGGCTACCTATACTGGGGGCACCTATAGCTCGCTACTTATACTGGGGGCAATTATAGCTGGCTACCTATACTGGGGGCAACTGTAGTTGGCTACCTATACTGGGGGCAACTATACGAGGCTACCTATACTGAAAAATGTTTTCTTTTGTTTTTTAATAACCTGCCTGGTCTGCCTTTCCAATTTCTGTTTTGAGGGGGGAGGAGAGTTTTAGGAGGGGGGAGGCCCCATCCAAAGTTTCGCAGGGGGGACCCAGTGATTTCCAGTTATGCATAAATACATGGACTCCTGCGAACTATGCAAAAATAAATTATTTGCTTTATTAGAATAAAATAAATTAAATGAATAAAATTCACAGTAAAAAATGGTCAAAGATGTCACTAGCAAACATTAGAAAACACACCCTTAGCTGTCTAGCAAAATATCTTGCGAGCAATCTCACACCTCATCCACACCACCATACACACTGCGAGATCTCGCACAGATAATTGGACAGATCACAGGGATCGCTCCTGCAATGTTCCTGTAGATAGAGCCTCCTTCTGGCTTCTAAATCAAGATGAAATGTATACAAACACCAATATCCATGTGTAGATAGCATAAGACATCAAAATCCACTTGTATTTTGGAAATCCTAAATCGGTTTCATATCTTGCACAGTTTATATAGAGCAACACAATAACGGCATTCGATAGGAGGAGTGTATCTCCTGGTACTCACGGCTCCACTCGATTAGCGTGTTTTTCAGTCCAATTCGCCATGCTCCAACAATCAATCAATGCCCTAGTGGAGCTATCTACACATGGATATTGGTGTTTGTATATATTTTATCTTGATTTAGAAGCCAGAAGGAGGCTCTATCTACAGGAACATTGCAGGAGCGATCCCTGTGATCTGTCCAATTATCTGTGCGAGATCTCGCAGTGTGTATGGTGGTGTGGATGAGGTGTGAGATTGCTCGCAAGATATTTTGCTAGACAGCTAAGGGTGTGTTTTCTAATGTTTGCTAGTGACATCTTTGACCATTTTTTACTGTGAATTTTATTCATTTAATTGATTTTATTCGAATAAAGCAAAGAATTTCTCTTTGCATAGTGCTCAGGAGTCCCTGTATTTATATATTTCTCCTATTTTAGTAAGACTATGGGTGTTTGCTTACTATCTCTCCTAGCAGCCTAATCACATTCTTTGTACTACAGAGGAGTGCTGCAATTGTCTGATTTTACAATTTCTAGTTATGCCCCTGAGGCCGATACTTTTTTGCTCTCTCCTTACCCCTACCATTCCGCTGTGCGTTGTCACTCTGCCTCCCTCCATAATAAGAGAATGTGAGGATGATGAGACTGGGAGAATTGCATTTACAAATGATTGAAAGCTCCTCAGCAAACCAAAAACACAAGTAGCTTTCAGCCAGGGCCGGATTTAAGCCACATAGGCCATGGCCTAGGGCACCGCAGGATCAAGGGCGGGTAGGCAACAGGCTAAACTAAGGGGAATGAAAGAATCATCTGGCTACCTATACTGGAGGGAGGAGAGTCATCAGACTATGAATACGGAAGGGAGAGGGTGTTGTCTGGTTTCTTTTACTAGAGGTAAGGGAAGAGGGGTCATCAGAATACCTATCTAAGCTGGAGTAAGTGATGGGGGGGGAGAGTAATCTGGCGACCTATACTGGAGGGAAGGATTAACGGGTTACCTTTACTGGAGGGAGGGGGGAATGGTCATCAGGCTACCTATACTAGAGGGGGGAAGGACTGGCAATCTATACTGAAGGGGAGCAGCTGCTGGTGAATACAGGTGAAGTAATACAGTAGTACTATACTCTACAGAGCAGAGCTGTTGAGAATACACTGAGAATGTTGTGCACATTGAACACATTGTCAATCACCTGGTTCAGATTGTGCATGAAGAATGTGTAGTTGAGGAAGAATCCCCTCATTTCCCTGCAGAGTAACAGCACATCCCTCTTAGATGTACCCACACAGTAAGGGCTCGTTCACACTGGAGGCGTTTTTGCATTTTATTAAGTGCCTGCGATTTTTCAAAATCGCCCTGAAAGCACTTACACCATGCTATCCTATGTGCTAGTTCAGATTAAGGCGATCCGCCCGCTTTCCGCTCAGAAAAGCGCTGCATGGACTATTTTCGGGCGATTTTGCTACAATAGAAGGTATAGGAAAAAACACAAAACGCTCACAAAATCGCTTTGTGCAGAGATTGTGTTCGCGTTTTTAAGAATAAATACATTGTATTTATTCTTTTCCAGATCAAAGAGTTCACTTCCTGACTGACGTCAGGAAGTGAAAAAAACAGAATCACTGTCGGACCGCAATGTGAACGAAGCCTTAGGCCTCTTTTCCACGGGCAGCTGATAGGCAGTGAAATGCCTGTCAAACTCTCACAACTGCTCACTGCTGCCTAGTAACTGCTCACTGCTGCCTGGTAACTGTTTGCTGAGCACACAGTTCAACTGCCCATGGAAAAAAGGGCCTAAGATTGCCTAGGACCTGATCAATGTTCTTTCTTTCTGTCTGTATCCTGTACATGTACTCTTACCCAAGGCTAATTTTGAATTCTATTTAACAGCTGCTCTACAGCTATGTCCTAAGGTTAAAGTGCACCTCTGGTGTACATAAAAAACACAGAGGTATGCTCTGGCCCGGTTCTAGACTTTTTGGTGCCTAAGGCAAGCTTGTGAGAATGCGCCCACCGACCCCCTCCCGATTTGGAATGACCGCACAGCACCCTAACATTTTCACTGTCAGTATAGGTAGGTAGGTAGCTAGATATAGGTGCCCCTGTACTGTATAGGGTAGCCAGGTATAGTTGCCCCCAATATGCCGCCTGAGGAAGCAGTGTCATCTGGCATCATGGACGGGACGGCCATGGGTATGCTTATGCTTAAAGGATACCTCAACTGACATGTGACATGATGAGATAGACATGTGTATGTACAGTGCCTAGCACACAAATAACTATGCTGTGTTGCTTTTTTTCTTTCTCTGTCTGAAAGAGTTAAATATCAGGTATGTAAGTGGCTGACTCAGTCCTGACTCAGACAGGAAGTGACTACAGTGTGACCCTCCCTGATAAGAAATTCAGACTATAAAACACTTTCCTAGCAGAAAATGGCTTCTGAGAGCAAGAAAAAGATAAAAAGAGGAATTTCTTATCAGTGAGGGTCACACTGTAGTCACTTCCTGTCTGAGTCAGGACTGAGTCAGCCACTTACATACCTGATATTTAACTCTTTCAGACCGAGAAAGAAAAAAAGGAACACAGCACAGTTATTTGTGTACTAGGCACTGTACATACACATGTCTATCTCATTATGTCACATTTCAGTTCGGGTATCCTTTAAAGAGTTAGAATGCCCCAACAAATCGTCTGTCTAATGAGATTTACTGGAACCCCATATCAGCTGAGGTCCAGTGCATAGCTCTGCATCGCTGCAGAAAATGCCTCTGGCCTTTTCTCTTATCATATATAGAAAAGGTAGAGGCATTTTTCTGCAAGGTGACAGGGCTACACACTGGAACCAGACTGGTATGGGGCTCCGCTGAATCTCAGTATACAGACATGTTGGGAAAATTCACGTTGGCATTGACAGGCCGGGATAGCTGACATGGTAGAGTGTCAGGTTCCTGGTAAGCTTTGTTTTGTTCCTAAAAGCAGATGCCATCCTTATATATGATATAGGACTCCCTGGCGTCTTCCAGCAGGTCAGTTCCCTTTCGCCTTTGGCATGGAGAGTCGCGCAGACAAGTGCCCCGATTGGGGATTCTGTCTCTCTCCTCTTTTCTTTCAAGGACTCTCTGTGGGGAGGTCTGAATATCGCTGCAGAGCAGTTGAGCGCCGCCGACAGAGTGGCAGCTCCACTCACAAAGCACTCAGTCTACCCTCCTGGTCCTTCTCATCTCTAGCTATCTGTTATCTATACGTGTATATGAGTATTTGTGTATATTCCACTTAAACTGTATGCTTTTGTTTATTTGTTTAGAATTGTACAATCACTGACCCTGTATGTGCCAAAAATTATAACAGGTACAACCCTCGTTGTACTTGGCAAAATAAATGTGATTCTGATATAGCTTTAAAACTCCTAAGCTTTAGCAGCGATGAAATGCCTTTTCTGCTACATACTTTCAATCAACCAGGTTGTTACATGCATAGAGGAATTGGAGTCAGAGATTTCATAAACTGCTCTTCGTGTTGCCACTGATCCAAGGTCTGTGTGTGTTGGGAAGGCAGCAGGGCCGGTTCTACACTTCGGCCTGTGGCAAAATTGTGAGGCTATGCCCCCCTCCCCCCCCCCATTTGGAATGACCATGCAGCACCCAACTGTAAAAATCTATACGTTGGTTGCTATGGGCAACAACACTACACCTTCGTTCGGCACCATATCACAGGAAGTGTGATAACTTGACTCTCATCACAGCAAGCAGCATAGGAGATAGAACTTCTTAGGCATAATCACAGTTTCAAGGAGTTTATTCAGTAAACAGATATGCAGTTGCTCATCCCTACACAGCAAAGCAATTGTTCTGTAGTAAGTCCTCTTTGCATTACAGCTCTTGGTTCCATTGCATGGCATCCAGGTTTTCTCTTATGTTCCATCTATACTACGTAGCCCGTAGGCCTATATACAGCATACAGTTAGATAATATGACAATACATTACAAATAAAAGTAAAGGGTGGAATTCATCAGCCAGCCATCAGAAAAAGAAGCAGTATTCAGAAGTGCCTCTCTGGAGCCCGTCAGCTGCTTTAGCACCAACCACCAAAGAGTTAAATGTGACATCATCTGAGCAGGAACTCATCGCCTGCTATTGGCTGGTAAAACCTTGTGATATGACAGGCACAGTCTTTACTGCACATGCCCGAACTATCACCTAGTTCTAAGAACTGTCATCTTGTTCTAAAGAGGCCATTTGTTTAATGTTCTTATGAGAATATTTTCATAACACTGGCTCATATTTATGTTGTTCGTCGCCAGCTACTCAGATTGGCAGCATATTTCCCCACAAAATGCAATCAGAGTGCCATTAGTGCAGTCAAATTCAATCAGTGCATTATATAGCTGTAGCTCTGTGACTGTGAGGGAGTAAATAATAATGATGCCCCTTTCCCCCATGCTGCGGCTGCTTACATGTACATATTTACAGCCCCTCGTTCCCCCCATGCTGCTTCTGCCGCTAACACACCACAGATCGGCGGCCAGCAGGAGATAGGAGCCAGCCAGACCAGCACATAGTAGCCGCGCGGTGAATTCAAATGCAGGAAGTGACATCATAAGTCACGTCCAGCATTTAAAGTCCACCGCGCGGCTGCTATGCGCCGATCTGAGGTGTGATAGAGACGGTGGCAGCAACACGAGGGCAGCCGCAGCATGAGGGAAAGGGGTTGTGTAACTTATGCGCCTGATGCAAGTGTTTCACCTTGTTTCATGACCGAACTGGCTCTGGGAGGCAGTAGCAGAGAGAATGAATGAAGGCATGCCGACCATAGCACCAGCTATGCCTGCAACCCTGTACAGACACCACAGAGCACGAGTCAGTCAGGCTCTTCCTTTACTGCTCCTCCCTGTCAAGCTACCAGAGGATCCAGTTCAAACTCTTGCCCCTAACCTACAAAGCTCTCCCCAATCTCTCTCAACTGTACATCTCACTAATTCCAGATACCAACCCAATCGCAATCTCAGATCTGCATATGTCCATTTTATACGGACACAAGTGTGGCCTCTCCCTAAATGTTAGGGTATGGGCAGAGAGGGTAGGGTTATAGGTCAGGGATTAGACGTGGGTTCAGTAAAGGTTAGGCACAGAGTATGTACTGAGGTTAGAGTATGGGCAGAAATCCCCTAACCCAGATCCCACTAGCTGCCTGCTGCAGAGGTCTTACTCTTAATTCACACTGCACTCAACAGAACATACAGCCATACCCCATGAGCTGTCTGCTGCTGAGGTCTTTATTCACACAACAGAACATACAGCCATACCCCATGAGCTGACTGCTGCTGAGGTCTTTATTCACACAACAGAACATACAACCATATCCCAGGAGCTGACTGCTGCTGAGGTCTTTATTCACACAGCAGAACATACGGCCATATCCCACGAGCTGCCTACTGCTGAGGTCTTTATTCACACAACCGAACATACAGCCATTTCACGCTGCACACATTACTGAACATCCAACACACAGCTAATCAGCTATAGCTTGCTCCCCACGCCTTTTCAGAAGGTCAGCGCGTACTGCGCGTGACGTCATGGCGCGCCAGCGCGGCACAACCATGGTAACCGGGACGTTCGTACGCTGGCGGAAGTGGAGAGCAGTGCGCTGCACTTCCCCTCAGACGCCGCTTCCGGTGAGAGAAGGAGGCTCTCTCCGCCGGGATGTTCCCGTGACCGGTGTGAGCCCAGCTGTTTGTATTGGTTCAGTGCTGGCGGTGCGGAGCCTTGGACATGCTGTGAGGAGACGGCGCTCTCTCCCCTCCCCGCCCTCCTAGGCCAGTCCTTTGTTTTTATTTAGCCGTGTCTGTGTTGCCCGGTGACAGCGCCTCCTACTCCCGCCGCTCGGCGTCCGTTTCTCCCCCCTGTCCCGGAGACATGGCCTCTTCCTCCGGGAATGATGACGACCTCACCATCCCCCGGGCCGCCATCAACAAGATGATTAAAGAGACTCTGCCCAGTGTGCGGGTTGCCAATGATGCCCGGGAGCTGGTGGTGAACTGCTGCACCGAGTTCATCCACCTCATCTCCTCCGAGGCCAATGAGATCTGCAACAAATCGGAGAAGAAAACCATCTCTCCGGAGCACGTCATCCAGGGTGAGTGTGTGCAGCTCTCCAGGCATGTGTGCACATGGTGGGAGGGACACACTTCTCTCTGAGCAACAGAGGCATCGATACCTGCTTTGCTCCTCATCTCAGCCAGGTTTTTGCCATTGTGGAATTCTCATTTATTTTGCTATTTACTAGAAAAGAACATTTCAAACCCAATTTACACTAAAGGTGCCTATACATCTTCTGATAGGCAGGTTTGACCAAGAGACAGATCTCTCTGTCAGATTAAGTCTGTTGGCTGCCCATACACCGAAGGACGATTTCAGCATGAAATCTTTTGGGAATTCGCCTTGTGATGCTGCACCCCTCTTAATGTTGTATGTACCCACAACCTGACCCCTCACCTGATGCCCATTCATTTATACTTTACCTGCCATGCCATCCCGAGTGTCCACTGTGCTTCCGCATTGGCTCTTCACATGGCTGCTGGTGTTGTAGCATGCGGGACGCGTTTGTGATGTCACGTGGGACCTGAGTGTGGAGGGACTGCATGACAGGTAAAGTATAAATACATGGGCATTGGGGGGGGGGGGGGGGGTACATACAACAATTGGGAGGGACAGCAGCCAGCGATTTCTGTCACATTAATTATTTGTAATATTGCATGCATGCTCTAGGTGGCAATTAATTTCATCTGATAATTATATTATGGTCGACCTCACCATATGTTGATAATGTATGGCCACTGTTAGAGCAAGTACACACGAGCTAGTATTCATTCCTGAATCCCAAAGTAATTGGGTTGTGTGTTAAAAGTGAGGGCACTTTATCGCGTCTGTGATTCAGCAGGCAAAATCTTGCGCTTGTGATTCCCGTTTAATAGAATGAGAACTAATCCACGATGGTCCCCAAAGCACTGCATGCTTGCAATTGATCGCAAACGCTGCAGTGAGAATGTATCCGTAGGGATACATTAGCAGCAGCGTTTTGCTGATCGCTGGCGATCAACAAAGCTCTAAAAAAGCTCCAAGTGTGAACCAGCCCTCAATCCGGAGCAGTGCTTCTCAGCACTGCTAGATTTGGGGCGCAGCCGGTGCCTCTATAGACTAATAGGAATCACTCCTATTGCTGCACACAGTGAGTAACGTCGGCGCCGTCAGAAGACGGAACCGAGGTTGCTTAAAAACACAATAATTCAAATTATTTATTTCCCCCACTATCCATGGAGGCCTGGAGGGGGAATAGTAATTAAAACGGCCCGGGCTTGTGCAGAAGCAGGATCAGCCATATACCGGCTGTATTCTGCGCCCAAGTCTACCGGCGCCGATTTCAAATGTACTCCCTCAATCCTGCTGCTGACTGATCACCATGACTGAGAAAACAATGGTCTTCTTGGTGACAGCAATCACAGGGATTGGTCTTTGACATGCTGTACAGTGTTTATGTGCAGTGTACTGATAGTGTATATATTCATGCAAATACTTCTGGAAACCTTCCCCTTTTGGAAAATCAATCATGATAATTGTATGGAAATAAACTCATGCACACCAGTTTTCCTAGAGGTCAGAAGATCTTGCAGTGCATTAATTATGTGGAAATCTCTCCATGACTTGGCCCTGGATACCTGAAGGAATTGTTGCGACTGCGTCACACCTCCCACAAATCAACAGGATCTAATAACTTCACCACCCCAGAGTACAACTAAACTAACGTTGGAGCCAGAGCTTTCTGTCATGATGCCCCTACTCTTTTGAATGCCTTGCCACGTCCACCCTGTATGGGTTTAAAGGGAACCTTAACTGTAAAAAAAAAAGTTTTACTTACCTGGGGCATCTACCAGCCCCCTGCAGCCATCCTGTGCCTCTCGCAGTCACTCATGGCTCCTCTGGTCCCCCGCTGCCAGCTAGTTTCGTTTTTGCCGACTGGGAGTCGGCCAGCCGCCATGCGTACGTTTTTACGCATCCCTGCTGGTGCAGGGAGCTATTGCAGACATCAGCAAGTACATTTTTACGCGTTACGGTGTCATGCGTAAAATTTTACGCATGACACCCGTAACGCGTAAAAATGTACTTGTTCCCTTTACATCAAAACTGAAAGCCACCTTTTTAGCCTGGCATTTATGATCACATAACTTTCCCCCTGTACATATCACTATGTACTGATCTGAGAAAAGCTTATGCGCTTTGAGTCCAATGAGAGAAAACTGCTTTACAAATGTTTTGCCATTGTTGTTTGGCAGATTCTTTGTCGCATGCTGATTAATGTAAGCCCATTTGATAGTAAATTAAACCTGATTTTAGGGCTGGTGCACACCAAGCGTTTTTGGTAGCGTTTTCAAAACCGCTGCCTCTTGTGAAAACGCTTGGCTAATGTATCTCTATGGGATGGTGCACACCAGCGGTTTGAGGTTTTTAGCAAACGTGACTCCTGCAGCATTTTTGTGGTTTGCAGATGCGTTTCTGCCTCAATGTAAACTATAGGAAAGTGGAAAACTGCTCTGAAAAACGCTAGATCAGAGCGTTTTTCCAAGCGATTTTTGTTACAGATGCTGTTCAGTAACAGCTTTACTGTAACAATATATGAAATCTGCTATACAAAAACCCTCCAAAAAACACTATGGATGTTTAGAAACCCTCTCTAAACATGCCTAGAATCGCTCTGAAAATCTGCTTCAATAACCTCTAGCGTCTTGCGGATTTGCTAGAGGTTTGTGGTGTGCACTAGGCCTTTCGGTGTGAATGCAGAAACCACTACATGCCTGCAGGTGCCAGTGTTAGACTACTCTGATTATAATTTTTTGTTCTTTTAGGCTGCTTTCACAGTAAGACGTTACGGGCGCACGTTAGTGCAGCCTACCGCACAGCAATGAAAAATCAATGGGCTGTTCACAGTGCCCACGTTGCGTTACATTGTAACGTGGCAAGTTAAAAGAAAGTGCTGCATGCTGTGCGTTATACGCGGCTAAGCCGCATTAGACTGTTTGCACATGCTCAGTGATGTTGGAGGAGGAGGTCTCCCCTCCTCCTCCGTGGCCAGCCACATGGCTAATTAACCACTTTACCCCCCGCTGTATGGATTTCTCCGTCCCTTTTTCCATCCTTCTAAAACCAAGGGACGGAGAAATCCGTACCTCCCGCGGTACCGCCGCTGTCTGCGCTCCCGCAGCTCGTGCGTGCGCTCGTGCACGCCGCTGCCCGCCTGCCCGGAGATCAATGAACGGGAAAATCCATTTCCATACTTTCATCTAAGCCCCTGCAATGATCTGCTGCTTCTATGAGAAACAGCGCGATCATTGTGATTTTTCCCAGCCTCATAGTGCTTCCTGTAAGCGTCCTTCCGGACGCTTACAGGTCGCATGAACAAAGACTCACTGTGGCCATCTTGTGGCCAAATAGTAAAACTACACCCTAAAGCATTTTACATATACAAATACATTAGTTTTACACAATAAAATTAACTCATTACCTCCCACACTCCCCAATTTTTTTTTTTTTGTAATTAAAAAAAAACAAAAAACATAAATAGTTACCTTAGGTACTGAACTTTTAAAATATTTATGTCGAGGGTATAACACTGTTACTTTATAAACTATGGGCTTGTAATTAGGGATGGATGCAAAACTGAAAAAAATGCACCTTTATTTCCAAATAAAATATTTGCGCCAAACATTGTGATAGGGACATAATTTAAACGGTTTTATAAGCGGGACAAATTGGCAAATACATTTCATGGGTTTTAATTACAGTAGCACGCCTTATTTAAAAACTATAATGGCCGAAAACTGAAAAATGTTTTTTTTTCCCACATCTTTTCCTATTTTCCCATTAAAACACATTTAGAATAAAATAATTCTTGGCATAATGTCCCACCTAAAGAAAGCCTAATTGGTGGCGAAAAAAACAAGATATTATTCATTTCATTGCAATAAGTAATAATAAAGTTATAGACGAATGAATGGAAGGAGCGCTGAAAGGTGAAAATTGCTCTGGTGTTTCAGGGGTAAATCCCCTGCACTGTGACGTGCAGTGTTTACTTCCTGGATGCGGATCACGTGGTCTCTGCATCGCACAGCACAAAAAAGGCGCACCAAGAGCTGCATAACGCAGCTCTTGGTAGTGTCGTCCTCCAGCACCACCAGGCGTTGTGTTAGGGACACGTTATGCGATGTATAACGTGCCCTAAAACACAACGTCCTGGTGGGAAAGAAGCCTAAATCCATTTCGGACAGGCAGACTCTGGCAGGACTAGAACGTTTTCATTGTACCAGCTGCGATCACGGTGATTGGCTCATAGGAGCAAGTTAGGCTGTAACATGACAGCCGAATCAGTGGCTGCAGCAAGCCACAATCTGCTCGGGACCGCAGAAAACCACCAGCTTAAAATCTATGCCGCATCAGAGATGTAGAGATGAAAGTGCGGTCTAGATTCTTAGCGTGCAATCCTGAGCTGGTTAAACTTAAGGCCTCGTTCACACTAGGGACATTGCTGTATGCTTTTCACGGTGCATTGTGCTTTGCTAGGTACATCTTTTTCCATTGATAAATATAACATATAATTTTCCATTTTAATATAACAAGGTTACATCTATACGCTCTGTTACTGTCTGTTTGAGAAACGTATGGATTTCTGTGCATTGCGCTGTGAAGCGCACAGCAATGCAATTGAATGGGTGCACTTTTTTAGCGCATAGCAATGCACTTTGGAGAAGCGTGTTTTTTTTATCCGTAATTTAAAAAAAAAAAAAAAATGAAAAATCTTCATTGACAACTTCTACATTAAATAAGCAAAACATGTTGAACAAAAACGCGTTTAAGTGCATGTAAATACATCGGTTCACTTAAAAAAAAAGCGAAATGCACTGAGACACGTTATGAAACGTGCATCAACGCATGCGGCTTTATCATGTGCTTAAAAACATTTCTGAACGCACCCAATGTTAACGAGTCCTAATGTTTATTGGACTGACCTCTCACAGATGGACAGATTGTACCCAGTTATTAACCTCCTTTGTATGCTTTTCTTGGTCGTCGTCTGACGGATGACCATGATTTATATGTTATACTTTGAAACATTAGCTACATATTTTTTTGCTTTGTCTCAGCAAAATCCTATTCCACCATTAATTACCCTTTCAGCTCCTCTCCAACTTATCTTCTCCTAAAAAAAACCATTTTCTTGGGGGAGCTTGGAGGAAAAACCTGTTAAGAAAAAAAAATTCAGTTTCAGTGAATGTAATTATCAGGAAACACTAGTGCCCTTCTGTTCTGGTTTTAGCAACACAAACTGATACTGGTTTCTGAAAAATGCACTGAAGTGGACAGAACCAGGCTAGTGTGTTCAGGCCCTTATTAATAGGAACGCTTGGATCTTTTTGTGTGTGAAAGGAGACTCGGGCATTAGTTGTCGCTATGAAGCAAGTAGGATAATAACACACCCCTGCGAAAAGCAGGGCAATTAACACCATTAGTGACTGATCAATGGTGGCAATACAACTGCACGTCGCCCGGTGGCATGTCTTGGGTAACATCACTGGTCTGATGCTGTACAGACATGTCTCTAGCCTGCAGGCTAGTAACATTTTCATTTACTATGCTGGAGGTGGGGGGGGGGGGGGAGAGTTGTTGAGGGTCAATGCAGCACTACTGATGTCAAGTGGCAGGAGGAGTGGAGTCCTTGGCCATCGAGGTCTGCAATACATACACACTTTTTTTGGCTGCGTTTTATTCATACAGCTTGTATACAGGGATGTAGTCCTCGGTCAACATGCCAGATCTTTAGGCAACGTGTGTGTGTGTATGGGGGGTTAATCCGGTGGATAAATGTAGCTTAACATAGATATATTAAGCACCATATACACGCTCAACAGCAGTCTTTTATGCTTTCACAACTTTTGTTTTGAAACTAAAACAAAGGCCAATCAGAGGGACAGCTAAGTGACAGGGCTATCTCCTGTACAGTGCTGCGCTAGATCGTAGCGCTGTACAAATGCTTATTTGGTTTTGGCTTTTTTTAATTGCAGCCTGCCAGCTCCAATCGCGGCTGGCAGGCTGTTAACTGCTCCCCGCTCTGTTGAAAAGCAGCGAACATGTGCGCACGCTTTTCTTGCTAATCTCCACCTTCAGGACCTGACTCCAATTGGCGTTAGGCGGTCCTGGAGGTGCCACTCTCCCACCGCCCATCGGCGTTAGGCGGTCGGGAGGTGGTTAAAAGCTATTTTAAAGCTTTATTAAGATGCCATCTGCTTTTGGGAACAAAAAGCTCCTGGCCAGGAAGCTGACACTCTACCCTGTCAGTCATAGTTACGTGTCAAACTAACACTCAAATGCACTTGTTTAAACACATTTTACAGCTCATATCAAAAAATTACACTTTTTTTCTCTTAACCTTCTAAAAAACATATTAAAATTATGTATGAATGTTAGTTTACCAAATAGCTTGGCTGAATGTTGCACTAGTGCAGGCATGGGCAAACTTGGTCCTCCAGCTGTTGAGGAACCACAGTGCATTGCAGGAGTCTGACAGCCACAGTCATGACTCATAAAGGCAAATGCATTGTGGGATTTGTAGTTCTTTAATGTCTCTTTTCCACGAACTGTTTACAGGCAGTGAAATGGCTCTCAAACCCTCACAACTGCTTGCTGCTGCCTGGCAACTGCTTGCTGAGCACACAGCTCAACAGTTCGTGGAAAAGAGGCCTAACAGCTGGAGGGCCAAGTTTGCCCATGCCTGCACTAGTGATTGGGAAAGGTCATTCAAATGCAAATAATTCTTGATGCTGGATTATTCAAATTTTGTATGATAAGGCCTCTTTTCTACAGACAGCTGATAGGCAGTGAAATGCTTCCCAAACTCTCACAACTGTTTGCTGCTGCCTGCTAAGATAGTGTAGTGAATGAGGCCCAGTGCACACCAAAACCGCTAGCAGATCCAAAAAACGCTAGCGTTTTTGGGTGCGGAGTACGAGATTTGGCGCAGTGCACACCGAGCGGATTTGGCTGCATCCGCCTGAAAATCCGCTTGGCTAATGTATTTGAATGGGCTGGTGCACACGGGTGGCTTGAGGTTTTTAGCAAACTGCAAACGTGCAGCAGGAGGCACGTTTGCGGTTTGCTAAAAACCTCAAACCGCCGGTGTGCATCAGCCCATTCAATTACATTAGCCAAGCGGATTTTCAGGCGGATGCGGCCGGCGGATCCGCTCGGTGTGCACTGGGCCTAACGTCTGTGAACAGAAGGAGCGAGCAGTGGAGCTTCAGTGTGGTTAGAATCAAAATTAAAAATTGCGTGCGGCTCTTTAAAATCCACTACAGTGGTCATTCAATCTGGAATGCAAAACAAAAAAAAAGAGCGCACTCAGGGGAGCAGTATACAACGGATCAAGTAAGGCTGGAGTAATCTCACCTTGTGTAGTAGCTGGCAAGCCCATATATGTTTGGCTAAATTGCCAAGGCCAGTCCCCGGCTAGAGGGACAAAAGCCCTGCTGCTGGACAAACCTATATGGGCTTGTTAGCTACTACACAAGGTGACATTATTCCAGCCTTACTTGATCTGTTGTATACTGCTCCCTGAGTGCGCTCTCTTTTTTTGTCTTGCATTCCACACTGCTGCCTGCTAACTGCTTGCTGAGCACACAGTTCAACTGTCCGTGGAAAAGAGGCCTAAGGTACGCAGCTTGGAAATGGACTAATCAACTCTTGCAAAAGTGGAATATGATTAGTCATTTTCAAGGTGCATATATTTGCATAAACCTGCATCAACACAGAATTATTTGCATTTCATTGACCATCCCTACTAGTGGCACAACTACTTGGCAGGCTTTATTCTTACTGCAGAGATGTTGTTTATTTTATATAAAAGATTCCTGTGTACATATCAAATATACAGTCAGTTACATGTGTAGCTGATTAAAAAACAAAACAGTTTTTTGATTGGTTTTATTATTTCATTTTTGTGGCCGAAGGAAGCACGGCTGTTACTGTATATGCAAGTTATTTATGATGAATATTATCTGAGAAATAGAATATTTAGCGTGTGAATTGCTCACCTGAAACGTGCGAATATAGTCAGACTTTAGTTAGAGCACCTGAACGTTTGCAGGGTGGAAACCGCTTGGCTAATGAAAGTTAATGGGCTGGTGCACACCAGAGCGGCTCGTTTTTTCCACAGACGCAAACTCAGGGGCTGCAGCATTTTTTAGATGTCTGAGGCGTTTCTGCCTCAATGTTAAAGTATAGGAAAGTGGGAAAACTGCTCTGAAAAACGCTAGATCAGAGCGGTTTTCCAAGAGACTTAGGCCTCGTTCACATCATACGCGCTTCCGTGCACATTTGGAAGCGTGTATGATGTGGTGACTCCACAGCTTTGAGATTTTTGGTGTGGGAGTCTTCAGAAGCTAAAGGTAGTCCCCGATGTAAGAACGGCCCGCTGATACGAATGGCCCGATCCCATTGTGATTACCTCATTTCCACGTGGGGGAAGTTTGAAGAAGCTGCGTCAAACTTCCCCCAAGTGCCAGCGCGTGTCTCTCGCAGCAGCACCGTTGGACTCGCCTTCAGAGTCCAACGCAGTCCGTCCTCCTCTAGCCGCCACCTGCCAGCTTGCATGTGGCTTTCTGTATGTCCTGTGACATGTATGTCACATGCCATACAGGAAGTGGTGTTGTATGCTAGAGGCTGCATTAGGCAGAGTGACTAGAGTGACACCGATGGACTCGGTCTGTAAGGTGAGTCCAGCCCTGCTGTTGAGAGGAGGGAGGCACAAAACTAGTCACAGCGGGACATACCGGAGGCACAGAGAGGGGGGGGGGACTTACAGAGGGTCGGGAATAAACGGGCACAGAAGGGGCAAGCAAACGGATGCACTTGAGGGGGGTTCATAGTCACAGAGGGGGGCAAAGAGAGGTGCAAGAGGGGACTAATGGCCGGGGGAGGGGGACAAACACGCACAGAGGGGCTACAAAGACTCTGAAGGGGACAAAGGGGGCACAGACGAGGCAAAGGGAACAGAGATGGCACAGTGTTCCGACTTAAGAATGGATTCAGGTTAAGAATGAACCTACAGTCCCTATCTCGTGTGTTAACCGGGGACTACCGGTACACTATGGAAGAAGGCTTTTGGATACTACAGTTTCTAGTGACTGAACTGTAACTGCTTTCACTGAGAGTGAAAACGTGTGGTTTCGATCTGCGGCATAGCAGATAATTACATATTTTCACTATCTCATCCATCTTTTGAAACATGCTGAGAAATGAGATTAACATTTTAACTGCCTGTCAGTAGTTTCAGTTCTTATTGTGTGCTAGGCAAGCAAGAAATCAGTGTTTACATTCAACCCCACAAGTTCCTGCAGTGTTCCTGCTAGTCCATCCTTCCTATAGTCGCTCAATCATTCTGCTAAAGACGAGGGCTCCACATAGCATAGTCCTGTACCGTATTCAATCTATAATAAACCCAACACCTAGCACTGCAAGCCAGCTGAGTAGGTGACGTGTGTCTCCACCAACATGTGCAAACACGCATGCACTTATGTGATTCTCTTGCGCTCCTATTGCCTTTCACCCAAAAGCAGGAAAAAGTAGCGTGCCCTATATTTGGGGGAAAACTGAATGGCATTAATGAAAGAAAGGCACCATGATTACCATTATTTTTATCATTGTTTTGGCTTGGCATGAAATAAGATTAGACATAACTTTTGAGTAAAGAATTATAAAACTGTTAAAAATGCAATCTTGTCTGTTTACAGCAATTCTGAATTGAACAATTGACTTCAGTTTCATACTTAGAGGAACTGCCGCGAAAATCTTAAAATTTAAAACGTATACAAAGAAGTACATTTTCTTCCAGAGTAAATTGAGATATAAATTACTTCTCTCCTATGTTGCGGTCACTCACAGTAGGTAGTAGAAATCTGCCATTACTGACAGGTTTTGTCTTGTCCATCTCTCCATAGGGGATTCTCAGCATGGCCTTTATTCTTTATAAAGACATTCCCTGAAAAAGATTTATACAAAGATGCTGACCAGCCTCCCTGCTTGCTGCACACTATTTGGCAGTTGGACGGAGCAACTGCCATTCACTAAGTGCTTTTAAAAATAAAGAAAACCCTGAGAACCCCCCTATGAGAAGATGGGCTAGTCCAGTGATCTACAAACTTGGCTCTCCAGCTGTTAAGGAATTACAAGACCCACAATGCATTTGTCTTTATGAATCAGCGCTGTAGCTGTCAGACTCCTGCAAAGCATTGTGGTACTTGTACTTCCTTAACAGCTGGAGAGCCAAGTTTGCAGATCACTGGGCTAGTCCAAAATCTGTCGGTAATGACAGATTTCTACTTGGGGCTCGTTTCCACTGGTGATTAAACCGCGCTGAATCCGCAGAGTTTCCCCGCAGGCAAATCGCTTGGGGAAACCCTGCCATAGGGATGAATAGCGCCGCCGGCTGAATCGCTTGTGCTAGCAATTCGTCCGGCTTTTCCATCTGAAGTTGTGCGGGAGGCTGCGAATCCCATAGCCGTGCATGGCACGGCTGATGGGATTCGATGGCGTACTCGCAGACCTGGAAGTGCTGACGCGTGCGGCACAAGTGGAAATGGGCCTTGATTGTAAGTGACAGGAAAATAGGAGAAAAGTAATTCATGGCTCATTTTACTCTGGGAGAAATGTACTTCTTATTTGTATGTGTTTTTAAATTTTAAGATTTTTGCAACAGTTCCTCTAAGTATATTTGGCTTCCTTGACAGTTGGCATCTCGCCCAAAATCCATGTTGGACAATAAGGCTAATGTGGACATTACATTTTGCTCTCCGTTAAGGGTTAGTTGGTGACGTGAAGTATTCTGTATATCAAATTTTGCAATTTTTTTTCCTAATTGTTTTCACTGGAATTACCTTTGGGTTTTGTTTGCTGATTATTTATTTTACATGTAATTTTTGAGCAGAAGTTCTCTAGGGTCTGGAATATTTCAGAAGTGCTCCTTCAGACAAAATGGTTGAGACAGTTTAGTACAAACACTACTGTACTTTTGTTCACTCTCCTATTTCTCCTTTATAAACTAGTGGAAAATCAAGAGAAAAATGAAAAAAAAAAAAATAACCAGTAGGCTTCATAGTACTTAAAGAAAACCTGAACTGAACATTAAAAGTCAAAATAAGCATACACAAGTCATACTTACCTTCCATGTAGTCTACTCCTCAGTGTCTTTCTCCTCTCCCGCGTCCTGTTTGTTCACTGTGATCAAGGGAATTTTCCGTCCTCCATTTTGAAAATGGTCATTACCCATAACAGCTTTCTGGTCAGCACACAGTTAAACTGTAACATCGCCCACTTGAGCCATAGGGAAACATGGACATTACCTGGTACATCAGTTTTCCTCGCAGCTATAACTGACAGCAACTGATATTTTACTGACAGCAACTGATCTATTTCAGATCTGACAAAATGTTGTCAGAACTGGAAGGGATCATTGTAAGAAGAAAATGGTGAGCTTCTGAGAGGAACTGATGGCAAGGTAACTATGTAATGTTTATTTGAAGTTACCTCATGTGTTTATTTTAAATATTTTTACTCAGTACAGGTTCTCTTTAAGCCTTTCACCAGATAACTGCTCATGCTAGTGTTTAAAATTGCATACATTTCTCCATGTGACTTAATGTCTTTTTATGGTACCTTGTTTATAGACTTTAGTTTATACTGTTCTGCATTCCATGAGGCGTCCATCCAGTGAATGGCTTGATGATTGCTAGTTAACATGCTATTCCATGTAATTCTGCTAACCTCAGCGAGCTGTTCTCAGATTTGTATGCAGAATTTTGGAGTTGCAACTTGCAAGCATCATTGTATATCCGTAAGATTTACATATCTGATGAAAACCGATGTAACAAATGCGTCACTGTGGAACACTTTTTTGCCTATAGTAAACATGATGGGCAGTGGTAGCAGGTGTGAATGAGCCACCGACTCTCACATGGGAAAATTATAATATGTGGTTGCAGCAAGAGGCAGACTCATCTGTGAAGCCCTCTACTCCTCCTTAAAGCGGACCTGAACTCCTGAATTCCTCTAAAAGATATATAACAGTATAATCTTTAAACAAAAAAACATTTCTTTGTACAGCTGATAAAAAATCCTGCAGTAAATCTGCACTGTTTCTACTTCCTGATTCGTGGAAGCAGACAATGTTAACAACTGTGCTTTCAAATGAGCTTATCTGCCATGGCAAAAAACATAAATGGGCAAGCACCATCAACCATTCCCCAATAGTAAGGGAAAAATTACACGAGTGTGCAGAAAGGAACAAATTAATATACAAGGCTAACAAAGAACAGTAGTCCCCTTTAAATACCGCACCACTCCATCAATTGTAATCAATACATCATCTTTATTCAACAAACATAAAAGCACTTAAAACCAATGTGAGCAGCCATGTAATAATAATAAGATAACAGTCCATGATTAATGTATAAATAAATCTCCAGAAGAGTATCAACAAACAGTAATGCCCCTGAATACATATAAAGTAAAAATACTGATGTAAAAATCTACCCTGCTAAGCAAAAAAGTGATCCAGCAACAAGGACAGTGAAAAACATACTAAAAAGTGACCATAGTGCTTGAAGAAGAAAGACCAGTACCAACCAGATAAATTGAAAGTGATACAGTGCATATAATCAGCGTAATAGCATGCCCAGTGGAAGCCGCTATATTGCGGAAAGCGGCGAATCGCGACGGCAGGTTTGGTATGCCATGGTAGTTCATCTCCACACTCAGATCCTCTGGTAAGCGTTAAGCTCTTTCCTCAGCGCTAGTCGCTGTCTTTTTCTCTTGTGCACGCAGCACCTTTATGGCTAATTGCACCTTATTTACAGCGTTATTACGCTGATTATATGCACTGTATCACTTTCAATTTATCTGGTTGGTACTGGTCTTTCTTCTTCAAGCACTATGGTCACTTTTTAGTATGTTTTTCACTGTCCTTGTTGCTGGATCACTTTTTTGCTTAGCAGGGTAGATTTTTACATCAGTATTTTTACTTTTTATGTATTCAGGGGCATTACCGTTTGTTGATACTCTTGTGGAGATTTATTTATACATTAATCATGGACTGTTATCTTATTATTATTACATGGCTGCTCACATTGGTTTTAAGTGCTTTTATGTTTGTTGAATAAAGATGATGAATTGATTACAATTGATGGAGTGGTGCGGTATTTAAAGGGGACTACTGTTCTTTGTTAGCCTTATCTGCCATGGCAGTCATTTGACACAGGGGGAGGTATCGGATGACAACTTGTGATTAGACACAAATGAGGGGGAATTGAACAGGCTAAAGTCTCTAAATACATACAGCGTGCATTTCTCTTGTTTTCCTTCTGTCCTGTGCAAGAGTTCAGTTCCACTTTAACATTTGATCCAGCAGATAAGATCGGTGGAATATCCCAGAACTAGTTCAGTTATTTGTTGGTTGCTGGAGAGTTTTATCACAAGGCAGTTTCTTCTTCTTGCATGCGCCACACACTTGCCATAGTGCTATTGGAGTCTGCATAACAATTCTCATAATGGCCCCTAATGAACCTCATGACCTCATCAACTATCTCTACTATTAATACAGTGTTTGTTAACTACATCAGAACTATATCAGAGAGCTGGTATTGTTTAAAAGGAAATAAATAGGGCAGTCTCCATAACCCTTGATTTACAGTTGTCCTTTAAGAATGTTTAAGAGGGCATTTAAAGGGAACCAGAGACGAAGGCTAGTTGAAAATGAAAAAAGGTGTTATACATACCTGGGGCTTCCTCCAGCCCCATACGCCTGGATTGCTCCCACGCCGCCATCCACCGCTGCCTCTATCGCCGGTACCAGGTCCCGTCACTTCCGCCGGACGCGACCAGTTGTACGCATGCACAGGGGCTCCTTCCGGCTTTGTACGCATGCACCTGCGCAGTACGGAGGGACTGGCTCGACTGGCCGAAATTACGGGGCCCGGTACCGGCGGACAGAGGCAGCGGAGGACGGTGGCGTGGGAGCGATCCAGGCTTATGGGGCTGGAGGAAGCCCCAGGTATGTATCTCTTGGTATCTCTGGGTCTCTAACCAAAGGTATTTAATCACATTTAAAGAGACTCTGTAACAAAAAAATAATCTCCCTCTGGGAAATACTTACCTCTGGAGGGGGAACCCTCAGGGTCCCAATGAGGCTTCCTCGTCCTCTGTAGACTGGGGGCATCCAGTGCTGGCTCCCCCAAAACTTCCACAAGCCTCTAGAAAATATAAAGTATAGTTTAGTAAAAATTATTCTTAAAGAGAACCTGAAGTGAAAATAAAAATTCAAAATAACCATACACAGATCATCATCATACTCATACCTCCTCTGTAGTCTACTCCTCAATCTCTTTCTCCTCTCCTGCATCCCATTTTTCCACTGTGAACAATGAAATTCTCTGTCCTCAATTTTAAAAATGGCCATTACCCCATAGCAGCTTCCTGGTCAGCACACTGTAAAACTGTAATATCACCCACTTGAGCCATAGGGAAACATGGACATTACCTTGCACATTCAGTTGTAACTGACAGCTGCTGATATATAACTGACAGCAACTGGTATATTTCAATTCTGAAAAAAAATATTGTCAGAACTGGAAGGGATCACTGTAAGAAGAAAATGGTGAGCTTTGAGAGGAACTGACGGTGAGGTTAGTATGGTATATTCATTTGCAGCAACGTCATGTGTTTATTTTAAATAATTTTACTTGCTTCAGGTTCCCTTTAAAGCAAAAATGAAAATATTTGGTTGCTAGACATTTTAGCATGTTTTCACACTATGCACATTATGTTCTTATGCAATCACAACACGGATGAAAAATTGCATTGCACTTAGAAGTACAGTGTGAAGCATACAGTACATTGGAGCATACTTCGCGGCCACTATAAATCTATTGTCTGATACATTCACAGCATGAATGCCACAAGCCAGCATTTGACTTGTCTTTCTTGCACCATCTACTGTCCATAAGCTGTAACTGTTATTTATTTTTCTGTTTTTATTTGCAGGGGCAGCTCAGATGAAGGCAGTTCTGTGTGAATTTGTTCTAGTTTAAGTTCATTCAAAGTATAATGCAATATATTACAAAAGTTCATTACTGGTGTCCCAGCAAAATAACTAAATGCTGTCTCTGAATTGCTCGGTTTAAACCCATAATAATAAAAAAAAAAAAAAATAGCTTGGACAAGTACTGACTAGTTCACACTCGGGCGTTTTCTGGCAATGTTTTGTGCTTTGCTGATTGCCTGCGATAAGCAAAGTGCTGTAATACATGTAATCCCATGGGATTACTCACACTTTGGTGTGTGCAGTGTGGCAATTGGGACTCCTGCTGATCAAACATGCTTAATGTAACGTTTTCCGGGCGATTGCAATGCGGTTCTCATTGGTTGAAATTACATAGTTACATAGTTATTTTGGTTGAAAAAAGACATACGTCCATCGAGTTCAACCAGAGAACAAAGTGCAACACCAGCCTGCTCCCTCACATATCCCTGTTGATCCAGAGGAAGGCGAAAAAACCCTTACAGGGCATGGTCCAATTAGCCCCAAAAGGGAAAAATTCCTTCCCGTCTCCAGATGGCATTCAGATAACATCCCTGGATCAACATCATTGGGCATTACCTAGTAATTGTAGCCATGGATGTCTTTCAACGCAAGGAAAGCATCTAAGTCCCCTTTAAATGCAGGTATAGAGTTTGCCAAAACGACTTCCTGTGGCAATGCATTCCACATCTTAATCACTCTTACTGTAAAGAACCCTTTCCTAAATAAATGGCTAAAACTTTTTTCCTCCATGCGCAGATCATGAATTAGAATCGCACAATGCAATTGTGGAACATTGCAATGCAAAATCTCAATCGCTAGGCTTGTGATCGTGTTTTGCAGTTCCCATTGTGAATGGGGTCTTACACTGTGTACCCAACTCAGCATCACATTTCTGTAGACTGGGAAGGTGAGGTATGGCTGTTGTCTCTCCCATTGCCAGGACTTTAGCACCTCTTCTGTCTCCAGTGCCTCTCTGTGGTTCCATCCATGTACAGCCTACTGTTATAAATTGACTTTAAACCAAAATCGCGATGACCAAGATCAAGATTTCGGAATGGTCAAATCGGCGATTATTGCAATGATGTCCTATCCATCCGCATGGGGGAAGTTTGCAGAAGCAACACAGAGTGGGAACAAACGGGCACAGGGGGGGGGGAGGGACAAAGCTTGATTTGAAGGAAATCGTGAATCGAATGATTTCGGCCAGAAATTGCTCAATGCCATTTTTTTCTTAAAATCGTTCAGGCCTAGTAGTCAGCCCTGCTTGTACTGAGTCCACAATGGGTACTCCAGTTGCATAGAAACCAATGTCAAGCATGATGTTACAGGTTCAGTACTAAGATGTACTTTGTGTGCAACATTGTTCATTTTCGTTCAAAGTTACGCAATCTTTAGTGACTGCAATAATAGTCTTTTTGTATTTTCTTTCTCTAGCACTAGAAAGTTTGGGTTTTGGTTCTTATATCAGTGAAGTAAAAGAAGTTCTGCAAGAGTGTAAAACGGTAGCATTAAAAAGAAGAAAGGCAAGTTCTCGGCTAGAAAACCTTGGCATTCCTGAAGAAGAACTTTTAAGGCAGCAACAAGAATTGTTTGCAAAAGTAAGCAATTGGATTTTTTGCTTTCTTTAAATGTATTGCTTGTTTCGTTTTTTTGTTTTTTTTTTGCACACAGCTTCCAGGATAGGAATTGAGGCCTAGTCCCTTTTATATCTTCAGCTAGTGCATTCTGAACATTGCATTCATTGTTGTGGTATCTCTAAAGGTGGCCATTAAAGAGACAATTCGCGAATGATCGCTTACAAATGATTATTTTTATGACCGATTGAAAATGATCATTTGGGACAACTAACAGGCAAAAAAATCTCCTAACAAAACCAGTCAGATTGATGGGATTGATCAAAAATCTGTAGCAATCTAGAGTTAGGTGTATAGAAATTCTGGCAAATATTCACCCTACCCCCATCACTTTTTGGTTACTGCTCACCACGTTTGACTCTTTATGGTAATTTTGGCAACTGTCAGACACACTCGTGAGCTGTTCCATATATAAGCAGTCTTTCCCTTGTTGTGTACAGAGGTCCTTCCTCCCTAGTGTTATGTGTTGTGTACCACTTACCAGTTGCTGGACCAAGTACAGATTTCAGAAGCTTCAGAATTCCAGATCTGCTCATAAGTTAGAGCAGCAGTTAGAGAACAGCTAGTGGTTTATTTAGCGGGTTAAAAAAAATGAACTTTAATTTAAACACACACCTACACACACACCTACACACACCCCTATACCTACACACACCCCTATACCTACACACACGCCTATACCTACACACACACCTACACACACACCTACACCTACACACACACCTACACCTACACACACACCTACACCTTCACACACACCTACACCTTCACACACACCTACACCTTCACACACACCTACACCTACACACACACACCTACACCTACACACACACACCTACACCTACACACACACCTACACCTTCACACACACCTACACCTACACACACACACCTACACCTACACACACACCTACACACACACCTACACCTACACACACACCTACACCTACACACACACACACACACACCTACACACACACACACCTACACACACACCTACACCTACACACACACACCTACACCTACACACACACCTACACCTACACACACACCTACACACACACACCTACACACACACCTACACCTACACACACCTACACCTACACACACCTACACCTACACACACCTACACCTACACACACCTACACCTACACACACACCTACACCTACACACACACCTACACCTACACACCTACACCTACACACCTACACCTACACACCTACACCTACACACCTACACCTACACACCTACACCTACACACACACACCTACACACCTACACACACACCTACACCTACACACACACACCTACACACCTACACCTACACACACACCTACACCTACACACACACCTACACCTTCACACATACCTACACCTACACACACACCTACACCTACACACACACACCTACACACACACCTACACCTACACACACACCTACACCTACACACACACCTACACACACCTACACCTACACACACACACCTACACACACACACACCTACACACACACACACCTACACACACACACACCTACACACACACACACCTACACCTACACACACACCTACACCTACACACACCTACACCTACACACACCTACACCTACACACACCTACACACACCTACACCTACACACACCTACACCTACACACACACCTACACACACACACCTACACCTACACACACACCTACACCTACACACACACCTACACACACACCTACACACACACCTACACACACACACACACCTACACACACACACACACCTACACACACACACACACACACCTACACACACACACCTACACACACACCTACACCTACACACACACACACACCTACACCTACACACACACACCTACACACACACACACACACACCTACACCTACACACACACCTACACACACACCTACACCTACACACCTACACACCTACACCTACACACACACCTACACCTACACACACACCTACACCTACACACACACCTACACCTACACACACACACCTACACACACACACACCTACACCTACACACACACACCTACACACACACACCTACACCTACACACACACACCTACACACACACACCTACACCTACACACACACACCTACACACACACACACCTACACACACACACCTACACCTACACACACACACCTACACACACACACACCTACACACACACACCTACACACACACACACCTACACCTACACACCTACACACACACCTACACCTATACACCTATACACCTACACACCTACACACACACCTACCTACACCTACACACACACACCTACACCTACACACACACCTACACCTACACACACACCTACACACCCCTACACCTACACACACCTACACACACACACCTACACACACCTACACACACACACCTACACACACACACACCTACACACACACACACACCTACACACACACACACACCTACACACACACACACCTACACACACACACACACCTACACACACACACACACCTACACACACACACACACACCTACACACACACGCACCTACCTGCACCTTACCAAAAATACAAACAGTTTATCTGAACAGTGATCAGTCACCCTAAACTATTTACATAGTTACATAGTTATTTTGGTTGAAAAAAGACATACGTCCATCGAGTTCAACCAGTACAAAGTACAACTCCAGCCCGTCCCCCACATACCCCTGTTGATCCAGAGGAAGGCGAAAAAACCCCCACCAGGCATGGTCCAATTAGCCCCAAATGGGAAAAATTCCTTCCTGACTCCAGATGGCAATCAGATAAAATCCCTGGATCAACATCATTAGGCATAACCTAGTAATTGTAGCCATGGATGTCTTTCAACGCAAGGAAAGCATCTAAGCCCCCTTTAAATGCAGGTATAGAGTTTGCCATAACGACTTCCTGTGGCAATGCATTCCACATCTTAACCACTCTTACTGTAAAGAACCCTTTCCTAAATAAATGACTAAAACGTTTTTCCTCCATGCGCAGCTCATGTCCTCTAGTCCTTTGAGAAGGCCTAGGGACAAAAAGCTCATCCGCCAAGCTATTATATTGCCCTCTAATGTATTTATACATGTTAATTAGATCTCCTCTAAGGCGTCTTTTCTCTAGACTAAATAAACCCAGTTTATCTAACCTTTCTTGGTAAGCGAGACCTTCCATCCCACGTATCAATTTTGTAGCTCGTCTCTGCACCTGCTCTAAAACTGCAATATCTTTTTTGTAATGTGGTGCCCAGAACTGAATTCCATATTCCAGATGTGGCCTTACTAGAGAGTTAAACAGGGGCAATATTATGCTAGCATCTCGAGTTTTTATTTCCCTTTTAATGCATCCCAAAATTTTGTTCGCTTTAGCTGCAGCGGCTTGGCATTGAGTACGATTATTTAACTTGTTGTCGATGAGTACTCCTAAGTCCTTCTCCAAGTTTGATGTTCCCAACTGTATCCCATTTATTTTGTATGGTGCTAGACCATTGGTACGACCAAAATGCATGACTTTACATTTGTCAACATTGAATTTCATCTGCCATGTATGTGCCCATATAGCCATCCTATCCAGATCCTGTTGCAATATGACACTATCTTCCTGAGAGTTGATGATTCTGCACAATTTTGTATCATCTGCAAAAATAGCAACATTGCTCACTACTGCATCTACTAGGCCATTAATAAATAAATTGAAGAGCACTGGACCCAGTACAGACCCCTGTGGGACCCCACTGCTAACAGTCTCCCATTTTGAGTACGATCCATTGACCACAACTCTTTGTTTTCTGTCCATTAGCCAGTTCCCTATCCATGCACACAAACTCTTCCCCAGTCCTTGCATCCTCAACTTTTGCACCAGACTTCTGTGGGGAACAGTGTCGAAGGCCTTTGCAAAGTCCAAGTATATCACATCTACAGCATTCCCAATATCCATATTAGCATTCACTACCTCATAAAAGCTGAGCATGTTAGTCAAACAGGACCTGTTTTTAGTAAACCCATGTTGATGCTGAGAAATAAGATTATTTTCTACTATGAAGTCATGTATAGTATCTCTTAGTAACCCCTCAAATAGTTTGCATACAACTGATGTTAAGCTTACAGGTCTATAATTTCCTGGATCAGATTTTTTGCCCTTCTTAAATAATGGGAAAACGTGGGCTGTACGCCAATCCACTGGGACTCTGCTAGTTGCAAGAGAGTCACAAAAGATAAGATAAAGGGGCTTAGCTATAACTGAACTTAATTCTCTTAGGACCCGAGGATGCATGCCATCCGGGCCAGGTGCCTTGTCTATTTTTAATTTATTTAGTCTTGCCTTTACTTCTTCCTGCGTTAAGTATTTAATATTACAGTTAGAAGATTGAGACTCTTCTGCCTCTGTAATTTGCAACAGTGCTGTTTCCTTTGTGAAGACAGAAGCAAAGAAAGCATTTAATAACTCTGCCTTACCTTGGTCCGACTGCAAAGTCTGCCCAGTTCTCCAGGAACCCAAACCCTTCCTTCCTACACCAATTTCTCAGCCACTTATTTAACTCCCTAAGCTCCCTCTGTCTCTCAGATGTAGCGCGTGGCACTGGCAGTATTTCAGAGAACACCACCTTGGAGGTCCTTGCTTTAAGTTTATCTCCAAGTACCTGAAAATCATTTTTGAGGACCTTCCATCTCCCACTAACTTTGTCATTGGTGCCAATGTGTACCATGACAGCTGGGTCTTCCCCAGCCCCACCCAATAATCTGTCAATTCTTTCCGCTACATGCCGAACCCGAGCACCCGGGAGGCAACAGACTGTATGGCATTCACGGTTTCTTCGACAGATTACCCTATCTGTGCGCCTAATAATTGAATCCCCTACCACCAGTACCTGTCTAGCCTTAGCTGCACTCCTATTCCCTTTCTCGTTACAGCAGTCTGCCCCTTGGTTGCTAAGGAGCACATCCTGCTGCAGCATTGCTACTCCTGAATCATCCTCCCCAATATTACGCAAACAAGCATACTTATTAGTGAGGGACAACTCGGGACTAGCCTCCCTGTCACTTTTTCCCCTACCCCTTCTAACTGTGACCCAACTAGCGGCTACCTCTGCTTCTTGCTCCGGCTTTACTCCACCCACCTCATCTTCACCGATTCCATCCAGTGTCTGGATCGTGAGATCCAAGCTCATCTCCATGTTGTGTATGCGTCTCAGTGTTGCGAGATGCTTATTTAGCTCTGCGACTTCCGCCTCTAGCTGAGCAACACGCACACACCCAGGGCAACAGTAAACACCCTCAATCCGCTGATCAAGGCATGCATACATGTCACAGGATGTACACTGTACAGCATAGTCCAACATGATGACTATTGTGTGGGGAAATTGTATTTAAAGTAAACTGTGGCGGTAAAAGTTGAAACGGGAGAGGGAGTGAAGTTTGGGAGTGAGTGCAGCTGGGGTGGAAGAGGGGGAGGGGTGGAGGGGGAGTGAGTAAGGTTGGGGTGCAGGAGGGGCAGTGGAGGAGGGGGAGTGAGTAAGGTTGGGGTGGAGGAGGGGGAGTGGAGGAGGGGGAGTGAGTAAAGTTGGGGTGGAGGAGGGGGAGTGAGTAAAGTTGGGGTGGAGGAGGGGGAGTGAGTGAAGCTGGGGTGGAGTCCTCAAAACTTAAAGACTACACCACAACGTGTTAGCACATCCTAACCAATGCAAAGAACCGCAATATTGTTTAATTTTTTTTTTTTTTTTTTTTTTTTTTTTTTTTACCTGCTTCCTCTCACCTTTCTCTTTGTACCTGTGTTGTAACGCCTGTTTTTAACGCCTATGCCACTTTGCTTAAGACGAAATAATTTTTAAAAGGAACCAGTGTTGAGAGACATATGGAGGCTGCCATGTTTATTTCCTTTAAAATACTAGTTGCCTGGCATTCTGCTGATCTCTTTGGCTGCAGTAGTATCTAATTCAAAACACCTGAAACAAGCATGCAGCTAATCTTGTCAGAAACCTCTTATCTGCATGCTTGTTCAGGGTCTTTGGCTAAATGAATGAAGTCAGATCCAACCAACCCCAGCGACGCCGACCCCATTGTTTGCACGTCTTCCCCGCCTGCCGTGTGACCTCACGCATGTGCTGCTCTTCGTCCCTCCGCAGTCACCCCTTCCCCCCAGCAACAGCGAAATTGCCTAAGAGGATCAGCTCTTGACACCAACAGGAAATATCAGTTGAGCATGTGTACGCACCCTTATAAGCAGTGGATTAGCAGGTATTCCAAGCAGTGTTAATTGTTTAAAAGGACATAAATATTTTAGTATCCATATGTCTCACCTCAGTTCCCTTTTAACCAGTCCACCCCCAAAGGTTTTTACCCTAACAGACCAGAGCAATTTTTACCTGTCAGTGCACCTCCCTTTTACTCCCTACTAACTTTAGTACTACTTATTACAAGAAAATTATCTATACCTCGTTTTTCTTCGCCACCAATTGGGCTTTCTGTGGGTAGTACATTTTGCTAAGATTGTTTTTATTCTAAATGCGTTTTAACCTGCTGGGCGTTCTGATTCCTGCACCAGTTTTTTTTTTTTTCCTTTTCTTTAGCGCTACCTACATGATTCTCCCCTTGCTGCTCTTTCCCCCCCCACCCTTCCGATCGCCGTTGGCATTCACGCCCATAAGGAAATCCCGCTCTGAACGGAGTGCCGTTATCGATGTCGTGACGTCACAGGGACTCCCGATCCACCCCAAAGCGCAGCCTGGCGATGATTGGCCAGGCTGCGTACGGGGTCTGTGGGGGGGGGGCTCTTTCGCGTTGGGGATCGGCGGCGAGCGGCTGCAATCGAGTAGGACACGCAGCAAGCAAAGTGCTTGCTGTGTGGTTTAAGAAAAAAATTATTCAAATCGGCCCAGCGGGGCCTGAGCGGTGCCCTCTAGCGTCTCTGGACGAGCTCAGCTCGTCCAGAACGGAAGTGGGGGCGGGAACGAGCAATGTATTAAAACGTCCTGTTGCCGTTAACAGGCTCAAACAGGACGTTTTAATACGCTACAATCTCATTAACTGGTTAAAGTGCAACTGTCGGGCATAAAATCAATTCTTTATTTTTATCTGGTAAACAAGGAATAAGGATGCTAACTAGGCAAACCAAAAGTTAAAATCACTATTACTTTTCTTGTTGATAAATGATCATTCCCCACTTTACATGACTCTTACTTGGTACACACAAAATTTGGTACACAAAAAGGAAGTTGCAGGGCATACTAGGTTATCCTTTTTTGCTTCTCTATTTACCCTCAGACTTAACTAATGCAGCCTGATTGGCTGAAGCCTCTTTCCCTCCTGTTTCCCCCCTCACACCTCCTCCTTCTCTGATTGGCCAATATTTCCCATGCTGAGACAATGCACTTTCTATAGTGAAGGGAAGGAAAGTAGGGCAGGAAATTACATCAGTATTGGCTTCAAAATAGCCACACTTAAAATGGGAAATGCTAAGAATTTGCTTTTTTTTTTTTTTTTTTTTTTTTTTTTTTTTTTTTTTTTGCTTGCCGTTCACAGACATGCAGCCATAGGCGCTCGTAGACACGGTGGAAGCGCCTGTCATATTGACAGATGACATCACCGCTTTCTACACAGGAAGCCTGTGGAGGAAACCTGCAGAGTCCCGTCTGTGCAGGCACTTCTGGGGGCACCTATTGAGGCTTTAGAAACTCTCGCACATGTGCAGTCTATATCGCTCTAAAGCCTCGATAGGTGCCCCCAGCAGTGCCTGCGTGGACGGGACTCTGAAGGTCCTGTGGAAAGCGGTGACGTCACCTGTCAATTTGACAGGCGCTCCCGCTGTGTCTGTGAGCGGCTATGTCAGCGCTCATTTAGAGCTGCCGATGGAGGCAGGGGTGAGAGCGGGAATGCCTATTTCCCAACTGCGGCTTGTACACCCCTACACTGCATTAGTGTATGCCAAGTCGCCAACGGGAGGGGGGGCGGGGGGGGGGGGGGGCATTGGTTGAATTAATCAAGTAAGTGTTGTTTTTTTTCATACTGCACACAAAAATGAAATATGCTGGTAAACACTACTCACACAAAACCAGCAGTAAAAGGTATCCATTTATACAAAAAAAAAAAACACATTCGTGACACTGGTCCTTTAAAGAGAATCTGTATTGAAGGAATGTTGTATACATAAACACATCAGCTTGTTCGGGGACATCTCCTAGCCCCCTCTGAGATTTTTCGCCACTCTCCTCCTCAATATTTGCGATAAAATAAGTTTTATAAACGGTTTTGTAAGCAGTAAAGATGGCTGACGAAATAGGAAGTATACTGAAGACACAGGATGTATACTGCCTTATGTTTGAACAACACGTTTTTATTCTTACACAGTGAATGCAGCCTTCAGACGTTATGGGCAAGTTTAGAAAAAGCCTCTGACAAGAATCTTCAGACTCCTTGATAAACACAGCTTTTTCTTTTGAGCCAGGAGTCTGGGCTCTACGCTTGTCAGCATGTGGCAAGCAGCTCCCTCCTCCCAAAACATCACAGACACAGCTGAGACTGAGAGCCTGTCTGTGAGTGAGAAATAAACAAAGCACACAGGAGTGAGCCTGCAGGGGGCGTGCATAATTTGTCCCTATCACAGCAGAGGTCGCTACTTCCTCTCTGGGTAGACAAAGATTGACAAAGAAAAGAAGATAAGCTATATTAGAGAGACAGTGCAACTAGAAAGGGCTGCAGTAAGCCAGAGCACATTAGAACAGGTATAGGAACTTGTAGGATAGGAGAAATGAGGATGAAAATGTTGTATTCTTTAAAGTGGATCCGATATGAAAAAGTAACTAGAACAAGTAACATGTCTATATATCTTATCTAAGGTTTAGACAGCCTATCTAGCTGCCAACAGCTTCAACAGTTTGATTTATTGCTGTGATACAATGAGGGCAGCCATGTTCTGTTTGTCACACTACACTGAGGCAAGGTGATAGCATCTCCAGCACTTAGCCTGTGGAGAATTTCACTCCCCCCTCCTCCCCTCCGCCTCTGAAATCTCTGGCTAGTAACCTCCTCCTCCTCCTGCCCAGACTGAGCTCCCATAAGCCCTTGCTACCTGGTACTGAGTGCCAAGGCTCTCTGAAAAGCTGTGGACAAGGCTTGTTTAGTTTATAGGGAATTGGAGTATTAAAACAAAAGTATTTGGCTTGAGGAATGCCCTATAAACTATATTAAAGGAACACATTTATGCAATGAGTAAAAGTTTATCTCGGATCCACTTTAAAGGGGCACTTTGGTGAAAAATTGTAAAATGTAAAATATGTGCAAGCATAGACCAATAAGAAGTATGGTTTTTTTTCTAGAGTAAAATGAACCATAAATTACTTTTATCCTATGTTGCTGTCACAGTAGGTAGTAGAAATCTGACAGAAGCGACAGGTTTTGGACTAGTCCATCTCTTCATAGGGGATTCTCAGCAAGGCTTTTATTCTTTATAAAGATATTCCCTAAAAAGGATTTAAACATTGATGCTGGCCAGCTTCCCTGCTCGCTACACACTTTTTTTGGGCAGTTTGATAGAGCAACTGCCATTTACTAAGTGCTTTTGAAAATAAATAAATCCCTGAGAATCCCCCATGAAGAGATGGACTAGTCCAAAACCTGTCGCTTCTGTCAGATTTGTACTACCTACTGTAAGTTACAGAAACATAGGAGAAAAGTAATTTATGGCTCATTTTACTCTGGGAAAAAAAATGTACTTCTTATTTGTATATGTCTGCACATATATTACATTTTACAATTTTTCGCCATAGGGCCCCTTTAAGGCCAGAAACCCACTAGGAGCGATTTCTAATCGTGAGTGATTTGAAAAAGCTCTTGCTAATGCAATGCTATTGGGGATTTTTATAAAATCACATTGCTCAAGTGGGATCAGTCCCACTGCAATGCATTAGCAAGAGTTTTTTTCAAATCGCAAAGCGCTCAGAAAATCGTTCCTAGTGGGTTTCTGGCCTAAGTCTGTATGTAGCTTTATTTCAGGTATGCTCTAAAATGGATGCATCAGTAGCTGTCCTTACAGTGCTTCTTTCCTGTGATTCACAGGATATCAGTCTACCATCTCCTTTCCTGCCTTGTTGCCTTTCCCTGTAATATGTGCTATGAAGTTGATAAAGTGGTCTTTGTTTTGTTGCAGGCCAGACAGCAGCAAGCAGAGTTAGCCCAGCAGGAATGGCTACAGATGCAGCAGGCTGCACAGCAGGCACAACTCGCAGCCGCCTCAGCCAGCGCAACCAACCAGGCAGGCTCCTCACAGGACGAGGAGGAGGATGACATCTGAATCTTCCCCGTTTCCAATCTACAATCTGAATTCTTCTTGCCTGCACAACAAAATCCGTGAAGAAACGCTTACCTGGATATTTTTTTTATGCATCTTTGGTGGACTGGTCAATTGGTATTCTAGGGATGTCTGTTAAGTCTCTGCTCCTGTATGCTCTATACATGTACATACAACCCTTTTTGGACTGTCAACACACTCAAGGTTCAGTATCAAATCGGTAGAGAATTTTTAATGGTCTTTATGGAATTTTATATTAGCAACAAGTCACTTACTTGATCCGTAAGCAGTGTTAAACCAAACAACTACTTTATTAAAATATAGTGAGATTTATACAGAAGCTCTAAAACCTATTTGCATTTCCCTTTTAACTAAACTTTAAAAAGAGAAAAAAAAAATCTTAGGAATTTTTTTAATTTGTGGGGTTGGGTTGGGACATTTATTGGTCTGACAGGAATGTGATGGAGTTCGGTGTAAATGTTGTGTAAACATTCGCTTCTTCTATGGAATAAGGCACGTATGAAAGCATAATAGTGTCTTCTATAGCGTGCAGTTCAGGTGCAGAACTGTATGGGCAACCGCCTGATCTATGTGAGCAACCAGACTGAAGCCTGGACTTCAGCGATCTGTTGTTATGTGTCTTGTTTTATTAGGCTAAGCTAGCAGTTTATAGCAGAGTATGGCATTTTACTAAAAGCTACAAAGCAAAATGTTGTATGAGGCGGTATACTCTGCTGTGCAAGTTCAGGGATGGCTCTGGCCATTGTAGAAAATGCATATTTGCTGTCCTTTTTGGGTTGGCACAGATCATCTTTTAGGGTTTAGATTTTCGATGTTCGTTTTTAATCTTTGTCCTTGACTTAACACATAAGTCTACATTATGTCAGTGATTCACAGAGACCTTTCGGAGGTGCATCTGGGCCAATGTTATTATTGAGACAGTTATCAATGCGCTTAACTTTTCAGATTTTAAGTTAGCTTAGGCTTTTGCTAAAAACACCACATACAGTGGCAGATGTGTTGCACTTGTATTTTTTTTCCTATTGTTTTGCTCCCACTTCCTGTTTTGGAGTACTGTGTGTTCTGAATCGAAGAAGACAGTCTCGGTTTGACTTTGAATAGTGAATGAAAGAAAAATGCAGTGATTGCTCTAAGCGACTGTACAGGTTCTACCTGTTTGATTTGTTGGTACTCCATTATAAAAGTTTTTTTGGGGTGACGAGATTTTTTTTTTTTTTTTTAATCTGGAACTCGACATTGCCCCCTATTCTTGCCTCTTTGTATTGCCACATGGAGTATTGTTGGTACCATTCAAGCAAAAGTTGAAGAATCCTAAACCGTTTTTCCTACCACAACAACCACACAGCAAAAGTGGTGGTCCTGATAGAGGTATAGGGTTTTTTTGTGCTAATATATGATTACAGTGTTTTATCTCTTGTCATTGTATATGTTAGCATGGCTCCTGATGGTGTTTGTGAACTGCTCATCAGGACTTGGGTTTAGCAACTGAATCTTGTACTAACCAGCGAGTAAATACTTGTAATACAAGAGGCACTATATGATCACACATACAAGATGGCAGCATATTTGCTCTATCCCATTCCCATTAGCCAATACAGGGCTTGCTGCATGTTTATGAGAAAATATGGCAATAATCTTTAGAACCACACACATCTCGCTCATATCTTTTACCTTGTTTTCTACTGTGTTAGTAGTTTTATAGACCGGATGTATAACCAGTGTTAATACATAAAGTATCTTTTTTCCGGATCTTACGCTTGCCATAATTTTCACTGGTTTAAATGAAGTGGAAGATTATTTTCTATTTCTATCCTATATGGATGGGAGCCTACATCTTTCAACTTTAATGGGATTCTGAAACTGAAAACTTGATTGTGAAACAATAGCTATACTTTCCTCTTCTGTGTCACTCGCAGCCCTGGCAGACACCCCACGCTGCAGCTTGCAGTGCTCTGTGACCCCATCTTTAATCGCTGCTGTCTTCTTTGCTTCAGATGCCACTCCATGCAACCTAATGCAAAGTTAATAGCTTGAAGAAGAGGTTATGGTAGCAATTCTGGGGAAGCACTGCACTCCGAGGTATTGGTTGCGTGGGACCTGTCAGCATTGTGACTGCCTTGGGAGAGGTGCGTATGGATGTACCCCCCCCCCCCCCCCCCCCGCGCATTTTCTAATTTTTAGCCAGAAGTCGCTTTAAAGAGAACCCGAGGTGGGTTTTAAGAATCCAATTAGCATACAAAGGCTGGGTCTGCATATAATACCCAGCCTCTGTTGCTATATTGTTTGCCCCAGTCTCCCCCCTGCGCTTTGCTGTACCCCCATAATTCAATCGCCTTGCTGGCAACATGCAAAGTGTCGCCAGCCGGCTTTTTACATCTGAAGTGTCAGTCTCTCTGCTGCATGTGGCCAGCACGGCGATTGATTTATGGGGAAACGGCAGAGCGCAGGGGGGAGACTGGGACAAACAATATAGCAACAGAGGCTGGGTATTATATGCAGACCCAGCCTCTGTATGCTAATTGGATTCTTAGAACCCACCTCGGGTTCTCTTTAAATACAGCAAGATGTCTACCTCACTGTGTAGAGATCTTGTAGGACTGAAGTCCTCCAATAAGGTGGAGTGATTCTCATAGAATACTAGTATATTAAGCCGAGCCACAGTAGCAGGTTTCATCAGGAGGTGCTTACGTGATGGACAGCTCTCTTCTCATAAAGTGTAGAAGAACATGGAGAATCTTTCCTCTGTTGCTTCATGGTGGTATCCCTACCAGATCTGGGATTTCCTAAAACTATATCCATTTCATTTTTTTATTTTTTTTTATCGTCCCTTTGATCGATCTTCAGTTAATTTCACAATGGACAGTATAAATTGTCACCAAGTAAACCTTAAAAGGGAGAAAGCTATGTAATGATTATGGCTCCCTTGCACAAATCCTTTCGTTTTAATGCAGAGAAATATAACCCTTAGAGGGATGTAACATATTGTGGGTATAAGAGGAAAAAAAAACTCCCAATTTTCTAAACGTTGCATGTTGTCAACAAGGAAAATTGGAGACCTGTATTATAAGCTGTTTGTAGAGCATGTTTGTGAGTCGACACGGACAGTGGAGTCTTATGTAAATACTGCACACTTTATCTGTTTTATACTTTGGTTGGAGTCCTACATCCATATCTCATGCCCTCAGTTCAGCATATCCAGTCTTCTCCACAGCCAAAATACTGCATCCAGGACCTAAAAGTAGAAAAGGCTTATCAAGAACAAACTAAAGATAAAAATACTTCTAATGGAGAAGCAAATCTTGGGACATGCTTTCATATTACTGCATAGACCCTGGCCCTTATTCAATTCATGTTTTCTCCTAGGAAACCATTTTTCATCTTTTGTTTAATTTTTCAGATCTCGGCAATTTAAAAAGTAGGTGAAATAGTCTTGTCAAAATTATTCTGAGTATTTTCTTGCTTGCTGGTGGCGTTAAAGGCATGTTCTTGATAAGACGTGGAAATATCTTGAAGAAAAGAGAGAAAATGTGAATTGAATTAGGGCCCCTGTAAAAAATGCCAAGGCAGTGATAACCCATTTCAACAACAAGGAGAAACATTATGCCTCGTCTTTATTGCATACTTGATGAAAAACTTTGTTTTCCCTTTAGGTCTTGTTGAAGGTAAACACCGCCTCCACCTGGAAAGCCCCTTCTTTTTGTGTCATAATTTGTATCTGTGCTGCTTTACAATTTCATGTCTTACCAGCCAAATCACGTAACCATGAAACCGAGGTTCAGCTAGGTTAAACAACAAACATTTTTTGGGACCCTGCATGGAAGGAAACGGCGGGGGGGGGGGGGGGGGGATTGTGATTAATGGCTTAACGCTATTGGTATATGGTAAAGAGAAACAAGAATCCCATAATTCTGGGTATTTTTTCAATAGAGGCAAAGATCAGCAGAATTGGCCTCTGCATTGTTGCTCTTATTTCAACCTTTTCACACTTGATCCAGCTGATACGCTTTTGTTAAACAGACCACAGAAGACCTAAATGGTGTTTCAGGAAAATTATGGGGGGGGTTTTGGTCCATGCATTGGAATTTTTATTTTGGTTGGGTGTCATCTGAAAACTCAAATGATGGGGTATAATTTTTTTCTTTTAATGGCACGTGAGACATGGATTAATAATCATGAGCAGCCAATGTCGTCTAGCAATGCCTGAGGAACCCCAATATGCAGTGTTGACATTTCTAATTTGTAACCCAACGCTCTGATTTTTCTACTTGTACAGACAGACTGTTCCCTAAAACAAGATTAAAGATCCTTCACAAACCTGCTTCTCGGTGTGCAGTGTTTTACAATGATGTCACTGCCTCAAGTGTTTGTCATAGTTGGATCCTTGTGTAATTTTCTTTTTAAAAGTTCCTGTGCTTTCCCCCCTTATGCTGTATTCTTGAAGCAATAAAATGTATGTGTTTTATAATGGTTTTGTGTTTTCTGTGTTATACAACAAATAGAGCGCAAATCTGCAAACAGTAGACTGCTGATTAGAGAGAAGTTTGTCACAGCTTGGCAATATACAATATGTGATGGAGCAGAGAAAGGAAGTCTCAATACTCTAAACCCCCTCAGGCACATACCCTCTGTTGCAGGATCTGGTCAGCCAGGCCATCCAAAACACAAGGGATCCACAGACCACAGTAAGGTAGATAAAAGCCGGTATTCTTTATTTTTAAAACTCCAAGTAGGACAAATACATTCACAGAATCAACTGACGCGTGTCTGGCTTACAATCCGCCCTTAGTCATAGTTGCAACTATGACTAAGAGCGGATTGTAAGCCCAACACGCGTCAGTTGATCCTGTGGATGTATTTGTCCTTTTTATGTGAAGTTTTTCAAATTAAGAATACTGGCTTTTATCTGCCTTACTGTGGTCTGGCTCCCTTGTGGTGTTTTGAATCTATGTGATGGAGATGCAGATACAATTTATATATGGACTTCAAGCTGCTATGATGGTACAGCTGCAGTAGACAGTATTTAAAGGTAGGTTGTAGTATCTCCTTAGCAGTTCTAAGGAAGTGATATTTGATTTAGGGCCCCTGCCCACTAGCTATTCTGTGTTGCGCTTCTGATTTGAAAAAAGTATTCCCATTCACTTGAATGAGTTTCCTGGCAAAATCTCTGTAAAATCCAGGGCTGTGGAGTCGGTACAAAAACCTTCCGACTCCTACTCCTCAGTTTATGAAACCACGACTCCGACTTCAACTCCGACTCCGGCTACCCAAAATGGCTCTAACTACTCGACTCCAACTCCTTAGTCTAATACTTAACAGGGCTGTGTATTTTGTACAAAAATCATCCGACTCCTCAATTTATGAAACCACAAATCCAACGCCGACTCTGGGTGCCCAAAATTGCCTCGACTCCAATTCCGACTCCACGGCCCTTGTAAAATCTAGTGAATGGGAATGCATTTTTCAAGCCCAATGCAGAGCAGCTAGTGTGCAAAGGCCCTTACTATATATACAGCTGCTAAGAGACACTTTACATATTTACAATTACATACATGGACTCTTATTCAATCCACTTTTTCTCCTACTGTTTTAAAATAACCTTTCAGCACTCTTCAATTGAAAAAAGTCCCAAAAAGTAGGTAAAGTTCTGTCAATTATTCTCTGTATTTTCTTGCTTGCTTGTGGCTTAGAGAGGATGAGGCACACTGGGCAGTGTTTCGCATAGTGTTTCCATTTTGAAAAATGTTTTTTTTATTGACTTGAATGAGAATTTTCTGCAAAATCTATACCATTCTCAAATCATTGAAAAATTGATGTGGGTGATTTTGTCATGATTATTGTTCAAGTGAATGAAAGAGCATTTTTCATTCACTTGAATTACTCAAATTCTGTGCGAAACACAGGCCAGTGTGCCTCAGCCCTTATGCCTAGTATACACAATGCAATTTTTTGTCAGACAGTTGAATTGATTTCCAACAAGACCGATCTGATTTCTTATCGCTTTTCTGATTGATTTTGTATAGAATTTGGAAAATCGTTCAGAAAAACAATCGTAAATCAGATTGGACCTGTCAGAAATAATTGATTTGACTCTCAATCTGTTGGAAAATTGCATCATGTGCATGAGATGGAAAAAAATCAAAATAATACATACCTGAGGTTTCCTCCAGCCCCCTTCGGCCTGATTGCTCTCTCAGCGGCCGTCCTCTGCCTCCTGGATCTTCTGTAAGGGCTCCCGATATCTAAGGCCAGTCGGGGCTTGCAGCGCATTCCCGGCCCTGCGTGCTACCCGCTGCGAGCTTTCTGCACCAGCAAAGTACTATTGCGTAGGTGCAGAACTCTTGGTTGGTGGAGCACGCGTGGCCGCACTGAGCATGCGCTGACTGGCCTTAGATACCGGGAGCCATTACAGAAGATCCAGGAGGCGGAGGATGGCGCAGAGGGAGAGATCAGGCAGAAGGTGGCTGGAGAAATTTTTATTTCATTTTTTTCATCTCTGGTACACTTTAAGATGAACTATTAAAGTACTAACCACAAAATGGCGTACTTTGGATAAATTTACACAGCGGGCAGGCTGTCAGTTATGCCAATAAAGCATTTTATTTTTTTGCACTAAATTTTATACACCCACACACACCTACACACACACCTACACACACACCTACACACACACCTACACACACACCTACACACACACCTACACACACACCTACACACACACATATATATACACACATATACACACACACATATATATACACACCTATATACTAAGTGAATGCAAAGGCACAGACACTACCATTTCAGAAACATTTACGATGGTGTGATATGACCTAGAAAAATATACTTTTTGCCACCTATGGGCTGGTTCACACTATGAGCTGGTAGGGATACTTCTAGATACTTATAGGAGGGTTAGTGTTAGGAGGTGGTGTAGGGAGCAGGATAACTTGATGGGAATAGCGCCACAGAAATTGATATTCAAATAACTGCAATTCTTTTAAATGTACACATTTCGAGGTACCAGCATGATAGCTATTGAAAATTTGTGCACACTGCCTGCCGGGTCCCCAGGTCTCCCAGTACCACCAGGGTGTCCGCTGCAGCTTGGTTGGGTATGTGTCGAGGATAACCGTCAGTATAGCTAAATATTCACAATAACCTTTGGATAAAAGTCCACTGGGGGCACAAGTTGTTGTTTTTTTTTATTTATAAAGATCTAGCGTTCTGCTGCACTGTACGATAAATTAGGGAGATGTTACGTCATGGAACAATAGTACAAAGACCGGTCACATAGTAACTCTGGTATTTTGACCCCTGTCTTGTGCGGAGTCCACTTGATGGGTGGGAGGTGACATGGGTGACAATTGCCCGGCCAACAGGCTAACAATCTAAAGGGTTAATGAAAGGACACAATAGGTGGAAGGGGAGTCATGAAAATTCAGAGGAGAGGGCTAAGGGATAGGATTAAGGCCAAGCTGCAGGGCCGCACAACACAGCACACAAGTGATTCCCTTTTCTCCCCACCAACAGAGCTTGCTGGGGTCTGATCCCAGACCATGTTTATTTATTTATTTTTTTACAAATATTTGTTTTTTTTAATTAATTAAATATGACTATTCGGGTGGTTTTTTTTTTTTACCCTCCCTCCTTGCAGCCGGCCAATCACGGCAATCGGCTATCATAAGCTTCAGCCTATGAGAGCTGATCGCTCTCTAGTGCCCCAGGGGGACGGCTGTGTCACACGGTTGTCCCAAGTACAGTGCTGCTACAGAACACAGCGCTGTACAGTGTAATTAGATGTCGGTTTCGCGGTCTAACAGTCTCCCTAGCGGAGATCATAAGACTTAACAGGAGATGCACGCGCAGCCTGCGTGCGATCTGCACTGCGAGCCCCAAGGACCTTACGCCGTGTGTATGTAAGTATGTGCATGTGTATGCACACACACACACACGCTCCCTCTCTCTCATTTGGATCTTACTGCTGACTGCTGTGATTGTTCAATACATACATTCAAAGTTGTTTTTTAGTTAACTTTTTAAGTATGATCTTCTATTATGTACTTTTTTTTTATCATGGATGTTTATGCACAATCTGGAAATGTAATAAAAAAAAATATATACACACACACACACACACACACACACACACACACACACACACACACACACACATACACATACACATACACATACACACACACACACACACACACACACACACACACACACACACACACACATACACACACACACACATACACACACACACACACACATACACACACACACATACACACACACACACATACACACACACACACACACACACACACACACACACACACACACACACACACACACACACACACATACACACATACACACATACACACATACACACACACACACACACACACACACACACACACACACACACATACACACACACACACATACACACACACATACACACACACACACACACACACACACACACACACATACACACACACATACACACACACACACACACACATACACACACACACATACACACACACATACACACACACATACACACACACATACACACACACATACACACATACACACATACACACATACACACACACACACACACATACATACACATACATACACACCCCACCAGGGGGGTTTTAGGGTTAGGCACCACGGGGAGGGGGTTTTAGGGTTAGGTACCACCAGGGGGGTTTTAGGGTTAGGCACCACCGGGGGGGGGGGGGGGGGTTCAAAGGTGTAGGGATAGGTAGAGGGAGAGTTCTGTGTGAGAGTAGGGTTAGGTTTACTTGTAGTAAAATATTGATAATATTTACTTATGTTTTACTATAGTTATTACGAATGTACTTATTTAGTTTACATTGTTATAAACAATATTTTCAGATTTTATTACATGAAGAACTGATAAAAGGTTATAGACGATATAAAATTATTATAATTATACATATATTATTGTTTTTAGTGTAATAAATGATATTTTCAGATTTTTATTACAAGAAGAAACGATAAAATATGGTTATAGACAATAACATTAAATTTCAGCTACACCACGCGCCCTTTTTTCCAGCGCCCTTTTTTGATGTACGTGTCATAAGGGCCCACAATGTGGGTTTTGTACTCTGGTTTTAATTGTTTTTAGGAAATAAGTGTTATTGGTTTTAAAAGCAACTGAAAACTGGTTTGCTTCTTTCCGGTGGTGGTCACCTTGTCTCATATGCCTGATGTTTGAGCAGTGGATGGCTATAGATATGACCACTTGGAAAACTTTTATCTGTGCCAAGTGCTGAGGATCTTGTTGACAAGGGCCTTACTTTATCCATTGTGTTGCATTGCAACGATGGACAAAATCATCACATGGAGTTGCAAGTGATGATAGTCCTATGGGGCTATCATGTTTATTGTGGTGCTTTGCGTGCGGCCGATTAACATGCAGTAACGCTCTTCATGCAGTGCATAACGTGTGTTTACATTAGCAGTTAGGCATACCTTCATGGTACTGTATGCCTCTCTGTAAGGTCTCTCAACAGCGTTACTGTGCGGTGCAACTTTTCTGTAATTTTGGGGTGCGATTGAAGAATTATTGCATTTCAATGTTCTGTTCAAAGTATAGTATCCAAACTTACCCTAACTCCCCCCTCCCCCTTTCCAATTAATTACCCTCCCATCTCCCCCCCCCCAAAAAATAGTTTAGCGCCTGTGCAGCAGATAAAGGACAGGAGAGCAAACCCCGCAACCATCCCATTTTCGGCGGGACGGTCACGCTTTGGGAGGTTTGATCCCGCCTCCTGCAGCAGCCGCCTGTGTCCCGGGTTGAGAAGTCAGGATGGAGAGCGGCAGAGGGATTACAGAGAACAGAGCAGTCACCGCAGGACATGCTTCCTATAAAGAGTAATGACGGACAAAGCCCCACGGTGACTGCTCTGTTCTACAGACATTCTCCTCACCTCGCTGCCTCTGCTTCCTCACACATGCTGATGCGGGATACTCTGCTGTCCTCTGCCTGGCTGACACTGTAGCAGCTGTGCCCTCTGACCTTCCCTCTCCCTCCTCATCTACACTCTCTGCACAATCACCGGAGGAGGGGTTGGACACTGGCTGCAGGCACCGTGCTTGGAGGTAAGGCTGGCATGGGGAGAAGCTGGGCACACAGGCTCTGCACTCCGCTCGCAGCAGTGTTATCCATACACATTGACAGCAAATCAAATGGTGAAGTAATATATACTTTTCTATGTACATTACCCCATTCCTTTCCAGCAAACAGAATCCTCCCTGTTAGACAGCCAGCGTCCATATAGTGCAGGCTTTCTCAACCTTTTTACTCTGGAGGAACCCTGCAAATAACTTTTGGATCTCAAGGAACTCCTGCAAACAATTTTTTGATCTTAAAGTGAACTAGAGACAAAGCACCCTCATGTATTTTACCATCTATATCAGTGGGAACATTAGAGAAAACACCTACCCTGCTCTCTGTTTCATCCTTCACTGCTCAGCCTCCTTGTAATCGGCTCAGATAAAATCCCTGACTGAGCATTCAGTCTGGCTTAGCTCAGGAATTATTATAGCTGAGTCTGTCTTCTCTGATGTCTTTTCAAGCCAAGCCTGCCCCCTTCTGGCTCTGCTATAATGACTCAGCTATAATGATTCCTTAGTAAAGCCAGACTGAATGTTCAATTGGGGATTTTATCAGGGCTGATAACAGGCAGGCTGAGCAGTGAAGGATAAAACAGAGAGCAGGGTAGGTGTTTTCTCTAATGTTCCCACTGATATATATGGTGAAATACATGAGGGTGCTTAGTCTCTGGTTCACTTTAAGGAACCCCTGCATTTATGTTGCAGGAGGCATGGTTTTTAAAAGTAGGTGTGGCTGTTAATTTCACTAGCACCTATTACACTGCCACTCATTATACTGTCTCTTTATCTAGTGCTTTTTATTACTCATTAATATATTGACCCCCAATTTAGCGCTTATTTTTACATTACCCCCTATTATAATGTGCTCTATTATACATTCCCCCACGATAAGGGAAATGCCAATGAACCCCTGCAGAGTACTCAAGGAACCCTGGTTGAGAAAGCCTGATCTAGCGCCTGCTATACACAAGCAGACTTTCTCCCACTAATACTCTGCAAGCACCAAGGAGAGCAGTATTAGCAAGGAGGATACCTGCAGGGCCCTTTACTAGCTATAAGCCCCTCGGGTATATACCACTGTGTCCCTGCCCTTCCAATCACCCAAAAATTTACGTCCTGTCCATAATGAATCATCATATTCATATATATATATATATATAGCCAGAAATATTTAGGCCAGAATTGGATGGAAATTACAATTGGGGGGCATGTTAGGGCATTGATCTTCAGCAGCTCCGAACACAGTGATCGATTGTGCTGAGGAATATTGTATAGTGTATGTGGACCGAGGTGCTAGGCTGTAAATTCATCTTTCTATGGGCAGACCAGGTCATTTTGGTGTCGTTTTTTTAAACCAATCTTGTGACAGGCCTCTACAAAGTTTTAAAATACGTTTTTAAGGTAAACCTACTGCTGGTTACAAATAGAGATGGCCCGAACCTCCGATTTTCGGTTCGCGAACTTCCGCCAAAAGTTTGGTTCGCACAACCTTCCCCGAACCGCAATAGACTTCAATGGGGAGGCGAACTTTGAAAAATAGAAACACTTATGCTGGCCACAAAAGTGATGGAGAATATGTTTCAAAGGTTCTAACACCTGGAGGGGGGCATGGCGGGGTGGGATAGATGCCAAAAGTCCCGGGGAAAAATCTGGATTTGACGCAAAGCAGCGTTTTAAGGGCAGAAATCACATTGAATGCTAAATTGCAGGCCTAAAGTGCTTTAAAACATCTTGCATGTGTATACATCAATCAGTGAGTGTAATTAGAGTACTGCTTCACACTGACACACCAAACTCACTGTGTAACGCCCCGCAAACAGCTGTTTGTGTTGTGACGGCCGTGCTGGACCGGTGCGCACCATGGCGAGAGTGCAGGCCGTGGCGGTTTTCAAGCCCATATGGTCGTCAGGCTGTGGTAGCTAAATGACAGAACAGTGACTGTCCAGCTGATCAAATTTGGTCTGTTGACAATGAAGCAACGACCTTATTATCGAGGGTTCCCCCCCCCGACACACTCATATAGCTGTCGGTCATTGCTTCATTGTGATACGTAAGCCCCTTCACCTTGGCAAGGTAATGATCACGAAGGGGAATTGGCACATGTACATGCCTTTTGTTTTATTGTTGCAGCTGCAGTGCAGCCAGAAAAATTAGGCAGGCATGTACAAGCACCAGAAAAATTATTATAGCGGCCGCTGCCAGCAGTGGCTTTGAGGACTCAGCCTTTACCCCCCCCCCCCCCCCCTTAAGGACCAGCGGTGTTTTTTATGATCTGTGCTGGGTGGGCTCTGCAGCCCCCAGCACAGATCAGGTTGCAGGCAGAGCGATCAGATCACCCCCCCCTTTTTCCCCCCTATGGGGATGATGTGCAGGGGCGGTCTGATCGCTCCTGCCTGCCTGGGTGTTGCGGGGGGGGTTGTCACCTCAAAGCCCTCCTCGGCGTTGAAATTGCCCCCCTCCCTCTCCTCCCTCTCACCCCTGGTGATCGGGGCTGCACAGGACGCTATCCGTCCTGTGCAGCCTGTGACAGGCTGTCCTCTGTCACATGGTGGCGATCCCTGGCCGCTGATTGGCCGGGGATCGCCGATCTGCCTTACGACGCTGCAGCAGCAACGCCATTCAATGTAAACAAAGGAGACAAACGTCTCCTGCGTTTACATTTAGTCTGCAAGCCGCGATTAGCGGCTCGCAGGCTATTCACGGAGACGCGCTCCGTGATCTAACAGGAAACGGACGCTCGCGAGAGCGGCCTTTCCTGATTAATTACTGAGGCACCTGGCGACGCAGATGTGCGTCGCTGGTCCTCCAGCTACCACCAGGGCCGGCCCGCCCATGAGGCGGGTTCCTCAGGCGGCAGGAAGTGGAGGGGCGGCACCAGGCATTAAGAGGAAGTGCCTGCGCCTGGTTCTTGCCGCCCTCAGGAGAGACTGGAGTGTCACTTACCGGCTACCGCCGCCCGCCTGCCTGGCCGCCTCAAGTGCTGCAGTGAAGTCTCCCCTGCCTGGCAGTGGCAGCACGCAGCACACCGAATCGGTGAGTGACCCTGGTGGCCCTGGCTGCCTGTGTGCACAGTGACGCGGCGGTGGCGCCAGCCCTGCCACTTGCATGACGTGCCGCCCACCCACCATGCCGCCGGACTTCCGAGGCGAGCTCTGCCGCGGCGCCGCCTACTAGGCCTCTGTGGGCTGTCCTGGCTGCACCGCTGCGCTGCCTCCGCTCCGCCTGCAGAATCCGGGCAGGAACGGAAGTAACGGGAGTCACGCTGCCTCCGCCCGCTGCGCCATGATAATCACGGTCACTGAGTACTGCCGCCCGTGACCGTGACAATGATGAGCCCGCCCCCCGGCCTTGCCCGGCTCCAGCGAGAGATGGAGGAGCAAGCTCGCTGCCCTCTGCCCGCCGGCACAAGATGGATGCTGCCTGGCTCGTGCCCGGCGCCTGGCCAGCTGGCCTGCCCTCCGCCATCATCGTCGCCGGACCCCACCATCCCCGGTGAGTCACTTTGCTGCGGCTGCCCCTGGCTCTGGCTGCTCTTAGCGGTGGGGTCGGGTCGGATTCCTATTTTGTATTTTAATGTTTTGTAATGTAGTCAGTCAGACTGACTGGTGGATGAGGTGGTACATTTATTTGGAATGGGTGGGGAGGAGGGTAAGGGTGCCTGCTGTGGGTGGGGAGGAGGGTAAGGGTGCCTGCTGTGGGTGGGGAGGAGGGTAAGGGTGCCCGTGGCTGGGGAGGAGGATGAGTATGGCCGTGGCTGGGGAGGAGGATGAGTGTGGCTGGGGAGGAGGATGAGTGTGGCTGGGGAGGAGGATGAGGATGGCCGTGGCTGCGGAGGAGGATGAGTGTGGCTGGGGAGGAGGATAAGTGTGGCTGGGAAGGAGGATGAGGATGGACGTGGCTGGGGAGGAGGATGAGTGTGGCTGGGGAGGAGGATGAGGATGGCCGTGGCTGGGGAGGAGGATGAGTGTGGCTGGGGAGGAGGATGAGGATGGCCGTGGCTGGGGAGGAGGATGAGGATGGCCGTGGCTGGGGAGGAGGATGAGGATGGCCGTGGCTGGGGAGGAGGATGAAGATGGCCGTGGCTGGGGAGGAGGATGAGGATGGCCGTGGCTGGGGAGGAGGGTAAGGGTGTCCGTGGGTGGGGAGGAGGGTGAGGATGAATGACCGTGGGTGGGGAGGAGGGTTAGGGTGCCCGTGGGGAGGAGGGTAAGGGTGCCCATGGGTGGTGAGGATGGCCGTGGGTGGGGAGGAGGGTAAGGGTGCCCGTGGGTGGTGAAAAGGGTGAGGATGGCCGTGGGTGGGGAGGAGGATAAGGGTGCTCATGGGTGGGGAGGAGGGTAAGGGTGCCCGGAGGGGGGGGGGGTGCCTGGGGCCCGGGGGGGGGGGGGCGCCTTCACGATCTTTGCCTCAGGCAGCAGAAAGTCCAGGACCGGCCCTGGCTACCACTTTGCCGCCGCACAGTATGAGTGTGCGGTCGACAAGTGGTTAAAGATTTGGGAATCCACCTGGAGTCCTGGACCCTGTTGGTGGTGGCAGAGAAGGCAGTCAACTGGCCTGCGGGCAGAGATGCTGTGTGGGGAGCGACTTAGTCTTAGGGCAGGCCTGAGCGTGCTTTGCAGATCAGGCATCAGTGGTCAGATGGACACTTGACCCAACGCTGTGTGCCAGAGATGTCACCACTTGCCTTTCAACATCACGGTACAGTTTAGGTATCGGCTTTTTTGAGAAAAAATTGCGGCCTGTTATCTTCCACTGCGGTGTGTGGCTTTGCTTTTGTGTGCTGCTTTTCCTCAGGTGGTAATCCCATTGCAGTTTGTGCTTTGTAATTATGTGCCTTCGTAAGGTAGTTGTCCCTAAGGTCTTGGTCTTTCCACGGCTCAATTTTCGGTGGCAGAGAGTACAGATGGCATTGCTCTCATCTGAGGCAGACACACACAAAAATTTCCACACCGCTGAGCCCTGGGGTGATGGCACTTTGGTGGTGGCGGCCGACTGAGTGTTAAGTGGAGTGCCAGAATCAGAGCAGGAGGAGGAAGATATGTCACGCTTCCGTGCGGAAGCTGAGAAAGATGAGGTGTTCTATGTTAAATAGTCAACTACGTTCTGACAATATTGGGGGTTGATGGCACGTGCCTTCTTCTGAACACTGTACTTTGGTCGAGGGCCGCACAAAATCACGACAGCGCGTCCTCGAACAGACCTGCCAGGTGGCCTGCCTCTGCCTTTTGTTTTGTCCATATTGGGGGGGATGAAGTGAAAGGTATGCACTGACTTGACTAATACAATGTGCAGTCACACAGGTGCAGTTAACAGGTATGCACGGAGTGGTATATCCCACTGCGTGCACTCACGTAGGTAGGTGGGTGCACTGAACACAACAGGTAGGTATATGCAGTAATGGGTATTACAATGTGCACCTGTCACACACAGACAGGTAGCGGACAGGTAGAGTGACACTGCGTGCGCTCACGTAGGTAAGTGGGTGCACAGTGAACAACAGGTAGGTATATGCAGTGATAGGTAATGCGCACCTGTCATACACACAGGTAGTCACTGAATGTGCTGGGCCTGGCAGTGGCACACACAGTATGAATTATGAAGGCTGTCTATGCAACACAAGTGTCAGTGGGACACACAGAAAAAAAAAAAGATCACAAGAACAAGATTAGCTCTCAAAAGAGCTGTTGTGGGGTGCTATTTTAGCAATAAGGATCAGCAAGGAGCAAGCTTAAGAAGCCTACAAGAGCCTAACTAATCTTTCCCTATGAGAGAGTCTGCAGCAGCTGCCCCTTCTCTATTTACTGCAGGCACACGAGTGAGTAAAATGGCCGGCAATGCCTGCCTTTTATAAGGGGGGAGTGGCTCCAGGAGGGAGTGTAGCCTGATTGGCTACAATGTGTCTGCTGACTGTGATGTAGAGGATCAAAGTTGACCCTAATGGTGCACTATGGGGGCAAACCGAACCTCTGGTAAAGTTTGCGGTTCTCCGCGATCGCGAACCCCTCGGAAGTTCGCCTGGAACCGTTCGCCGGCAAACCGTTCGCCGGTGAACCGTTCGGGCCATCTCTAGTTACAAAACAGAGGTGGGCCACTGTACAACAGGGAACTGTACAGGGGAAGAAAGTGGGTACATGCTGCAGGTAAAATTGGGGCGTGGCTAAAGGAGTGGATGGGGCGGGTTTAAGTAACCCTCGTTCCTGGCTCCAAATGTTGTGAGGTATGGGAAAGTCTATAACATGTACTCTGCTATTTCTACTCTAAAAACCATGTTTGCAGCCCTTGAAGTCTCTCCTTTTCTTTTCGATATTGCTTTTTTTAATGTACATGAGGCCTCATTCACACTTTGGGCTTAATTCACTAAGACAAATAGCATGACTTATCAAAGTTAACATGCCTTATCAAAGTAGCATAGCGAGCACTACGAACCTGCAGGGGCTCAGGGCAGGACGAGTGGAGCTCTCGTCATTGCCAATTAGCAGGCATAAGTTCGCTACGCTACTCTGATAAGGCGTGTTAACTTTGATAAGGGGTGCTAACTTTGATAAGGCATGCTATTTGTCTTAGTTAATCAAACCCTATATGTGTTTGCAACATGCACAGCATTAATTACATGTGCATAATTTTAACAACCCAATCAGTAGCAACTTAACCCAATCTTGTGATGCAGAGAGGTGAACTTTCCTATTGACTTGTATGGGAAGTGCTTTCATTTGTGCTAAGGCATTGCATTATTGCACAATGCAATGAGCAAGATGTGAATGAGGCCTACATCATCCTTTACTTATAAATACCTGTTGATTTTGAGACCTTAATTCACTTCTAATAGAAAATGTACACTGTCACCACTAGATGGCACTGCTGTCCATTACAGAATTGTTCAAATGTCTGTCCTAATTTTAATGACATCTCGTTTTAATTAATTGTCATTTAAATTTGTCCTAATCACTGACAAGTGTTCTCAGCAATAAATTAACTTATAAATACTTTCATGACTGAATTTATGATCTATTACTGTATGTCAGCAGATTAAATGTACAAACAGAAGTTTAGTTACACATTATTACTCAGTATTTATATAGCGCCAACATCTTCTGCACCGTATTACAGAGTACATAGTAAAGTCAGTGACTGTCCCTCAGAGGGGCTCACAATCTAGACCAGCGATGGCTAACCTTCCCACTCCAGCTGTGACGAAACTACAAATCCCATCATGCCTCTGCCTCCTTAAAGAGACACTGAAGCGAATAAATTTTGCCCTTTTTACCTTATTATTCGCTTCAGTAGTCTCAGCACAAGTAAACTGCCGCATCCCCGCCGCAAAACGAGGGGTTTAGACCCCCCCAATCGCCGAGCAAACGACCACGACCAACTTGGTTGTGGATTTTGCTGCGCTGAGAGGCAGAGCTTTCAGCCGCAGCTCTGCCTCTCCTGACGTCAATCGACGAGCGGATCTCCGCCTCTCTCCGACCCTCTCTATGAAGGAAGAGTGAGAAGGGTGGGGAGAGGCGGGGATCCACCGCGATTGACAGCAGTAGTGGCAGAGCTGAAGCTGAAAGCTCTGCCTCTTTCAGGAAATGCCGGCCAGATTGCCCCTCTGGGATTTGGGGGTCTAAAGCGCTCGTTTAACCGGCGGGGATGCGACGGTTTACTTGTGCTGCATGTACTGAAGCCAATTATAAGGTAAAAAGGGCAAAATGAATTCGCTTCAGTCTCTCTTTAAGTTATGCTCAGAGCTGTCAGAGTATTGCAATGCCTCACTTGTGTTTCCACCACAGCTGGAGTGCCAAGGTTAGCCATCACTGATCTAGACACAGAACATTTATATTGCGCTTTTCTCCTGGCAGATTCAAAGTGCCAGAGCTGCAGCCAGTAGGGCGCGGTCTATAGACAGTAGCAGTGTAAGGGAGTCTTGCCCAAGGTCTCCTCACTGAATAGGTGCTGGCTTACTGAACAGGAAGAGCAGAGATTTGAACCCTGGTCTCCTGTGCTAGAGGCAGAGCCGTTAACCATTACCATTAATCCTAACCATAGTCATATGTCCATTGCAGTCTGTCTAGGGACAGTTTAGAGGGGATGCTAATTATCTGTATGTTTTTGGGATGTGGGAGGACCGAGTGTGCAGAGGAAACCCACGCATACACGGGGAGAACATACAAACTCCTTACAGATAGTGCCCTGGCTGGGAATCGAACTGCTGAAAGGGAAGAGTGCTATTAACTACACCACCGCGCTGCCCATTCAAATTGTCTCTACGTTAGGCCACTTTCATGAGCACAATATTTCCAAAAGTACACCCCATCCGGTCCCCACTTGCCACTAAACTCCTTGTACATGTTCTCAGCACCTGTCTCTTAGTGGTCTGTTGCAGTGTCCACATACATAGTAGAGCAAACTGACAGAGGCGCTAGGCGTATACTAGACTGCATGCTGTGTGATACTCCTTCTGTTATTGCCTGAGGAATCAGGAATATACCTGCGAAACGCGTTGCCTGTTTTAATTGGAGTATGTGAATACATTTTTCGTGCTTAAAATTCAACAGCTTTGTGTCTGTTTGGGGATGGTGAGTCCACCACTGCCTCCCTAACGTTTTAACAATTTTAGCATATTTTATCCTTTTGGTGCCTCTGTTCACTTTCTACGATAACAGTAGAGCAAATCAGGGGCGTAACTAGAAATCACTGGGCCCCCCTGCGAATATTTGGATGGGGCCCCCCCATAGGTGCCAAATAATCGTAATGGGGCAGCGTTTCACTGTAAATTAATTGTAAAGTGGGCAGCATTTTACCAGACAATCGTAATGTGGGCCAGAAAATCGTAATGTGGGCAGAGTTCACCAGAAAATCGTAATGTGGGCACCAGTCACCAGAAAATAGTAACGTGAGCAGCAGTCACCAGAAAATTGTAACGTGGGCAGCATTCACCAGACAATCGTAATGTGGGCAGCGTTCACCAGAATATCGTAATGTGGGACAAAAAATCGTAATGTGGGCAGAGTTCACCAGAAAATTGTAACATGGACAGCATTCACCAGACAATCGTAACTTGGGCAGTGTTCACCAGAAAATCGTAATGTGGGCCAGAAAATCGTAATGTGGGCAGCGTTCACCAGAAAATCGTAACGTGGACAGCATTCACCAGACAATCGTAACGTGGGCAGTGTTCACCAGAAAATCGTAATGTGGGCCAGAAAATCGCAATGTGGGCAGCAGTCACCAGAAAATCGCCATGTGGGCAGCAGTCACAAGAAAATTGCAATGTGGGCATCAGTCACCAGAAAATCCTAATGTGGGCAGCAGTCACCAGAATATCGTAATGTGGGCAGCAGTCACCAGAAAATCCTAATGTGGGCAGCAGTCACCAGAAAATCCTAATGTGGGCAGCAGTCAGTCACCAGAATGTCGTAATGTGGGCAGCAGACACCAGAAAGTCGTAATGTGGGCAGCAGACACCAGAAAATCCTAATGTGGGCAGCAGTCACCAGAAAATCGCAATGTGGGCAGCAGTCACCAGAAAATCGCAATGTGGGCAGCAGTCACCAGAAAATCGCAATGTGGGCAGCAGTCACCAGAAAATCCTAATGTGGGCAGCATACACCAGAAAATCGTAATGTGGGCAGCAGACACCAGAAAATCGTAATGTGGGCAGCAGACACCTGAAAATCGTAATGTGGGCAGCAGACACCTGAAAATCGTAATGAGGGCAGCAGACACCTGAAAATCGCAATGTGGGCAGCAGTGACCAGAAAATCGCAATGTGGGCAGCAGTGACCAGAAAATCGTAATGTGGGCAGCAGACACCTGAAAATCGCAATGTGGGCAGCAGACACCTGAAAATCGCAATGTGGGCAGCAGACACCTGAAAATCGCAATGTGGGCAGCAGACACCAGAAAATCGCAATGTGGGCAGCAGACACCAGAAAATCATAATGTGGGCAGCAGACACCTGAAAATCGTAATGTGGGCAGCAGACACCTGAAAATCGTAATGTGGGCAGCAGACACCTGAAAATCGTAATGTGGGCAGCAGACACCAGAAAATCATAATGTGGGCAGCAGACACCAGAAAATCGCAATGTGGGCAGCAGTGACCAGAAAATCGCAATGTGGGCAGCAGTGACCAGAAAATCGTAATGTGGGCAGCAGACACCAGAAAATCGCAATGTGGGCAGCAGTGACCAGAAAATCGTAATGTGGGCAGCAGTCACCAGAAAATCGCAATGTGGGCAGCAGTCACCAGAAAATCCTAATGTGGGCAGCATACACCAGAAAATCGTAATGTGGGCAGCAGACACCAGAAAATCGTAATGTGGGCAGCAGACACCTGAAAATCGTAATGTGGGCAGCAGACACCTGAAAATCGTAATGAGGGCAGCAGACACCTGAAAATCGCAATGTGGGCAGCAGTGACCAGAAAATCGCAATGTGGGCAGCAGTGACCAGAAAATCGTAATGTGGGCAGCAGACACCTGAAAATCGCAATGTGGGCAGCAGACACCTGAAAATCGCAATGTGGGCAGCAGACACCTGAAAATCGCAATGTGGGCAGCAGACACCAGAAAATCGCAATGTGGGCAGCAGACACCAGAAAATCATAATGTGGGCAGCAGACACCAGAAAATCATAATGTGGGCAGCAGACACCTGAAAATCGTAATGTGGGCAGCAGACACCTGAAAATCGTAATGTGGGCAGCAGACACCTGAAAATCGTAATGTGGGCAGCAGACACCAGAAAATCATAATGTGGGCAGCAGACACCAGAAAATCGCAATGTGGGCAGCAGTGACCAGAAAATCGCAATGTGGGCAGCAGTGACCAGAAAATCGTAATGTGGGCAGCAGACACCAGAAAATCGCAATGTGGGCAGCAGTGACCAGAAAATCGTAATGTGGGCAGCAGACACCAGAAAATCATAATGTGGGCAGCAGACACCTGAAAATCACAATGTGGGCAGCAGTGACCAGAAAATCATAATGTGGGCAGCAGACACCTGAAAATCACAATGTGGGCAGCAGACACTAGAAAAAAAAATGCACCTGTGAAAAAAAAACAATTCACTTACCTGACAGAAGTCTTCTCCTCTCCCGGCATCTGGCTCGCAGCTCCCCGAGTCCTCCTGCAGCACATCTCCCGCGCTGACAGGCAGAGTGCAGGGCTACGGCAAGATGGCTGCCGAAGCCCTGTACTAGAGACACAAATAGTCTCCAGTGCAGGGCTTCTTCGGCGGCCATCTTGCCGTAGCCCTGCTCTGCCTGCCGGAGACTATGCAGGCTGCTGAAGCGGGGCTGCGGGGAATGAACTGGCGCAGCGTCTATTAGACGCTGCGGCCAGTTGAGCACCTTGCTGGGGGGTCCAGAGCAGCGCTCCCCCCACGGACAGTGAGCGGGCCCCAGAGCAGCCCCGGGCGGCCGGGCCCCCCTGCGGCTGAGAGAGTCGCATCCCCGGTAGGTACGCCGGTGGTGACAGCCTTTCCTCCTCCGGGCCCCTGACTTGCTAGGGGCCCCCCTGCAACTGCAGGGGCTGCAGGGTCTATTCCTACGCCCCTGGAGCAAATGTGTGCCATCTATCGCATGAATGCCAATGCTTGTGCTATCTGAAAAAAAATGTGGAATACCACTGGGCTCCTGGGTCACCACAGCCCCTAAATTCCCCTTATGGACCTGGCGGCAACTCTCACTCACATTATATACCTTTTGTCGAGAGCGAGGAGTTTGTTCCTCTCTACCAGACAACCCACAGTCCGTTTGGGCAATAGACAGTCCATGACCGACTCCAGCTCCTCCATTCATACAAGATGGCCATATATACCCTAATCTCAAACAGCGCTGGCTTGCTGTAACTTCATGTGTTTATTGTTATATACGTGTCCACACAAGAATGTACCTAATAGTTATGTTACTGTATGCTCTGTTTTATAACTTTATATCTCAAAAATAAAGAATAAAAAAATAAAAAAAAATTTGCAGGTTGGAATTGTCCATTGTGGTAACGCAACAGCCAACCTGTATCTCGGATAGCTTTCTTCTGTTTGGGCAAATAGTAAATCGTGGGTCCATTGTTGTCCGCTGCAGGAAATGGGCAAATCCAATGTGAATCACCCTTACCTGGAATTCCACTACAAGACTCTCATCATTATAGCAGTAGTAGGGTACTGTAAGAAGCTTACAACAGGCCAGCACAGAAAGAAGAATGTCCCTGCCTGCAGAGAAGGCTTGAGACCTATTCCACCAACAGGAATACAGAATACAATACCAATCTGGTATATATAATTGTGTGTAAAACGCCCCTCAGAACTGTATGTGGGGGAAACAGGGCAAACTCTGCAACAGCAAATGATCACATACAGCTGTACTATTAACAACAACTGAACTGATCATCTCTACACTTAACCCTTGGACTGCTGTGGACATTTATAGGTGTTCTGTGTTTTTGCATCCATACACCACGGACATCTGAAGGCATTTTAGTACAAAACTACTTTCACCTACAGCGGACGTCTACAGGCATTTTTGTGTCCCCATATTCCAGTGCCAACTGCCATGTACATCTAAAAGCATTTAGTACAAAGTTTTAGCTCAGTGCTAAATTTATAGTTTACTTAAAGGGATACTGTAGGGATGTCGGGGGAAAATGAGTTGAACTTATCCGGGGATTCTAATGGTCCCCCGCAGACATCCTGTGCCTGTGCAGCCACTCACCGATGCTCCGGCCCTGCCTCCGGTTCATTTCTGGAATTTCAGACTTTAAAGTCTGAAAACCACTGCGTCTGCGTTGCCGTGTCCTCACTCCCGCTGATGGCACCAGGAGTGTATTGTGCAGGCCCAGTATGGTCTGTAGCTGCCCCGTGCGCTCCTGGTGACATCAGCGGGATTGAGGACACGGCAACGCAGGCGCAGTGGTTTTCAGACTTTAAAGTCTGATATTCCAGAAGTGAACCAGAGGCGGGGCCGGAGCATTGGGGAGTGGCTGTGCGGGCACAGGATGTCTGTGGGGGACCATTAGAAGCCCCGGGTAAGTTCAACTCATTTTCCCCCGACCCCCCTACAGTATCCCTTTAAAATATGCAAATCATTTTTATAAGTTGATGCAGAATTATGCAAATGTTAATACAAATCTATGCAGCTTGAAAACGGACCAATCAAATGCTTTCACTTACATATTCAATTAGTCCATTTACAAGCTGCATAGATTTTCATAATAAATATCTCTATCATAATCTGCATAATTCTCATTCATTTCCAGTTCAGTTGCACCTCAATGACATCCCTACAGACTAATGTAGACTTGCAGTTTTGGGCAAGACATTTAATAAACACAATACAGCCGTAGATGACATTGTTGTCTATGCCAGTGTCAAATTTAATGAGCGGACTGTACACCCAAATAAACTGCTGCATTCAGTGGTGTAGCTAAGTAGCTGTGGGCCCCGATGCGAGTTTTACATGGGGCCCACCCAAGCACTCTATACATAACAATTGATACGGCACACCAAAACCTGCCAATGGCAACTACAGTGTCAGAGGTGCAAGAAGGGGATGGGAAATGGCTTGTTCATGATTATCATTCAAAGTATTTATAGAAGTGATTATTACCAGCACAGGACCAATAAAAAAGCTAATAATGTGGTTTAGGGTGGACCCCTCGGGGACCCTGATATGGCCGCAACCTCTGTACCCCCTATTGCTACGCCACAGGCTGCATTCAATTAATTAAATTCTTGCTGGGACTTGAAAGGTTTCCTCTGGTTTCTCATACATACGGTCCCCTACTTCCATTTAGGGAATTTGTTTATAAGTTGAGTCATATGTAATACATAGTGAAACATAGATAGGTAAACAATTTATTTTAAGACAACTCTGCTGTGTATGTCTAATCTCTGAATCTGAACTGCTCTGAAATATCTGCAAGCAAACGCTTTATTTCATCCTGCATCTGCTGTGTATGTCTAATCTCTGAATCTGAACTGCTTTGAAATATCTGCAAGCGAACGCTTAATTTCATCCTGCATCTGCTGTGTATGTCTAATCTCTGAATCTGAACTGCTAATCTCTTCCATCTTTTGTATTTTTTTTTCACTTTTTGCTTTCTTGATCTTCCTCTGTAATAGTGTTAGCACTTGAGTTACATTACAGACAGTATTGTAATTGCTATTGAATTCTGGCTTTGTTTGTTCACACTTTGTTTTCTGGTGGCTGGCCTGCAATTTCCATCAAAGCCTGTATCACATACAGATCTGTTTGAAGTTGCAGGAAATAAGACCACCCCTATTACTTAATTTGCATATCGTCTGCCAGCTGACTAGGCCTTCCTTCCTGATTACACATTGCTAATGCTATAGCTATGTGTATATAAGGAGAAGAACCTTGTCGGTTCGCGACAAGTAGGTTCGCTTTCTAAGGGCAGCTTTCAAAGGGCAAAAACGAATTTACCAGAATTCACCAGTAATTCAGCAGAAATAAGCACCACATCAAGGTAACATTAACTTTGTTGTAACTTACTTGTATTGCTGCACACTATTGCTGTCTAACTAGATCATCTCTGCCTTTGATTCTAAACTGCACAGCCTACAAGCCACCCCACCAAATAAAAACCAACTGCACTGATAAACGACTAAACGCTGCTCCATTGCCCTAGGTAAGCCCACCACCAAGTATCCTCCAACCTCTGCTTCACCATTTTCCCTACCTATTTTCACCACCACTCCCAGTGCAACAGTATGTATCCCCAACACATCATTATGTGTAGCCCCCTCATACCTCCTCCTCTTTCCCTTGATCACCCGCCCTATTGGTGCCTCATGTTCTGGCTCCATCTGCTCCTCCCCTTGGTCCCTTGTCCACTGCTCACCACACATCCTAACCCCAGGCCCACTCCAGTCTCCCAGCCCCCCCATTCCCCTCCTCATACTTCCCACCTCACCCACCACAACCAAATTCTCCCACCAAGCCCCTCTCCCCGCCGCACCTCCCACCCTCCCCATACCCACAAACATTCTCGCCCCAATCTCATTCCCATCCGCCCCATACTCAGACAATCTCTTCTTCTATCTGGCGCTCTCTGGAATGCCAGATCTATCCGCAACAAGCTTACAACTATCCATGACCTCTTTATCTCAAAAACCCTCACCTTTCTTGCCCTTACTGAGACCTGGCTCAGCCCCTCTGACCTGCCTGCAGCCCTATCCTACGGAGGTCTACACCTCAGCCATACCCCAAGACCAGATAACAGGCCTGGGGGAGGGGTGGGCCTACTCCTCTCCCCATCCTGCACCTTCCGTGTCCTTACCCCTCCCCCTTCTCTTTACTTTACCTCCTTTAAGGCCCATGTTATCCGCCTCTACCATCCCCTCCCAACCATTATCGCAGTCCTATACCGCCCCCCCTCCAGTACAATATCACACTTACTAGAAAGCCTTGCCTCCTGGCTCCCACACATCCTGTCCTCCGACCTCCCAACAATCATCCTTGGAGACTTTGACATTCCAATTGATGAGCCTACCACCTCTGCTGCCACTCAGCTTCTCTCGCTCACCAACTCCCTTGGCCTCACTCAGCATACTAACGCCTCAACCCACGGTGCTGGTAATACTTTAGACCTAATTTTCTCCAAAGCCATCGCACTTACCAACCTGGACATTACACCATTCCCCATCTCCGACCACCACCTCATCACCTTCACCCTCATTCCATCCAGCACCCCCTGTCCCCTCCCCAAACTGGACGTTGGCAGAGAGATTTGCGCAACCTTGACCCCAATGTACTAGCCACACCCCTCCACTCTCTCTCCTCCTCCCTACCCAGCCTAACCTGCCCCAACGAAGCGGCAACTCAATACAACAGTTACCTCTCCGCAGCCTTAGACCATGCTGCTCCCCTGACCTTTCGTACCAACAGTCGCCCCAACCCCCAACCTTGGCACACTGCCCTCACAAAAAAACTACAAAATGAGACACGAGCTGCAAAACGCAAATGGAGGAAATCCCGCCACAACAATGATTTCCTGGGATACAAGACCAAGTTGCAGACGTACCATACTGCCCTTTGCTGATAGTAAACAGATATACTTCACTCACTTGATCGCTACCCAAGCCTCCAACCCACGTCGTCTTTTTGCCCCCTTCAATGCCCTACTTAACCCCACACCTCCCCCCCCAACCTCCACCCTCTCAGCCACTGACCTATCAAACTACTTTATCAACAAAATTACAACCATCCGGAGGGATATTTCTCTCCTCCACTCTATCGCCCCCGCCTCCCCACCACAGCCGACTCCTGCCTCTTTCTCCTCCCTTACCTCCCTTAATCCTGTCACGTTGGAGGAAGTCAACCAGCTGCTGGCAACTTCACCTGCCACTTCCTGCCCCCTAGATCCGGTCCCATCTGACTCTCTGCGCCCACATTTTTCTGATCTGGCCCCTGTCCTCACCCATCTGTTCAACCTCTCCTTCTCCACCGGCATCTTCCCCTCCATATTCAAACAGGCCACTGTGCTTCCCCTGCTAAAGAAATCTTCACTTGACCCGGCTCTGCCATCCAACTACCGCCCAATCTCTCTCCTCCCTTTTGCCTCAAAAATTCTTGAATGCCTGGCCCACCAACGCCTGACCAACTTCCTTAACTCCAACTCCCTTCTCGATCCCCTGCAGTCTGGTTTTCGCACAGCCCATTCTACAGAAACAGCCCACACCGAAGTGGTAAACGACCTTGCCCTTGCCAAAGCCGAAGGTAAATACTCCATCCTGCTCCTCCTGGACCTCTCCTCGGCATTTGACACTGTCGACCACTCCCTCCTCCTCCACTGCCTGCAGCTAATGGGCATTCAGGACCTAGCCTTAGCCTGGATCTCCTCATACCTCTCCAACCGCTCCTTCACAATATTTTTCAACGGCTCCTCATCCACTCCTACACCCCTCTCAGTTGGTGTTCCTCAAGGTTCTGTCCTAGGACCACTACTGTTCTCACTCTATACTGCCTCAATTGGCAAAATCATCTCCTCCATGGGTTTCAATGATCACCTGTATGCCGACGACACCCAGATATATCTCCACACCCCAGATCTCTCCTCCTCTACCATGGACAAAGTCTCTGCCTGCCTCACATCCATTTCCTCCTTGATGGCTGCCAGGTACCTGAAGCTTAATTTGGACAAGACTGAGCTTCTAATATTCCCAGACCGCACAGCTGCACCCCTCCCAGATCTGCACGTCACTATTGAAAATACCACTATCCACCCTACCTCCCAAGCCCGCTGTCTAGGCGTTACTCTGGACTCTGAACTTTCCTTTACAGCCCACATCCAAGGTATTGCCAGATCCTGCAACTTCCACCTCCGCAACATCTCCAAGATCCGCTCCTACCTGTCCCCTGACACCACTAAACTCCTTATCCACGCCCTTGTCATCTCCCGCCTAGACTACTGCAATTCTCTTTTATCTGGCCTCCCCTCTAACCGTACTGACCCACTTAAATTGGTAATGAATGCGGCAGCCAGACTGATACATTCTTCTCACCGCAGCGCCTCTACAACTCCGCTCTGTAAAGCACTACACTGGCTCCCCATCAGCTTTAGGATCAATTTCAAAATCCTGTGCTTGGCCTACAAATCAGTGCACAAGACCTGCCCGACCTACATCTCTGATCTGGTCCACAGGCACATACCAGCCCGCCCCCTCCGATCCTCCAATGACCTGCGCCTTGTCGCACCACACATAACTCAGTCACACGCACGATTGCAGGACTTCACCAGGGCTGCCCCTACTCTCTGGAACTCCCTCCCACCAGCCGTCAGACTCGTCCCCACCTTTAATACCTTCAAACAAGCTCTCAAGACTCACCTCTTCACGCTCGCATACCCCCCCTACACCAGCACCATAATATGTTCTGTTTGACCCCCTCTCAAAAGACGCACCTATTGTCTCCACCCCACCCTTTAGATTGTAAGCCTCTGGCAGGGCCCTCCACCCTAATGTATCCAGCTTGATTATGCAATCTTACTCACAACCACCCCTCTTGTAGACGTGAACAGTCTCTATTTTGACCTATGACACTGTATTGTTATCAAATCATTTGCATGATCTTGTTTTGTGAGTTTCCGTATGTTCTACCTGTATGTTAACCCATTTATCTATTGTGCAGCGCTGCGTAATATGTTGGCGCTTTATAAATGCAATAAATAATAATAATAACTATGGATTTGGACATGTAGTATAAACAGTGTTATTTAATATTTGTTTTCAACATACCTTTAGGCCGGATCCACACTATATACCGCGATCGCAGCGATTTTAATGAAAGTGAATGGGAGCGATTTTTTAAAAAGTGCTCAGCAAGCGCTAATCAAATGCAAACGCTCACAAAAGCGATTTTAGTGTGGATCCGGCCTAAATGTGTTTTTAACTACTTACAGCAGCTTATACAATACTGTAACATGTAATACGGTAACAAACAGTACTGTATGTTTGGAACATGAAGACAACTTTGTGCTGTATATATACAGCATTGTAACTTGAGTCGTTTGTAAGTAGGGTAATGCCTGTATTAAATGATGTATTTGTGTTATATAGTTTTTGCTAAAGATATAATGTAAGGTGCTTTATTTTCCTTACACTGGCCGTGCACATATACCTATGAGTAGCTGATACATAGAAAGTCATAAAAATGTTGTACAGAATGTGTGACGTCTTGCAGCCTGCAGCAATAATGAGTCTCTGTAACCCTTAATCCGTCCCAGTTTATGATTCATTTGTTTTTATATATGTTTGATGTTTTAATCTACTTGAAGATTTATTGGTATTTGGATTGATTAAAGATAGATGTGTCATGTGCATTTATTTAGCTATGACGAAGGGCGAGTCAAGCCTGAAACATGTAGGCCATTTCCATCTGTTAGTATTGGATTGGGTAAAGAATACTGGAAGCTACAGCGTATGGAGGTGCATTTCATCTATGTGTCACTAACAAGGAAACAAGTCTACCATTTTAACCATGCCACCAGCTACTGCCTGTGATTTAAAGAGAAACCGTAACCAAGAATTGAACTTCATCCCAATCAGTAGCTGGTACCCCCTTTCCCATAAGAAATCTTTTCCTTTTCTCTAACGGATCATCAGGGGGGTCTGTATGGCTAATATTGTGGTGAAACCCCTCCCACAGTGTGATGTTAGGACCATTGTCCTGACATTTTCCTGGCTGCGAACCTCGTTGCATTGTGGGAAATAGCTGTTTACAGCATTTTCCAACTGCCAAAAAAGCAAACAGCATCTCCTTCCACTGACATCACCTTCCAGCAGTAAAAATGTCACCATGTTATAAATTGTAGAGAAATGCATAGGAGGAGCACCACAAGATCAAAGGTTCAGTGTGCCACGGATGCTCAAACTGTAGAATCAACAAGGAGGCCGGCACCACTCCAAAGTAAATGATAAGCTCTTTTATTGCATCAAAGTGGTGGCATGTACAATGACAGACGCTGTTTCGGGCATAGCCCTTTCTCAATTGGTATGGCTATTGCAATTTGAGAAAGGGCTAGGCCCGAAACAACGCCTGTCATTGTACATGCCACCATTTTAATGCAATAAAAGAGTTTATCATTTTCTTTGGAGTGGTGCCGGCCTCCTTGTTGATTCACCATGTTATAAATGTCAGAATGTAAATCAGGAAGAGGAAAGATTTTACAACATGCAAACACTGACTAAATCATTTATACATAATTATTGTAAAAATGAAGCACTTTTTTTATTACATTATTTTCATTGGAGTTCCTTTTTAAGTAATTATGAAGCAAACAAAGTAGTGAACATTCTCTGTTTCATCCCCAGGATACAGCAGAAGATTTTCTGCACTCAGCTTAGTATTAGCTGGCACAATTTATCATTTAGTTTCTGTGTGAAGTAGAGGAAACCATTTATATTTTTTTTCCTATTAAATTATGCAGTGTTTAATGCTTTAAACCATAAATTAAATGTAAGTTTCATCCCTCTTTAATTTAGTGGCAACCCTACAAACACGGGACAGTAAAAAGGAATTGTCTGGGTCATGTGGGAAATGTCAGTTCTGGAGGACTCAACACCAGCTTTCACACAAGTGTTTTGGCAACTTTGTACAGCAACTGGAACTTTCTTCTTCAACTCTCAGTGTGTGAAGAACAGTTGTCTGGTGCTGCAAAAGAACATGTAGATAACTATCACTAATCTCTACCACCTGGGCAACCTGGAAGATGCTAATCGGATTTTGAACAGGTGTTGGCAGGTGTGGCTATAATGTGTGACTTTAGTACCTGTCAGAAAATTCTGTGAAATGTTAGTGTGTTGAGCTATGGATTACTGCACTGTCAGCCTCCTCCAGATCTCCATGCAGCATATGTACTGTATTTGCAGCTGATCATGTAGAGAAAAATGGAAGAGAGTTGATGTATCATAAAACAAATCCTGTATGTGCACAGGGGCGTAGCAATAGGGGTTGCAGAGGTTGCGACCTCTTTAGCTGCCTACGCCTGTGTCTACATCAACCTGCTGCACAGTCCAAACTAGAAGACCTGGTTTTATACACACAGAAAGCAGTAAATGTTTTACTTCTAAACATTAACGGCACTTGTAACTGATTTTCCGGGCCGATTGACCTTCCGTTCTGAACATTTTATCAATTCGGAGGCGAATTGGTGATGCAATATGACGGCACTATCAATCTTTCAATTGATTCCTTTTTTTTTTTTCTTTTTTTAACAAATCAGTTTTATTGATTTTAAGGCAATGTACAGTACAGCTTAGGATTCCAACATAGAGTCAATTGTACATATTCAGTGAATATACACTAATTACCATATACATCTTTCGTTATGACACTCGTAATTGTATTTTACAATTTCAAGCTGTACAAGTTTTTCGATTGATTTCTGGCCCAAATCAGTTGATTGGATTGATTGAGAATGCTGGAAAGTCTCAGTCCCAAGGGCTCAATCGTTGTGTGGTGGTAACAGCGCTCGATATCACACTGATCGCTCATTCCCTGGCCAGTGACCCCCAAGAGTAGATGTGTTCCACCATGCCTGTTTGCAGTATTGAAGGCTGAATGGCAGTGCGAATCCTGGCCTCCTCCGGTGTCTGGCGTCATTGCAAGACCCTGTCCCACTGCATACGAGTGCATGTAACGATGTCAGTACATGCGCCTGGTGTCATGTCGTACACTTGATGTCATTGCACACCAGTGGAGGCCAGGATTCCTGCTGGCATGTGACAGGTGAGCCTTCAGCACTGCACGGGGGAAAGGGATGCCACAGCTGGACGATTTTCAGTAGGTTTCATGCTAAAATCTATTGGAAATTGATGTGCAGGGCATGGGCAGGCAAGAGATCCCTCTCTGATCATATTTGATCAGAGAGGGTTCTATCTTATGGTCGATCTGGTGTCAGATCAACTAATGTATGGGCACCTACTGTATGCTTTAGATGTGAGGTGTGTCTACTGCTGACCAGGGGCATAACTAGAAATCATGGGGCCCTCCAGCAAAACTTTGATGGGGCCCCTTAATGAACCCCTCCTTTGCCTCTTCTTGGTGACCCGCACAGACTGGGGGTCCATTTTACAAGGCTTATAAAGCAAGTGTGGCCATCAAGATCTTCTCACCCATAACATGTGTAGCCACGAAAACACCTGAACTGGAGTATCAGAGAAAGGGAAGGTTAGTGTAACGCTCGGTGAAGCACAGAGAGGTCTGATTACCGGTGATCTGCAGTATCACAGGAAATACAGACGTATACCAGATTATATGTGATCTGCAGTATCACCGATAATCCAATATACTAGCTAACCTCTGGTCACCAGGGTAGAGTGTTGTGATTGGTGCAACAGTAATACAGAGGACAAGCCTCAGTGCAGCAAGGAGAACTGCACAGATTCCTCCCGCAGGTCTGAGCTCTCCAAGACGGGAGGAGTCAGACTGACAGTGGGAAGGAAAGTCCGAAAGTGGCACTCAGGCGGGAGTGTCACTAACAGGACGGGGAACCGCCTCCAATCGTGAGGACGGTTCTCGAGGTCGGACAAGCCAGGTCGTATACACACGGACAGATAAAGTACAAAATCAGTAGGCAAAGGCGGAGTCAAGGTACAGGCAGGGTTCAGTAACGAGGTATCAGAGATATCGGGGTACAAAATCAGGAGGCAGAAGCAGAGTCGAGGAGCGAGCCGGGGTCGGCAACAGAGTATCAGATATAACGAGGTACAAGGTCAGAGTTCAGGAGGATAGTCAAGGCAGGCAAGAGTCATAACAAATAATCACAATCAAACTAGTACTTTAAGCTATCAACAGAATCTAACTTAGTGTAGGATTACAGCTCCAGCTGGTCCCGGCACACTAACGGATCTGACTAACGGATCTGGGTGCTCCCACGTATGTGAACGCAACGCCAGACAAAGAGCAAGTGAAGACCCGGCAGTATATATACACACCTGCCTCTCCAGCACCTCCCAAGTGCTGGACCAATGGGAAGCAGAGTTCGGGTCAGCTGACCAGCCTGGTCAGCTGACTCCCTTAGTACTGTCATAAATTTCCCCTGAGTGCGCGCGCGCGCGTCACTCTGAACACTGAGGGACTATGAGTCCCAGCAGCCCCGCTCTGCGGTGTCTCCGCAGCGGGGACCTGTGTACCAGCCGCCGCGTCCAACGCGGCGGCTTCAGTGCCTCTCGCCCGCCTCTCCACGGGGACAGCCGCCTCGCGCTGGGAGGAGGTGGCTGCCTCCCCGTGTGTGCGGCTACTGAATGCGGGAAGAGCCGCCGACCGCTGGCTCATGGCGGCGGCTCTTCCCCGCCTTCTTACAGTTAGTAGTCTGGATACCTCCTCACCCCTGGCCCCCCCTGCAGTCGCTGTAGCTGCTCCCCCCAAGTTACACCCCTGCTGTTGACAGAATGCCTTCTAAGTAGCTATTGAGATATGACATCAGAAGAAAAAGGTCGTACCCCATCCGTCCATGACCAAAGTGATTTAATATGCTTCTGGTTAGTGGTTACAACATCACTCTTAATTGGAATTGCATCAAACTGTGTTATACCTTCAACATGTTGATTGCAGCTGTGGGGGTGGAGGTGGGCTCACCGGGAAGAAGGATCGGCAACGGCCGTTTCGCATCCTCCTGGATGCTTGGTCAGGCTGCGTTCCACTATTTTTTTAGACTATGAGTCCCAGCAGCCCCGCTCTGCGGTGTCTCCGCAGCGGGGACCTGTGTACCAGCCGCCGCGTCCAACGCGGCGGCTTCAGTGCCTCTCGCCCGCCTCTCCACGGGGACAGCCGCCTCGCGCTGGGAGGAGGTGGCTGCCTCCCCGTGTGTGCGGCTACTGAATGCGGGAAGAGCCGCCGACCGCTGGCTCATGGCGGCGGCTCTTCCCCGCCTTCTTACAGTACCCCCCCTCCGAGGAGTGGACTCCGGACAACTCCCTCCAGGCTTCTCTGGATGCACAGTATGAAACTCCCTCACTAACTCGTCCGCATGCATGCGGTTCCCAGGTACCCATTGCCTCTCCTCAATGCCGTATCCCTTCCAATGTACGAGATACTGCACTGAATTCTGTACAGTACGTGAATCTATGATTTTCTCTACCTCATACTCGGGTTGGGCATCGACCAAAACAGGAGGAGGAGGAGTGGGACCCATCTGGACTGCGGGTTTGAGAAGTGACACGTGGAAAGATCTCACTCCCCGCATGCTGGTGGGAAGATCAACGGTATATGTGACATCGTTGATCTTCCTAGTCACTGGGAATGGACCCACGAACCTGGGACCAAGTTTGTCAGAAGGCTGCTTTAGTGACAGGTGACGGGTAGACACCCAAACCAAATCTCCTGGTTGGAATCTCCATTCCAAGGAGCGTCTCTTGTCAGCCTGACCCTTCTGACTCTGAAATGCTTTTATGAGATTATTCTTGATGGTCCACCACATGTCTTTAAATGACCTTTGCCAAGCCTCCAAGGCTGGGAACGGAGTGGACGCAACTGGCAGTGGAGAGAATTTCGGCAGTTTCCCTGTCACAATCTGAAATGGACAGAACCCTGAGGAAGAGCTCTTTAGGTTGTTGTGGGCAAATTCTGCATAAGGTAAATATTTGACCCAATCATTCTGCGCCTCGGCAACGTAACATCTCAAAAACTGCTCCAATGATTGGTTGACCCTCTCCGTCTGGCCATTTGTCTGTGGGTGGTAACCCGAAGAAAATGACAATTTCATGCCCATCTGGTGACAAAATGCCCTCCAAAATTTCGAAACAAACTGGACTCCCCGATCGGATACAATGTCTTCTGGAATGCCATGTAGTCTAAAGACATGGTTGACAAACAAATCGGCCAGTTCTTGGGCCGAGGGGAGTCCTTTCAGGGGCACGAAGTGGGCCATTTTACTAAAACGGTCGACCACCACCCAGATGACTGACATGCCCTCAGATCTCGGAAGCTCTCCCACGAAATCCATGGACAGGTGGGTCCATGGCTCACTCGGGGTGGGCAAAGGCTGCAATGTACCTACAGATGCCAGGCGGGAGGGCTTGCTTTTTGCGCACACTGTACATTCCCTAACAAACTCCTTGCAATCAGCGGCTAACGAAGGCCACCATGCACATCTGGCCACGAGATCTTGCGTTCTAGACGCTCCAGGATGTCCCGCATTTTTGTGAGAGTGGACCATCTCCAAGATCTGGAGACGGAACGGTAACGGGACGAATAACACCCCATCAGGTTTTCCTTCCGGGATATCCTGCTGGAAGGGACTCAACGTCTCTTTCCAGTCCACCCAAGTCTCGGTAGCGGCCAACACCACTCTTCGTGGGACAATGGTCTCGGGGACAGCGGGCTGTGCTGTCTCCGGTTCGAAACACCTAGAGAGTGCGTCTGCCTTGGTATTCTTACTACCTGGCGTATATGTGATCAAAAATGAAAACCTCGAGAAAAATAGCGACCATCGAGCCTGCCTTGGGCTTAACCTTTTAGCCCCCTCGATGTATTCCAGGTTCTTGTGGTCGGTATAAACCGTGATGGTGTGCTCAGCTCCCTCTAGCCAATGACGCCACTCCTCGAAGGCCAATTTGATGGCTAGGAGCTCCCTATTGCCTATATCGTAGTTTCTTTCTGCTGGAGAGAATCTCCGGGAAAAATAGGCACATGGGTGTAATCTACCCTGGAGACCGGAACGCTGGGACAGCACAGCTCCCACCCCGACCTCCGAGGCGTCTACCTCAACAATAAACGGAAAGGAAGTGTCCACATGTCTGAGTATAGGTGCAGAGCAGAACAACCCTTTTAACTTGGAAAATGCCTGTAAGGCCTCAGGAGGCCAATGAGTGGTGTTTGCCCCTTTTTTAGTAAGGCTAGTGAGAGGGGCGACCACCGTGGAGTACCCCTTTATAAACCTTCTATAATAGTTCGCAAACCCCAAGAACCGTTGTAGCGATTTTAACCCCACCGGCTGCGGCCACTCCAGGACCGCGGAGACTTTGGCAGGGTCCATAGACAGACCTGAGGTGGAGATTATATACCCCAGAAAGGCAACCGACGTGACCTCAAAAATACATTTCTCGAGTTTGGCGTATAACAAATTCTGCCTCAGTTTGTCTAATACAATCCTGACATGGGTTCTGTGTTCCGAGAGGTTGTTAGAGAAAATGAGAATGTCGTCCAAATAGACCAGAACGAACTTCCCTAACACCTCTCGAAAAACCTCATTGATTAGTTCCTGGAAGACGGCCGGGGCATTACATAACCCGAAGGGCATCACCCTGTACTCGTAATGCCCATCAGGGGTATTGAAGGCCGTCTTCCATTCGTCGCCCCTTCTTATACGCACCAAATTGTATGCCCCCCGTAAATCCAGTTTTGAAAATATCCTAGCCTCTGTGACCTGTGTGAACAAATCGTCTATGAGTGGCAGCGGGTAGCGATTCTTCACTGTGATTTTATTGAGGCCACGGTAATCGATGCAAGGCCGTAACCCCCCATCTTTTTTCTTAACAAAAAAGAAGCCTGCCCCAGCGGGTGACCGGGACGGCTGAATGAAGCCCTTGGCCAAGTTCTCACGGATATACTCCTGCATGGCTAGTTTTTCGGGGCCAGATAAATTATATAAATGGCCTCGAGGAGGCATACAACCTGAACGGAGGTCAATGGGACAATCAAACGGGCGATGTGGGGGCAATCTATCTGCAGCCTTGGGGCAAAAGACATCGGCATAATCCGAGTACTGTTCCGGTACGCCTTCCACCTGCACCTTGGTCTGACCTAATGTCAGCCTCCCCAAACACTGCTGAAAACAATGAGGTGACCATGCTGTCAACTGCCCTGTGGCCCAGTCAATTTGCGGAGAATGAACCTGCAACCAAGGCATGCCTAGGATAATAGTGGAGGTTGACATATGCAAAACAAAAAATTGCAACTGTTCCCCGTGCAATACCCCAATGGTGAGCTTCACAAGCGGAGTCTGTGACAGGGGACGATTCCGTTGCAAAGGGGAATCATCTACTGCCGTGACCTGAATGGGGGGTGTCACGGGAGTGAGTGGTAGACCCAACTCCTGAGCAAACTCAAAATTCATAAAATTAGCTGCTGAGCCGGAGTCAAGAAAAGCTTCAGCGGCTAGGGACTTATCCTCCCATGTAACAGTACAAGGGAGAATTAATTTTCTTTCTTTAAGGGGTGAGGAATGTGTGCCTAGGGTGTCACCCCCCACTACTCCTAGGCAGACCCGTTTCCCGACCTGTTAGGGCAGTTTCGTACCCTATGCCCTGCCTCTGCACAGTATAGGCACAGTTGTTCCGTCATTCTCCGCCTCCGCTCCACCTGGGTCAGTTTTGATCGACCAATTTGCATTGGCTCTGGTGGAGGCAAGGCCGGAGAAGGCGAGACGGACGGAGATGCTGTTACTGAAGATGCAGCAGCCGGTACTGCGTACGACGTCACCCTGACCCGGTGACTACTCCTAGCCTGTCTCTGATGGCGTAGCCTGCGATCTACGCGAATGGCCGATGATATCGCCTCGTCAATTGTCTTGGGCTCGGGCACGGTTAACATTAGGTCGGAGACCTCCTCCGACAACCCGGACAAGAAGTAGTCCATGAGGGCAAAATTACCAAATCTAGAGGTGACGGACCATCTACGGAACTCCGCCGCATAATCCTCGACCGAACCTCTGCCTTGCCGCAAAAGTTTGAGCTTCCGCTCTGAGGTCGCAGCAAGGTCAGGGTCGTCGTAGATTATGGCCATGGCTTTAAAGAACTCCTCCACCGAGGTCAGGGCAATATCGGTGGAAGGCAAATTGTAGGCCCAAGACTGGGAGTCTCCAGTCAATAAAGTTTTAATAAAAATGACCCGTTGGGCCTCAGTCCCCGAGGATCGGGGTCTTAACTCGAAATATGACAACACTCTATTCCTGAAATTCCGGAAGTCAGACTTGTGGCCGGAAAACTTATCTGGTACAGGCATACGTATGTCATCACTAGGAGGGGATCGCACTGAATCGACTGATGTCTGGAGGGTTTTCACAGAGCCTGATAAGGCATCAATTAAGGCTTTGTGCTGGCCTAGTGCTTGATGAATGCTATCCACCGAAGTGGCAAGCACAGTCAGAGGATCAGCGCGTTCCATCTGTTTTATGGTCTGGCGTTCTGTAACGCTCGGTGAAGCACAGAGAGGTCTGATTACCGGTGATCTGCAGTATCACAGGAAATACAGACGTATACCAGATTATATGTGATCTGCAGTATCACCGATAATCCAATATACTAGCTAACCTCTGGTCACCAGGGTAGAGTGTTGTGATTGGTGCAACAGTAATACAGAGGACAAGCCTCAGTGCAGCAAGGAGAACTGCACAGATTCCTCCCGCAGGTCTGAGCTCTCCAAGACGGGAGGAGTCAGACTGACAGTGGGAAGGAAAGTCCGAAAGTGGCACTCAGGCGGGAGTGTCACTAACAGGACGGGGAACCGCCTCCAATCGTGAGGACGGTTCTCGAGGTCGGACAAGCCAGGTCGTATACACACGGACAGATAAAGTACAAAATCAGTAGGCAAAGGCGGAGTCAAGGTACAGGCAGGGTTCAGTAACGAGGTATCAGAGATATCGGGGTACAAAATCAGTAGGCAAAGGCGGAGTCAAGGTACAGGCAGGGTTCAGTAACGAGGTATCAGAGATATCGGGGTACAAAATCAGGAGGCAGAAGCAGAGTCGAGGAGCGAGCCGGGGTCGGCAACAGAGTATCAGATATAACGAGGTACAAGGTCAGAGTTCAGGAGGATAGTCAAGGCAGGCAAGAGTCATAACAAATAATCACAATCAAACTAGTACTTTAAGCTATCAACAGAATCTAACTTAGTGTAGGATTACAGCTCCAGCTGGTCCCGGCACACTAACGGATCTGACTAACGGATCTGGGTGCTCCCACGTATGTGAACGCAACGCCAGACAAAGAGCAAGTGAAGACCCGGCAGTATATATACACACCTGCCTCTCCAGCACCTCCCAAGTGCTGGACCAATGGGAAGCAGAGTTCGGGTCAGCTGACCAGCCTGGTCAGCTGACTCCCTTAGTACTGTCATAAATTTCCCCTGAGTGCGCGCGCGCGCGTCACTCTGAACACTGAGGGACTATGAGTCCCAGCAGCCCCGCTCTGCGGTGTCTCCGCAGCGGGGACCTGTGTACCAGCCGCCGCGTCCAACGCGGCGGCTTCAGTGCCTCTCGCCCGCCTCTCCACGGGGACAGCCGCCTCGCGCTGGGAGGAGGTGGCTGCCTCCCCGTGTGTGCGGCTACTGAATGCGGGAAGAGCCGCCGACCGCTGGCTCATGGCGGCGGCTCTTCCCCGCCTTCTTACAGTTAGTAGTCTGGATACCTCCTCACCCCTGGCCCCCCCTGCAGTCGCTGTAGCTGCTCCCCCCAAGTTACACCCCTGCTGTTGACAGAATGCCTTCTAAGTAGCTATTGAGATATGACATCAGAAGAAAAAGGTCGTACCCCATCCGTCCATGACCAAAGTGATTTAATATGCTTCTGGTTAGTGGTTACAACATCACTCTTAATTGGAATTGCATCAAACTGTGTTATACCTTCAACATGTTGATTGCAGCTGTGGGGGTGGAGGTGGGCTCACCGGGAAGAAGGATCGGCAACGGCCGTTTCGCATCCTCCTGGATGCTTGGTCAGGCTGCGTTCCACTATTTTTTTAGTGGAACGCAGCATGACCAAGCATCCTGGAGGACACAAATTGGCAGCCGCTGTTCCTACTTTCTTTCTGGTGAGCCCACCTCCACCCCCACAGCTGGAGAAAGACTATTTCAGGATGTGAAAAGAATCATGAGGGGAAGTTTGGACAACATTATGATGCTGTACATGCAGAATTTCAAATACTTCAAATATTATGACACGGATCACAAACGCTTTGTGATTTTATTTCTACCTTCGGCACATTTGTCAGTCTCAGCTGATTACCAATTTAAGCAAGTTGATTTGATCATTTCTAAGCATGTGTGAAATCAAAGACACTCATTCTTGTTTACAGACATTTTTAGCATAATGTTCCCTATAAAGTTGGGACCGTTCCCGCCACAGCTTGCACATCACGTTCAAAAGTCAGCTTAGTGGATTTGATGAGGTGAAACTGCCAAGATGAGCCTGACATCTCCACAACAAGAGTGCGTAGAATATCCATCACTGGTCATTCACAGTCACAGGTCTGATTGTCTGTAGCTTGTTTTTAAAGGAAGCCTGTTGTTAGGGCTGTATGCGGGCCGATATTGAACATATTTGCTGGCTGCAGTGCTAGCTAGTCCTTTGCCTTAAAGCCTATGTGTGTATGCTTCTAAACTTCAGTGTGATTTGCCTTCTTAAAGGGAACCTGTACTGAGTAAAATTATTTAAAATAAGCACATGAGGTAACTTCAAATGAACATTAAATAGTTACCTTGCCATCAGTTCCTCTCAGAAGCTCACCATTTTCTTCTGACAATGATCCCTTCCAGTTCTGACAACATTTTGTCAGAACTGAAATATATCAGTTGCTGTCAGTTATATATCAGTTGCTGTCAGTTATAGCTGAGTGGACAACTGAAGTGCCTGGTAATGTCCATGTTTCTCTATGGCTCAACTGGACGATGTTACAGTTTAACAGTGTGCTGACCAGAAAGCTGTTATGGGGTAATGGCCATTTTCAAAATGGAGGACGGAGAATTCCCTTGATCACAGTGGACAAACAGGACGCGGGAGAGGAGAAAAAGATTGAGGAGTAGACTACACGGGAGGTAAGTGTGACTTGTGTATGTTTATTTTGACTTTTAATTTTCAGTTCAGGTTTTCTTTAAAACAGAAGGTACTTACGATAATTCAGCTTTAAGGTGTACCAGAGACGTCGCTAACTACAGGTTTGATAGTTACTCGGGATTCCTCCCACCCCATAAACATGCATGAGTCCCACGCCGTCCTCCCGCGGTCTGCCGTTCAGCCACGATCAGCCCCGGTAACTTGCTCAGTCCCAGAGGACCCCGACTGGACCCAACTGAGCAAGTTATTGGGCTGATTGCAGCTGAACAGCAGACTGTTGGAGGACGGCGAGGGGCTCGGATGTGATTATGGGGTGGGAGAAAGCCCTGGGTAAGTATCAAATCTGTAGCCAGCGACATCTCTGTTTTACTTTAAAGGGTCACTTAAGGCAAGAAAAAAAATGAGTTTTACTCACCTGGGGCTTCTTCCGGCCCCCTGCAGCCATCCTGTGCCCTTGCAGTCTCGCACAGATCCTCCGGTTCCTGCCGGCAGCTACTTCCGGCTTCGGCTATACTGCTATTGCGGCCAGGAACGCAAAGAATCACTCACGTTCCCAGGCCTGTCGCCGAAATCGGAAGTAGCTGCCGGCGGAACCGGAGGATCCAAGCGAGACTGCGAGGGCACAGGACAGCTGCAGGGGGATGGTAGAAGCCCCAGATAAGTAAAACTCATTTTTTTTTGTCTTAAGTGTCCCTTTAAGTAACATCAGTGGTTACCCACAATGCACCACTACTGAATATGCAAATTATCTCTTTATGCTCCTGAAGGCAGGCCTGCATCCAGAACCGCTGTCTATAGCTTTAATTTGTACAGAGCCACATGTAGACAGCCTGTTCAGGACTTTTGGTCCTCCTCAGTACATGGCAGGGATTGTGGGGTTGATGTGGCTCTGTAAAATGTAAAGCTATCGGGGTGGTTTTCTGTCGATGGACTTTATTGGGCGATCAACAACTAGAGGCCCACACACTGCAAGTGAGATCCTATGCAATTCTCCACTAATCTAGTTGAATGATGATGTGGCTCCGTGCCCTGAAACCAAAAATCGATTCTGTGTCAAAGCTGTGATCTATGTAAACAGTAGCCAATTCCTTCACAATCGACCAATATTTTCCATCCTGCCCGATCAAGTACATTTGTCGATTCTACTAGATATCGGCCAATCGATTGTGCAGAATGGAGCTTAACTACCCTAAGACCACCCCAATTGGCGTCAAGTCCTGGGGCCAGCTACTGCAGGAGATCACGCGCAGGCTGCACGCGCATCTCCTGTTTGGGAGGTGGAGCTCTGCCCCGCCTTCAGTCTCTGAGCGGCGATCACCACTTGGGAGACTGTTAGATGGCGAAATCGCCATCTTTGCAGTTAGTACAACACTGCGATCTGCAGCAGCAGTGTGACACGGCTGTCCCCCTGGGGCACAAGAGAGCGATTGGCTCTCATAGGATGAAGCGATCAGACCACACCAAGAGAGAGCTCTGTTGGTGGAGAAACAAAAGAGGGGGGGGATCACTTGTGTGCTATGTTGTGCGGCCCTGCAGCTTGGCATTATAGGAGTTATCAGGATTTTAAGAGCAAAATATGTGCTACTTACCAGGGGCTTTGTCCAGCCCCAAGCTGCCAGCATGTCCCACGCCGCAGCTCTCCCGCAGCCGTTCGCTGCCTCTGCCTCCCGGTCCGCGGTGATTACATCAGGCCTACCTGGAGCCACTACTGCGCCTGCGCAGTACACTCCGGTCCACGTGGTGGTGATTGACAGTGCCGCTTGCGCAGGCGCAGTAGAGGCTGACCTCCAGGTTGACATGACGTCATCACCGCAGACCAGGAGGCACAGGTGGCGAACGGCTGCACGTAGAGCTGCGGCGTGGGACATGCTGGGAGCTTGGGGCTGGACGAGGCCCCGGGTAAGTAGCATGTATTTTGCTCTTATAAGCCTTTTAACGCCTTTAAAGCTGCAGTGGCCTATTAACAGAAAAATGGCCTGGTCTTTAGGGGGGGGGGGGGTTAACACTGCGGTCCTGAAGTGGTTAATCGATTCACCCCCAATCTGATAAATTGATCGAGCTAATGATCAATCAAATAATGTATGGGAATTTGTTTTTCTTTAGCTGTTTTTTTTTAGATGAGGGCTTTTTTTTAGTTTCTACCAAATGTTAAAAATTGCCTTTACGTACCATTAAATGTGCTTCATCTACAAAATGCATCCATCTATTAATGCTTTAAATGGCTCTTTAAATATTTAATTTTTTTTATATTTGCTTTCTTTACTTCATTTTAAAAATATGGCTATGTTTATTATTATTTTTTTTATCTACTACTTTATAATTAACACCTTTTCGCTTACATACTTTAGTTAAATTTACCTTACCACTACTAATAAATCAAGTAGAAAGGCATAGATGCGCGCAGTGACAAGGCTGCATCATGCTCATGAAGTCAGGAGTGCACAGAGCCATACACTGACAGAGAAGCGCACCCATCTGGACAGGTGAGATACTACTCTGCCGAGACTCTGTGGGAACCCCGAGGACCATTGTTTAGTTGGAGGGTGAACCCACTGGTGGGCCCTGCAGTAGCTTGGTGGCCCGGGGGGAGGCCGAAAACCTGCCAACTTTAGTGGTTAATAGCAAAGCCCCCTTACATGATATAAACACCAAATTTGCAGGATATGTTAAAGAGACACTGAAGCGAGAAAAAAAATGATGATATTATGATTTGTATGTGTAGTACAGCTAAAGGTCCGTACACACGCCGGACTTTAGGCAACGACGGGTCCGTCGTTGCCTCCCGCTGGGTGGGCGTGCCAGCGACAGTCCGGCGTGTGTACGCTCTGTCGTCAGACTGATACGGCTGTTTCTGAGCGATCCGCCCAGCGGATCGCTCAGGAACAGCCGTATCAGTCTGACGACAGAGCGTACACACGCCGGACTGTCGCTGGCACGCCCACCCAGCGGGAGGCAACGACGGACCCGTCGTTGCCTAAAGTCCGGCGTGTGTACGGACCTTAAGAAATAAAACATTAAGATCAGATACATCTGTCTAATTGTTTCCAGTACAGGAAGAGTTGAGAAACTCCAGTTGTTATCTCTATGCAAACAAGCCATTAAGCTCTCCGACTAAGTTAGTCGTGGAGAGGGCTGTTATCTGACTTTTATTATCTCAACTGTAAGTGTACTGTTTACTTTTCCTCTGCTAGAGGAGAGGTCATTACTTCACAGACTGCTCTGAAAGACTAATTTTGAATGCTGAGTGTTGTGTAATCTGCACATATTATAGAATGATGCAATGTTAGAAAAAACACTATATACCTGAAAATAAAAGTATGAGAATATTTTTTATGCTGATAATCTTCTAGTAATTATTCATAGTACACAACCAATTCACTATATCATATTTTTTTTTTCGCTTCAGTGTCTCTTTAAGTAGAACAGTGGGAACAAGGGGAAAATGTTTTTTTTCCAAAAAGACCTTAAAGTTTTTGAGAAAATCGATTTTAAAATTTCAAAGGAAAATAGTATACATTTAAATGCGGTAAATGACAGTTAAAGGGGCACTACAGCGAAAAACTGTAACATTGTAAAATATGTGCAATCATATACAAATAAGAAGTACATTTTTTCCAGAGTAAAATGAGCTATAAATTACTTTTCTCCTATGTTGCTGTCACTTACAGTAGGCAGTAGAAATCTGACAGAAGTGACAGGTTTTGGACTAGTCCATCTCTTCATAGGGGATTCTCAGCAAGGCTTTTATTCTTTATAAAGATACTCCCTAAAAGGGATTTAAACAATGATGCTTTCCAGCTTTCCTGCTCGCTACACAGTTTTTTGGCAGTTGGACAGAGCAACTGCCATTCACTAAGTGCTTTTGAAAATAAATATATTCCTGAGAATCTCCTATAAAGAGATGGACTAGTCCAAAACCTGTCACTTCTGTCAGATTTCTACTGCCTACTGTAAGTGACAGCAACATAGGAGAAAAGTTATTTATGGCTCATTTTACTCTGGGCAGGCAGGCAGCTTTTTGACCATTGTTTGGGTTTGCATGCTGCAGGACTCTGGAACAGAGGCGTATCTAGGGAAAATAGCGCCTATGGCAAGCACTGAAATTGCGCCCCTCCATAACACCAGATAAAACACTCTTTCACTTACCTGGGGCCTCCGCAATCTCGTAGTTTCCTCGCTGACCTACTGGTCCTCATCCTTGGTCCGCTGTGGCCCGGTGAGGTGTGTGACGTAGCTAGGTCATGCAATACTAACCCATGCACTAGCCTGGCGGCATGCCTACTTGATTGCACTCCTGTGGCTGGGAGCATTCTGCACCTGTACATAGCATTTTACAGGAGTGCAATCAAAGTGCCTCGCCACCAAGCCAACACATGCACAGTAGTGTATACAGTTTACAGGGAGAGCTAGAGAACTACAAGACTTCAGGGCGTGGATTCTGGCGGAAGCCCCAGGTAAGTAAAATACCTCACATGAACAATTATTTTCAACTGCAAGGAACCTTAGGACACTCATTTAGTTTCCATACTAAAGCAGGCTCCTGCTTACCCACATTTCAGTAGTTCTTACAAACTTCCATCCATTCTACAGCAGGCCACTGCAGTGCTTACCCACAGAATTTCATTTCTGGGAAAATCCCAGAACTTATAGGAAAGCAGTGGCCTGCTGTAGAATGGATGGAAATTGTAAGAATTAAAATGTGGGAAAGCCTGGGCCTGCTATAGCATGGAAATTGTAACTGAAATAAAATGTGGGACAGTGGGAAAGTAGTGGCCAGTAGGGATGTAGGCCAACCGTTCGCTGGCGAACCCCTATGGGCCGCTACTACTTCCGGGTCGCGATGACCTGGAGTAGTACGGCTGCTCTGGGCCGGCGGTGCGTGTCTTTGATCGTGCGCCTGTTGCCGGGCACTCTCTGCGCATGAGCGGGACGTCACGCACATGCGCAGAAAGTGCCCGGCAACAGGCGCGGGATCTAGGATGCGCACCGCCGGCCCAGCGCAGCTGTACTACTTCGGGTCATAGCGACCCGGAAGTAGTACAGGGTGAGGTGTTCCCGAACCATTCGCCGACATCTCTAGTGGCCAGCAGATGCTGTTGCCCTGCAGAACAGATTTTATAATAATGGGTTTTTACAGTTCATCTCTAACTTATAGTTTGATTTCTAACTTAGCTTCAGCTCTGAGATGAAATAGTAAGCTGTCCTGGATTTATAAGGGCCAGTCCAGTAGCCCCAGTGGAAAAGAAATAAGACAATAAAGAGTTAAACGTACTGCTGTGGATGCAAACAGTCTTAGCACACAGTGTGGTGAAACAAATTAACACTGTGTGCAATAAAAGTTTTGAATGAGACTGTGTGGGTGTGAGTGTGCGGCCCCTCAACAGTGATGAGAGGGGGATATCAGCCTAATCACTAGTGAAGCCCCACAGACAGCCTGCTGTGCAGTCTTGCAGATAATTACAGGCTACACGCTGTGCTGGCACATCAATCTTTGTCCCCTTACCCTGATTCCTGCAGCAGCTTACAAACTTGACTTCAGCAAGTCACTGGCACTGCACACAGTCCAGCGGGAGAAATAGGTGACGTCACATGCTCTGCTCTGTCCTTCCCTGCGTTCCACTGCTTGCCTGCTGGGCTTCCTGGATAGAGGAGGGATGAAGGGAAGCCACTTCTGCATTCTGTGCTGGAAGTTGCCGATGTTGCCAGGACAACGAGAGAAGCTTACAGGATGCTGTGCTACACTGTAAGTGTGTCAGACCTCTCCTCCAGGCAGGGTGTACAGCGCTGGCGGCTGCGGATTGTGGGAAGGAGCATGAGGAGGTGCTCGGACTTGATGGAGGGGGGTGATTTATTTGTTCAGAGATGCGCCCTCGCCCCAGGTGAGCGGCAAGGGGCGCCTATAGCAGCTGCCCCATGTGCACTCCTGTAGATACGCGTCTGCTCTGGAAAGGAGAGCTTCTGTCAGTTTTACAGCTTGTGCTTGCTGAGGAATTTGCATACGTTGTCATGCAAATTGCCTGGCCACATTCATTGGAGGCGTGTACTATAAGTACTATGTGTTTCCCACAATGTTTGGTTGGTCATAAGGATTCCTTCCTGTGAAACACTCCTGGAGGAGTGTCAGCCTTACTCTCTGTTTGAAGATCAGCTTAGAGTAATTTCTGAAACTGCGCTAGGCAGGTTCCCCTAGTGCAGTTAGGATTGCTTATCTGTTTGTTTGTTCTGTTGCGATTGTCCTGTCCCAGCAGTGGTCGACAGGAAATGGTTCTGATCTCTGTTCTTGGAGTATAGCTGGTGCAGCGGTTGCTACCAGCTATCTCTTCTGTTCTGTCTCCTTGGATCGCGCTAGCCACTTTCCACTAGTGCTGTGGATCCTTCTATTCTGCTACTCTGTACCTGGATCGCGCTAGCCACTTTCACTAGTGCTGTGGATCCTTCTGTTCTGCTACTCTGTCTGCCTGGATCGCACTCGCCTAGCGCTAGTGCTGTGGATCCTTCTGTTCTGTCTTCCCGGATCGCGCTAGCCACTTTCGCTAGTGCTGTGGATCCTATCTCTCGCTTGTCCCTGTTTTCGTGTGTCTGTCTTGTCTGCTACGAACGCTTACTGGAGGCTCGGTGAGGTAACCGTTAAGCAAGCGCTCTCGTCCTCTGTTACATGTTTGTCTGTCGGTGGTTAGTTAGGCGTGCTTGTCTCTATTGTGCTTATCACGTGGAGACCGCGCATGAACGCGTGCACTGTTGCAAATGAGTGTGGTGTTCGCGTTCAGTTAGCGTTTGTTATTTTCCGTATCTCCTCATTGTATGATTTGCTGTGCCTTTGCTATCCTCGTATTTTGTTCTGATCTGCCTTGTGTCACTTTTGGCAATCGCCTTTCTTGCGGTTGCGTTTCTGTTTCGTATCTGCTGTTGTGTGTGCGCTGTCGCAGGGTGGCGACTAGATTGGTGCACACACATACAACCTGTCCCTTTGCTCGTTCTCATTCGCAATCGTTTCTCTTGCAATTGCGTTCTGCGCTTCGTACAATTCCTGTCTGGCATTTGTGGAGGTACAGAGGATTGGTTCCTCTGCACTCCTCAGCGCCATCTGCCGACAGGAATTTCCCTCTACGGGTGCGTAGCACCTTTTGCTGGGTTCCTGCAATTATACACTTGTGGAGGATTTCCGCCGTATCGGCGCACGCGTTGTGCGCCGATCACGGAGAAAGTTCCACAATCGTTACAGTATGACCAGCCCAACCAAAATTCCCAGTGTAGAGGGAATTTCCGATTTGTACGATTTGGTCAAAGATGGGTCCTGTATCTTTAAGAGGTTTAAGATACTGGACTCTGAAACCAGAGATGAGTTTATATCCGAATGTTCTAGATTCTTGGCAAATCCTGAATTTCAGGCCACCAATATTTCCACTTGGAGTGCTCAGATTGCTTACAATCTTTTTCCAAGGTGATCTGTTTGTGTGGGCGGATGAGTGTGCCAAACACGTGAATCTGAGACATAACCCTCACAGATTTCTGAGTCATGTATTTTCTCGTAAGCTTAGAATTCCCCTGCCAGGTAATTTCTATGAGTTTTTTCCTGCAGAGCATGATGCTGATCAGATCAGCTCATGCAACATTTCTGTGACATTACCATATGTTAATGAATTGGTGCTTGCAGGCCAATCTGCTGATTCGGCTTGTCAGCCAAAAGATTCGTTGCCCATAGCAACCACAAATAGGGAGGTTATTTCTGTCAAGTCTGAAATGTGCAAAACCATTCAGTATGATAATCAGTTTAATGTTTCTCATGCCACTTCAGTCTCTAAGCAGATGCAAGAGAACTGTCTGGAAAGGTTTCTTGCATTTAAACAGACATGCAAAGTGGCTAAAAAGAGAAAAACTAAAAAACGCAAGCATCGGAATAAAACACTCCCTATTGATGTTTACCATGATGTTGATCTGTCTCCTGGTTTTTTGCCTCAATCCCAAGCTTATGTGGATCCTACTATAGGTAGGATCGCCCACTATATTAAAGCAGTTAAAAAATCTGTTCTTGTTCCTGAACTCCACCCCTATGGAGATTATCTGGATACTGGCCTGTTTGAACCCCCATTTGCTTCCTGGGATGTTGGGGCCTTGCTGGAGGAATTCGATTTTGATTGGAAAGCCTTTTGCGATTTTTACATCGCAAAAAGCGAAGTTGTCTTGAATGCTTGTCTCGATTCTATGTACCTTCTGATTAATTCTGATGAATGTGACAAGGATGATGTGGATCTGGTGATCTATGTATGGCAAACCATTTTGAAAGAGTTGCACACACACCAACCAATTGATTCCAATAAAGAGACATCGTTGTCGGATGATTGTTCCTGCCTTTCTGGGGTAAAGCATGAGAGTCTTGACTTTGTGCAATCTGAAATGAATGAGTGTGCCGCTGTGGTTGATTCCTGTGCGAATCCTGAAGGATTCTCTCCTGACAATGTGCAGTTTGAATCTGTGCGATCTGATGCCTGTTTCTCGGATGTTCCTGCAGATTGTGATCGGCATGAGTCTGCCGGTTTCCTCAAGGATGTGTGGGATCCTTTTTCATTTAGAAACAGATCTTTGAGATCTTCCGTCTGTGACCCTGCTATGGGGAAAATGTCTCGACTATGCAGCGTCAAAAGTAAAATGAATATGCCTAATAAAGTTTATCCTGTTGATGTCGCTATTTCTTCTGCAGATGAGTGTCTGTCTCACCCTGTTCACACCTGTAAGGGCCCGTTGCCTGGTGACAGTTGCCCCAGTGTTTCTGTCCTGAACACCTTACAGTCTGCCCCGCAGATCGCGGAGGTTTGCGCTATGGAAGCATCAGTTTCACAACCTAAAGTGATTTTTGATTCGCAGGTTTTGCGTTCTGACTCCTCGGATTCGACATTGTTAGCCGAATCTAAGAGTGAGACAGCGCTTCGGTTTTGCGAATCTGATGCTGAACCTTCTTTGCCTTGTTCAGAGACGCTTTCTCTGAACCTGCCCTGTACCATGAATGAAAACATGTTTTCCTTTCACACTGACGTTTGTGAGCCCCTTTCTTGCTTTGAGGGAAGTGCTGATTCTGCACCCTGTACTCTGGATGAGTCAATGTGGCCTTGCTTAGAATCCCCTGCAGTGTCCCTAGAGGCTCGTCTAGGTATTGCCACTATACTCACCTGTTTTTCTACAGTTTTGGAGTTACAAGCTAGTTTGACTGCCACACAGAATTCTGGGTACAGTGAGAATGAAGTTAGGGAGTCAGTGTGTGTTCCAGTAAATATTCCTGTACATCCGGCTAATTATGATGAAGTTCAGTCTCAGGTTATGGTGGAACCATTCCTGGGACATCTGCCCTGCCTGCAGGAGGTATTTAATGTTCAGCCCTGTAACATGGATAGTTCAGAATCCTTCTTAGAAAACCTGGAAAATGATGTTCCTGAGGTCTTGTTTGATGTTCTGGAGGTCTCCGAGTTCCTCCCAAAGGGTGCAGAACTTGTAGGAGATGTCTCCTGCCCCCCAAGTCCTTCTGAGGTGTTGCCCTCTTCCGTAGGCAGTGCTGCCTTGCTGGCTACCTTTTCAGCTCTGGTGGAGCTTCAGTCATGGGTAGTCAATGATGAATTTCTGTCAGATACCATTGCAGTCATTGAGATCTCTAAGCCTGAGACCGAGTCTTCTTTTGAAATACCAGTACCTGTGACCTCTACTCGTGATGATTTTCTGCCCGGTCCTGGTTTTGGTCTGGTCGTGCCGGACTCTGAGGTTGGCAGTTCCCCGACGTGTCCTGAGGTTTCTCCTGTGCTGGTGTACCCCAGTGTGCTCTGTGACCCAGAAAGCCCAAGTGTGCCTCGGTTACCAGCGTACTCAGATGCTTCCTCGGTGGAGACATGTTCTGATTTAGCCTGCCTGCTTGCATGCCCAGAAGTGGTCCCTGAAAGTCCTGATCTTGATGGGTGTCCTTCTAATTCTGAATCTGGAACTGTCATAGGTTCCATGGGAGTGCTTGGTAGCTCTCCATGTGAGCCTGGTGAGCGTTCTGGCTTCTTGGAATCTCTGCGGAGCTTCAAGGCGTTCTGGGAGATTCCGAGAGAAGTTTTGCTTGGTACCCTGAATACGGTCGGCAGCGGCTTTTGTTTTGAAAGAGACACTTCGAACAGGTTTTGTGGCAGATTTGGTGTTTTCGGACGCTCCTTGGAAGTTGGTGGGTATTGTCTGGAGGGTGTCGGTGGCTTCTTCTCTGGTATCCACAGTCCTGATGGGTGTTACGCTGAGACTTGTAGTGCTGATGGGCATGTTTCGGTGGCTTCTGTTTCCGATGAGGTCGGTTTCGGGTGGACTGACTCTGGAATTGGACCTTGTCGGGCTGTCCCGACCTTCATGAGTCTTCGGTTGGAGTCTTTTGCTAATAGCAGTTTTGAGGGTCGTCTGGAATTCGACCCTGGAGGGGGGGGGGGGGGTACTGTAATGATCTGCTCAGCTGCCTGTGCAGGCAGGCAGCTTTTTGACCATTGTTTGGGTTTGCATGCTGCAGGACTCTGGAAAGGAGAGCTTCTGTCAGTTTTGCAGCTTGTGCTTGCTGAGGAATTTGCATACGTTGTCATGCAAATTGCCTGGCCACATTCATTGGAGGCATGTACTATAAGTACTATGTGTTTCCCACAATGCTTGGCTGGTCATAAGGATTCCTTCCTGTGAAACACTCCTGGAGGAGTGTCAGCCTTACTCTCTGTTTGAAGATCAGCTTAGAGTAATTTCTGAAACTGCGCTAGGCAGGTTCCCCTAGTGCAGTTAGGATTGCTTAGCTGATTGTTTGTTCTGTTGCGATTGTCCTGTCCCAGCGGTGGTCGACAGGAAATGGTTCTGATCTCTGTTCTTGGAGTATAGCTGGTGCAGCGGTTGCTACCAGCTATCTCTTCTGTTCTGTCTCCTTGGATCGCGCTAGCCACTTTCCGCTAGTGCTGTGGATCCTTCTGTTCTGCTACTCTGTACCTGGATCGCGCTAGCCACTTTCACTAGTGCTGTGGATCCTTCTGTTCTGCTACTCTGTCTGCCTGGATCGCACTCGCCTAGCGCTAGTGCTGTGGATCCTTCTGTTCTGTCTTCCCGGATCGCGCTAGCCACTTTCGCTAGTGCTGTGGATCCTATCTCTCGCTTGTCCCTGTTTTCGTGTCTGTCTTGTCTGCTACGAACGCTTGCTGGAGGCTCGGTGAGGTAACCGTTAAGCAAGCGCTCGCGTCCTCTGTTACATGTTTGTCTGTCGGTGGTTAGTTAGGCGTGCTTGTCTCTATTGTGCTTATCACGTGGAGACCGCGCATGAACGCGTGCACTGTTGCGAATCAGTGCGGTGTTCGCCTTCAGTTAGCGTTTGTTATTTTCCGTATCTCCTCATTGTATGATTTGCTGTGCCTTTGCTATCCTCGTATTTTGTTCTGATCTGCCTTGTGTCATTTTTGGCAGTCGCCTTTCTTGCGGTTGCGTTTCTGTTTCGTATCTGCTGTTGTGTGTGCGCTGTCGCGGAGTGGCGACTAGATTGGCGCACACACATACAACCTGTCCCTTTGCTCGTTCTCATTCGCAATCGCTTCTCTTGCGATTGCGTTCTGCGCTTCGTACAATTCCTGTCTGGCATTTGTGGAGGTACAGAGAATTGGTTCCTCTGCACTCCTCAGCGCCATCTGACGACAGGAATTTCCCTCTACGGGTGCGTAGCACCTTTTGCTGGGTTCCTGCAATTATACGCTTGTGGAGGATTTTCGCCGTATCGGCGCACGCGTTGTGCGCCGATCACGGAGAAAGTTCCACAATCGTTACATTTTCGCTGTAGTGCCCCTTTAAAGAGGAACTGTAACGACAAAACGGCCCCTGGGGGGTACTCACCTCGGGTGGGGGAAGCCTCAGGATCCTAATGAGGCTTCCCACGCCGTCCTGCGTCCCTCGGGGGTCTCGCTGTAGCCCTCCGTGCAGCGGTGACGCAATATTTACCTTCCTGGCTCCTGCGCAGGCGCTCTGATGCCTCTCGGCGCCGAAGTAGGCGGAAATACCCGATCGCCGTCGGGTCTGCTCTACTGCGCAGGCGCAAGTTTCCGGCGCCTGCGCAGTAGAGCGGACCCGACGGAGATCGGGTATTTCCGTCTATTTCCGTGCCGAAAGTCGCCACAGCGCCCCCGCTGGAGCCAACAAAGGTAAATATTGAACTGACAGTCGGCACAGTCGCCGGCTGTTCGGAGGGCTGCGGCGAGACCCCCGTGGGACAGAGGACGGCGTGGGAAGCCTCATTAGGATCCGGAGGCTTCCCCCACCCGAGGTGAGTACCCCCCAGGGGAGGTTTTTGTTGTTACAGAGTCTCTTTAATGTATTTACTGCATTAACAGGTATACTTTTTTCCTTTGAAACTTCCTTTGAAAACTTTAACATATCCTGCAAATTTGGTTTTTATATGATGTAATGGGGCTTTGCTATTAACCTCTAAAATCGGGGGGGTTTGGCGGTTTTTAATCATGAATACTTTTTCACTTGAAACTTTAAAATTGATTTTTTCAAAAACTAAAAGTTCTTTTTGAATTTTTTTTAAGTTGTAGCCACTGATCACCTTTATAATCCATGCAATTTTGGTGATTGTAGCATGTATGAGGGCTTTGCTATTAACAAGTCAAATCCGTGATCCCGGATTCTACATGTAATCACGGCTAAAATCCTAGTCGAATTCAGAGCTCCGATTCAAATCCGGATCATGATCACGGCGTATCTGGATTTCGATTCTGCCGTGGCTGGATTTACTCGAATTTATGATTTGGGATATCCGAGCATCAATGGTCAACACTTGTGCACACAGTAGGATTCATGGTATAGTGGCCTTTGGACTTGCTCCTGCTACATTCAAGCATTGTAGCTTTCTACCGATCCATTAAGTTAACCAAGAATCTATAATGGATGAACTGATAGGAACAGCTGTACACCGCAAACTGGAGGAACATCCTCAATAGTAAGGATACAACCATTTCAAAAGCATTGCTCCCACACTAGTCTTCTCTCCAGTGAGTACGGCTATCTTACCATGCTTGCCTCCAACCATTCAGACTCCAACCATGTACAGATTGGGTAGCGTGTCACTTCCTGTAAAATGGACATTTATATACCTATATTCCGGCGTATAAGACGACCCCCCAACTTTTCCAGTTAAAATAGAGTTTGGGATATACTCGCCGTATAAGACTACCCCTCTTCCAACGCACACCAAATAAAAATTAAAAAAACATCTTATACTGGTGCTATGTATGAACAGATACTGGTGCTGTACTGTATGTGGTACCCAGTATATAACAGTATATAGGCAACTGACTGGTTGGATTGGTCAACTCTCCCTGTTCCTAAGTGGTTTGGTCAGCTATCCTTGTCTACCTGTTTATCAGAGTGGTATGGAAGAATAGATTGTGCTGTGCCCATAAAACACGCCTCTTTCACCCTTCTGGCCCCACCCTTGTATCCTATTTACCTCCTTCTCTGCCTCTCAGATCTCACACATGTGCGCCTGCGCCGCTTCACTGCAGTCCTTAGTAGCGAGATCTGAGAGTCGGTAACAGGATAGGGTGTATCACCTGGCATCAATGACATCCGGTGTATAAGACGACCCCTGACTTTTCAGAAGATTTTCAAGTGTTAAAAAGTAGTCTTATACGCCAGAATATACTGTATGCCCTTTTTGTGCACCTTTAGTGCAAATAGGGTGTTTATAAAAGTCCAATTATTCTGCTAAAGGTCACGCTCATGTAAGTCTGTATTTGAACCCTTCAGCCTATGCCATTAAGTAGTTAATAATCAGTGTATAGAGCGGGCCATGAAAGATTTTTTTTCTTACAAAGAAATACAGTTGGAATAAAAGTGGATAGAGATCTGTCTGATACAACTAGATTCACTGCAGACATAACCGGTGTTGCAGAAAACGAGGCTGAACTTCAATAGGCTCAAGGGAACATGAAATGATATTTTCAGAGATAAGTGCAATATGAGGAAAAACAAGGAGGAAGCGAGTCATGAAATGCACTCATGGCACAAAGGTAAAGTCTGTTTAAAAGGGAAAAAATGATACAAGTAAAAATCTTTCCGCTATCTTAGAAGCTTTATCATATCAAATGAGAGATGTAAAAAAAAGAGACGTCACATCTCACATTGCTTCAGGGAAACAAGCTTTTAATAAGAAAAAGTCCTACCAACACCCAAGGCAATGCCATTGAAAGCAGGAAAGACAGTTTAAAATGTTTGTATGAAGTATTGTAATTCTGCCTCTGAAACTGGGACTCCAAAAACCTGTGAGGATGCTTTCACACTATGGGCCATATTAACTAAAGATCAAATTGCGCAAGGAGCACACAACAAGTTTACTGGCTATGTAGCATGCATTGCACAGTTAGCGTGACTTGCATTACCTAGCTAACATGAGCCATGCATTACACTACATGCATAGCATAGGTTCCTCAGTTGCACTACCTAGGAAATGTGGGTCGCGCCAATTGCACAAGGGGCACTACGTAGTCTGCGTAAGTAGCTGTAAATTTGCCATGCACTCTATGCAAACGGCAACTGTACCAATCTTTAGTGAATATAGCCATATGTGCGTTACACTGTGCATTAACACAACACATGACTGCATTTGAATGTACTTCCTGTACAATTGTATAAGCACGGTCACATACTGTATGTGTTGCAAATGGATTGCATTATCCTAATGCAGTCGTACAGTAAATTTCTGTATGTTTTCAAAAACATGGTCTTTCTATATCAATTGATCATGCTATGCAATAACGCACATCGGCCTTGATTCACTACACTGCCCTGCGAAAGCAGCACAACTTAAATAGTGTAGCACTACAGCACACGCTCCTGCCAACTTACACACGCTCCTTTCTAAGTACCAGATGCTCCTTTAATTCAACCCTGAGCCCCATCGGGTCTAGTGACTTTTTAGGACATGATCCCCGCACGTTGATTGGCCCAATAGGCTGTCAAGCAAACGGTCAGAATCATGGTCCTGACTTCACACTGTGGGAGGGGTTTCACCAAAATATCAGCCATACAGACCCCCCCCTGATGATCTTTTTGAGAAAAGGTAAAGATTTCTTGTGGGAAATGGGGTCTACTGATTGGAATGAAGTTCAATCCTTGGTTAAACTTCTTCTTTAAAGGGATACTGTAGGGGGGTCGGGGGAAAATGAGTTGAACTTACCCGGGGCTTCTAACGGTCCCCCGCAGACATCCCGTGTTGGCGCAGCCACTCACCGATGCTCCGGCCCCACCTCCGGTTCACTTTTGGAATTTCAGACTTTAAAGTCTGAAAACCACTGTGCCTGCGTTGGCGTGTCCTCGATCCCGCTGATGTCATCAAGAGCGCACAGCGCAGGCCCAGTATGGTCTGTGTCTGCGAAGTACACTCCTGGTGACATCAGCGGGAGTGAGGACAGGGCAATGCAGGCGCAGTGGTTTTCTGACTTTAAAGTCAGAAATTCCAGAAGTGAACTGGAGGCGGGGCCGGAGCATCGGTGAGTGGCTGCGACAACACAGGATGTCTGCGGGGGACCATTAGAAGCCCCGGGTAAGTTCAACTCATTTTCCCCCGACCCCCCCTACAGTATCCCTTTAAGAATTTATTTACGAAAAGAAAAAAAAGCAGACGTGTTGCAAGGGCCAAATACAATAAACAAGATCCTTATAAAGATTACAGTGAATCATAAGGGTTGATTCACAAAAGTATGCTACTCTTGTAGAAACACACTACGTAAATTGCAGAAATGTCGGTAATCTTAATGTGTCTTGTTGTTAATATTAACCTATTTTGGTTCCTGGACGTAGAAACTACGTCCAGGAACCATGCGCGCTACCGTGCACTCGCGCGGCCGATCGTGCACGCGCGCTCCCGGCCCGCGGTTCGTTAGCCAGGCAATCAGTGAATCGGGCTACGGTCACTGATTCCTCTCCCCCACTGAAAAAGCGACAGCTTCTCTCGGAAGCTGTGCCTTTTCTGGCTGTTCCCTCCCCGATGCGTCACTCTAAGCGTGTGTTACGCTTAGAGTGACGTCATGTAAACAAACTCATGGCCGCCATCTTGTGCCCAAAAAGTAAAACTACAACAAAAAGTAAAAAACATTTAAATCAACACACAATTACATTAAAAAAATATGGTTTACATCCCACCCTCCCAAAAATACCCAAATAAAATGTTTAATATAAAAAAAAACAAAAAACATTACAATAAAAAAAAACATGTAAATATTTACCTAAGGGTCTAAACTTTTTAAATACCAATGTAAAGATGAAATATTTCTATATTTTTTTTTATTTTAAACTTGTAAGTAGTGATAGATGCAAAACGGAAAAAATGCACCTTTATTTCCAAATAAAATATTGTCGCCATACATTGTGATAGGGACATAATTTTAACGGTGTAATAACCGGGACATATGGGCAAATACAAAACATGAGTTTTAATTATGGAGGCATGTATTATTTTAAAACTATAATGGCTGAAAACTGAGAAATAATGAATTTTTTCCGTTTTTTCTTATTCTTCCTGTTAAAATGCATTTACAGTAAAGTGGCTCTTAGCAAAATGTACCCCCCAAAGAAAGCCTAATTGGTGGCGGAAAAAACAAGATATAGATCAGTTCATTGTGATAAGTAGTGATAAAGTTATAGGCTAATGAATGGGAGGTGAACATTGCTCAAGTGAAAACGACGGAACGCGAATGGGTTAAGGAACATTAAAATTGACGTTTCTTTGTGAATCAAGGCCATTGTTCTGTAGACTGGAGTGTAGAATGAGCTTTGTCCAATTCAGCTGTTAGAAGAATTTGCGTGAAAAATTGACATCTTTTATTTTTGTATTTATTTTGTATGTATTTCTAATTTAATACGGGGGTTAGCAGAGATTTAATATGTACATCATACAGTTGAAGAATGCATTGGAATACGTAAATATACTCTAGCTTGAGAAATGAACAACCATTGGCAGATGGCCTATATTTACAATTAGGCCCCATGATACACTGAAACACAGAAAAAGCTGTCATTTTGCAGGATTAAGTCGATGAAGACGCTTTGGCAAGGCCCCATGCTTAGAGTCAGGCCATGCAAATCATGTAGAAGAAAATAGTTTAATCACTTTCTCTTTCAGAAGAAATAAGCAGAACATGTTAACAGTACCTTATATTTAAAGTGAGAATCTGTGCATGAACATTGAAGATGGATACCAACCACACTAACCAATAATCAGCTGCTACATCAAGCAAAAAAACAAACTGAATGACTGTTGGCTATACAGGGCAAATAATTAACTGTAATGAAATACATTTACATTGGGGTGGTGTTTCCCTGCCATTAGGACCAGTAAGATTGCCGGCCTTTCGAGCTCGAGGCCCCCATGTTACATATCCATTACGGCATAAAGTTTAGGCTGATACCATTTATTGGCTGACAAACATTGTGCCATCTTTGTTCTCTGTACCTCCTCTGTGCCTCCAGTGTCCCTCTCTGTGTCACCTCTGCCCCCATACCTGCATGTACAAGTTTAAAAGCCATTTTTTCTTTGATTTTTTTTAAATCGATTTTCTCAAAAACTACAAGTCCAATTTTAAATATTTTTTTTTACTTGTTCCCATTGAAACACAGAATCCGTGCCGTTCGTATCGGCAGGTCGTTCGTAAGTCGGGCGTTCTTAAGTCGGTGAATACCTGTATAGTAATTCCTTCCTAGACTCTCACCCTGTGTAAACTCCAGCCTAAACAAACATACTGTCATTAAGTTACATTAGTTATGTTAATTAAAATAGATAGGTAATATAACCTCTTACCCACTCTGTTTTAAAAGAACAGGCAAATGTTTGATTTCGTGAGGGCAGCCATATTTTTGGTTAAAGGAGGTGACAGGGAGCATGAGACACAGTTCCAACTGTCCTGTGTGCTGATCATCCCTCCCAGTTGCTAGGCAACGTGAATAACAACATAGGAAATACCATCATGTTTTGCACAGCATCAGGGAAAAAAAGCCCGGGCAGTTTTCTTTGATGGGTGGAGCTTAGCTAAAAATGCAGCTAAAAATGATGCTTTAGTAAGAAAACCAAAGTTCTGATGCTGTGAAACTGTTAAAGAAACACCAAGCCTTTTCAGGTCTGCTGAGTAGATTTTTAGTCCGGAGGTTCACTTTAATCTTGTAGGCACAATTGACTTTATATATTGAGGTAAAAACCCATTTGTGAATAAACCAATGGTTGACATAATTATAGTTTACATAATTATAAACCTGTATTACCTGTTGACAGACTCCACCCATCAGCTGCTGTAAAGACCCTTTTACACTTAATGTATTTTTAATGCATTGCATCTTAATGCATTTTATTTTTCTATAGCTGTGCATTATGAAAAAGCTTCAGTTTTTCAGCGTATAGTGTAAAAGGGGCCATAGGGAAACATGGACATTACCTTGCATGTCAGTTGTCCTTTCAGTTACAACTGACTGCAACTGATGTAGTGTAAAAGGACCCTAGAGTCCTTCTACACTATATCAGTTGCTGTCAGTTGTAACTGAAAGTAAAACTGATATGCAGGCTAGTGTCCATGTTTCCCTATGCATTAAAACACAAGGCAAATCAAAGCAATGCATTAAAACAACATTGGGGTTGATTTACTATAACAAATAGCGTGCCTTATCAGAGTTACCATGCCTTATCAGAGTAGTATAGCGAGCACTACGAACTTATGCCTGCTAATTGGCAATGACAAGAGCTCCACTCGTCCTGCCCTGAACCCCTGTGGGTCCAATCACTTTAAAGAACATTATCCCCTCACTTTGATTGGTCCAATAGGCTGCCTGTCACTTGACAGGAAACTCGACAGGCAGCCTATTGGGCCAATCAAAGTGCAGAGATAATGTCCTTTAAAGTGGATCCGAGATAAACTTTTACTCATTGCATAATTGTTTTCCTTTCATATAGTTTATAGGGCATTCCTCAAGCCAAATACTTTTTTTGTTTTGTTTTAATACTCTAATTCCCTATAAACTAAATAAGCCTCGCCCACAGCTTCAGACTGCCTTGGCATTTCTCAGACTCATGTAGCAAGGGCTTATGGGAGCTCAGTCTGGGCAGGAGGAGGAAGTTACTAGCCAGAGATTTCAGAGGCAGAAGGGAAGAGGAGAGGGGATTGAGCTGAGGGCTGCAGATGCTATCAGCTTGCCTTTGTGTAATGTGACAAACAGAACATGGCTGCCCTCATTGTATCACAGGAATAAATAATCATAAACTGTTGAAGCTGTTTGCAGTTCGATTTGCTGTATAAACTATCTAAACTTTAGATAAGATATATAGACAAGTTACTTGTCATAGTTAGTTTTTCGGATCCACTTTAAGGTGATTGGGGCTCAGGGCAGGACGAGTGGAGCTCTCGTCATATCAGCTCTTCATTTTTTATTCCATTCCATGTGATGTGACTAAATTTCAAGGAGACAGTCACAGAAATGACTGCAGATAGTTTGTGGAAATAGTACAAACCTTTTCATGTAATAACTTTAGAAGGACAAATAAAAAAAAATAAAATGGTATAAATTGAAAATGTTATTCATATTCAGTGCACAGCCCAATGACACTTCATGGAGTCTGCCTATAACAGTAATTCATTTATATTATAGAGCAACACAGAAACTAGAATGTGCCAATTCCTATTCATCTTTAGACCTTTCCTAGTCATTGGCGCGAGAGGGGCTGCCGCATTTTACTGCATTATTAAATGTTACGTCCCCTTCATCACCTCACATCTCACATCATGAGTAAAAACATTCACAAATGATCTCTTTGTAGTCCTGCAGATTATTATCGATAACAGAAAATTCTCCAACAAAGGCTGCAAATTAAAATTTCAAAGCTGAAATGTTCTGTCTGCATTTTAATGATAATAGAGGATTAAGTACATTTTAACATTTTATAAGGCAAAGCTCTGAAGTTAAATCATAATTATATAGGCCTCTTTCACACAGAGTGGTCCATATGCAATTAACATTTTCTCCTAGGTAATATTTTCAAAGCTTGTCAAAAAAGGGCCTTTTACACCAAAAGCAAGCAAGAAAATACTAAAAATAATAAAAACTCTGAGTAGAAACCTCAAGAGAAAAAGTGAACTGTATAAGCCAGTGTCTGTTTTATCTGCATTTTCCCATAATATAGAAACACATGATAACTAACGGGAGTAACTATATAGTGGCAGCCCCCCGCCTCCCAGAGATCTGTCCGCCAGCGGCCAGCCAATTACTGTGTGGCTTCTGTCCCATGTCATGTGACAGAGACGAAGGCCGCATAGTGATTGGCTGGCTGCATGGCACTTGTACACTAAAGGGGAGTGAAGAGGAATTGTAACGTATAACACTCTGTTCTGCATACCCACAGGTCCAGGTCCCCCAAGTTGCCGCCTCCCCCTGTGATGGCATGGGTTGCAGGGGCGATTGTTATGGCCCATACTCACGGGCTACAATTGTCGCCGCAACACGCGGGGCGCGCGTGTTGCGGCGACAGGTCGCCCGTGAGTATGCGCCGACGTTGTTCACATCTAATGCATTTTTCCATCTGTGGAAGAAACTTTGGATATGTTTGCTTTTTACTGCACTCCTGTCTGCATTTTGTTGTAAAATGCATTATTAGTCTAATGTCCCACGGGGGGCACTGTGTTGCTCATTCTGTAAAAACAGGATTACAACAAAGAGGAAAAGTCATATTGTGCATTACGCGTGTCATGTGACACATACAGTAAATCCTACAGTACATAAAATGCATGCGTCACTGCATCTGTAAATGTGAATACTGTCCTAATGCACAGCATGCCTTGTGTTGTATCAATGGATTGTTTCGTACCACACTGCTAATGCACCAATATGAACACACCATGATAATGTAATCACATTGGGTTTGCCATGTGATTATATTGTCCATTGCAGCTCAATATTTCAGTGTGAAAGAAGCCATAGTGGATGAGCAGCCATAGCACATTGTGGCTTGTACGTGTAGGAATGTAGGAATGCTCATGATATGTGTTGAAAAATGTGTGGAGCTGTGTATGCAAACACATTTTTATAGTGACTGTGAGTGAGGCCTTGGACTCTGCTTCACTATCACAGTTAAAAGAAATCAGATTAAGCCAAAAATATACATAGATAAACTTCCTGCTGTGTTTCCTGCAGACTTGATATTGATTAATGGAGGTTCTTCTGCTGAGTTCTGGTGAATGTATTTTGTCTTTGTGAGAGATTATCCCTCAGCTAATTATGGAGCTTAATAGCAATGATCTTTAGAGTGTCTACCTGGTGAAAAATGAACTGATTTATTTAAAAGCATAGAGTAAATAAACTGGGCTGGTTTGTTGTTTCACAATGAAAAAGTCAATTGCCTAGTGCGCACTTGAATGTGTTTCCCCATGCAGATAAAAACAGACAGCAGTGAAGCACGCATTTTCTCTAACAATTACATTAGCTTCTGTGATAAAACATGCATGTTTTCACACATACAGACACACATAGTGTGCAGAAAACGCATAAGACAGACTAGTGTGCTCCCAGCCTCAGTTTATTACACTCACTCTGTCCATCTTTGATGGAGCAGAACTGGCTCTGCAGACTTCTCCGGCATCACTACAGTACAGAGCACTCGGGGGAGGGGTAGAGAGGTTTGGGGCTGGGCACTGTACACAAGAGCCTGCTGCACACTGAATAGGGACTGTCTACAAATCCTTGTCTACAAAATGTTGTATGATTCGTTATCAGTGGCTGAGCAGATGCAGTCATTAGAACAATTGTGTAGAGAATGGAATGCTTTTTCTCTCTGTGCCCAGACCTCAAGCATCACTACAGTACACAGCACTTGGGGAGGGGTAGAGAGGCCGGGGGTAGAACATTGCTGTACACAAGACCCTACTGAACACTGAATAGGGACTGTCTACAAATCTTTGTCTGCATGACTTAATTTGATTCCTTATCAGTGGCTGAGCAGATGCAGTCATTAGAACAATTGTGCAGAGAGCAGAACGTTTTTTTCTCTCCTTGCCCTTAGTTGTCATTCTCTCAGGATGGGGCCTCCTGTGCCTTCTGGGCCCCCGTGTGGCTGCATCCCTTGCAGGGTTTATTGTTACGCCCCTGCATAGATGTATATCCAGGAGGATACATACTTAAATTGTAATTCTACTTTCATCAAGTAAAATAAACTATTTAATCTGTATAAATTACAAGGAAGCTGCCCCAGATTCCACAATAATCCCCCCTTCCCCCAGTCTACATCCACATGTGTCTTCTCCTGGGCACCGTAGGTGGAGGTGCTTTGCCACCCGTCTCTTCCAGAGCCCCCATATTATGAACTATGCAGGCTCGGTGTGGAGGTATACATTTATTAGACACCAAAAAGGACAAGACACGCCCGCTTCCTCAGGCCAATACAGTAGTGTCTTACAGGAAAGCAGTATGGACTCAGAGTGCCTAGTTGCTAAGATGAAGCCTGTTCCATTATTTTATCCTATGTACATTCTGTCCTTTTCTTTTTTTCCCCAACTCATATCATTCCTTAGGCCAAGCACTAAAGGAGTAGTGATTTCACAGCAACAAAAAAAATTGGAAATATACTATATTTATTTACATCAAATTACAAAATGACGTGTAGAACTGATATACCGTACATTATAGTAGTTATATTTTAATGAAAGCAGAATTTTCCTTTAAATAATAGCTATTGGAAAGCTGAAGTGCTTCAGTTAAATGACTTTAAAATCCGAGAATCCTTACACAATACATCAAGGGGCAATATTTGTGTTGCATGATACTAATAATGTGTAGATGATGGAAGCAGGCAAGTTACTACTCAGCCTAAGGCCTTGTTTGGTCCTAATTTGGCTCTGCCAGTACACATTATGCTCCGTTCACTGTCTGCTGGGGTGGCACCGTATCTTCACCACTGAGGAGAACAGCCAAGAGCTGTCATTAATGTCTAACTGACAGCTCCTACAGCTGATCCCTTCACAGTGCCTGAGAGAATTCTATAGCAAGGCCAGACATGGCAAACAAAGACCCCCATCAGAAATGCTACGTAACATATATTAGTAATCTCATACTGTCACCTTGCTGTCAGCTGCTATTAGATCATGATTAAATCTCATTTAGTGTTGCAATTCCCTTGAACTGAGATAATTTGAAGTCAGAACATGGTGAAGCCTACCTAATTCTGCTTAGAAAAGATACAGATATTAATGCAGTGGATCTGAGTTAGACAGGTTAATGCAGAGAGGAGTGCATGAGGGCAATATACAGGGGCGTAGGGCCAGTGGCGTAGCTACAAACCTCTGGGCCCCGATGCGGAATCTGGATGTGGGCCCCCCCCCCCACGGCAACAACAGCCCCCCTCCCCTGGCAACACCCGACGCACACACATATCCAAATCCCTATAGCCAGCTATAGGTCCCCCCAGTATAGGTAGCCAGGCATAGGTAAGCCAGTATAGTTGCCCCCGGTATAGGTTAGCCAGGTAGGTGCCTCCAGCATAGGTAGCCAGTATAGTTGCCCCCAGTATAGGTTAGATAGGCAGGCGCTGCCGGTATAGGTTAGATAGATAGGTGCCCCCAGTACAGGTTAGCTAGGTGGGTGCCTCTAATATAGGTAGCCAGAATAGTTGCCCCCAGCATAGGTTAGATAGGTAGGTGCCCCCAGTATAGATTAGTTAGGTAGGTGCCTCCAATATAGGTAGCCAGTATAGTTGCCACCTGTATAGGCTAGCTAGGTGCCCCGAATACAGGTTAGACAAGTAAGTGCCCCCAGGTTAGATAGGTAGGTGCCCCCCAGTATAGGTTAGATTAGGTAGCTGCCCCCCAGTATAGGTTAGATGAGGTAGCTGCCCCCCAGTATAGGTTAGGTAGCTGCCTCCCAGGATCCCAGGATAGATTAGGTAGCTTTCCCCCAGGATAGGTTAGATTAGGTAGCTGCCCCCAGGATAGGTTAGAATAGGTAGCTGCCCTCCAGAATAGGTTAGAGTAGGTAGCTGCCCCCCGGGATAGGTTAGAGTAGGTAGCTGCCCCCCGGGATAGGTTAGAGTAGGTAGCTGCTCCCCAGGATAGGTTAGAGTAGGTAGCTGCCCCCCAGAATAGGTTAGAGTAGGTAGCTGCCCCCCGGGATAGGTTAGAGTAGGTAGCTGCCCCCCAGGATAGGTTAGAGTAGGTAGCTGCCCCCCAGGATAGATTAGAGTAGGTAGCTGCCCCCCAGGATAGATTAGAGTAGGTAGCTGCCCCCCAGGATAGATTAGGTAGCTGCCCCCCAGGATAGAATAGGTAGCTGCCCCCCAGGATAGATTAGGTAGCTGCCCCCAGGATAGGTTAGATTAGGTAGCTGCCCCCCCCCAGGATAGGTTAGATTAGGTAGCTGCCCCCCCCCCAGGATAGGTTAGGTGGGTAGCTGCCCCCCCAGAATAGGTTAGGTGGGTAGCTGCCCCCCAGGATAGGTTAGGTAGGTAGCTGCCCCCCCAGGATAGATTAGGTAGGTAGCTGCCCCCCAGGATAGGTTAGGTAGGTAGCTGCCCCCCCAGGATAGGTTAGGTGGGTAGCTGCCCCCCAGGATAGGTTAGGTAGGTAGCTGCCCCCCCAGGATAGATTAGGTAGGTAGCTGCCCCCCCCAGGATAGGTTAGGTGGGTAGCTGCCCCCCAGGATAGGTTAGGTAGGTAGCTGCCCCCCAGGATAGATTAGGTAGGTAGCTGCCCCCCAGGATAGGTTAGGTAGGTAGCTGCCCCCCCCCAGGATAGGTTAGGTAGGTAGCTGCCCCCCCCAGGATAGGTTAGGTAGGTAGCTGCCCCCCCAGGATAGGTTAGGTAGATAGCTGCCCCCCCAGGATAGGTTAGGTAGGTAGCTGCCCCCCCAGGATTAGGTAGGTAGCTGCCCCCCCAGGATTAGGTAGGTAGCTGCCCCCCCAGGATTAGGTAGGTGCCCCCCCCCCCCCATAATGAAGGGGGGAGCCGCAGCCGCGGCGAGGGCAGCCCGACCTCTCCCTCCTTTCCTCTCCCCGGGCCCCCCCCCCCCCCTTTCAAATGCAGAGTGCGCGGCGCACGGAAGCGCTGTAGCAGGCAGAACTCACCTCCGTCCCTGCGCCGCTGATCTCCTCCCGCTCTGGCTGTATAGATGCTGATACACACTGCTTCCGGCTAAACAGGAAGCAGTGTGTAACAACATCTATGCAGCCAGAGCGGGAGTAGATCAGCGGCGCAGGGACGGAGGTGAGTTCTACCTGCTACAGCGCTTCCGTGCGCCGCGCACTCTGCATTTGAAGGGGGGGGGGCCCGGGGAGAGGAAGGGAGGGAGAGGTCGGGCTGCCCTCGCCGCAGCTGCGGCTCCCCCCTTCATTATGGGGGGGGGGCACCTACCTAATCCTGGGGGGGCAGCTACCTACCTAATCCTGGGGGGGCAGCTACCTACCTAATCCTGGGGGGGCAGCTACCTACCTAACCTATCCTGGGGGGGGCAGCTACCTACCTAACCTATCCTGGGGGGGCAGCTACCTACCTAACCTATCCTGGGGGGGGGCAGCTACCTACCTAACCTATCCTGGGGGGGCAGCTACCTACCTAACCTATCCTGGGGGGCAGCTACCTACCTAATCTATCCTGGGGGGCAGCTACCTACCTAACCTATCCTGGGGGGGGCAGCTACCTACCTAACCTATCCTGGGGGGGCAGCTACCTACCTAACCTATCCTGGGGGGCAGCTACCCACCTAACCTATCCTGGGGGGGCAGCTACCTACCTAACCTATCATGGGGGGCAGCTACCTACCTAATCTATCCTGGGGGGGGCAGCTACCTACCTAACCTATCCTGGGGGGCAGCTACCCACCTAACCTATCCTGGGGGGGCAGCTACCCACCTAACCTATCCTGGGGGGGGCAGCTACCTAATCTAACCTATCCTGGGGGCAGCTACCTAATCTAACCTATCCTGGGGGGCAGCTACCTAATCTATCCTGGGGGGCAGCTACCTATTCTATCCTGGGGGGCAGCTACCTAATCTATCCTGGGGGGCAGCTACCTACTCTAATCTATCCTGGGGGGCAGCTACCTACTCTAATCTATCCTGGGGGGCAGCTACCTACTCTAACCTATCCTGGGGGGCAGCTACCTACTCTAACCTATCCCGGGGGGCAGCTACCTACTCTAACCTATTCTGGGGGGCAGCTACCTACTCTAACCTATCCTGGAGGGCAGCTACCTACTCTAACCTATCCCGGGGGGCAGCTACCTACTCTAACCTATCCCGGGGGGCAGCTACCTACTCTAACCTATTCTGGGGGGCTGCTACCTATTCTAACCTATCCTGGGGGCAGCTACCTAATCTAACCTATCCTGGGGGAAAGCTACCTAATCTATCCTGGGGGGCAGCTACCTAACCTATACTGGGGGGCACCTACCTCATCTAACCTATACTGGGGGGCAGCTACCTAATCTAACCTATACTGGGGGGCACCTACCTATCTAACCTGGGGGCACTTACTTGTCTAACCTGTATTCGGGGCACCTAGCTAGCCTATACAGGTGGCAACTATACTGGCTACCTATATTGGAGGCACCTACCTAACTAACCTATACTGGGGGCACCTACCTATCTAACCTATGCTGGGGGCAACTATTCTGGCTACCTATATTAGAGGCACCCACCTAGCTAACCTGTACTGGGGGCACCTATCTATCGAACCTATACCGGCGGCGCCTGCCTATCTAACCTATACTGGGGGCAACTATACTGGCTACCTATGCTGGAGGCACCTACCTGGCTAACCTATACCGGGGGCAACTATACTGGCTTACCTATGCCTGGCTACCTATACTGGGGGGACCTATAGCTGGCTATAGGGATTTGGATATGTGTGTGCGTCGGGTGTTGCCAGGGGAGGGGGGCTGTTGTTGCCGTGGGGGGGGGGGCCACATCCAGATTCCGCATCGGGGCCCAGAGGTTTGCAGCTACGCCACTGGCAATATAGACATGTTTCTTAGTTATATCCATATGGACTGCGCAGTGGCTAGGTAACTAACTCTCGCATCTACCAACCTTTGAGTTCCAGTTTTGATGGTCGATCCGGACACCTTTACTTGGCGTTTTTATTTACCAACTGTTTTTGAGTGGGGTTCCTCTAGGTCAGTGATGGCTAACCTTGGCACTCACTCCAGCTGTGACAAAACTACAAATCCCATCATGCCTCTGCCTCCCCGAGATGGATCGCATAGATCCATGTTTACTCTCTGCTGCCCCCTAGTGGCGCCTCTCATTACTGCGCCACTAGAGGAGTCAGCGAGGAGATACGGAACTGTGTGATGAGGAGAAGACTTGCTGAAGTTCCCGGCGGCGTTGACAAGTGAGTTTTTCTTTTACTTCCGCTCAAATCGCTCTGCATATGGAGGGGGGAAGGGGGAGGCTACCTAAAAGTTGGGTCACCTGGCTATCTATACTAGGGGGGACTACCTAATACTGGGAGAACAGCTGCCACTTGGTACTTGAGGGGGGGAGGGGGAACTACCTAATCCTGGGAGGCACACCTGGCTATCAGTACTGGAGGGAGGCTACAAATCCTTGGGGGAACACCTGGCTATCAGTACTGAGGGGAGGCTACCTAATCCTTGGAGGCACATCTGGCAATCTATACTGGGGTGGGGGGCTATCTAATCCTGGGGGGGACATCTGACTACGATATCTATACTGGAGGGGAGGGGATACCTAACCCTGGGAGCACATCTGGCTTTCTATACTGGGGGGAACTACCTATTTCAGCATAGTGATGAAAGTGGTCAGCGAGTGCTCAGGAGGACCCCCAAATTAATTTTGCCCCGGGGCCCCATTGGAGCTAGAACCGGCCCTGCTGATCACATGTTTCTCCATTCGTTTTCCCTCAACTGCAGTATTAGCTCTTTATTGGTCCTGTGCTGGTAGTAATCACTTCTATAGATGCTTTGAATAGTATTAAGTAGTAGCATTAACAAACTATTCCCCATCCCCTTTTCACACCTTTCATAGATTATGAATATATTTTTCAGGAGTCTCTGTGGCAAAGGTAGAATACTTAACATGAGAGCACGAGCAGGACAAGAGAACAGAACAGATAAGGTATTGCTTTGTCAAGTCCAGTATCATTCCGACGCTGCTTGACACAGATATAATGAATACACTGTCTAAAAGCGTGTTTGTAATGATCTGCTCTGCTGTCTGCATAGGCAGACAGCTTTTTGACCATTTTTTAGGTCTGAGTGCTGCAGGTCTCTGGAAAAGAGACCTGTCTTCACTCTGCGAGTTGCAGAGCTGCTTTTCTGGTGAGGAATTTGCATCCACTTGTCATGCAAATTGCTTAGCTGCTTCCTTTGATAGCTTGCAGTATAAATACCATTTCCTCCCAGAATTCCTTGCTGGTCATGATGGTTTGTTCCTGCTAACTTGTCTGGAAGCCAGAGCAGCGGTTGCTGCTGGTTGCTCCATCTCTCTGTCTGTCTGGATCGCATCCGCCCTAGCGGTAGTGGCGGTGGTTCCTTCTGTACTCTGTCTGGGAGTGTAGGCCAGAGCTGTGGTTGCTACTGGTTACTCCTTCTATCTGTCTTGTCTGGAACGAACGCTTGCTGTAGGCTCGGTGAGGTAACCGTTTAGCAAGCGTTCGCGTTCTTTATTCATTTTCATGCTACATTGGTTAGTTAGGGTTGGCGTGTTTTGTCTCTGTTGCGCTTCTCGTGCGGAGACCGTGCCATTAGCGTGTTTTGTCGCTGTTGCGCTTCTCGTGCGGCGACCGCGCTTAGCGAGTGCGTTTGTTATTTTCCTTGGCATTCTGATCATTATTGTTTGCTGTGTCTGTTCCTTTGCTTTGTCTTTCTCAGTCAGGTGTCGCTATTGGCAATCGCCATTCTTTCGATTGCGTTTCCATTTGGTTTCCGCTGTTGTGTGTTCACCGTCGCCGGGTGGTGACTAGATTGGTGGACACACATACATTCTGTCCCTGTGCTCTCTCTCTCTCTAAGGCCTATCTAACTCGTACAATTCCCATCTGGCATCTGTGGCAGTGCATAGGCCGTGTTCCTCTGCACTCCACAGCTCCATCTGCTGGTGGGAATTCCCCTTAAAGGTGCATTGCACCACAGCTGGGTTCTGTTATTTTATACGCTTGTGGGGGATTTCCGCAGTGTCAGCGCGCATCTTGTGCGCGGACCACGGAAATAATTCCACAATCATTACAGTGTTGTATATAGCTCAGGGGAGCTGGATGGTGGCTCCTGTGTTACAGATATGGATACAGCACTGCAAAGTGTGTCTGAATGATTTTACAAGTGTCTAAAATACTTCATTGATTGGCCAAATCAAAATTAATTGCTTTTGAGTCACACGCCTATAACAAGCATGCAGCAAGTAGAGTCAGACCAGCGTCAAAGCATCTGAACTGCATGTTCATTCTGGGCCGGTGACTTTAACCACTTAAGGACCGTGGGCTTTACCCCCCTTAAGGACCAGGCACTTTTTTTCCATTCAGACCACTGCAGCTTTCACAGTTTATTGCTCGCTCATACAACCTACCACCTAAATGAATTTTGGCTCCTTTTCTTGTCACTAATAAAGCTTTCTTTTGGTGCTATTTGATTGCTGCTGTGAGTTTTACTTTTTATTATATTCATCAAAAAAGACATGAATTTTGGCCAAAAAATGATTTTTTTTACTTTCTGTGCTGACATTTTTCAAATAAAGTAAAATTTCTGTATACATGCAGCACGAAAAATGTGGACAAACATGTTTTTGATTAAAAACAACCCCATTCAGTGTATATTTATTGGTTTGGGTAAAAGTTATAGCGTTTACAAACTATGGTGCAAAAAGTGAATTTTCCCATTTTCAAGCATCTATGACTTTTCTGACCACCTGACATGTTTCATGAGGGGCTAGAATTCCAGGATAGTATAAATACCCCCCAAATGACCCCATTTTGGAAAGAAGATATCCCAAAGTATTCACTGAGAGGCATAGTGAGTTCATAGAAGATATTAATTTTTGTCACAAGTAAGCGGAAAATGACACTTTGTGACAAAAAAAAAAAAAGTTTCCATTTCTTCTAACTTGCGACAAAAAAAATGAAATCTGCCACGGACTCACCATGCCCCTCTCTGAATACCTTGAAGTGTCTACTTTCCAAAATGGGGTCATTTGTGGGGTGTGTTTACTGTCCTCGCATTTTGGGGGGTGCTAATTTGTAAGCACCCCTGTAAAGCCTACAGGTGCTCATTGGACTTTGGGCCCCTTAGCGCAGTTAGGCTGCAAAAAAGTGCCACACATGTGGTATTGCCGTACTCAGTAGAAGTAGTATAATGTGTTTTGGGGTGTATTTTTACACATACCGATGCTGAGTGGGAGAAATATCTCTGTAAATGACAATGTTTTAATTTTTTTTACACACAATTGTCCATTTACAGAGATCTTTCTCCCACTCAGCATGGGTATGTGTAAAAATACACCCCAAAACACATTATACTACTTCTCCTGAGTACGGCGATACCACATGTGTGTCACTTTTTTGCACCCTAACTGCGCTAAGGGGCCCAAAGTCCAATGAGTACCTTTAGGATTTCACAGGTCATTTTGAGAAATTTCATTTCAAGACTACTCCTCACGGTTTAGGGCCCCTAAAATGCCAGGACAGTATAGGAACCTCACAAATGACCCCATTTTAGAAAGAAGACACCCCAAGGTATTCCGTTAGTAGTACGGTGAGTTCATAGAAGATTTTATTTTTTGTCACAAGTTAGCGGAAAATGACACTTTGTGAAAATAACCAATAAAAATCAATTTCCGCTAACTTGTGACAAAAAATAAAATCTTCTATGAACTCACCGTACTACTAACGGAATACCTTGGGGTGTCTTCTTTCTAAAATGGGGTCATTTGTGGGGTTCCTATACTGTCCTGGCATGTTAGGGGCCATAAACCGTGAGGAGTAGTCTTGAAACAAAATTTCTCAAAATGACCTGTGAAATCCTAAAGGTACTCATTGGACTTTGGGCCCCTTAGCGCAGTTAGGGTGCAAAAAAGTGCCACACATGTGGTATCGCCGTACTCGGGAGAAGTAGTACAATGTGTTTTGGGGTGTATTTTTACACATACCCATGCTGGGTGGGAGAAATAACTCTATAAATGGACAACTGTGTGTAAAAAAATCAAAAGATTGTCATTTACAGAGGTATTTCTCCCACCCAGCATGGGTATGTGTAAAAATACACCCCAAAACACATTATACTACTTCTCCCGAGTACGGCGATACCACATGTGTGGCCCTTTTTTGCAGCCTAACTGCGCTAAGGGGCCCAAAGTCCAATGGCCCAAGGGGCCCAAAACACATTATACTACTTTTCCTGAGTACGGCGATACCACACTTTTTTGCAGCCTAGGTGTGCTAAGGGGCCCAACGTCCTATTCACAGGTCATTTTGAGGCATTTGTTTTCTAGACTACTCCTCACGGTTTAGGGCCCCTAAAATGCCAGGGCAGTATAGGAACCCCACAAGTGACCCCATTTTAGAAAGAAGACACCCCAAGGTATTCCGTTAGGTGTATGGCGAGTTCATAGAAGATTTTATTTTTTGTCACAAGTTAGTGAAAAATGACACTTTGTGAAATAAAAATCAATTTCCGCTAACTTTTGACAAAAAATAAAATCTTCTACGAACTCGTCATACACCTAACAGAATACATTGGGGTGTCTTTTTTCTAAAATGGGGTCACTTGTGGGGTTCCTATACCGCCCTGGCATTTTACGGGCCCAAAACCGTGAGTAGTCTGGAAACCAAATGTCTCAAAATGACTGTTCAGGGGTATAAGCATCTGCAAATTTTGATGACAGGTGGTGTATGAGGGGGCGAATTTTGTGGAACCGGTCATAAGCAGGGTGGCCTTTTAGATGACAGGTTGTATTAGGCCTGATCTGATGGATAGGAGTGCTAGGGGGGTGACAGGAGGTGATTGATGGGTGTCTCAGGGGGTGGTTAGAGGGGAAAATAGATGCAATCAATGCACTGGGGAGGTGATCGGAAGGGGGTCTGAGGGGGATCTGAGGGTTTGGCCGAGTGATCAGGAGACCACACGGGGCAAATTAGGGCCTGATCTGATGGGTAGGTGTGCTAGGGGGTGACAGGAGGTGATTGATGGGTGTCTCAAGGTGTGATTAGAGGGGGGAATAGATGCAAGCAATGCACTGGCGAGGTGATCAATGCTGGGTTCTGAGGGTGTGGGCGGGTGATTGAGTGCCCTAGGGGCAGATAGGGGTCTAATCTGATGGATAGCAGGGACAGGGGGTGATTGATGGGTAATTAGTGGGTGTTTGGAGGAGAGAACAGATGTAAACAATGCACTTGGGAGGTGATCTGACGTCGGATCTGCGGGCAATCTATTGGTGTGGGTGGGTGATCAGATTGCCCGCAAGGGGCAGGTTAGGGGCTGATTGATGGGTGGCAGTGCCAGGGGGTGATTGATGGGTGGCAGTGACAGGGGGTGATTGATGGGTGGCAGTGACAGGGAGTGATTGATGGGTGATTGACAGGTGATCAGTGGGTTATTACAGGGAAGAACAGATGTAACTAATGCACTGGCGAATTGATAAGGGGGGGGGGTCTGAGGGCAATTTGAGCGTGTAGGCTGGTGATTGGGTGCCCGCAAGGGGCAGATTAGGGTCTGATCTGATGGGTAACAGTGACAGGTGGTGATAGGGGGTGATTGATGGGTAATTAGTGGGTGTTTAGGGTAGAGAACAGATGTAAACACTGCACTTGGGAGGTGATCTGACGTCGGATCTGCGGGCGATCTATTGGTATGGGTGGGTGATCAGATTGCCCGCAAGGGGCAGGTTAGGGGCTGATTGATGGGTGGCAGTGCCAGGGGGTGATTGATGGGTGGCAGTGCCAGGGGGTGATTGATGGGTGGCAGTGAAAGGGGGTGATTGATGGGTGATTGACAGGTGATTGACAGGTGATCAGTGGGTTATTACAGGGAAGAACAGATGTAACTAATGCACTGGCGAATTGATAAGGGGGGGTCTGAGGGCAATCTGAGCGTGTAGGCGGGAGATTGGGTGCCCGCAAGGGGCAGATTAGGGTCTGATCTGATGGGTAACAGTGACAGGTGGTGATAGGGGGTCCCTGGATAGCAGGGACAGGGGGTTATTGATAGGTAATTAGTGGGTGTTTAGGGTAGAGAACAGATGTAAACACTGCACTTGGGAGGTGATCTGACGTCGGATCTGCGGGCGATCTATTGGTGTGGGTGGGTGTAGTGTTGGGCGAACACCTGGATGTTCGGGTTCGCGAACGTTCGCCGAACATGGCAGCGATGTTCGGGTGTTCGCGCCGAACTCCGAACATAATGGAAGTCAATGGGGACCCGAACTTTCGTGCTTTGTAAAGCCTCCTTACATGCTACATACCCCAAATTTACAGGGTATGTGCACCTTGGGAGTGGGTATAAAAAATTAGCAAAAAGAGCTTATAGTTTTTGAGAAAATCGATTTTAAAGTTTCAAAGGGAAAACTGTCTTTAAAATGCGGGAAATGTCTGTTTTCTTTGCACAGGTAGCATGCATTTTGCCGCCATGCAGTCATAAATGTAATAAAGATAAGAGGTTCCATAAACAGGGACCGGCAACGCTAACCCAGCAGCAGCACACGTGATGGAACAGGAGGAGGCGCAGGAGGAGAAGGCCACGCTTTGAGACACAACAACCCAGGCCTTGCATGAGGACAAGAAGCGTGCGGATAGCATGCTTTTTGCCGCCATGCAGTCATAAATGTAATAAAGATAAGAGGTTCCATAAACAGGGACCGGCAACGCTAACCCAGCAGCAGTACACGTGATGGAACAGGAGGAGGCGCAGGAGGAGAAGGCCACGCTTTGAGACACAACAACCCAGGCCTTGCATGAGGACAAGAAGCGTGCGGATAGCATGCTTTTTGCCGCCATGCAGTCATAAATGTAATAAAGATAAGAGGTTCCATAAACAGGGACCGGCAACGCTAACCCAGCAGCAGCACACGTGATGGAACAGGAGGAGGCGCAGGAGGAGAAGGCCACGCTTTGAGACACAACAACCCAGGCCTTGCATGAGGACAAGAAGCGTGCGGAAAGCATGCTTTTTGCCGCCATGCAGTCATAAATGTAATAAAGATAAGAGGTTCCATAAACAGGGACCGGCAACGCTAACCCAGCAGCAGCACACGTGATGGAACAGGAGGAGGCGCAGGAGGAGAAGGCCACGCTTTCAGACACAACAACCCAGGCCTTGCATGAGGACAAGAAGCGTGCGGATAGCATGCTTTTTACCGCCATGCAGTCATAGATGTAATAAAGATAAGAGGTTCCATAAACAGGGACCGGAAATGCTAACCCAGCAGCAGCACACGTGATGGAACAGGAGGAGGCGCAGGAGGAGAAGGCCACGCTTTGAGACACAACAACCCAGGCCTTGCATGAGGACAAGAAGCGTGCGGATAGCATGCTTTTTGCCGCCATGCAGTCATAAATGTAATAAAGATAAGAGGTTCCATAAACAGGGACCGGCAACGCTAACCCAGCAGCAGCACACGTGATGGAACATGAGGAGGCGCAGGAGGAGAAGGCCACGCTTTCAGACACAACAACCTAGGCCTTGCATGAGGACAAGAAGTGTGCGGATAGCATGCTTTTTACCGCCATGCAGTCATAAATGTAATAAAGATAAGAGGTTCCGTAAACAGGGACTGGCAACGCTAACCCAGCCAGCAGCAGCACACGTGATGGAACAGGAGGATACGCAGGAGAAGAAGGCCACGCTTTCAGACACAACAACCCAGGCCTTGCCAGAGTCCTGCCAGAATCCTCATCATCCTCTTGTGAGCGTTGTGATAGTTGTTGTGCTGCATCATAGTCATCACCTTCTTCCTGGTCTGCTTCTGCTGACCATTCGCGCTGAATTGTGGAAGTCCAACGTGCACCGCTCTGGCCCTCGTCAGTGGTGGCATGAAATTCCTGCTCCAACTCCAGCTGTTCCTCCTCCTCTTCTTCGTCATAGCTGCTGGGGCCAGCGTTTCCTGAGGTGGATGGCCCGATGTTGGTACCATCACGCTGATCATTTTCTCCTTCAGATTCCCCCAGTTGCATCATGACAGCTGTTTCCTTGATTTTCAACATTGACTTCTTCAGTAAACACAGCAGTGGTATGGTAATGCTGACTGAAGAGTTGTCACTGCTCACAAGCAACGTGGATTGCTCAAAATTTTGGAGGACTTGGCAGAGGTCCAACATGTTGGCCCAATCGGATCCACAGAAGCTTGGCAGCTGTCCGGATGCGCCTCGGTACTGCGCCGTCATGTACTGGACCACTGCACTCTTCTGCTCGCAAAAGCGGGCTAGCATGTGCAGCGTAGAATTCCAGCGCGTAGGGACATCACACAGCAAGCGATGGTGGGGGAGATTGAAGCGCTCCTGCATCTTGGCGAGTGCCCCCGAAGCAGTACTGGAATTTCTACAATGTTTGGCCACTCGTCGCACCTTCAACAGAAGATCGGCCACGCCTGGGTATGTCCTCAGGAACCGCTGAACTATTAGGTTCATCACGTGCGCCAGGCAAGGGATGTGTGGCAGCTTAGCCAACCTTAAAGCGCGAATGAGATTACTCCCATTATCACACACAACCATGCCCGGTTTCAGGTCCAGCGGTGCCATCCACAAATCCGTCTGTTCCTTTATTCCCCTCCAAATTTCCTCCCCTGTGTGCTGCTTATCCCCAAGGCAGATCAGCTTCAGCAACGCTTGCTGACGCATGCCAACAGCTGTGCTGCACTGCTTCCACGATCCTACTGCTGCTGGGTTAGCATTTCCGGATGAGGTACAGCTTTGAGATGCGTTGGAGGAGAAGGAGTCAGAGAGGTAGGTGCTGCTGTTGTTATCCAGTGGGAGGGACGGCGGTGCAGTTGTTTGCGGCGTGGGCAACACCCGCGCCGTAGCAGGTGAGGAATCGCTGTCAGGCTCCACAAGGTTCACCCAGTGCGCGGTAAGAGAGATGCATCGACCCTGGCCGAACGCACTCGTCCAGGTGTCAGTGGTGAGGTGAACCTTGCAGGCAACGGCATTCTTCAAGCTTCGGGTTTTTTTGCTGACCACGTGCTCATGCAACTCAGGCACTGCAGAGCGCGCAAAGTGGTAGCGGCTGGGAACCACGTAACGTGGGATGGCCACTGACATCATGCCCTTGAAGCTGTTTGTCTCCACCACTCGATATGGCAGCATTTCGCAGGCCAGAAGCTTGGCTATGCTGGCTGTTACTGCCACGGCCCGGGGGTCATTTTCTGGCAATTTCCTCTTGCGCTCAAGCATCTCCGAGACAGACAACTGAACCGTAGGGCTGCACACTGAACGGCTGTTGGTTGTTGTGTTTGATGACTGGGAGACCTCAAGAGCACTATTCCGGAAAGTGACAGTGTCAGCGTCGTCTGATGTTTGTGAATGTTGTTGTGAACCACGCAATGGCTGGGCTACTGCTGCTGCTGAGGAGGGTCTGGTGGTGAGTCTGGTGACCCCAAGGGAGGCAGTGTTGCTGCTGGTACCCTGTCCTGGCGGCCACAAAGTTGGATGTTTGGATACCATGTGGCGGGTCATGCTGGTGGTGGAGAGGTTGTTAATATGTTTCCCCCTGCTCAGGCGGGTCTTGCACACCTTGCAAATCACCATGGTACCATCCTCACTGCAGTCTTCAAAGAAAGGCCAGACTTTGGAGCACCTGCCTTGCTGGCGATTTCTGTTTGCGCCTCTTTTGCGTCTCACTTGAACTTCCACGCTTGTGGTGCCTGAAATTTCGCGCCGCCTACCTTGTGGCACAAGTCGAACTCGTGCAGCAGTGGGTTCTTCAACAGACTCATCTGTGCTGCTGCTACGACGGCGATGTTCTCCTTCACATACAAAATCTGGGTCTCTGTCAACATTGTCCATACCCTCCTCCTCCTCTTCCATCTCCTCAAACTCGTCATATGTGATTGTGGGCCGCCGCCGTGGAGTAGAGCTCCCCACAACAACCTCTGCGCAGCACACTCAAACGTCGTCTTCAAGATCTTCTCAGCCGACCTCCTGCAATTGAAACCCCTCCTGCCCAACTTGCTCTGGGATTTGGGTTTCCGAGTCCTCCTCGGACTCGCCTTGCATTTCAGTGCGCGGTGCATTTCCCACAGTCAATGGTTGTGAATCCGGGCACAAAATTTCTGGCAGTTCCATTGACCTTTGAAAGGTGGAAGTTTGTTGGGCTGGGAATAGCTCATGCGAATACCCCATTGTGTCCTGAGGAAATTCTTCGGACTGGTTATTTGGCAGTTGTGTGCGTGGTGTCGCTGCCGGTTGTGTCTGCTTTGTGCCCACTGGCTCCTTGTAACTGGCTGAGGACTCAGACCTCATGCGTGATGTGCTGGTGCTGCTTAACCCACTGCTGGACGCTTGAGAGGTCATCCAATTAATTATCTGGTCCTGTTCTTTTGGATTTGTGAGGGTTGATTTCCTGGACAACATGGGCGGTATTGAGTGGGTTTTCTTCGGTGCTCCACTGTGGCCTGTACGTGAACCGTCAGGGGGAACACCTCTTCCCTTGCCCCTCCCTCTTTCACAGGATTTCTTCTTCATTTCACTTATCCGTAAAAGTACACGCTGACTGGCAGCAGTACAGTGGCAGTACAGAAATGCTATAGAGTGGCGGGTGAGCGGTGTACTACTATTCCCAGCAGCGACACAGAGCACAATGCTATACAGTGGTGGGTGAGCGGTGTACTACTATTCCCAGCAGCGACACAGAGCACAATGCTATACAGTGGTGGGTGAGCAATGTACTACTGTTCCCAGCAGAGACACAGAGTGGCAGTAAACACAATGCTATATAGTGTGGCTGAGCGGTGTACTACTGTTCCCAGCAGCGACACAGAGCACAATGCTATACAGTGGTGGGTGAGCGGTGTACTACTGTTCCCAGCAGAGACACAGAGTGGCAGTAAACACAATGCTATACAGTGGTGGGTGAGCGATGTACTACTGTTCCCAGCAGCGACACAGAGTGGCAGTAAACACAATGCTATATAGTGTGGGTGAGCGGTGTACTACTATTCCCAGCAGCGACACAGAGCACAATGCTATACAGGGTGAGCGGTGTACTACTGTTCCCAGCAGACACACAGAGTGGCAGTAAACACAATGCTATACAGTGGTGGGTGAGCGATGTACTACTGTTCCCAGCAGCGACACAGAGTGGCAGTAAACACAATGCTATATTGTGTGGGTGAGCGGTGTACTACTATTCCCAGCAGCGACACAGAGCACAATGCTATACAGGGTGAGCGGTGTACTACTGTTCCCAGCAGACACACAGAGTGGCAGTAAACACAATGCTATATAGTGTGGCTGAGCGGTGTACTACTATTCCCAGCAGCGACACAGAGCACAATGCTATATAGGGTGAGCGGTGTACTACTGTTCCCAGCAGACACACAGAGTGGCAGTAAACACAATGCTATATAGTGTGGCTGAGCGGTGTACTACTATTCCCAGCAGCGACACAGAGCACAATGCTATACAGGGTGAGCGGTGTACTACTGTTCCCAGCAGACACACAGAGTGGCAGTAAACACAATGCTATATAGTGTGGCTGAGCGGTGAACTACTATTCCCAGCAGCGACACAGAGCACAATGCTATACAGGGTGAGCGGTGTACTACTGTTCCCAGCAGAGACACAGAGTGGCAGTAAACACAATGCTATATAGTGTGGGTGAGCGGTGTACTACTATTCCCAGCAGCGACACAGAGCACAATGCTATACAGGGTGAGCGGTGTACTACTGTTCCCAGCAGACACACAGAGTGGCAGTAAACACAATGCTATATAGTGTGGCTGAGCGGTGTACTACTATTCCCAGCAGCGACACAGAGCACAATGCTATACAGGGTGAGCGGTGTACTACTGTTCCCAGCAGACACACAGAGTGGCAGTAAACACAATGCTATATAGTGTGGCTGAGCGGTGTACTACTATTCCCAGCAGCGACACAGAGCACAATGCTATACAGGGTGAGCGGTGTACTACTGTTCCCAGCAGACACACAGAGTGGCAGTAAACACAATGCTATATAGTGTGGCTGAGCGGTGTACTACTATTCCCAACAGCGACACAGAGCACAATGCTATACAGGGTGAGCGGTGTACTACTGTTCCCAGCAGACACACAGAGTGGCAGTAAACACAATGCTATATAGTGTGGGTGAGCGGTGTACTACTATTCCCAGCAGCGACACAGAGCACAATGCTATAAAGGGTGAGCGGTGTACTACTGTTCCCAGCAGACACACAGAGTGGCAGTAAACACAATGCTATATAGTGTGGCTGAGCGGTGTACTACTATTCCCAACAGCGACACAGAGCACAATGCTATACAGGGTGAGCGGTGTACTACTGTTCCCAGCAGACACACAGAGTGGCAGTAAACACAATGCTATATAGTGTGGCTGAGCGGTGTACTACTATTCCCAGCAGCGACACAGAGCACAATGCTATACAGGGTGAGCGGTGTACTACTGTTCCCAGCAGAGACACAGAGTGGCAGTAAACACAATGCTATATAGTGTGGGTGAGCGGTGTACTACTATTCCCAGTAGCGACACAGAGCACAATGCTATACAGGGTGAGCGGTGTACTACTGTTCCCAGCAGACACACAGAGTGGCAGTAAACACAATGCTATATAGTGTGGCTGAGCGGTGTACTACTATTCCCAGCAGCGACACAGAGCACAATGCTATACAGGGTGAGCGGTGTACTACTGTTCCCAGCAGACACACAGAGTGGCAGTAAACACAATGCTATTTAGTGTGGCTGAGCGGTGTACTACTATTCCCAGCAGCGACACAGAGCACAATGCTAATTATACAGGGTGAGCGGTGTACTACTGTTCCCAGCAGACACACAGAGTGTCAGTAAACACAATGCTATATAGTGTGGCTGAGCGGTGTACTACTATTCCCAGCAGCGACACAGAGCACAATGCTATACAGGGTGAGCGGTGTACTACTGTTCCCAGCAGACACACAGAGTGGCAGTAAACACATTGCTATATAGTGTGGGTGAGCGGTGTACTACTATTCCCAGCAGCGACACAGAGCACAATGCTATACAGGGTGAGCGGTGTACTACTGTTCCCAGCAGACACACAGAGTGGCAGTAAACACAATGCTATATAGTGTGGGTGAGCGGTGTACTACTATTCCCAGCAGCGACACAGAGCACAATGCTATACAGGGTGAGCGGTGTACTACTGTTCCCAGCAGACACACAGAGTGGCAGTAAACACAATGCTATATAGTGTGGCTGAGCGGTGTACTAATATTCCCAGCAGCGACACAGAGCACAATGCTATACAGGGTGAGCGGTGTACTACTGTTCCCAGCAGACACACAGAGTGGCAGTAAACACAATGCTATATAGTGTGGCTGAGCGGTGTACTACTATTCCCAGCAGCGACACAATGACCGGGGGACCCTGGCTAGCCTGGCTGGAGAGAGAACTACCCTGGCTGCCTACCCAAAGCTAAACCCACAGACAAATGGCGGAGAAATGACGTGGATCGTGTATTTATTTACCCGAACCACGTGACCCGTTCGGCCAATCAGAGCGCGTTCGGGTCCGAACCACGTGACCCGTTCGGCCAATCACAGCGCTAGCCGAACGTTCGGGTAACGTTCGGCCATGCGCTCTTAGTTCGGCCATATGGCCGAACAGTTTGGCCGAACACCATCAGGTGTTCGGCCGAACTCGAACATCACCCGAACAGGGTGATGTTCTGCAGAACCCGAACAGTGGCGAACACTGTTCGCCCAACACTAGGTGGGTGATCAGATTGCCCGCAAGGGGCAGGTTAGGGCCTGATTGATGGGTGGCAGTGACAGGGGGTGATTGATGGGTGATTGATGGGTGATTGACGGGTGATTGACAGGTGATCAGGGGGATAGATGCACGGGAGGGGGTGGTCTGGGGGGGTGGGGGTCTGGGGAGAATCTGAGGGGTGGGGGGTGATCAGGAGGGGGCAGGGGGGGGGAATAAAAAAAAATAGCGTTGACAGATAGTGACAGGGAGTGATTGATGGGTGATTAGGGGGGTGATTGGGTGCAAACAGGGGTCTGGGGGGTGGGCAAGGGGGGGTCTGAGGGGTGCTGTGGGCGATCTGGGGCAGGGGGGGGGAGAAATCAGTGTGCTTGGGTGCGACATAGGGTGGCTGCAGCCTGCCCTGGTGGTCCCTCGGACATTGGGACCACCAGGGCAGGAGGCAGCCTGTATAATACACTTTGTAAACATTACAAAGTGTATTATACACTTTGTATGCGGCGATCGCGGGGTTAACATCCTGCCGGCGCTTCCGTATGGCCGGCGGGATGTTGCGGCGGGTGAGCGGAGACAGGCGCCGGCGGAGGATCGCGTCACGGATGATGCGATCGCTCCGCTCATGCCCCTAAAAGGACCGCCGCCTCTGTGGGTGAGCTGGTCCTTGCGGGCTCCACTTCGCGGCCGCCCCTGTGCGTTAGGTGGTCGGGAAGTGGTTAAAGGTCAACTATCAAAGTTAACTAAAATTTTACATATATTTCCATTAATTACTAGCAAATGGTAATAAAAAGGCTTTTTTATCTTTTCATGTTTTATATGAAGAAAATGACACTTACAGAGAACAGATTTTACTGTGGGCATTGGTGTCGGATTGGGAGGTGGAAAAGCAGAGGAAATCCACTTACTGGCCAAGCAGCAGTAATCAAGTGTTGCTGCTCACAGTGAAGACTTGCTACATTTTTCTACTGGGAGTGATAACACAGGGTTTCTGCTGCTTGGCCAGCAGGTAGATTTCCTCAGTTTTTCCACCTCCCAGTCCGACACTGGTGGGCATTACTATAGAGGACTGTGTCCAGCACATCCAACATACAGAAACAATCTTCACTGACTCTAATACTATGACTGGAATCTGCTGCGAATGATAGAAAGCAGAAATATAGCTTAAAATGTGCGTAAATAATAATTAGCTTGAGCTCTGTCTGTGTGTTCCTGCCTCTCTCTCTCTGCTACGCAGTGTAAAGTAAACAGTGTACAGCCATGTTACAGTTCAGCTCTGCCCCGCCTCCCCCCCCCCCCCCCCCCATGCCGCCATTCTGTTTTCTTTATCAAGCTTGCAAGGCACAGAAGTCAGGCAACTGGCATTGTTAATTAGAGAATGAAGATGCTTGCTGTAAGTTCTCTTTGAGGCTGGGTGCACACATAGCAGAAACGCTAGCATAGCAGGAAATGCTGCGTTTTATGCAGCAATGTTAGTCTATGAGACACAGAAGAAGCTGTGTTTCACTGCATTTGTACAGTATGAGTTGGTAGTGTTGCATAATATGCAGGCTGGCTGCCAAAACGCACATAATGAAAGTCTATGGTAACGCATATGCGCTGCGTTTTTAATGTGTTTTTTAATGCGTTTTTAATTAAAAAGTAAAGATCTCTGATGTGTTTTCGCTTCCTGTTGTCTTCCTAATGATTTGCATAAATTAAAAAAAACAAATACAAAACGCATATGCGTTTTACATTAGTGAACCACAAATGCACGCAAAACGCATGAAAAACACTGTAAAAACAGAACAGAAAATCACAAACGCACCATCCCAAAACTCATTCCTTTTTTTCACGCTATGTCATATGTGAACCCAGCTTAAAGGGAATTTGCAAGAAGAATGGAAATCCACTTCTAATTGGAGCTCAGATGTGTATTAAAAATAGAGGGCTGTTTTTCCTAAGCCAGTTCGCAAACAATACTGGACAACACCTCATCATTGTTTACATTGTTGGTTGTTTACAGGTCAACCAGTAGAGCGAAGGGGCTCCCCCAAAGAGATCCTTCTACAGTAAAGCTGCATTACTTTGTACAGGGCTACGGAATATATTGGAGCTTTATCAATCAATAATAATAATCGGAATATCAGATTTCTCAAGCAGGTAACACTGCGCTTAAGCTCGATGACTTGAACGGGACCCATCTGTTTTCCTGTAATACTGTAGTACTGGTTCAGGTGTAGTAAAATTAATGCAAAAAGAACAGACAAAAAAATGAATGAATTGTATGGATGTCCATACACAGTAGATTCATTATAAAGCCTGTTAAGTTATCCATAAAGGGGCGTAGCAATAGGGGTTGCAGAGGTTGCGACTGCATCGGGGCCCCGAAGGGCCCTCCCTCAATTACAGTATTAGTTCTCTATTGGTCCTGTGCTCATAATTATCACTTCTATAGATACATTGAATAGTGGTAATCATTAACAAGCTGTTCCCCATACCCTTCTTGCACCTCTGACACTGTAGTAACCATTGGCAGGTTTTGGTGTGCCGTATCAATTGTCCTATATAGAGTGCTTGGGGGGCCCCATTGTAAAACTTGCACAGCTCCTTAACTATGCCACTGTATCCATATATGTCTGATGCTCAGCATTCTATTATTCAGATCTCAGAAACCTCTCCTGGATACTTTTGGGGAGACGTGGTCTTGTCAAACTGTCATTAGAACTACATTTTGTGCCATGTGTTATGTGACAGTTAGGAAATTCAGCCAAGCCCCTCAATGATGGAGATTGTTAATATTAATGAGGTGGGTGGCAACAGTGTTCAACTGACAACCAGCATGAGTCTTTTTATACGCTTTTTACCAAGATTAGATTTTGGTATTGCAAAATGAACCTACTATTTTTTTTCATTCTCACAATTCAAAAAAGACCCCCCCTCATTACTAAAATAATCTGTATGACAAACAAGTAGTAGGCACATGGGCGTCCGCAGAAAATTTTCCGGGGGGAGGGCAAAAAGGGGGGAGGAAAAAGTGAGGCGGCGAAAATTTGGGGTGGTGTCGCGTGGCGAGCGTAGTGTGCCAAAAATTGTGGCTACGTCATGCGCCGCACCGAAAAATGGGTGTGGTCATGAACCAGAATGTGGGTGTGGTCATGGGTGGAGACAAGTTTACATGAACTAAGCAATGGTGGGACATTAGATTAGGACAGTGGTGGCAAACCTTTTGGAGGTCGAGTGTCCAAACTGCAAAGTCACTTTACTATCATAAAGTGCCAACAGCAATTTAAACTAAATACAGACGTTTTAACTCATACATGAACATTATGGAAAATCCAAGTAGAAAATAAACTGTGAAGATAAACAATTTCATCCATCCTACTCCTGAAAAATGTATTCATTTTTTAGAACCTCCCAGTTTCATTTTCTGTTCTAAAAAGCGGAAAAAGTAGATATAATGCTATTGTCTCATATGATGATGATTCAGCTTTTTCCATAGTCTCGCAGTTGGCAATCATGTGACCCCCAACAAGACAAATTTAGCAATCATGAGGCCCCCCCATCAAGACAAATTCAGCAATCATGAGGCCTCCAACATGACCAACTCAGCAATCATGAGGCCCCCAACAAGACAAATTCAGCAATCATGAGGCCTCCAACATGACCAACTCAGCAATCATGCGACCCCCAACAAGACAAATTCAGCAATCATGAGGCCCCCAACAAGACAAATTCAGCAATCATGAGGCCCCCAACAAGACAAATTCAGCAATCTTGAGGCCCTCAACAAATCATGAGGCCCCCAACCAGACAAAGTCAGTAACCATGAGGCCCCCAATAAGACAAATTCAGCAGTCATGAGGCACATAAATAGACAGCATTTCACATAAATAGGCAGAATGCCCCCTTAATATGGTAGACACCTCTCACCTGGCAGCAGTTCCCCAAAATACACTCAATCTGACAGCAGTGGTTCCCCAAAAATAGGTAGCCCCAGGTCTATAGGTGTCCCCAGAATAGGTGGCCAGCGGTATAGAGTCCCCAGAACTGGTAGCCAGGGGTAGATATGTCCCCAGAACAGGTAGCCAGGGGTATATGTGCCCAGTATATGTAGCCAGGGGTATATGTCCCCAGTATATGTAGCCAGGGGTATATGTGCCCAGTATATGTAGTCAAGGGTATATGTGCCCAGTATATGTAGTCAAGGGTATATGTGCCCAGTATATGTAGCCAGAGGTATATGTGCCCAGTATATGTAGGCAGGGGTATATGTGCCCAGTATATGTAGGCAGGGGTATATGTGCCCAGTATATATAGTCAGGGGTATATGTGCCCAGTATATGTAGTCAGGGGGATATGTTCCAAGTATATGTAGTCAGGGGGATATGTGCCCAGTATATGTAAGCAGGTGTATATGTCCCAGTATATGTAGGCAGGTGTATATGTCCCAGTATATGTAGGCAGGTGTATATTGTCACGAACCGGCCCGCGGCACGCCTGCGTATACGGTTCCCGACTGCGGGTTTGACCAGATTAAGCGGGGAACAGCCTTATTTAAGCTACAAACAAGGCTGGAACCCCTCAAAACACCTCTCACTGCCACCACTAGCGTTGCTAGACACTTCCACTCTGCTGTCGAGTCCTCAGCGCGCACTCCGCGTTTTCGTATTTGGGTCAGCTTTGCGCTTAGGCCAAATACGGGAACGCCACGCACCCACACACACACACAGTTGCAATCTTACACTGTCGTGAAGCAAAGACCCACTAACAGTCGTTCCGAACGATACTGTTAGCCACTCTGCTGTCGCTACTCGCACTGGCGTTGTTTGTACGTTGGGTCAGCTGCGCGCTTAGGCCAACGTATGACAAACGCCCCCACACACAATGCAATTACAATTTCCTACGGTAGTGTTGCTCAAGCGTACAATTAGGCATGAACTTATACACGGTTACACTTCAGTCTCTTCTAGGCTATGAGTGTTAGTTTAGTACGGCAGAAGTCAAACTTATTAAATAATAATTTAATATTCCAGAAAAAACATAGAACAGTGCAGAACTGAATATATACAAAAAGATTACAAAAAAACAAAGTAAAAATAGTTACAAGATAAAATGTACAAAGATAACACACAAAGCGATTTTGCTTACCAAAATAAACGGGAAATAAACGTACCAGCGTATCGATCTGGTGTTGTTGCGGGCGGTACGCACTTCTGGTCAGGAACCAGGTTAGTTCTAGCCGTGTGAGCTACCTCCAAGAACTACAAGTTGTGGCTATCCTAGCTGCGGTTTTATACTATGAAATACGCCTGGAGGCTGTAAGCCTGTGTGGACGGGGGGAAGCTAGATTTAATAACATCCTCAGACATAATTTGATTTCCCAGAGATCTGACATCCACATGTGAACAGTGTCCTATACAACAAAAGACTTTGTTAACCTCCAATCTCCCCAGGTTACAGGTGACAATTGATTAAGGCTTTCACATTGCAGCAGGATGTCCTGTGTGATCTGCTTCAAAGCAACTGTCTGATTAAGTGTTTCCTAATTACCTGTTTTCTGGCTGTCCAGGGGAACTGTATGCTAATGTCCCAGCCCCCTGCTTCCAGAGATATTCAATGCAAATGTAGTACAGCCAGATAACCATCCCTTCAAAGCAGAATACACATGTGAGATATAGCAGACAGAAAATGACAGAGATATGTTCCTGTATTTCCTAATATCATCAGCACCTCAATATATTCCTGACATATATGTCCCAGTATATGTAGACAGGGGTATATGTAGGCAGGTGTATATGTCCTAGTACATATAGCCAGGGGTATATGTCCCCAGTATATGTACCCAGGGGGTATATGTCCCCAGTATATGTAGCCAGGGGGTATATGTCCCCAGTATATATAGCCAGGGGTATATGTCCCAGTATATGTAGCCAGGGGTATATGTCCCAGTATATGTAGTCAGGGGTATATGTGCCCAGTATATGTAGTCAGGGGTATATGTGCCCAGTATATGTAGGCAGGGGTATATGTGCCCAGTATATGTAGGCAGGGGTATATGTGCCCAGTATATATAGTCAGGGGTATATGTGCCCAGTATATGTAGTCAGGGGTATATGTGCCCAGTATATGTAGTCAGGGGATATGTGCTCAGTATATGTAGTCAGGGGGATATGTTCCAGTATATGTAGGCAGGTGTATATGTAGGCAGGTGTATATGTCCCAGTATATGTAGGCAGGTGTATATGTCCCAGTATATGTAGGCAGGTGTATATGTCCCAGTATATATAGTCAGGGGTATATGTAGGCATGTGTATATGTCCCAGCATATATAGCCAGGGGTATATGTCCCCAGTATATGTAGCCAGGGATATATGTCCCAGTATATGTAGCCAGGGGTATATGTCCCAGTATATGTAGCCAGGGGTATATGTCCCAGTATATGTAGGCAGGTGTATACGTCCCAGTATATGTAGGCAGGTGTATATGTCCCAGTATATCTAGGCAGGTGTATATGTCCCTTTATATATAGCCAGGGGTATATGTGCCCAGTATATGTAGGCAAGGGTATATGTGCCCAGTATATGTAGGCAGGGGTATATGTGCCCAGTATATGTAGGCAGGGGTATATGTGCTCAGTATATGTAGGCAGGGATATATGTGCCCAGTACATATAGCCAGGGGTATATGTGCCCAGTATATGTAGGCAGGGGTATATGTGCCCAGTATATGTAGCCAGAGGTATATGTGCCCAGTATATGTAGTCAGGGGTATATGTGCTCAGTATATGTAGGCAGGGGTATATGTGCCCAGTATATGTAGGCAGGGGTATATGTGCCCAGTATATATAGCCAGGGGTATATGCGCCCAGTATATGTAGGCAGGGGTATATGTGCCCAGTATATGTAGCCAGGGGTATATGTGCCCAGTATATGTAGCCAGGGGTATATGTGCCCAGAATATATAGCCAGGGGTATATGTGCCCAGTATATGTAGCCAGGGGTATATGTGCCCAGTATATGTAGGCAGGGGTATATGTCCCCAGAATAAGTAGCCAGGTGTGCCCCAGCAGGAGGGGAGCAGCGCAGAGAAGAGGGAGAGCTATGGGCACTCACCTTAGGGGGCTCTCCCTCCCTCGCTCTCCCCTCCGGAACAAAGTGTGCAGCGGCTGGCAGCGGGCGGAACTTACCTCGTCTCGTCGCAGGCGCCGGATGGATTAGCCGCTACTCTGGTCTGGTTCAGACCAGAGTGCGGCACCAGAACTTCCGGCGCAGGAGCGAGACGAGGTAAGTTCCGCCCGCTGCCCAGCTGCTGCACACTTCGTTCCGGAGGGGAGAGCGAGGGAGGGAGAGCCCCCTAAGGTGAGGGAAGGGGAGGGAGACGTCCGCCCTTCCCCACTGTGCCCATAGCTCTCCCTCTTCTCTGCGCTGCTCCCCTCCTGCTGGCTGCACGGGCACGCGGCCAGGGGGGGCAGCGGGCGGCCAGAGTTGGGCAGATGCCCGGTTTTGCCATATGTGCGGACGCCTATGAGTAGGCAGCACCCAACCATCCAAGTGCGACGTGCTCAGGTTGGCGTTCCTCCATCCCCAGGAACAGCAGCAGGAATGCGAAGAGAAGAAACTTGGCACTGTCTTCAAATATGAGGAACTCCAGTGAAAATGTCATTAAAAAAGTGCTTCATTTTTACAATAATTATGTATAAATGATTTTGTCAATGTTTGCCCATTGTAAAATCTTTCCTCTCCCTGATTTACATTCTGACATTTATCACATGGCGACATTTTTACTGCTGGCAGGTGATGTGAGTGGAAGTAGCTGCTGCTTGCTTTTTTAGCAGTTGTAAACAGTTGTAAACAGTTATTTCCCACAATGCAATGAGGTTCACAGACAGGAAACTGCCGGGACCATGGTCCTCACAGTTTCCTGTGGGAGTGGTTTCACCACAGTATCAGCCACACAGAGCCCCCTGATGATCCGTTTGTGACCTGATGGGGGACTGTTCCAACTTCACACCAAAAGAAAAAGCTAACCCTCAGCTCACACTGCTAAATTACCTCACACCAGGGAGTCGACCAGTCCACACCCGGATCCATAAAAGGTGTAATGATACACAGCAGAAAAGAAAGGATGACTGGGTCTCGACCTGGATTTAAGCAGTAACACTTGATAAAAGCCGCTGGCCGAAACGTTGTGTGTTTTTGTGAATTATGGTATAATAAATATAGCCATTGCTGCTTAAATCCAGGTCAAGACCCAGTCATCCTTCCTTTTCTGCTGGGGAACTGTTCCAACCCAGGAGCACCAATCCCAATCAAGTAAATATATACTGTAAATGCCAACCAATGGTCAGAGAGGAGCAGCCCAAAACGTCAGATGCATGAAGTACATGTAAAGTACGCATAAAAATATGCATGCATCAAAATAACGCATACGCATAAAATTTTACGTGTATAAAGTCGGATGTGACAATCGTCATATCCATAGACATATCAATAAAAGCCCAATACGATCGGATCCCTTTGGTCACCACTTATTCTACTTGGTCAAAACAGGACATTGTTAAAGACATTGGGCCTGATTCATCAAGCAGCGCTGCTAAAGCAGCACAACTTAATGAGCCAAAGTGCGCCCTATGCACACCTTACATAGCAGTGCTCGCTGCCATGTAAGGAGTGTGTCTTCCTTAGCTATGCGCATTGCTTCCTTAGCAATTTGCGTAATGTTAACTGCTGGTGGCCCTACTTTTGTGAAGTATTGCTACCGCGGCCACTACTGTATTAGCGATAGCGGTATCAATACTTCACAGAAGCAGGGCCACCCACAGGTAATGTTACGCGCATTGCTAAGGAAGCAATGCGCGTAACTAAGGAAGGCTCACTCCTTACATGGTAAGGTGTGCATAGGGCGCACTACGGCTCATTAAGCTGCGCTGCTTTAGCAGCGCTGCTTGATGAATTAGGCCCATTGGCCTTTGCTAAAACAAGGTTTTCCTCATATCAAGGAGTTCCAAGACTTCCCACTCATGTCTTATAGACGGGCACCCACAATTGGTGACAGTTTTGGTGCAAGCTGACATGGGTTCATGTGTAAAACATTTTAAAACTCAGAGAAAAGGGACTTTTCCTTGTTAGTCCTGTCACATGTGCAATTCTATAGTGAAGGGTGATGTTTTCAAACACCCTACTACTGGTCATAAATTTTCGATTTATGGATATTACACATGTGACTCTACATTTGTTGTCCATTTACTTTGTTGTCCATGCGGTGTGATTTATGTGGGGATGACTACACAGGCGTTGAAAGACTGCATCTCCTCACATCGGCAATATGCTCAGGTAGTAGTGAACAGGCTGTTGCCAGCCACTTTGCTTCCTGTCGCCATAATGTCAGCCAGTTGAGGGTGCAAGTCATTGGACACCCCCCCTCCCCCACGGAGGGGCGGTGACAGGGTTAAATTATCATTAAGACGTGAGGTGTTCTGGATCAGGAAGTTGGATGTGATGGGACCTGGCAGTCTCAATCGTGAGTGTGATTTGAGTCCATGTGTGTAATAATAGATGTTGCATGTTTATGATGATGACCAGGGCGCCTGGGGACTTCTTTATCCAGTGTGCCTTATTTTTGAGTTATTATTTTTTTTAATTTATACTTTTCTGGGGTTTTCACTTCTGACCGAACGCCATTTGGGGTGGCCGCCAGTCAGGAAGTGAACTCCTTTTTATTATTTTTAGCCTGGTCGTACTAAAAAATATATAAAGCCCTGTGCATTTCAGAACCGGCAGTCGCTAAAAGGAGTGGCGGCCGGTTCTGAAATGCACAGGGCTTTATACATTTTTTAGAGCGCCTACTGGCTGCCGTCTATTGGCGGCCGCCATTTAGCAACATTTTTCTTTGTCATCCCGAATAGGCCGCCGTCAGGTGCGCCCACTGATTCGAGAATGTACAAACTTTAGGTTTTTTTAATCTTAATTTGATATTTTCACATCTCCCACTTAATCTCTTTGTGTGGGGAGAGGTGGTACCCCGTGTTCCTAACTCTGGCTATATTTGGCATGAATTTTTGTGTACCGGATTGGGCGTTTATTGATACGTCTATAGATATGGCAATTGTTCTTATTCAGAGGGCTTGTGGACTTGATAAAGAGAGGAGGCTCCGGAGGCCGGGTTTCTCGTCTTTGCATAAAATAACTTGTATGACTGCAGCTACTCTCTTGCTGTAGATGGAGAGAAATTGGTTCTCTGTGAAAACCTATTGGCATGTTTATTGGAAAGAATGTGCACAGCTGGTGCAAGATAAATAAACTAAAAATGTGGCATAGCGCTCAACAACCATAAAATACAGTCCAGAATATTTAAAACATGATCCTAAAATGCAGATAAAAAGTCCAGGTACAAGAGTCCAACATTCGTCAAATCTTCTTTGCACAATGATGATAAACTTTATACGCTCACCAGATCTGTAGGCCAACCTATAATGATCGGCAAAACACGCTTGTGACACTATGTCAGTAATCCCACACGACCATGCTGCTCCAATCACGTATCCTCAATTTTATCACATGGAAAATAAAACATACATCCATAGGGTAATACTGTTTAGCAGAATGAATCACCACTCCCTATATGGAATTTCTCTCCAGTGGTTCCCTGAGTTTAGAAAACACCCAGTGATACCACCACCATATTTCAATAAAGCCTCTCACCGTATGCCTGTGCTGACCCAGCACAGACCAGCCAAAAGCGCTTGTGTGTAGCAATATCAGTTGCTGTACCCCAAAAAACGATTCTTCCCCTAGGACTCAAACAGGACCCAACATAGGCCTCGATTCATAAAGCATTCCCGCATTCGGAAATGCAAAAAAACGCTCACTTTACCGACCACACACCAAAATATGCATTCATAAAGGCTTTTTCCGCATGAAAAGCCGACATTTGCGAGCAGAGTGATCAATCACCGCCTTGCGCGGTGATTATCACAGCAACAGTAACAAATGTCAATTCATAAAGATTAGAGGTAGCGGTATGCGGACGGGTATTACCGCTACCTCTGATGTGGCGAGAAGCGTGCGGAATCCGTTGCAGTGAATGGGACAGACCTCCCAAGCAGCTGCAGAGAGAACACCGCACGGAGGGATTCCGCCTGCTTCCCCTGTTTCCGCACGTCTCCCGACAGCCTAACGCCTGCCTACAGCGGAGTATCTCCGCACGTATATCACAAGTAGCTAAATTTTTATGAATTACCACCCTGAAGGCGGAAATACCGACAGCGGTGTTTCCCCGCTCGACTTTCCCCGCTCGCAGGCAGTTTTATGAATCGAGGCCATAGTGTAATACCGTTTATTTATAATTTAAAAAGTTTTAAAAGTGCACTCACAATGTCGTAGTTTTAATGCGCATATCAGAACATCAGAACAAGCCGGCTGGCGTCTCCTTCACTCCATAGGCTCCGCGGAGCCTATGGAGTGAAGGAGACGCCAGCCGGCTTGTTCTGATGTTCTGATATGCGCATTAAAACTACGACATTGTGAGTGCACTTTTAAAACTTTTTAAATTATAAATAAACGGTATTACACTATGTTGGGTCCTGTTTGAGTCCTAGCTGAAGAATCGTTTTTTGAGGTACAGCAACTGATATTGCTACACACAAGCGTACACACTTAATAAGGTATATAGCGTACACACTCAATAAGGTATATAGCGATCCAACGGTGTTGTTAGTCATTATAGATAGAGATTGTGGATATATTAATTGGGTGTAGGGAGGAGCGCACAAGACTTTGAATTGGTGCAAGATAAATGCTTAGTTCCACAAATGGCTTAAGGGCAAAATCTCTGGGAACCGCCTCGTCCACAAGCTGAAATACAATAGCTTCCATTACTTTGCAATACATCCATTAATTACCTTTGCAGGGCAGTAGGCTCAGGGAATCGAGGCCCAAAGCAGATTCATCTGGTCCAGTAGATGTATCGCACCCCTAAAGGTGCCTGGCCATACATCTCCTACTGTGTGCATTTCTAATTAGGAAATTTTCCACGTATTATCCACAGAGCCGTTTCTAGTCTTGTCAACCTAGGCAAAAAATCCTGCCTCTCCCCAAATAAAAAAATCACAGACACTATAGATCACATGCCATATGATATAAACCATGTGCCATTTAATACATGCTGCCACCATGAACCTAAAATAAAAACAGCAGGTATTATGTCGCCAACACCACAGGTTCCAACATCATGTCCCCTGTAATGATCTGTGCTGCTGTCTGCACAGGCAGACAGCTGTTTGACCATTTGTTAGGTCTGAGTGCTGCAGGTCCCTGGAAAAGAGACCTGTCTCCACTCTGCAAGCTGCAGAGTTGCTGTTCTTGGGAGGAATTTGCATCCACTTGTCATGCAAATTGCTTAGCTGCTTCCTCTGATGGCTTGCAGTATAAAAACCATTTCCTCCCAGAATTCCTTGCTGGTCATGATGGTTTGTTCCTGCTAACTTACCATGAGTCTCAGCCTCTGCTTATTGTTTGCTACATTGCTATCTTAGTGTAGTTAATTCTTGGGGAGTGCTCCTTGCATTCCTATTTAGTGCAGTCAGCTTGTGTATATTTGTACTGCCTATTCTGTCTTGTCTTGTCTGTGCGATTGCACTAACGCCAGCGGTTGGCGATAGTAAATCGTTCTGTCTTGTACTTAGATCGCATTTACCCTAGCGTTAGAGGCGGTGGATCTTTCTGGTCTGTATTTTGGAGTATAACCTCGGCTGCGGTTGCTGCTGGTTGCTCCTTCTGTCTGTCTTATTGTGCGGATCGCACTCGCTCTTGCGGAAGAGCAGTGGATCCTTTTCAGTCCTGTACCTGTGTGTGGATCGCACTTGCTCTTGCGGAAGAGCAGTGGATCCGATCTGCCTTGTTTCTGTTGTCTGTTTGTCCAGAGTAAACGCTTGCTGTTGCCTGAGGTAAGGCAACCGATTAGCAAGCGTTTCTGTTATTTGTTTGTTTGTGTTTCTGGGTTCAGTTGTTAGTTAGGGTTGGCGCGTTTTGTCTCTGTTGCGCTTTTCCTGCGGAGACCGCGCCATTAGCGTGTTTTGTTGCTGTTGCGCTTCTCGTGCGGCGACCGCGCTTAGCGAGTGCGTTTGTTATTTTCCTTGGCGTTCTGATCATTATTGTTTGCTGTGTCTTTCTTTCTACACTTATGCTCTGTCTTTACTCGGTCTTGTGTCGCTGTTAGCAATCGCCATTCTTGCGATTGCTTTCCCACTTGGTTTTTCGCTGTTGTATATTCACCGTCGCCAGCTGGCAACTAGATTGGTATACATACATACATTCTGTCTCTGTGTTCACTCTCTTTCACTTGGGGCCTATCTTGGCCTGTATTGCTTCCCTTCGTACAATATCTATCTGGCATCTGTGGCAGTACAGAGGCTGTATGCCTCTGCACTCCACAGCTCCACCTGCCGGTGGGAATTACCCTCTACAGGTGCATTGCACCACAGCTGGGTTCTGTTATTCAGAGGTTTGAGGAGGATTTCCGCAGTGTCAGCGCACATCCTGAGCGCTGGCCACGGAGATATTCCACAATCGTTACATCCCCACAGAACAATTTCAGGTGTCATGTCTTTCATATTGCAGGATCAGATTATCAAGCAAGACAGTCTTCATTTCTGAATACTTTTTACAAACAGTATTCATCATTTAAAAAAAAAAAAAAAAAAAAAAAAGACTAATATAGGGCTTTAAGCTGCTCTACTGTTCTATCGCTGAAAGCCATAATTTACCTGGCAGTCAGTTGGGGTTTTATCATTCATCATCGTTTCTTCTGCATTTAAAAGTAACTTTTGTAACTTTTTGTCTGTAACAAGAGTAAAAGCTACTAAATATATACAGAGATGGATTGCTATGTCACTATGCTTGCCCCTTGGCCATGTTGTCCATTAGAGTTGTGTTGTTTGCACATTGTAAGCATTACAACAGGACATTCTTCTGACCAATCTCCTCCATTGTAAGTTAGCAGCAGAAGGTTAAAGGTTAACTGTTGTCACTACTAATGTTGCCAGGCCTTTTCAACCAACCCAGTGATTTCCACCTTAGGATCAGGATAATTGTCCTGCACACTTAATATGCCATAAAGGTTGACAACCTCTAAATTGTCCTCTTGTACACCCTGCTGACAAGCATGAAATTAAGTAATCCACCTATGGCGTGTCGTAATCCGTAAACAACCAAAATAAACAAAAGCTACATGCACATGCTAGATTGAACTAAGCTGAAAAAAAAAACACCTCAGACAAGAATCTAGTGAGTACCTAGCACGTTGCCTAAAGATTGGGGGTACCCCCTCCATAGCAACAGACATGCTGCAGCCTGCAGGCTAGGTACACGTCTACACAGAATTGGTCCCTGAGCCTGAAGGATTCACCCTGATCACATCTGGAGTCCTCATATGCGTGTACGAGGTTTAAAGGATACCAGAGCTGAAAATCTTCGGAGAAACGGGGAAGCCAGCATGTATAATGAGCTGTCCTGATGGCCAGGGAGCGCTCTGTGCATGCGCGTGACATCATGCCCATGCGCAGAGCCCTCCCAGCCGCGGTTGCATGCTGAGGGATCCGCAAAAGCTGGGCTAGCGCCTGAGCAATGGAGCCCGAATCCGGTGACTTGGAGGGGGCTTTAGATGAGAAAGGAGGGGGACAGAGGAGAACGGGGGAGTGGTGGCCATCAGGGCAGCTCACTATACATGCCGGCTCCCCCCTTTTGTCCAAAGATTTTTGGCTTTGGTATCCTTTAAAGGACAACTGTGATAGGGATATGGAGGCTGCCATATTTATTTCCTTTTAAGTAATAAAAGTTGCTTGGCTATCCTATTGATCCTCTGCCTCTAATACTTTTAGCCATAGACACTGAACAAGCATATGCAGATCAGGTGTTTCAGACATTATTGTCAGATCTGGCAAGATTAGCTGCATGCTTCTTTCTGGTGTTTTTTTTTAGACACTACTGCAGCCAAATAGATCAGCGGGGCTCCCAGGCAACTGGTATTGTTTAAAAGAAAATACCATAAATATGGCAGCCTCCATATTCCTCTCAGTTCAATTGTCCTTTAAGTCCATCATTGGGCCACCAATGCTTTAATTGTTATCTTTCATATTTTTCTGTTTTGTAAAGTTAACCACAGGCAATCAATTACGGTTGACCAAAGTAAATGATGTGGAGCCATTTAGTTGAACATCAGCACTGAAAAAGATAGTGTCTGCAGTCTGTACCCAAAGAAAGACTGCTGTCTGCCAATAGCCCTATCCACCAAGATGGACTCATTCACACAAGTGTCATGTTCATGTATCACACCTATGGAAGTTCAAGCTGATACTGAGTGGAACTTTTCTGTTTATCACTGTATAGCAGTCTGAAATATTAGGTACCTATCCAGTTATCAGTATGAGGAAGACAGATGTGCCCTCCAAATAGTACTAGGTAGTCAGGTGTTCAGAACACAAATATTAGGTAAGCATACAGTTCACACGGTGCAGAAAGGTTATCCCTATACCTAAAATAGGAGGTAAAGGCAAAGGTTCAGCAAGGCACATAGGGTACTTGGTTTAGATTAAGCTCCGTTCGGTTTCTTAAAGTGTTATCAAGTTTGAAATTATTATATTAACTGAAAATAAAATTTAAAGCCGTAGACTTGCTATACACCAGCGGTTCTGGATTTAAGCCTGGCTTCAGGGGCATAAAGAGATAATTTGTATATTCAGCAGTGGTGCATTGTGGGTAACCACAGTTACACACTTAAATCTGAATTATTGCAAATGCCTCCTCCAGTTCCATATTCCTATTTTTAATTAAACAGGTTAAATTTGATTTTTGCTCAGTCAGCAGCCATTTAGTGTAATTAATTAATTAATTAATTATCAAGCATGTTAATTAGTGGGTCTGCTACCATTTTGGGGTTTGCATAGATGATGTTCATTAGGTCTTCAGTGCTCTCTGGTACAGTGTAACCTATAATCTGGTTGATTCAGCTGCCAGCAAAAGAAATAAAAGAAAGTAACTCTCTTTTGTTCTGAGCAGGGTTTGCTCAACAGATAAAACTAATTTGCTTCTGTTTACTCTTCAGGAAAGCCTTGGTTGCAATTGACTTGCTGTTCGACTGCTCCATTTGCATACAGATAACAATGATCTCTTAATTCTTTAAAGGTGCGTACACACGCAATACTAAATGCAACGACGGGTCCTCAGGACCCTCCCGCTGGGAGGTCTTTAGCCGACAGTATGCGCGTGAGTACACGCTGTTGGCAGACTCAGCGGATCGTTCAGAAACAGCCTTATCAGTCCCCCGACAGTGAGTACACACTCACTACTGTCGGCTGATTGTCCACCCAGCGGAAGGGTCCGGCAGACCCGTCGTTGCCGGCGGTAGTGCATGTGTGTGCACCTTTAAGCGAATCGGAGATGAAAAACTAACTATAACAGGTAACTTGTCTATATATTTTATCTAAAGTTTAGATAGTATATCTAGCTGCAAACAGCTTCAAAAGTTTATGATTATTTATTCCTGTGATATGAGGGCAGCCATGTTCTGTTTGTCACATTGTCACAGCCTGAGGGCTGGAGATGCTATCAGCTTGCCTGTGTGTAAATTCAGTCCTCTTTCTTCCTCCCTCCTCCCCTCTGCCTTTGAAATCTCTGGCTAGTAACCTCTTCCTCCTCCTGCCCAGACTGAGCTCGCATAAGCCCTTGCTACAGTGCCAAGGCACTGTGAAAAAGCTGTGGGCGAGGCTTGTTTAGTTTATAGTAACTTATCTATATATCTTATCTAAGGTTTAGATAGTTTACACAGCATATCTAGCTGCCAACAGCTTCAACAGTTTATTATTATTTATTGCTGTGATACAATGAGGGCAGCCATGTTCTGTTTGTCACACTACACTGAGGCAAGCTGATAGCATCTCCAGCACCCTGCCTGTGGAAAATGTCACTCCCCCTCCTCCTCCCCTCTGCCTCTGAAATCTCTGGCTAGTAACCTCCTCCTCCTTCTGCCCTGACTGAGCTCCCATAAGCCCTTGCTACCTGGGACTGAGTGCCAAAGCTCTCTGAAAAGCTGTGGACGAGGCTTGTTTAGTTTATAGGGAATTAGAGTATTAAAACAAAACAAAAAAAGTATTTGGCTTGAGGAATGCCCTATAAACTATATGAAAGGAACACACAATTATGCAATAAGTAAAAAGTTTATTTCGGAACCACTTTAAATGCAGACAAATAAAAAGTGGAGGCACTCAGGTTCAAAGCAGGCTTAGTATTATATGCACCTATATTTATCTCATCATGTCAGATATGCTTCAAGCTAAAATCAGTTTTGCAAACGTAAAAAAAAAAAAAAAAAAAATCAGTTTTGCAAGTACTACATTTGGGTACATTCATTTTTGGCGCTAATTACCGCACAGGGTGAAGCTGAATGATGTCTCACCCTGCTCCTGCACAAACCCCGGGTTTGTGCTAAATGCTATTCCCCCTCCGAGTTAGCAACTTGGGGAGGGGGCATAATTTGGGCACTGGCTATTGCCGGCAGCCAAATAACCTTTTTTTAAGCTGATGTGTGCAACGCCTGGATTAAACTTCGGGTGCCCAAATCAGCCATGCAGCGCTGGCGCCAAAACCATTGGTGCAGTGCTGCTTTGCTGTATATTGCCTTATTGATCTGCACCCCATTTTTAATTATTTTAGCACACTTATGGGAAAACCGAGACAAAACAGGGGACATCCAATAAGTGTCAAAACCGTAGCAAATTCTTACCGCGGTATAGGTTTGCTTTCAAGAGGCTTCATCATCCTTTAACATTTACCTGAGACCAAAGAGACCTCATGTTTTATACTTACCTGGGGCTTCCGCCAGCCCCCTTAAAGTCGCTTGGTCCCTTGCCATCTTCCTGGGCTGCCCTGGTCTCCTGCTGGTCTATTCTGACCAAGTCACGATTCATTGCGCATGCTCGACCGTAACTAATGCACAGGCGCAGAATGCTCCCGGCCAGCGTGACGGGGGAGTGCGAGCAGGCAGGCATGCACGACGAAGCGCCACTCAGCCACAGTACTGAGCTGTCCAGCAGGAGACAGGAGTGACCCGAGGAGACAGCAAGAGACCACGGCTTGAGGAAGCCCCAGGTAAGTATAAAACCTGAGAGCTCTTTGGTCTCAGGTTTCCTTTAAATTGGTCTTGTATAGGCCGCGACTAGAGTAAGTAGGCAACCTTTGAACCAGATCTAGTTGAGCCACACATGCAAAATAGTTTAGTGCTACTGCTCTGTCCTCACTCCCTACTAGATCCAGTTGTAAGGTCACTGACTTAACTCTAATTGGGGCCTTTACCTGACCCATTTAAAAGAGGACAGAGCCTCTTGAAAGAAAACCCACTCCGTCGCTAAGTATTAGGTAGCTAAGGTAGTATTAGGTATCTAAGGTGCCAAAATCTATGAATGACCTCTGTTCACCCCAGGCTTTTCACCTCAGTATTCTTTAACTGAGTTAACTAACCTTTAAAACCTTGGGTCGCATAAACTACTATGCATGTGGTGAATTAAAAAATTAAAATGAAACATCCTAGCACTGCTGTGCTTTGTCTACTCCCTATCAACATTCCAATACTGGATGAAAGAAAGTGTGACCAGGCTGGCAGTGCACAGAACATCCAACCCTCCAGGTCCTGCACAGAAAACATGGTCAGCAGACTCTCACATGAAAACAAATTGTGCTCAGGGGAAGTCTTCCATCACTGTCATAGGAATCTATCTATTAAGTAGCATATTTGTTCTAAGACACTGACTCAGCACCATCTGCAGAGACAGACAGACGGGAATGACTGGTGTTTTTAATAGCTCATTTCTTTTATTCATAGTGTAAAGCCCTAAGAATAAAAAAATAAAAATAAAAAAAAAACCAGGGAAAAAAGCTGGCATTAAATATTATATATAATCATTTGCAGATTTTGGTTTTGTGAGCAGAAGCGTGTAACGTTACTGCTATAGCACATTCTCAGCGCCACCGAATATGTCTGTGCTTTATAAATCAATAATAATAATTACATTTAAAAGTGCAAAGTCCCAAGACTTGTTAATAATAACCTGGCCCCATTCTTTTCTACTGAGCCATGTGTGCAAAAAAACAGGACTTTCCTTCAAATTTAATATTTTACTGATTATAAGAATGAAAACACGCTTTAAAAGTATTTTTGCATTAAACATAATAAATAAATAAAATATATTCAGAATGTTAATTTCAGCAGGCAGGAGGTGTGAAACAATTATTATGAAGAAGTCATTATCAATAGAGCAGTCAGTCCATCTGATGTGCCAGGTAAGCGATGTAGCCCAGTTATCAAGCAAAGACTGGTATTAGGACAGCAATAAAATGCAACATTTAGGAGGTGATTCAGTTAAATCTGCTGATATATTTCAGCACAGGACTCCCCTCTGGGCATTTACGCATTGGACTCATCCATGCTGAAGCTAGGTTGGCACATTTATAATCTATAGAGATTTTCCAGCAATATAGATTGAAGTAGCACTAGGAAAGGTCTCACCTAGTAGTAGTGTGGCTGGTACAGCGTACTCAGCCGTGATTAACATGCGTCCCTCTTAGGCAGCCGGGGACCGGGCTCTCCGTGGCAATAGAGCGGAAAGGAGACGGAAGTGACGTCGCTGGTTCCAGGCCTCCCTGCGGTGGTTACTATGGGAGCGAGGACGTTTGCTCAAACACACGCTAGAAAGCGTGGTGAGCGGCGTCCAATTTTCCGCAAGAGGTGGGGATGTATATGAATATAAGGTATTCATATACATCCCCACCTCTTGCGGAAAATTGGACGCCGCTCACCACGCTTTCTAGCGTGTGTTTGAGCAAACGTCCTCGCTCCCATAGTAACCACCGCAGGGAGGCCTGGAACCAGTGACGTCACTTCCGTCTCCTTTCCGCTCTATTGCCACGGAGAGCCCGGTCCCCGGCTGCCTAAGAGGGACGCATGTTAATCACGGCTGAGTACGCTGTACCAGCCACACTACTACTAGGTGAGACCTTTCCTAGTGCTACTTCAATCTATATTGCTGGAAAATCTCAGAGCGCTCCTCTCCTTTTCTACATATTTTCTGCAGTGACTGATATGGGAGCAGCCGAGTACCTGCCAGGTGGCCAGATCGCACTTTGAGGGGCTCACTACCTAAGAACTTTTCATTTATAATCTAGGCACTTTTTGTTTTGGCTCTAGGTTGTTCTAGTATGGGCTTCAGGTGATGCTGTTGTCAGACTTCTTCACTAAGTCAGTGTTTGGGGTTTTTGCTTCTTTTCAGTTGAGGAAGTTTAAAGTTAGGTGTAGGGTGATGGAGATGATAAGGTCTTCTTGTGCCTCCACGTCAGCCTACTTCTTGGGTTAGCTCCACTCCCTTACTGCCTAGGCAAAAAACAAATACATTTGGAATAGACACAGGCCTTGCCAATCGTTTTTTTCTGTCCTCAAATATTTATGAGCTTTCTGCATCTTAACTTACTGTATGTCTTTTTTTTTAAGTTGAATCCCTTCCCTCTTCCAGTTGTTTTTTTTTTTTTTTTTTTTTTTTAATCTAAGCCTATCTCTGGTGCAACTCCATGTCATCCTATGGCCCACTTGATGCTTGAGTACTATTTACTAGAATGGTGAGGCCTGACTCTGCTCTAAATGTATTATTATTAATAATAATAATAATAATAATAATCAACATTTGTACACTATCCACTATCCAGCCACTTTGGTCCTATAGAGGTTAGGGTAGCAGAGCTAACCCAGGAAGAAGGCCGACATGGAATTATATCAGGAAAGCACAATTACAGTAGATAAGTAGACATTTTCCTGTTTTTAGGTTACAAGGTCTGCTTTGAGTGGTATACTACATTAAAAACATAATTTCTAGCACATGGTAGGGAAATAGTTTTAATATGCAAACAGGTAGTTATGTTGAGGGGGTGAGTGTGTGTGTGCGCGTGCGTGTGTTTGGATACCATTAAGCAAATGTGTCCTTTTGTTTGCACACACTCCCTAAATTTTAGTAAGCTGTCTACAGATGAATGTAGGCAGCAATACCTTGGTTTTTCCAGCAGATGGCACACTGCTTTTGTTTGTTTGTATTTCCTTCTGGAATCCTTGGCAGCCTAGCAATCCACTCTCTTTCCACCAGAGATCTCCCAGCCTGACCATACACTATGACTTTTATAACAGATCAAGAAAATGATTGTATCTCTATGATATTGATGATTTCCCTGAGCTACCACAGTGCATAACTCAATATTAGACAAGATTCCAGCTGGCAACTAATCTAATCTCAACCACATTGCTGCGACCACAAACTTTGTACTGCTGGATGGAATTTAAAGCTATACAGGGCTAGTTCTAAATTGTTTGCCGCCTGAGGACGCGCTAGGCACACGAGAATCCTGATTGCCACAGACGCTGCAGCTCTGCGCAAAACTGAAGTGAGGAAAAATAAGTCAGATACGTACCTATGGAGAGGGAAGACTTTGGATCGCATTGAGCCTTCCCCGATCCCTCTCAGTCCCCTTGTTTTCAGCGCTGTCACCACCGTTACAGCTATCCAGCCAACTGGTTGAATATACCTCTGTGAGCCTTTGAAAGGGTTGGGGAGCACTTGTGTCCCTGAGTGCCTCCAAAGACAGGTGGTTTCATACTGCCTGTGCGCAAGTGCGTAGCACGGAGCCATCCATCTCTCTGAGTGCTCCTGTAGTCTTCCCAGAGCTTCCAGAGGCAGTGTAACTTCACTGGGGGACAGCACTGGAATGAGGGGACCAGGAAGGGACAGGGAAGCAGCCCCGTTTCTAGGGGCGAGCCAAGTGCACGACCACCCTGAGCGCTATGAGGAGGAAGAGCACAATGATGGAGGGGGGAGCCGTAGCCACACAGAGACTCTGCCACATAGATATAGAGGGGAGCCCGACTTCTCCCTCCCTTTCTCTCTCTGGGGCTCCCATCCGTGCTCCTCCCTCTATGCAGAGTAGGCGCAGCGGGAAGCCTGGTAGGTAAAACTCACCTTGCTTCCCATTCCAAGCGCTGCTCACTAGCCGCTGGTCTCATCTTGCAATCCGCATAACCGCTTATATACACTCTACTTCCCGCTAATTACCAGGGCTGATTGCGGCTGAACGGCAGACCACAGGAGGACAGCGTTGGACTCACACAAGCTCATGGGGCTGGAGGAAGCCCCAGGTAAGTATCAAATCTTTAGCCTTTCACTTCTCTGGTACACTTTAAACAGTATGATCTTCATGCATTCATAGTGGAAAATAAGGCTATAAGTCTATACTAGGCACAAGTAAGACCTTTGTATTTGCAATACCCATGTGAATTTGCAAAACTAAATCATCCTTTTTAACGAAACAGGAAAGTAAAGACAACAGGACAAAAATTAGACACTTCAGAGGATGTAGAAATTACCAACTAATGAGAAATAATGCAGAAGGCAGGGTTTTCCATGCTATTCTTACACAACCTATTTGTAAATCATTCCATTTACCACATTCAGACGTGGCAAAGAATTTAGAGACATTTTCTGAGTCTCATTTCCCTATGTAATACAGTACAACCCTGTGCAGTGGCGTAGCTAAGGAGTAGAGATGGCCCGAACCTCCGATTTTAGGTTCACGAACCTACCGCGAAAGTTCGGTTCACGCGAACTTTCGTGAACCGCAATAGAGTTCAATGGAGAGGTGAACTTGGAAATTTAGAAGAAAATTATGGTGGTCAGAAAAATGATGGAAAAGATGTTTCAAACGGTCTGAAACCTGGACAGAGACATGGTTGAGTGGGATACACGTCAAAAGTCTCAATAAAAAAAACTAGATTAAGGCTGCTTACACACAGGGACGTAACAGGCGCACGTTAGTGCAGCCTGTAACGCTCCCCCAACGCACAGCAATGTAACACAAGTAAGCTGTTCACACTGCCCACGTTGCGTTACATGTAACTCTGCACGTTGTAGTGAAAGTGCAGCATGCTACGGCGTTAGAGCGGCTTAAGCCGCGTTAGACTGTTTGCACATGCTCAGTCGTGTTGGGGAGGAGCGGAGAGCGGCCAGGCACATGGCTAATTAATATTCACTGCACGTTGTGACGTGCAGTGTTTACTTCCTGGTGCGGCCGCTCCGTGCGGCGATTGGCCGGCGGGACCACGTGATGCCGCATGCGTCCAAGAGTACGCATCACGGACGCCAGAGTGAGCTGCACAACGTGGCTCACTCTGACGTCCACATCGAAGAGCACCAGGCCTTGCGTTAGGTGCATGTTATGCGACCTAAACGTAGCACTTAACGCAACGTCTTGGTGTGCAAGTAGCCTTAATACAAACCACTGTTTTAAGGTCAGAAATCTCATTGAATGTTCAATTGCAGGCCTATGCTGCTTTACAACATCAGAAAGCGTAATCCTCTCTTCCTCCCCCCTCCTCCTCCTCTGGAGGAGGGTCTTGTCTTCCAGGGAATAGTAGGATTTCAAAAGCCAGCTCGCATACATTGGTCGGGAATCAAACCCAGGTCTAGTGCTTGGTAGGCAGCTCTCCTCACCGCTATAGCACCACCAACACTACATGCTGAAGCCAGCCTAGCATGTACCATTGTGATATATCCAAGAGAAAAATGAGCTTGCTTAGGGATTTGTAGGATGTCAAAAGCCAACTCACATACATTGGCTAGGAATCGAACCCAGGTCAACTGCTTGGAGGGCAGCTATGCTCACCACTATTCCACCAACACTACAGGCAGGGCCGGCCTTAGGTTTCACAGCACCCTGAGCGAAACCTGATTTTTGTGCCCCCCCCTCATCCTCTTCCCACGTGCATTTACACACACGCACGCATGTATACACACACACAGGCCCATATGCAATTCCCCTTTTCTCCTGAGATATCTCCTAGAACAGCGGTTCCCAACCTTTTTGATGTTGTGACACATCATGCCAAATGCTCAGATCTCAGGTCACATATGTATAAAAGAGAAAATACTATTAATAACCACAAATGGATGGAAAGAGTGCATTATCCTGAATACACTTAATAATGAAGGCTAAAACCTTTCAGGAATATTAATAAAAACAAGCAGTGACACAGTTAGCCGCCTCCCCCCCCCCCCCCATTTAGAATGATAGCACAGCACTGACAATTTGCACAATGCGTTATAGCCGCAGTGCGCCCCCCCCCCCAAAACGCCCTCAGACTCAGTATAGGTAGGTAGCCAGGTAAAGGTGCCCCCAGCAAGCTCATTTTTCTCTTGGATATATCATAATGGTATATGCTAGGCTGGCTTCAGCAATGAGTGTTGGTGGTGGTATAGCAGTGAGGAGAGCTGCCTACCAAGCACTAGACCTGGGTTCGATTCCCAGCCAATGTATGTGAGCTGACTTTTGAAATCCTACAATTCCCTGGAAGACAAGACCCTCCTCCTCCTCCGGAGGAGGAGGTAGAGAGGGAGCTGTTGTGGGGTGCAATATAAGCAATAACAATAAGCCAGGAGCAAGCTAACAGTCCTACAAGAGCTTAACTAAGCTCTCCCTAGCAGAGTCTGTCAGCAGCTGTCCCTTAACTAATTATTGTAGGCAGACGAGTGAGTAAAACGGCTGGAGAACATTGCATTTTATACGAGGGGGGGGGGGGGGGAGCTGCAGGAGTGAGTGTAGTCTGATTGGTGACAATGTGCCTGCTGACTGTGATGTAGAGGGTCAAAGTTGACCTTAATGGAGCTTTATGGGGGCGAACCGAACTTCCGGGAAAGTTCGCCGGCGAAGGCGAACCACCCAAAGTTCGCCTGGAACCGTTCGGGCCATCTCTACTAAGGAGCTTTGAGCCCCAGTGCATATTTTACATTGGGTCCCTATGCATTCTTCCTATAGCACAACAAAGCCTGCCAAAGACACCCATAGTATGGAAGGTGTAAGCAGAGGAGGGGAACAGTTTAACCTCCCTGGCGTTCAATTTCCCGAGAATCTCTGTGAAAAAAGTGGTTCAATTACTTTCAAATAATTTTCAAGCATTTTTTTTTGTACCTCCTTTTTTTTTCTTTATATTGAATTCAGTACAGGTTATTGTATTGAATTCAATAAAAAAATGAGTTTGCTGCCAGATGTTGATGACGCTGTGTGACCCTGGCCTCATCAACACCAGTCACTTGGGAACATGTCATCGCCAAGGGAAAAGCAAATCTGCTGAGGAACATGGAAGAGGACGCTGGGAAAGCTATCGGAGATATACTGACAATGGTGAGTAAAAGTTCCAGTATAGGTGTAACGATTGGTGTCAGCAACACAGATTTTTCTGATTATTGGAGATCTGCAGTATCACCAATAATACAGATGCTATACCTGATTATGTGGTGATCTGCAGAATCACCAATAATACTAATATAGCTAGATACAGGACAATCAATGTGGAATTGTGTTTAGGTGCGACAGTAATGAGGAGAGGAGATCTCCCGAGGAGCGGGAGATTCAGACAATACTGCAGCCAAGAATCCCCTGAGGGGCAGGGAATTCAGACTGCACTGCAGCCAGTGGATACCTGAGGAGCAGGAATCACTGACTGTGCTGCAAGGATGACTACCTGAGGAGCAGGTGATTAAGACCACACTACAGCCAAGGATCCCCTGAGGAGCAGGGGATTCAGACTGTACTGCAGCCAGTGGACACCTGAGGAGCAGGGACCACTGACTGAGCTGCAAGGATGATCACCCGAGGAGCGGGTGATTAAGACTCTACTGCAGCTAGCAGACACTTGAGGAGCAAGTGTTTACAGACAATGCTGTAGAGACTGATCACCTAAGAGGTAGGTGACAGCTCTGTAGCAACTCCTCACTAATGGCTAGGCCCACTAGAGAGGATAGGAAAGTCAGACAAGCAAGGTCGGCAACATACGGACAGATAAGGTACAAAGTCGGAAGGCTGATTCAGTGTAAGGTTCAGGCAGTGTCGGCAACCGTTATCAGATAGGCAGAAGTACCGAATCAGCAAACAGAAGAATAATCAGGAAAGCAGAAGATCATAACAGATACACAGTAGCAATATAGCTATATCCTAGTCTAGGTGTGAAGTCCTTGGTTTCAACACCTGGGATCTAGACTAAAGAATAGTACACAGATATCACAATGCAATTAGTACTTTAAGCTATCAACGGAAACTGGCTAAGTGTGAATTCCCAGCTCCTGCTGGTTCTAACACACTGTAAGATCTGACTAGGGTCTGAGTGCTAACACGTTAGCATTTGCAACAGCAGACAACCAGCAACTGACAGGCAGGTCCTATATATACTCCAAGCGCTCCACAGCACCGCCCCAGTCACTCAGCCAATCCGGAGCACAGCTTGGAGTCAGCTGACCGACTGATCAGCTGACTCCCCTCTTACTTGCATAAAGGTCCTGTCGCCTGGCGCACGCGTGTAGGTCTCAATCTATGTGCACTAGAAGGACCAGGCAAATCAGCAGCATGTAGCTGCGCGGCAGGAACGGCGGTATCTCCGCTATCCTTTACAATAGGTTAACCAGCTATAGGTGTCCCAGTATAGGTAAGCCAGCTATAGTTTACACAGTATAGGCAAGCCAGCTATAGGTCCCACAGCAGTGGCGTAGCTAAGGAGTTGTGGGCCCCAATGCAAGTTTTACAATGGGGCCCCCCAAGCATTTTATACATAACAATTGATACGGCGCACCAAGACTTGCCAATGTCAACTACAGTGTCAAAGGTGCAAGAAGGGGATGGGGAACAGTTTGTTAATAATAACCACTATTCAAAGTATCTATAGAAATGATTATTATGAGCACAGGACCAATAGAGAGCTAATACTGTAGTTGAGGGAGGGCCCCTCTGGCCCAAGGGCCCCGATGCGGTGGCTCCTCTGTAAGCCCTATTGCGACGCCCGTCCCACAGTATAGGTAAGCCAGGTATGAGTGTCCCCAGTATTATAGGTAAGGCAGCTATAGGTGCCGCAGTTTAGGTAAGCCAGCTATAGGTTCCACAGTATATGTAAGCCAGCTATAGATTCCACAGTATAGGTAAGCCAGGTATGAGTGTCCCCAGAATAGGTAAGCCAGCTATAGGTTCCACAGTATAGGTAAGCCAGCTATAGGTTCGCCAGCAATAGGTTCCACTGTATAGGTAAACCAGCTAGGGGTTCCACAGTATAGGTAAGCCAGGTATGAGTGTCCCCAGTATAGGTATGGCAGCTATAGGTGCCACAGTATAGGTAAGCAAGATATAGGTTTCACAGTATAGGTAAGCCAGCTATAGGTTCCACAGTATAGGTAAGATAGGTATGAGTGTCCCCAGTATAGGTAAGGCAGCTATTGGTGTTCCCACCCTCTCTCCTTATTCCTGGGTGGCGCTGTGAGTTGAGCAGGCAGTATTACTCACCAGAGGCTCTCTCCAGCGATGATCGACCATTCTCCTTTACAGTACTGAGGACGCGGTTTGATGATGTTATCAAGCTGCGGCCCCTACTTTGAACATTAGCTCGGAGCTGTACAGCAGAGGAGAATGTGCAATCATCCCTGGAGAGAGCCTCTGGTGAGTAATACCCCCTTTTCTCAACTCACAGCATTGCCCGGGGATCAGCAGGGAGGGAGGGGGGACCGAAAGGGACAGAGGGAGCAGGGGGAGGGGGGATCGGACAGGACGGAGGGAGGATCACAGGGGGCGGAGGGAGGATCAGATGAAAGGGAGGGGGGTAGGATCGCAAGGGAGGAGGAAGGAGGATCAGGAAGGAGGGGAGGGGAGACGTTCACTGCTCTGCCCTGATGGCTGCATGTGGGCTTCCCTGGGTCTGGTGGGCGCAGGTTGGCACACTGTGGGTAGCACAGATCACTACCCACAGTGTGCTGGCAGGCATCCATCAGTCTAGGGAAGCCTACAGAAGCAAAAAAAGGCGGAGAAGCTATAAATCTCTCTCGCGATAAGGACGAGCCTGACTCGTCCTTATCGCTATCAGCAACTTTTAGCTGGACAAGTCCAGCTTGTCCTTAACGTTAGGAAGGTTAAGAAGTGAGAGGTTATAAAAGATGATATAGCAGACAAGCAGTCAGGAACATGTGTGAGGAGGGAGTTGAGGTCTGGGGCTGAGAGGTACAGTTGTGTATCATCTGCATATAAGTGGTATGAAAAAACAAATAAGTTGATATAATTGTCAAGACCGTGCATATAGATGGAAAAGAGGAGGGTGCAAAGGACAAAGCCTTGAGGTACCCCTACAGACAAAGGATGTTGAGAAAAGACTGTGAAAGACCTTCCAGAGACATAGTGAGATATCCAGAAGAGAGTGAGGCCCTTTATGCCCATAGATGGAAGTAGTTCATCATATCATACGCTGATGACAGATCAAGAAGGATGAGTATGGAATAATAGCCTTTGGATTTAGCTGAAAAAAGATCATCGGCCAATTTAGCAGGACTGTGAAGTCGGTACAAAAATCATCCGACTCTGACTCCTCAGTTTATAAAACCTCCGACTCCAACTCCGACTCCAGGTACCCAAAATGGCTCCTCCTCTGACTCTTCGACTCTGACTCCTTAGTCTAATACTTACCAGGGCTATGGATTTGGTACAAAAATCATCCGACTCCAACTACGACTCCTCAGTTTATAATACCACCGACTCCAACTCCGACTCCAAGTACCAAAAATTGCTCTGACTCCGACTCCACAGCCCTGCAATTTAGTAAGAGCTGTTACTGCGGAGTAGTTCACGGGAAAGCCAGACTGGAACTGATCAAGCAGGGAATTAGTCGATAAATAATAGCTTAGTTCAGCGTGTAAATAGCATTCAAGTAATTTGGATGCAAATGGTAGAAGTGACACTGGGCAGTAGTTGGTGAGTGCTGTGGGATCTAAAGATGTTTTTAAGTAGTGGTGTTGTGGTGATATATTGGGGTGCTGATGATGTTAGGAATAAAGGAACATATTCTTTCATTTTTCTGCCTGTGTTCCGTGTAGGTCTGCCAGAAGGGAGCTGTTACCTTGTGTTGCTTGGGGCAAGGAAATGAGTGATTGTCTTGACCATATGAGGTGCTTTGAGTTTCTGTATGCAGTTCCTCTGAGAGTGCTAATGGGATTATCTGCCTGGCTTTTTGAACCCAGGAGACAGCCCATTGTCTCAATACACAAAGCAAGAGGACCAGAGTCTGGAGACTAACACAGGAATGTTGGAAATGTACATGACAGGCTACTGGAAATTAAATTATTAGTGGAGGTGCAAACGATACCCTGTAAATTACATCTATTGAAAGGGGGTTGGAATCTCTGCAGACTTTAAAAACGGAGACAGAAAAAAGCCTTGATCAAGTTTTCACCTGGAGTTGAAAGCCTTACTTCACAATCTTTGATGTATAGACTTTTACCTGGAAATGGAATATGTCTGAGATGTAATTAAAACCTAGTTCCTCCCCTCCCCAAGGAAGTTGCAGCCTCCAGGCGTAGCTCAGAGTATAAAAAGCAGAGGCAGATACCTAGTAAGAATCTTCTCTTGGAGATAGCGCATAGCTAGAGATGATCTCGACTTCTGGTCGAACAAGCGGCATGCTCCTGCCGACAACGTTGAGACCTTCAAGTTGGTAACGTTTTTAATCCCCATTTTTATTTTTACGCAAATATCCGTATGTGTATCTTTGTAACCTCTTATTTTTGTAACTTTTATCTTTGTAACTTTTTTTACTTTGTTTTTGTACATCTTTTGTATATATTAAGTTCTGCATTGTTCCACGTTTTTTATGGAATATTAAATCGTTATTTAATAAGCTTGACTTCTGCTGTGCTAAACTAACACTCATAGCCTAGAAGAGACTGAAGTGTAACCGTGTATAAGTTCATGCCTAATTGTATGCTTGAGCAACACTACCATATGAAATTGTAATTGCATTGTGTGTAGGGGGCGTTTGTCATACGTTGGCCTAAAGCACGCAGCTGACCCAACGTACGAAAAACGCCAGTGCGAGTAGTGACAGCAGAGTGGCTAACAGTATCGTTCGGAACGACTGTTAGTGGTTTTTTGCTTCACTACAGTGTAAGATTGCAACTGTGTGTGTGTGGGTGCGTGGCGTTCCCGTATTCGGCCTAAGCGCAAAGCTGACCCGAATACGAAAACGCGGATTGCGCGCTGAGGACTCGACAGCAGATTGAAAGTGTCTAGCGAACCGCTAGTGGTGGCAGTGAGAGGTGTTCTGAGGGGTCCCAGCCTTGTTTTAGCTTGAATAAGGCTACTCCCCGCTTAATCTGGTCAAACCCGCAGTCGGGAACCGTATACGCAGGCGTGCCGCGGGCCGGTTCCTGACAGGTGTCACAACATTTTTGAGTGAGGATGGAAAGATGCCAGGGGAGAGGGATAGGTTAAATAGCGCTGTTAGTACAGGGTTGAGGAATGGGGCTTCAGCTCCCAGTGGAGTGTAGGGCATCAATGAAGACTCTCTATTCAGATCTCTTTGTTGCTACTCTCTTGATCTCATTCCATGTGTTCCCCATCTTTCATATTTTCTCTGACACTGATCTTCTCCATGTTTCTCGAGGCTGTCCCTTTCTTCTTGATATCTATGGGTTCCATTCTAGGACTCTTTCTATAGAATTCTCTCCTTAAAGAGGAACTCCAATGAAAATAATGTAATAAAAAAAGTGCTTCATTTTTACAATAATTATGTATAAATGATTTAGTCAGTGTTTGCCCATTGTAAAATCTTTTAAATCCCTGATTTACATTCTGACATTTATCACATGGTGACATTTTTACTGTGGGCAGGTGATGTAGCTGCTGCATGCTTTTTTGGCAGTTGGAAACAGCTGTAAACAGCTATTTCCCACAATGCAACAAGGTTCACAGTCAGGAAACTGCCAGGAGTACCACGGTACTCAGAGCTTCTTGTGGGAGGGGTTTCACCACAATATCAGTCATACAGCGCCCCCTGATGGTCTGTTTGTGAAAAGGAATAGATTTATCATGTAAAAGGGGGTATCAGCTACTGATTGGGATAAAGTTCAATTCTTGGTCGGAGTTTCTCTTTAAGTGTCTGACCTGTTCAACCCCACTTTCTTTTACTTTTACTGGATTTCTATTGATAGTTGGATTCTATTTCTGTTGATGGATGGTTGATGTTTTTCCACAGTTCTTCATTTGTCACTTTCTCCTGCCATTTTATTAGTCATGAGTTTCCATAGGCATCTGTTTATAAAGATTTTTGAAGTAATTGGATTGCGTGACCTTCCAAGTTTCGCTTGCATATAACAAGATGGTTTCCATGTTAGTGTTAACATTTTTTGAGATGTTTTTATTATTCTGTACAGGGAAAAACTGGGGTAATGCTCCATTTGCTTTCTTTATTCAATGTTCACTTCTTAAATAGGTACATCATTACACCAGTTCAATTTCATAGTTATTTAGCCTCAAACACACACAAGATGAAACTTAGCCGAGGCTGCCAAGAATCTAACGTGTGTACAGTGGCCCCCGACCCGTCTCACCTGCTTGGCTAGTGATCTGCCTGGTGGGTCGCTTTGGCCAACAGCATTGTTCTCTCCAATTACCCTGCCTGCCACATGACATCTTGCCAGCACCGCTCTGGCCCCTGCTTAGGAACTGAACATGTCTGTACAGCCTCCACCCAGCCATGTCTCCCAAGGGATTGGCTACCAATCTCTGAGGGGCGACATGCCTTGTTCGTGTGTATAAAGGTCCGTACACACGCCGGACTGGAGGCAACGACGGGTCCGTCGTCACCTCCCGCTGGGTGGGCGTTCCAGCGACAGTCCCGCGAGTGTACAGTCTGTCTGCAGACTGATACGGCTGTTTCTGAGCGATCCGCCCGGCGGATCGCTCAGAAACAGCCGTATCAGTCCTCCGACAGACTGTACACACGCCGGACTATTGCTGGAACGCCCACCCAGCGGGAGGCGTGTGTACGGACCTTAAGGCTTTAGTGTTCAGTCTCTCTGTATCAGTATTGTTTATCCTGTATTCTTTTGTGTTGTCCCTCTGTAGTAGTATTGTTTATCCTAAATGACTTGTGTGTTTAGAATTCTTGTCTTGCTGCATGACCCACGTGCTCTTTATCAATTCACTTTTTCTCCTAAGTTTTCTCCTAGATCATTTTTCATCTTCTGTTTAAAATAAATTTTCAGCACTCTGCAATTAAAAAAGTACAGAAAGGTAGGTAAAAAAGCATTGTCAAAATTATTATAGAATTTTCTTGCTTGTTGTTGGCTAAGGGCCCATTCCCACTTAAGTGATTAGCGGGCGATTCCCGCTAATCAGTAAAGCGCTAGCGCTTTTTGAAGTGCTAGTGCTTTGTTACCCTATGGCAGTGTTCTCACTGCCGCGATTGGCGGCGATCGTAGGTGTTTTGCGATTAGCGCCAATCGCAAACGTGTTACCTGCAGCATTTTCTGGGCGATTCGGCAGCGATCGCTCTGAAATCGCGGAAGTATCCAGTGATTTTTTTCACTGCGCAAATCGCTGTAAAATCACTCAAGCAAAATGCTAGCGCTAAGCGCTAGTGTTTTGCTACTTCAGAAGTGAACGGGGCCTTAAAGGGACTCCGAGCAGTGCAGAAACTATGGAAAGATGCATATCATTTTAAAGCTCTCTTTCTCCTCTTTCCAATGATATATAAACCACCACCCTACGTATTTCAGTTTTCGCTATTTTCGCGATTGAAATTGCCGCGACCGCGGTTTCGATCGCGAAAATAGAGAAAACTAAAAGGCGGAGGGTGACGATTTAGGTGTCGTCAGAAAGAGGAGAAAGAGAGCTTTAAAATGATATCCATCAAGCCATAGTTATATTGTATTACACAGGACGACACTTTCCCCAGTGTCAGCAGCTCCATTCTGCTGAATGCAGCTGCTGACTTTGACAAAAAGTCGCCCTGTGTAATACAATATAACTATGGCTTGATGGATATCATTTTAAAGCTCTCTTTCTCCTCTTTCTGGCGACACCTAAATCGTCGCCCTACGCCTTTTAGTTTTCTCTATTTTCGCGATCGAAATCGCCGTCGCGGCAATTTCAATCGCGAAAATAGCGAAAACTAAAAGGCGTAGGGTGGCGGTTTATATATCATTGGAAAGAGGAGAAAGATAGCTTTAAAATGATATGCATCTTTCCATAGTTTCTGCACTGCTCGGAGTCCCTTTAAAGGGAATTTTATTGGCAAAGTGTGAAAATATCACCTAGCAGAAAACAGTAGAAAAGGGGAATTAAATAAGGGCCCATCTACAATTACCTTTTTCTCCTTAGTTTTCTCCAAGTTGATATTTTTATACCTTGTCCATAAAATGCCTTTTAAGCCACCAGGAAGCAAAAAAAATACAATGAATAATTTTGACGGTACTTTTTTACTCACTTGGCATTTTTTCAATTTTGCTGAAAAATTTGTATAAACTGAAGATTAAAAATGATCTCCTAGGAGAAAACTTAGGGGAAAAAAAGTGAATTGCATATGGCCCACTGTCTCTTGAGGTTCAGTTCACATGCAGATGTCTTAACCTCCTTAGCGGTATGCCCGACACAACGCTCAGGAGGTTGAAGCAGGGATGTCAAACTGCTCCTTCAAGGGCTGAGGTCCTCACACATTTTTGACACAGCTCAAATTAATTGATGGGTCTGAATCAGGAAAGGTGTGGTCCATCAGGTAGGACACATTCCTCTCTTTCTCAGTCCATCCTAAACACTGGCATGGACCTGGCCCTCCAGACCTGGAGTTCGACACCTGTGTCTTAAAGTGTACCAGAGACATAACTTACTGGTTATTTATACTTACTTGGGACTTCCTTCAGCCCCATAAGGTGCCTGGGCTCCCTTGCAGTCCTCTCTGTTCACTTCTTATTTCCTACGGTAATCTGGCCAGTTACGGCCAGTTGTGTGTAGATCGCAAGGCCACACATTCGCACAAAAGTGGGGCCAGATTATCGGGGGAATATGAAGTGAACAGAGTGGCCGGAGAGGACGGCGAGGGAGGCCACGCACCTCATAGGGCTGGAGGAAGCCCCAGGTGAGTATAAATACACCTGTTAGTCACATCTCTGGTTTCCTTTAAACTGTGTTAAAGTGTGAGATGAAGGGAGCAAAAGGAGTTTTACATTCCTGGGGCTTCTTCCAGCCCCCTGTAGACTGTCGCCTCCCTCGATTTCTTTCTAGTCCCCTCATTGTGCTGCTGTCAGCACCTGTAAGCGCACCTCACCAATTGTGCTCTCGTGGCCCGGGAGACTTGTAACTGCATTTGTACAGAATGCTCCCGGCCATGGTCTTGTAAACGTTTCCAGCTTTATACATTATTTAAGCCATGATATATGTGTTGTATGTGTGACCAGGCTTTGCTAGATTCCCATTCTTTACATGAAACACAGTCTCTCACTCACACCGGATTGTTATCCCATTGACTGAAAACACCAGACTCTGAATTCAAATTACCGTATATTCCGGCGTATAAGACGACTGGACATTTAAGACGACCTCCCAACTTTGGTCAGCTCTCCTTGTCTACCTGTTTATCAGAGCGGTATTAAAGAATAGATCGCGGTTTGCCCATAAAACACGCCTCTTTCACCCTTCTGGCCCCACCCTTGTATCCCATTTGCCTTCTTCTCTGCCTCTCAGATCTTGCACATGTGCGCCTGCGCCGCTTCACTACAGTTTTCAGCTGCGAGATCTGAGAGGCAGTAACAGGATAGGGAGTATCACCCGGCATCCATGACACCCGTCGTATAAGACGACCGCCGACTTTTGAGATGATTTTCAAGGGTTAAGAAGTATATGATAATCCTATACAGTATATGATAATCCTAAGGATTCACAAACCTTTGCCACATGCAGATATTATTGGATCTTTTTTTTTCGTTTAGTGAATTCATACCCAAATATACTAATTTTTCTTCATAAACTTTTAGAACTTGTTTGAAATGTCAGATCATGTGATGATGTTTTTGGACACATTTATACAAAAATATAGAACATTTTGTTCAAATATTGTTTGCTACAACTATGCCGACAGACCTTCAGGTCCCTGCGATCACAAGGTACTAGAGAGCAGAGAAGAAGCACGTATGTTCCTGTCAGCAGGCTCTTCTGAACTGTGACTTTATCAAGGACTTGATTACTGACAGGCCTTCTTATTCCACTAACCAACCAACACCAGAGACGGAGAGGCGAGTGTACTCCACTGGCAGCCATGCACGGGAGATGACTTCCTGAGGCTGACCACGTCTGAAGATTTGTCAATACAGCAAGGAAACTCAATTTCACCACTTCCATGTAATGTGAGAGCTTACACAATCTGTTCAAGTTATTCAAAATCTCTTGACCCTCATACTACATGGAAGTGGTAAAATTGGCCGATCAAGAGTGGTTGTGTGTATATGCAGCTTCAGGTTGGGTTTACGCATAAAAGGTGTACAGTTCTGTTCCAGTCTCGTAAGTTTTGTATACGTTTTCTATGACTGGATTTACACATAAAAAGTGTTCAGTTCCATTCCTGTCAGGTAAAACTGATAGAAAACTGACAGGACAAGAACGGAACCATACAGATTTATGTGTAAATCAAACCTTAGGCTAAGTTCACAATGGTGGTGTTGAGGTGCAGTGAAACTGAGATATTTTAATAAACAGAATCACACTGCAATTGTAAGTCTAAGCGAGAGCATCTGGTGCAATGTGATCCAACAAAATTCATGCAGTGTGTTACCTCATAAGGTATATGTTAACAGTGGCAGTGAAGCATACTTTGACTGTATGCTTAAATGTTTGCATAATGTGCGATGCAACTTTTCTCCTCTGTTGCATTCCTGTTTTTAAAGCAAACTTGAAATGAAAATGAAAAGTCAAAATAAATATACACATGTCATATTTACCTCACGTTTAGCCTACTCATCAATCTCTTTCTCCTCTCCTGCGTCTTGTTTGTCCCCTATGATCAATGGAATTTTCCGTCCTCCATTTTGAAAATGTCCATTACCCCATAACAGCTTCCAGGTCAGCACACTGTTATGTAACTGGTAACTCATATGCATCCTTATATGTATGTTATACATTTGCTCAAACAACTTACTGTAATACTTGTACTATCCTTGCAAACATTAAATAAAGCCTTGTTTTGTTTAAAAAAAAAAGAGACACTGAAGTGAAAAAAAATTATGATATAATGATTGGTATGTGCAGTACAGCTAAGAAATAAAACATTAGGAGCAGAGACATAAGACTAATATTGTTTCCAGTACAGGAAGAGTTAAGAAACTGCAGTTGTTATCTATGCCAAAGAGCCATTGAGCTCTAGGACTTTCAAAGTTGCAGAGAGCTCTGTCTTCTGAAGCTTATTATCTCAAGGGTCTGGCACTGTATTGTTTGTTTTCCCGCAGAGGACAGTTCAAAAGTTTACCTGCCTGCTCTGTAAAATCATTTAGAATGCTGAGTAGCGTGTAAACTGCAAATGTTAGAGAATGATGCAATGTTATTAAAAAAACTATATAACTGATAATAAAAATCATATATAATAAAACCCTATTGCCATTGCGTCATCCTGTCCCTGTGTCCGTGTGTTTGAGCTACTGCGCATGTACCATCCTGTGTTTATTTTGAATAAATGTATTAATTTTACTGGGTTCAGGGTCACTTAACTTCCATGGTGGTAAGCCCGACCTGAGCACGGGCTGTGATTTCCATGTGCGCAGGTCGGGCTGTCAAAAATCCGCCGCATGCTCAGCTGAACTGGGTCCCGCGCACGATCAGCGCTGTCAGCGGGACCCAGGCTCCTCCCCTCGAACCTTTTTTTTCCATTTTTTCGGCTGCTGGGATCCAGAAGTCCCCTCTATTCTTTCAGGGACCTGGCGGCCAATCACTGTGCGGCGGTGACATCACGCAATGGGGGCGGTGCTAATTTTTAAAGTGGACCTGAAGATGTTCAGGTCCAAATAACTGTAAAAGAAGAAATCGCTCTGTGTATCTGTGTATATTTATACAAGTACATGCATGTATATACATACATGTTCCTACATGTGTGTATATATGTGTGTGTATATATATATATACACACACACACACACACACACACACACACACACACACACACACACACACACACACACACACACACACACACACACACGTAGGTACATGTGTGTATATGCTTGGACATGCATGCATGTATGTTTTTTGAAGCTGCAGAACTGCAATTACTACAGCAGATAGAAAAAGCTGCAAGTAAAAGTGAGGTCATAATTATGGGTGACTTCAATTCTGGTAAAAGCAGCAGATTTCTGGCATCACTACAGGACAATTACTTGACTCAAATGGTAACGGAACCAACTAGGGGGAATGCGTTACTGGACTTGATCATTTCTAATAGACCAGATAATGTATCAAATGTGCAGGTTCAAGAACATTTGGGAAATAGTGATCACAACATGATAACGTTTGATCTGGTGACTGATAGGCCGCGGGGCAGCGGGACCACTAAAACTATGAATTATAGAAAAGCTAAGTTCAATCAACTCAGGCAGGCACTAAGTTTGGTGAACTGGGATAATGTACTACAAGGGGAGGACACTGAAGGGAAATGGCAAGCTTTTAAACTTATTCTCAATCAATATTGTAGTATGTATATCCCATACGGAAACAAAATGTCTAGGAATAAAAAAAGGCCTCTATGGATGAATAGAAAGGTTAGAGATAAAATAAGGCCTCGTTTCCATCTATGCGCTTCTGTCTGCTTCTGTCCGCTTTTCAGCAACATGTATCAATCTGTAACACTGATGTGCTGATAAAAAGCGGACAGAAGCGGATTGAAGCGCACTTAAGTGGAAACAAGGCCTTAGGGGAAAAGGAATGCCTATAAGGTCCTAAAACAGGAGGGAGCCGAGGCTGCATTAACCTCCTTGGCGGTAACCCCGTGTGTGACACGGGGTAAGCCGCCGGAGGGTGCCGCTCAAGCCCTGCTGGGCCGATTTACATAATTTTTTTTTGCTGGACGCAGCTAGCACTTTGCTAGCTGCGCCAGCACACTGATCGCCGCCAGCCCGCGCCCGATCACCGCTATCCGTTGCGGCGCGCGGCCCCCCCAGACCCCGTGCGCTGCCTGGCCAATCAGTGCCAGGCAGCGCCGAGGGGTGGATCGGGACTCCCAATGACGTCCCGACGTCGTTGACGTCGGTGACGTCATCCCGCCCCGTCAAAGCCCTCCAGGAAATCCCGTTCTTTGAATGGGATTTCCTGATCGGAGATCGCCGAAGGCGATCGAAGCGGGCGGGGGGATGCCGCTGAGCAGCCGCTATCATGTAGCGAGCCCTGGGCTCGCTACATGATTTAAAAAAATAAATAAATTTAAAAAACTGCTGCGCTGGGTTAAGCAATTATAAGGAGTGCAATAAAAGTTGTAAAAATGAAATTAGGCTGGCAAAGATTAAAGCTGAAAATCAAATCGCTAGGGATATCAAATCTAACCCAAAGTAGTTTTACAAGTACATCAACTCTACAAAAAGAAAAAGGTTGACTGTATTGGACTCCTAAAGGATGAGGGTGGGAACTCAATGGTGGATGACCAAGGTAAGGCAGAGTTATTAACCACTTGATGACCCAGCCTTTACCCCCCCCTTAAGGACCAGCGCTGTTTTAGCTCATCTGTGCTGGGTGGGCTGTGCAGCCCCCAGCACAGATCAAACACCAGGCAGAGCGACCAGATCGCCCCCCTTTTTTCCCCACTAGGGGGATGATGTGCTGGGGGGGTCTGATCGCTCCTGCCTGCCTGGGTGTCGCGGGGGGGGGGGGGGGGGGGCACCTCAAAGCCCCCCTCCGCTGCAAAATTCCCCCCCTCCCGCTCCTCCCTCGGAGATCCGAGGCTGCACAGGAACGGATCTGTGCTGTGCAGCCTCTAACAGGCTCCTGCCTGTCATGTGACAGCGATCCCCGGCCGCTGATTGGCCGGGGATCACTGATCTGGTACAACGCTGCTACTGTTAGCAGCGTTGTACAAATGTAAACAAAGCGGGTTATTTCCGCTTGTGTTTACATTTAGCCTGCGAGCCGCGATCGGCGGCCCGCAGGCTATTCACGGAGCCCCCCACCGTGAATTGACAGGAAGCAGCCGCTCGTGCGAGTGGCTGTTTCCTGATTAATTAGCCTGCAGCCGGCGACGCAGAACTGCGTCGCTGGTCCTGCAGCTGCCACTTTGCTGACGCGCCTTATGAGTGGTTAAATGCTTTCTTTGCTTCTGTCTTCACAAGGGAAATATCACTGTTGCAAATTACAGATGCAAAAGAGTCTCAATCTTCCAACTGTAATATTAAATACTTAACGCAGGAAGAAGTGAAGGCAAGACTAAATAAATAAAAAACAGACAAGGCACCTGGCCCGGATGGCATGCATCCTTGGGTCCTAAGAGAATTAAGTTCAGTTATAGATAAACCCCTTCATCTTATCTTTTGTGACTCTCTTTCAACTGGCAGAGTCCCAGTGGATTGGCGTACAGCCCACGTTTTCCCATTATTTAAGAAGGGCAAAAAATCAGATCCAGGAAATTATAGACCTGTAAGCTTAACATCAGTTGTATGCAAACTATTTGAGGGGTTACTAAAGGCCCATACACACGTCGGATTTCCGCGAACGACGGGTCATTTGAACGTCCCGATGTTCCGTCGTTCGCCCGCTAAATCGGGCGTGTGTACAGACTATCATTCGCTTGATAAGAGTGAGCGGATCGCTCAAACTCACTCTTATCAAGCGAACGACAGTCTGTACACACGCCCGATTTAGCGGGCGAACGACGGAACAACGGGACGTTCAAACGACCCGTCGTTCGCGGAAATCCGACGTGTGTATGGGCATTAAGAGATACTATACATGACTTCATAATAGAAAATAATCTTATTTCTCAGCATCAACATGGGTTTACTAAAGACAGGTCCTGTTTGACTAACATGCTCAGCTTTTATGAGGTAGTGAACTCTAATATGGATATTGGGAATGCTGTAGATGTGATATACTTGGACTTTGCAAAGGCCTTCGACACTGTTCCACACAAAAGTCTGGTGCAAAAGTTGAGGATGCAAGGACTGGGGAAGAGTCTGTGTGCATGGATAGGGAACTGGCTAATGGACAGAAAACAAAGAGTTGTGGTCAATGGATCATACTCAAAATGGGTGACTGTTAGCAGTGGGGCTCCACAGGGGTCTGTACTGGGTCCAGTGCTCTTCAATTTATTCAATTAGGCTACACTAGCCCCTGGAGCCATTACGGTCACTCGTGTGCTGCCTGCGTTAGTGAGAGTAGGGCGAGCTGCTGCAGACTGTCTCTCAGGGAAAGATTAGTTAGGCTTAACTTGTTCCTGGCTGGCTGCATACCTGTTCTGTGAACCCACCACTGCATACCTGTACTGTGAACCCACCACTGCATACCTGTTCAGTGAACCTGCCACTGCATACCTGTTCTGTGAACCCATCACTGCATACCTGTTCAGTGAACCCACCACTGCATACCTGTTCTGTGAACCCACCACTGCATACCTGTTCAGTGAACCTGCCACTGCATACCTGTGCTGTGAACCCACCACTGCATACCTGTTCTGTGAACCCATCACTGCATACCTGTTCAGTGAACCCATCACTGCATACCTGTGCTGTGAACCCATCACTGCATACCTGTTCAGTGAACCTGCCACTGCATACCTGTGCTGTGAACCCACCACTGCATACCTGTGCTGTGAACCCACCACTGCATACCTGTGCTGTGAACCCACCACTGCATACCTGTTCTGTGAACCCACCACTGCATACCTGTTCTGTGAACCCACCACTGCATTACTGTTCAGTGAACCCACCACTGCATACCTGTTGTGTTCAGTGAACCCGCCACTGCATACCTGTTCTGTTCAGTGGACCCGCCACTGTATACCTGTTTAGTAAACCCGCCACTGCATACCTGTTGTGTTCAGTGAACCTGCCACTGCATACCTGTTCTGTGAACCCGCCACTGCATACCTGTTGTGTTCAGTGAACCCGCCACTGTATACCTGTTCTGTTCAGTGAACCCGCCACTGTATACCTGTTCAGTGAACCCGCCACTGCATACCTGTTGTGTTCAGTGAACCCGCCACTGTATACCTGTACTGTTCAGTGAACCCGCTACTGCATACCTGTTCAGTGAACCCGCCACTGCATACCTGTTGTGTTCAGTGAACCCGCCACTGCATACCTGTTCTGTTCAGTGGACCCGCCACTGTATACCTGTTCAGTGAACCCACCACTGCATACCTGTTGTGTTCAGTGAACCCGCCACTGTATACCTGTACTGTTCAGTGAACCCGCTACTGCATACCTGTTCAGTGAACCCGCCACTGCATACCTGTTGTGTTCAGTGAACCCGCCACTGCATACCTGTTCTGTTCAGTGGACCCGCCACTGTATACCTGTTCAGTGAACCCACCACTGCATACCTGTTGTGTTCAGTGAACCTGCCACTGCATACCTGTTCTGTGAACCCGCCACTGTATACCTGTTCTGTTCAGTGAACCCGCCACTGTATACCTGTTCAGTGAACCCGCCACTGCATACCTGTTGTGTTCAGTGAACCCGCCACTGTATACCTGTACTGTTCAGTGAACCCGCTACTGCATACCTGTTCAGTGAACCCGCCACTGCATACCTGTTGTGTTCAGTGAACCCGCCACTGCATACCTGTTCTGTTCAGTGGACCCGCCACTGTATACCTGTTCAGTGAACCCACCACTGCATACCTGTTGTGTTCAGTGAACCTGCCACTGCATACCTGTTCTGTGAACCCGCCACTGTATACCTGTTCTGTTCAGTGAACCCGCCACTGTATACCTGTTCAGTGAACCCGCCACTGCATACCTGTTGTGTTCAGTGAACCCGCCACTGTATACCTGTACTGTTCAGTGAACCCGCTACTGCATACCTGTTCAGTGAACCCGCCACTGCATACCTGTTGTGTTCAGTGAACCCGCCACTGCATACCTGTTCTGTTCAGTGGACTCGCCACTGTATACCTGTTCAGTGAACCCACCACTGCATACCTGTTGTGTTCAGTGAACCTGCCACTGCATACCTGTTCTGTGAACCCGCCACTGTATACCTGTTCTGTTCAGTGAACCCGCCACTGTATACCTGTTCAGTGAACCCGCCACTGCATACCTGTTGTGTTCAGTGAACCCGCCACTGTATACCTGTACTGTTCAGTGAACCCGCTACTGCATACCTGTTCAGTGAACCCGCCACTGCATACCTGTTGTGTTCAGTGAACCCGCCACTGCATACCTGTTCTGTTCAGTGGACCCGCCACTGTATACCTGTTCAGTGAACCCACCACTGCATACCTGTTGTGTTCAGTGAACCCGCCACTGTATACCTGTACTGTTCAGTGAACCCGCTACTGCATACCTGTTCAGTGAACCCGCCACTGCATACCTGTTGTGTTCAGTGAACCCGCCACTGCATACCTGTTCTGTTCAGTGGACCCGCCACTGTATACCTGTTCAGTGAACCCACCACTGCATACCTGTTGTGTTCAGTGAACCTGCCACTGCATACCTGTTCTGTGAACCCGCCACTGTATACCTGTTCTGTTCAGTGAACCCGCCACTGTATACCTGTTCAGTGAACCCGCCACTGCATACCTGTTGTGTTCAGTGAACCCGCCACTGTATACCTGTACTGTTCAGTGAACCCGCTACTGCATACCTGTTCAGTGAACCCGCCACTGCATACCTGTTGTGTTCAGTGAACCCGCCACTGCATACCTGTTCTGTTCAGTGGACCCGCCACTGTATACCTGTTCAGTGAACCCACCACTGCATACCTGTTGTGTTCAGTGAACCTGCCACTGCATACCTGTTCTGTGAACCCGCCACTGTATACCTGTTCTGTTCAGTGAACCCGCCACTGTATACCTGTTCAGTGAACCCGCCACTGCATACCTGTTGTGTTCAGTGAACCCGCCACTGTATACCTGTACTGTTCAGTGAACCCGCTACTGCATACCTGTTCAGTGAACCCGCCACTGCATACCTGTTGTGTTCAGTGAACCCGCCACTGCATACCTGTTCTGTTCAGTGGACTCGCCACTGTATACCTGTTCAGTGAACCCACCACTGCATACCTGTTGTGTTCAGTGAACCTGCCACTGCATACCTGTTCTGTGAACCCGCCACTGTATACCTGTTCTGTTCAGTGAACCCGCCACTGTATACCTGTTCAGTGAACCCGCCACTGCATACCTGTTGTGTTCAGTGAACCCGCCACTGTATACCTGTACTGTTCAGTGAACCCGCCACTGCATACCTGTTGTGTTCAGTGAACCCGCCACTGCATACCTGTTCTGTTCAGTGGACCCGCCACTGTATACCTGTTCAGTGAACCCACCACTGCATACCTGTTGTGTTCAGTGAACCTGCCACTGCATACCTGTTCTGTGAACCCGCCACTGTATACCTGTTCTGTTCAGTGAACCCGCCACTGTATACCTGTTCAGTGAACCCGCCACTGCATACCTGTTGTGTTCAGTGAACCCGCCACTGCATACCTGTTGTGTTCAGTGAACCTGCCACTGCATACCTGTTGTGTTCAGTGAACCCACCGCATCAGTGCGCATACCTGTGCAGTTAAGTGAACCCACCTACCTACGTGAGTGCACGCAGTGTGATATACCACTCCGTGCATACCCGATATGGACAAAACAGGTAGAGGAAGAGGTATTGCCAGAGCCAGAGGAAGGCCACCCGGCAGGTCTGCGCGAGGTCGTGTAAATGTAATTTCGTGTGGACCTGGCCCACAGTACAGTGCTCGGAAGAAGGCACGTCCCATCACCTCCCAAGATTGTCAGGACGTGGTTGAGTATTTAGCGACACAGAACACCTCATCTTGCTCAGCCACCAGCGCTACTACTAGCACCACTTCCGCTGCATTTGACACTTCGCAAGAAGTGGTGAAATCACTGATGCACAGCCATTGTTGTTACAGCCAGATGATTTTTCACCAGCTCATATGTCTGCGTTACGCGGCAACACTATGGATGTAACGTGTAAGGAGGATGAAGGACCTACTGATGGTGCATGTTTGGATTTTTCTGAGGCAAGCGAAGCTGGGCAGGATGATTACGATGCTGACGATGATAGGGATCCTCTGTATGTTCCCAATAGAGGAGATGAAGAGGGGGACAGTTCAGAGCCGGAGTCAGAGAGTAGTAGGAGGAGAGAAGTTGCTGAAAGAAGCTGGGGCAGCTCTTCGTCAGAAACAGCTGGTGGCAGAGTTCGGCACCATGTATCGCCACCTATGTACAGCCAGCCAACTTGCCCTTCAGCATCAGCTGCTGAGGTCCCCATAGTGCCCACATCCCAGGGTAGCTCAGCTGTGTGGAAATTTTTTAATGTGTGTGCCTCAGATCGGACCAAAGCCATTTGTTCGCTCTGCCAACAAAAATTGAGCCGTGGAAAGGCCAACACTCACGTAGGGACAAGTGCCTTACGAAGGCACCTGGAGAAAAGGCACAAACAGCAATGGGATGGCCACCTGAGCAAAAGCAGCAGCAGCACACAAAAGAAAAGTCACCCTCCTTCTCCTCTTCCTCCTTCAGGTGCATCATCTGCTTCTGCCGCTTTCTCCCTTGCACCTTCACAGGCACCCTCCTCCACTCCGCCTCTGCCCTTGAGCGGTTCCTGCTCCTCTGCCCACAGCAGCAGTCAGGTGTCCGTGAAGGAAATGTTTGAGCGGAAGAACCCAATTTCGGCCAGTCACCCCCTTGCCCGGCGTCTGACAGCTGGCGTGGCGGAACTGTTAGCTCGGCAGCTGTTACCATACCAGCTGGTGGACTCTGAGGCCTTCCGTAAATTTGTGGCCATCGGAACACCGCAGTGGAAGATGCCAGGCCGCACTTATTTTTCGAGAAAGGCCATACCCCAACTGCACCGTGAAGTTGAGAGGCAAGTGGTGTCATCTCTTGCGAAGAGCGTTGGGTCAAGGGTACACCTGACCACGGATGCCTGGTCTGCCAAGCACGGGCAGGGCCGCTACATTACGTACACAGCCCATTGGGTGAACCTGGTGGTGAACGATGGCAAGCAGGGCGCAGCGGACCAAATTGTGACACCTCCACGGCTTGCAGGCAGGCCTCCTGCCACCTCCTCTCCTCCTGCTACATGCTCTTCGCTGTCCTCCTCCTCCTTGGCTGAGTGGCAGTTCTCCTCTCCAGCTACACAGCCCCAGCTCCGCAGGGCCTATGCTGCATGCCAGGTACGACGCTGTCACGCCATCTTAGACATGTCTTGTCTCAAAGCGGAGAGTCACACTGGAGCAGCTCTCCTGGCTGCTCTTAAGAAACAGGTGGATGAGTGGCTGACCCCGCACCACCTGGAGATAGGCAACGTGGTGTGCGACAACGGCAGCAATCTGCTTGCCGCTTTGCATATGGGGAAGCTGACACACATACCCTGCATGGCACATGTCATGAATCTAGTTGTTCAAAGATTTGTGGCAAAGTACCCTGGCTTAGCGGATGTCCTGAAGCAGGCCAGGAAGTTCTGTGGGCATTTGAGGCGGTCTTACACAGCCATGGCACGATTTGCAGAAATTCAGCGGAAAAACAACATGCCGGTGAGACGCCTCATTTGCGATAGTCCGACTCGCTGGAATTCGACCCTGCTCATGTTCTCCCGCCTGCTAGAACAGAAGAAAGCCGTCACCCACTACCTCTACAACTACAGTAGAATGAAACAGTCTGGGAAGATGGGGATGTTCTGGCCCGACAACTGGACACTGATGAAAAATGCATGCAGGCTCATGCGGCCGTTTGAGGAGGTGACCAACCTGGTGAGCCGCAGTGAGGGCACCATCAGCGACTTAATTCCCTACGCTTACTTCTTGGAGCGTGCTGTGCGTAGAGTGGCGGATGAAGCTGTGAATGAGCGTGACCAGGAACCGTTACGGCAGGAACAGGCATGGGACCAATTTTCATCAGACCCAGCTGTTTCCTCAACACCTGCGGCAGCACAGAGGGGGGAGCAGGAGGAAGAAGAGAAGTCGTGTGCAGAAGACGAGTCAGACTCAGAGGATGATGAGCAAGGTGTTTCTTTGGGGGAGGAGGAGGAGGGGACGGCGGCAGGAGAACACCCGCAGCAGGCGTCGCAGGGGGCTTGTGCTGCTCAACCTTCCCGTGGTATTGTTCGCGGCTGGGGGGAGGAGGTTGACTTACGTGACGTCACTGAGGAAGAGCAAGAGGAGATGGAGGGTACTGGATCCGACTTTGTGCAGATGTCGTCTTTTATGCTGTCCTGCCTGTTGAGGGACCCCCGTATAAAAAACCTCAAGGGGAATGAGCTGTACTGGGTGGCCACACTACTAGACCCTCGGTACAGGCACAAAGTGGCGGACCTGTTACCAACTCACCGGAAGGTGGAAAGGATGCAGCACATGCAGAACCAGCTGTCAACTATGCTTTACAATGCCTTTAAGGGTGATGTGACAGCACAACGCCAGCAAGGTACCACTGCCACTAATCCTCCTCCCGTGTCTACGCAGTCAAAGACAGGACGCTCCAGCGATCTCATGGTGATGTCGGACATGCGGACATTCTTTAGTCCAACGCCTCGTCGTAGCCCTTCCGGATCCACCCTCCACCAACGCCTGGAACGGCAGGTAGCCGACTACCTGGCCTTAAGTGTGGATGTAGACACTGCTGTGAACAGCGATGAGGAACCCTTGAACTACTGGGTGCGCAGGCTTGACCTGTGGCCAGTGCTATCCCAATTTGCCATCCAACTTCTCTCCTGCCCTGCCGCAAGCGTCCTGTCAGAAAGGACCTTCAGCGCAGCTGGAGGCATTGTCACAGAGAAGAGAAGTCGCCTAAATCACAAAAGTGTTAAGTACCTCACCTTTATCAAAATGAATGAGGCATGGATCCCGGAGGGCTGCTGCCCGCCCCAAGACTAAGTCAGTCCCCGCACACACAGCATCTCTGCCTGCACGCCGTGTGACTGGCTGCCTGGGCTGCCCCAAGAAGACTAAGTCGCTCCCAGTCCCTCCACACAGCATGTCTGCCTGCAGGCCGCTTGACTACCTTCTCCGCCACCACCAACAGGGTCCGGGACTCCAGGCGGATTGCTGAATTTTTTAGGCCGCTGCAATAATTTTTCTGGTGCGTGTACATGACTGCCTAATTTTTTTGGCTGCACTGCGGGCAGCTGCAACAACAAAAGAAAAGGCATGTACATGCGCCCATTCCCCTTCGTGATCATTACCTTGCCGTGGTGAAGGGGCTTGCGTATCACAATGAAGCAATGACCGGCGCCTAGATGAGTGTCTCGGGGGGGCACACAAAAGATAATAAGGTCGTTGCTTCATTGTGGTCAGACCAAATTTGATCAGCTGGACAGTCACTGTTCTGTCATTCAGCTACATCAGCCAGGCGACCATATGGGCTGTAAAGCCACCAAAACCTGCACTCTCGCCATGGTGCGCACCAGTCCAGCACGGCCATCACTACACAAACAGCTGTTTGCGGTGCGTTACACGGTGAGTTTGGTGTGTCAGTGTGAAGCAGTACCTTAATTACACTACCTGATTGATGTATACACATGCAAGATGTTTTAAAGCACTTTAGGCCTGTCATTTAGCATTCAATGTGATTTCTGCCCTTAAAACGCTGCTTTGCGTCAAATCCAGATTTTTCCCCGGGACTTTTGGCATGTATCCCACTCCGCCATGCCCCCCTCCAGGTGTTAGACCCCTTGAAATATCTTTTCCATCAGTTTTGTGGCCAGCATAATTATTTTTTTTTTCAAAGTTCGCATCCCCATTGAAGTCTATTGCGGTTCGCGAACTTTAACGCGAACCGAACGTTACGCGAAAGTTCGCGAACCCGGTTCGCGAACCTAAAATCGGAGGTTCGGCCCATCTCTACAGATGATACAAAATTGTGCAGAATCATTAACTCTCAGGAAGGTAGTGACATATTGCAACAGGATCTGGATAGGATGGCTATATAGGCACGTAAATGGCAGAAGAAATTCAATGTTGAAAAACGTAAAGTCATGCATTTTGGTCGTACCAATGGTCTAGCACCATACAAAATAAATGGGATACAGTTGGGGACATCAATCTTGGAGAAGGACTAAAAGTGGCCATACACTGGTCGATTTGCCATCAGATTCGACCAACAGATAGATCCCTCTCTGATCGAATCTGATCAGAGAGGGATCGTATGGCTACCTTTACTGCAAACAGATTGTGAACCGATTTCAGCCTGAAACCGTTCACAATCTGTGGTGGTGGTGCTGCTGCTGCTGCCCCCGCCCGCATACATTACCTGCTCCGCCGGCGCGACTCCAGTCCCCCGGTCACCGCTGCTCTGTCTGCGCTCTGGTCTCCAGGTCCGGCATGCCTCACTTCTTCTAGCCCGGCAGGAAGTTTAAACAGTAGAGGGCGCTCTACTGTTTAAACTTCCTGCCGGGCTAGAAGAAGTGAGGCATGCCGGACCTGGAGACCAGAGCGCAGACAGAGCAGCGGTGACCGGGAGACTGGAGTCGCGGCGGCGGAGCAGGTAATGTATGCGGGCTCTATTGCGTCGGTCGTCGGGCACTCGAACGCCGCTAGCGATGCGCTCTTTACCCGCGGGCGATCGACGGTTATTTTCCGCACGGTGCGATCGACGGGATCGGACGAAATGGATCGAAATTCGGCGTGTAGCGTGAACGATTGGCAGCAGATTCGATCCCAGTGATCGAATCTGCTGTCGAAACGGGCGCAAATCGGGCCAGTGTATGGCCAGCTTTAGGAGTACTAATCGACAACAAGTTAAATAATCATACTCAATGCCAAGCAGCTGCAGCTAAAGCTAACAAAATTTTGGGATGCATTAAAAGGGAAATAAAAACTCGAGATGCTAGCATAATATTGTGCCTGTTTAACTCTCTAGGAAGGCCACATCTGGAATATGGAATTCAGTTCTGGGCACCACATTACAGGAAAGATATTGCAGTTTTAGAGCAGGTGCAGAAACGAGCAACAAAATTGATATGTGGGATGGAAGGTCTCATTTACCAAGAAAGGTTAGATGAACTGGGTTTATTTAGTCTAGAGAAAAGACGCCTTAGAGGGGATCTTATTAACATGTATAAATACATCAGAGGGCAATACAAAAGCTTGGCAGATGAGCTTTTTGCCCCTAGGCCTTCTCAAAGGACTAGAGGACATGATCTGTGCATGGAGGAAACCGTTTTAGTAATTTATTTAGGAAAGGGTTCTTTTCAGTAAGAGTGATTAAGAAGTGGAATGCATTGCCACAGGAAGTAGTTATGGCAAATTCTATACCGGCATTTAAAGGGGGCTTAAATGCTTTCCTTGCGACCGAAGTCGTACCCGGAATTGGTTGTGGTACATATGGCATTGGTAATAGAGCAGAGGTAATAGAGCAGAGACAGAAATTGACAATAAGACATTAACAGTGAAACAGAGCACAATAAGACAGGCTGGCAATACACATGAAGATAGTCAAAAAGTCAGTGCTGTATGCGGTGGCGGCTGGGTAAAGCGGGGCTGGGCCCCAGCGTGCCACGTCCTTAGCTGAGTGGGGCTAGGGTACCCCCGAGGGGCTGGAGTTTAGCAGTAGGGCTGCTTGGGGAAAAAAGGTGTCCCTTCGCCTGTTGGTTCTTGGGCGGATGGTCCTATAGCGTCGGCCCGAGGGGAGGAGCTTGAAGAAACGGCAGCCTGGGTGGGAGGGATCCAGGGAAATCTTGTTAGCCCTTTTCTTCAGTCTAGCAGTGTAGAGGAGGTCAAGGGGTGGCAGAGGAGAGCCGATGACCCTTTCCGCTGAGTTGATTACTCTCTGAAGTTTATACCTATCTCTGGCAGTTGCCCATGCATACCACACGATGATGGCGGAGCAGAGGGTAGCTTCAATCGTGGCAGTGTAGAAGCTGGACAGCAGTTTCTTTGGCATACCAAATTTTTTCAATTGGCGTAGGAAGAATAGTCTCTGCTGAGTTTTCTTCTGGATTTTGGAGGTGTTCTTACTAGGTAATGGAGGTGTAATTACTAGGTAATGCCCAATGATGTTGATCCATGGATTTTATCTGAATGCCATCTGGAGTCGGAAAGGAATTTTTTACCTTTTGGGGCTAATTTGACCATTCCTTGTAAGGGCTTTTCGCCTTCCTCTGGATCAACAGGGATATGTGAGGGAGTAGGCTGGTGTTTTACTTTGTTCTCTGGTTGAATTCGATGGACGTATGTCTTTTTTCAACCAAATAACTATGTACATGCATGTACGTACATGTACATACATGCAATTGCACATACATACATACATGTACATACATATACATACATGAACGTACATACATGCATGTATGTACATGTATCTATGTACATGTATGTACATGTATGTAAGTATGTACGTACGAATGAATGTATGTACATGTTTTTATGTACATGTATATAGAGAGAGAGTTTAACCTCATTTGTCCCTAATCACAAGTTGTAATTTGATCTCTCCCCATGTGTCACCTGACTGCCATAGCAGAAAAGCTTATTTGAAAGCACAGGATGGTAACAATATAGCTATTTGGTTCCCAACTGCTTCTGAGCTATGTGCTTCTGCCATACTGTTACCGATTTTTGCCCTGATTTTGATTACTTTTTGCCTGCCGCCTGCACATACCTCTGCCTTGAGTTTGACTACTCTCTTATGTGTACAGTTTCAAAATTCTTAAGTGTCTTTATAAATTTAATTAATTCACAAAATGTATGTTCTAGTCTTTTATTTATATGCAGAATGTCTCCCAGGCTTTTATTCTGTCATATTTTGATAAATTATGACTTAAGAACTGGAGGCCGAAAATTCTAGAACAAAATGTACCGCTTTTGACTCATAATTCCAGACAGAAATGCACTGCCAGGGAGGTTAAAGGAAACACGAGATATAAGGATTTAAAAGTTTTATACATATCTGGGGCTCCTCCAGCCCCCTCTGCACCGATCGTTCCCACGCCATCTTTCTCCGCCTCCTCGTTTGCCCGGTAGAAGCCCTGTCAGCTTGGCCAGTCGGATCGTTCTGAGCATGTGCGGCTGAGCTGCATGCTCACGCCCTGTTGCAGGCGCAGAATGCTCCCAGCCGTGGGAGCGGGAAGGGGTTGCGCTCGTGGGCGAACTGCGCCTGCGGCGACTGGCTAAGCTAATGGGGCTTCTACTGGGCAAACAAGGAGGAAGAGGAAAATGGCATGGGAGCGATCAGTGCGGATGGGACTGGAGGAAGCCCCAGGTATGTATAAAACTTTTATATCCTTATATCTCAGGTACACTTTAAAGTAGTAGGGTAGACTACACAGGAGGTAAGTATGACACCTATTTTGACTATTAATTTTCAGTTCAGGCTTGCTTTGAGGGAACAGAGACTGCTAGTCCAGCAGCAGTTCAACAATATTAGTCGCCTGGCGGTCCTGCCGATCTCTTTGGCTGCAGTAGTGCCTAAACCACAAACAAGCATGTGGCTAACACAGTCAGACTTCAGTCACAGCAACTAATCTACAGCTTGTTCATGGTCTATGGCTGAAAGTATTAGAAGCAGAGGATCAACAAGACAATCAGGCAACTTGAATTGTTTAAAAAGAAATAAATATGGCATCCCCCTTATCCCTCTCACTCCGGGTTCTCTTTAATCTGCACAATGACAATTTCGTTAGCCGAGAAACTAGTTCAAGTAGATTGCCCTATTAAACTGTCACGTGTGTGGCCAGCTGTATCCGTTCTGAGCTACCTGTCTGCCAGCTCCTTTCCCATGCCTGCCCTTCCTGCCCATCCCAGGCCCTTCTCCCTCCCAGTCCTGCCCCTTCTCTCCTCCCTCTCCGCCCGCTCCCCCTCCTCCTTCCCGATCTTCGCACAACACAAGGAAGGAGCTACAGGACGTGCAGCCGCCCCGTCTATACCGAAACCCGGACACAGGCGCCCCCCTCCTGCCGCCGCTACTGCTGCCCTACACCCGGCCGGAACCATGAGCTGGGGCACGGAGCTGTGGGTGAGTGTGCCCGCCGCTTGCACTCCTTTGTTTCCTGGGAAGGGGCGGAGGGAGGGGTGTGAAGGTGATTTGGAGGTCCGGAGTAGTTTGTTCTCCTCACTATTGTGGCTGTAGTGCTGTCTCTGGCCGGGCAGCTGCTGGTACAGATGGTACTGATGGACCTGGGAAGCCAGCTCTGTGCAGTGTGTGTGCCACAGACATGTGGAGTGGCTCTGTTACTACTATTGTTTCATGGCTTCCTGATTGTTTGCTGGATGTATCTGCACTGGCCATCTAGCTGGGCTTATGTAGGTGACTTTACTTCTAATCAGAGGATTTGATACAACTCCTCGATGACAGTTTGCAACACACTGATTTTAGCAGAGCCACTAGACAATAGAGCATTTAGCTATGTACAGGGAATCAGGTTGTTGGGGCGCTGCGATTGGCATAGACGCTTGTGTTAATTATCAGCAATGGGGTGCCCAGCCATTTGGGTGCCTGATGCGGCTAGTAGCCGATAGGCTACTACATGCAATTGGCGCTAGTCTACTTTAGGGGACCCAGAAGGCAACGTCATAGATTAATCCATCAAACGTGATTGGGTGGACGGCACCCTTGCGTACTGCTAGGTTTCCAATATGTTGTAGTAAATTACGCGCACGCTATTTGGCTTATTAGGCCAATCACCCTGTAAGAGGGTGCTGTGATAGAACTGTTCTCTATAAGGATTCCCACTGGGTTTCTTAAAGTAGACTAGTGCCATACAATTTAATGGTTGTAGCAGATTGTACTCGATCCGCTACAACTATCAGTCATTTGCGGTGGCGTAGTGGTTAGCTCTCTCGCCTTGCAGCGCTGGGTCCCTGGTTCGAATCCCAGCCAGGGCACTATCTGCAAAGAGTTTGTATGTTCTCTCCGTGTCTGCGTGGGTTTCCTCCGGGCACTCCGGTTTCCTCCCACATTCCAAAAACATACGGATAAGTTAATTGGCTCCCCCTAAAAATTGGCCCTAGACTACAGTACTTCCACTACATAATATAGACATATGGCAATGGTAGGGATTAGATTGTGAGCTCCTTTGAGGGACAGTTAGTGACAAGATATATATATATATATATATATATATATATATATATATATATATATATATATATATATATATATATATATATATATATATATATATATATACACTGTACAGCGCTGCGTAATATGTCAGCGCTATATAAATACTAAATAATAATAATAATAATAATTTGCAGCAGAAGGGTAAGGTAAGGTTTTAGGTGTTGGGGGAGGTTAAGGGTTAGGCATTAGGTGGTGGGGGCTTAATGTTAGGCACATACAGGATGAATGACAACTGGCTGAAACTAAATGCAGACAAAACTGAAGTCCTTCTGATTGGAGGGCAGAGCATGATAACAAAAGTTAGTCTTCACCACTGGGAATAGGAGGCACGGATCTACGCAGCTCTAATCATGTGCGTAGCCTGGGAGTTCTAATTGATGGGGACTTAAACTTCAGAACTCAAATCTCTGCTGTGGTGAAATCATCCTATTTTTTTTCACCTGAAGAACATTGCAAAAATCAAGCACCTCATCCCCCCCAGAAGATCTGCCAACCTTAGTCCATGCCTTCATCACATCCCGACTGGACTACTGTTATGCTCTCTACACTGGCCTTCCAAAAAAGGTCTTGTACCGTGTACAGCTGATACAGAATACTGCTGCCAGACTGCTAACCAACCAACCCCGTCACTGCCACATAACGCCAGTCCTGCACTCCCTTCACTGGCTACCTATAGAATGGAGGGTCCTATTCAAGATCGGCCTACTGACATTTAAATCCCTGAATAATCTAGGTCCTGAATACATGAGATATGTTGCAGCTATGTAGCAATCCCCGCATTCTCAGATCCACAGATTCTAATAATCTAGTCATACCCAGAGTCCATTTGGAAACTTTTGGTCCCAGAGCCTTCTGTCATGCTGCCCCTACGTTTTGGAACTCCTTACCTCAGCAGATCAGGACAGCTCCATCCGTGGACGTGTTTAAATCCAGACTGAAAACCCACCTGTTCAGTTTGGCATTTGCAGAATTATAACTTTTGTTGTGTGAATACTTCATCCTACTACCAATCACTGAATCTGAGAGAGCCTAAGAGCTTTTGAGTCCTATGGGAGAAAAAGCGCTATAGAAATGTTATTGTATTGTATATTGTACAGCCAGTGTTGGGGTTGGTGCCGGGTAGTGCATAGTAAAATATTGGTATTTTCAGTTACCAATATTTTATTGTCAGTGGCACTACCCAGTGCCCAACTGATGCAGCGAAGGTGTGATACATACTCGTATACAGTGGGGTGATCCAAATTCCTGCTTTTGCATTCTCAGGTTAGATGTAAACATGCATGCATGGCTCATCCAAGCATATATATTTATCTTTTTGGAATGGGAGAAAGACAGGATCCGCCAAGTGAGAATTACTATGAAAGTCAATGGTAGTTATCAGCCAGGACAATCCACATCTTGCATTGCAATTTTCTTCTGAGTTGACTAAAGGGTTCTGTTCATTACCGATGAGTGAGGCTGCATTTCCACTTGTGCGGTGCAAATCACCGTGGAAAAAATGCGGATGCGAAATTCGCATGCGGGTCCATGTTAATTTTCATGCGAATTCGCACACGAATTCGCATGGATGATGCATGCGAATTTAACCATGGCAGTGCTGGTGTGCTTTTCCATTGTTTCTATGGAAATTCGCATACCCAAACCTCATGCGAATTTCCTATTAAATACATTGTATGCGATTCGCATAGCGGTATGCGGCATGCGAATTCTGATGGCTCTGCCATGCAAATTTTTTCTGCACAGAAAAAACGCAAAGGAATCCTGACAGGTGGAAACAGTCCCATTCACTTGTATTGCTATTGGCAGTTGGCTGATAGTGTAATGGTTAAGGGCTCTGCCTCTGACACAGGAGACCAGGGTTCGAATCTCTGCTCTGCCTGTTCAGTAAGCCAGCACTAATTCAGTAGGAGACCTTTGGCAAGTCTCCCTTACACTGCTACTGCCAATAGAGCGCGCCCTAGTGGCTGCTGCTCTGCTCTGGCGCTTTGAGTCCGCAAGGAGAAAAGCGCAATATAAGTGTTATTTGTCTTGTCTTGTCTATGCGAATTTGCATGCGAAAAACGCATGCGAATTCGCGATAGTGGAAATGAGCCCTGATAGTTTGACTTTTTTTATGATCTATATAGGAACTAGCATTAGTGCTGGCTTAACTGGGACTTTTTACAGGGATGTTCGGTTTTGTGAGCCAATGATTAACTAACTACTTGATCATTGGCGCCTAAATCTCATTTATCTGTGTAAGGCCCCAGGTCAGCCCCTGTAAATTCTAGTTACATCAGATTACAAAACAAAAACTGGTAAATCAAACTCAAGATAATGTTTATTAACCATTAACTATTGGATTGGGTGCTGAGCATCTGTCTGTGCATGTAAACCTTTCACTGGTAGGGGCTGAGTGAACATCAAGACCATGTTTGCACCAATGAGGTTAGAGTTGGCCAAGTGAGGTTAGAGTGGGCCCTTAGCCATTCTCCCCACTACTTCTGCCACAGTACAAAAACTGCTGCAACCTGTACACACACGGGGTAACTGCTCCTTGAATGCTCCATGTCAGATGTCTCTAGCTAACATCAGCTGTGCAGATGTGTCCAGTGGTTTTCATTTTACTAAGACAAAGGTCTTAAGGGTGGCTAACCGTCTGCTGTAAACCCCCCCCCCCCTCAACCAACTATTCCTGTGAGCTCAGCCTAAATGATTATAAAATCATGTAGCCACATCCTTGGTCTGTGACACACCTCTGTGTTCTTGGCTTTGCATTCTTTACACTCCTAACCGTGTGTAGTTTGCATGCTGCTCAGACCCATGTCAGTGTTGAGCTGGGGTCATTGTGTTGTGTGTCAGCTCAGTATCCTGTGGAAGGCTGTGTGTGTAGTATCGGTGCTGGGGTGTACACACACATCCAGGTGAAGGACAGCTTTTGTTTCGCTGCCTGTAACCAGACAGATCACACCCTTTCTTTCATGTCTTCCCTCCTGGCTTCAGCTAGGCACACTGTGTGCCTTTTAGCAGTCACATTTTCTGCTGGAGTGGTTTGTGGATGTGACAGACTCAGCGATTTGCTATAGGAAGAATAATCGGTTAGGTGTTGATCTAACCAGCAGCTGGGGGGGGGGGGGGGGGGGGGGTGAGATTACCCTCCTAGTCCTGTCTTTTCTCATTCTTCTATATTTTTGTCTTGGGTAGCTCAGGATATGCAAACAATACGGCATGGAAACAAAAAACAATAGTGTAATTACTCTGTGGCACGCTTGGTTTCTGTCTCATCGCTACTAATGGGAGGTGAAGAAGGAAAAACAAAGCCAGGCTGCTTTCAGGAATACTATTTGATTCGTTTGCTGGATTGTGTCTGTCCACTGAAAATGGAGAGATTTTGCCAGCATGTTCTTCTCAAAAAAGCACCCCACCCCCGTACAATTCAGGGCCCCACTCTGCCGAATATAAGGCTTTTCCCAGGGGCTTGCTCTTGTCAGTGATACATTTCTACTGGTGCTTAGCCCTGAGACGGTGACTGCCTCAGTCACTTACCGGGGGATTTGAATGTCTATCAAGCTCTGTGCGTAGCACAGTATAATGAGGCTTGCACAGGAAATTCACAATCTGCTCTATACTGAAACCCTTGGTGTGAAAACTTATCTCTAGACTGTAGTCTGCATATAATGCCTAAAGGTCCGTACACACGCCGGACTTTAGGCAACGACGGGTCCGTCGTTGCCTCCCGCTGGGTGGGCGTGCCAGCGACAGTCCGGCGTGTGTACGCTCTGTCGTCAGACTGATACGGCTGTTTCTGAGCGATCCGCACACAATGAGATTTTCTGGCAGATTTCTTGCCAGATCAATTATTTCCAGCATGTCCGATCTGATTTCACTTCTATGGAAATTCGATCTGCTAGAAAATCTCATTGTGTGTATTATGCAGGGGATACACGGGTCGACCGGCGGCTTGATTAACTGCCGGATCGACCCCAGCCGCGTCCCCGCTGATCGATTACCACTCGTTCCCGCCGACACTTCCTTATCAGCGCTCGATTCCCTGCCATTGTCCGCAGGCGGAAATCGAGCGGGCGGGGGTCGAGTGGCTTGATCGGGCCAGCTGAATATTATCAGCTAGTCGATACACAGTACTGAAATGTTCCGTGTATCCCCAGCATTATGCTGGGGTCGATCCGTGTATCCCCAGCATTAGGCACTATGCATGATGTGCAGTCAGTGATTTACTCCATGCTCTCTCCTAAACTCCAGCTCCATCCCCAGTAACATTTGTAACTCCTACCTGTCTGTGAGTATTATTTATTATGAAATAATAATAAAACAAAATAAACATCTATGTCCTAATATATTTCAGAAGGTGTGAAATCACTGCTGTAAGCTGTTTTCTCCTAGTCGCTATTCTTCCTTTCTATTCCCAGGCTCGGTAGAGGACCAGGATAAATGTACCAGTGTATCCCCCCCCCCCCCCCCCCCCCCTTGGTTCTCAGGTCCTGCAGAGTACAGGGTCAGTTGTTGTTCCCCCCTCAGGTCCTGCAGAGGACTAGCACAAATGTCCCCCTAGGTTTTAGGTACTGCAGAGGGCCAGCACAAATGTCCAACCCCCAGTCACAGCTTCTGCAAAGGGCCAGCACAAATGTACCCTTGGTCCAGTAGCTCGTCAGATCTCCAAAAGATTTTTCATTCTTTAAAAATCCTGTCTGTACACTGACCTATAAGGCTGTATCGTTACAGGCCAGTATTGCGTATTTATGGTCATTCTAATCGAAAAAGGTGGTTACGGTGTGAATCCCAGCCTACTCCACCTTGGCGTGAGTGTGATGTCACATACGTGCCTGTGCTACACACGCTCGCAGTAACAGCAGACTTGAGGGAGACTGTGAAGGATGCCAGGATTTGCGTCAGCAGACATAGCATGGGCATCCGGGGGGGATATTTTCATACATGGGGGTGGCCAGACCGGTAGATGGAGGCAGTGGCACTAGGCTGATTTCAGCCAGATTTCATGCTGAAATATATTGCATATAGGAATAGATTTCTCATGTAAAAGGGGGTATCAGGTACTGATTGGGATGAAGTTCAATTCTTGGTCACGGTTTCTCTTTAAGTGAAATGCAGTTGCCCAGTCCAACTGTCAAGATGGTGGGCAAACAAGCAGGGAAGCTGACTGACAACTTGTATAGATTCTATCCAGGGAGTGCTTTTGTAAAGCATAAAGATAATACTGGGAATCTCCCATGAGGAGATGGACTAGTCCCAAATCGACTTTTTACTGCCTACTGTAATAAGTGACGGGGACATAGGAAAAACATTTACAGTGCATTTTAACTCTGGGAGAAATGTACATCTGATATGTGCATATTTTAAATGTTACAATTTTCTTTGCTGGTGGTCCTTTAATATGTGAAAGCATCAGACAGCCCAGATTGTGATGACTACCAGAATAGTCAGCCAGTGAAGTGAGCACATGTGGTGAGAATCTGGGATGCTTCTGCTAAATCAGCAAATGGGTCCTATTAAGTTGCTGCTCACTGAATCATAGTAGATCGATCTTGTAAAATGGATGGCACTTGTAATTCCGAGGTCACAAGCAGGTTGTGATGACACTATTAATACATATTCAAGCCCTATAATTAATTAATCCTCCCAGATCTTTCATTGTTAGTAAAGGTGTGTAGGGGACTATGCCATTACTCAGGCAATTTGATGCAGCTATTGGGAGAAATATCCTTTGGAAAAGTCAGTCATGTGATTTATAATCCATTCATTCATTGAATGATTGCAGTGCAGGTACCTGCAGAGTGGGCATGTGCCAGCTTGGCAGCAGCTCTCATTGCTGAGCCACATAGTCACTTTACACACCATCTACCTCTGCTGGTGAGTAATTTAAACATCCCCTACACCCCCCCCCCCCCTCCCCATGCAATGCACATATTTTTTGCATGTGTTTTAGATGTCACACACATGCATATGCAGATTTTTTTTTTTTTTTTTTTTTTTTTTTACACAGCAGTTACATTGATGTACTTTTACACAGCAGTTACATTGATGTACTATGTGAATTTGGCAAGTGTGACCCTCTTTGTGGTTGGCATGCATGGGCTCCTCCCAGTTCCCCTAATTACTATTTAACGTGGGGGTGATGATTGGATAGGCTATTGTTTCTATAGCTTGTGGGACTCTCATATCTAAGGATAGAGATGGCATGACATTTCAGACATAGAATTATATGATGGAAGAACTAACAGTGGGTCTAGCTCGAACTGTAATGTGTCTGTTAGTGGCAGAAGAGGTTAAAGTGGGCTGATACCCATTAACCTCAACAAATTGATAAACGTTAGCACAGCAAACATCTGTAATTTGTTTCTTTAACCTTTAGGATGTCAGTGCCAGTCTCATGACTGATGCTCAGAGGTATGTACACACACCAGATGGAACTGGGCTGAGGTGGCCTTGTAGGACTGTCTTGTCCAAGAATGTGACCTGTGTACAGGTGTCTGCTGAGTTTGCTTAATAAGTACACACTATGAGATTTTCTGGCAGATTTACTGTCGGATCGATTTATTTCCAACATCTGATTTTGGACTGTTTTCCGTTCACTTCCATTGGAAATTGATCAGAAAATGATCAGAAATCAGATCATGTTGGAATGAATCGATCTGATAGTAAATCTGGCAGAAAATCTTATAGTGCGTACCTAGCATTAAGACCGGGCACACCAGATCTTTACGTGACGGCTGAGCAGATTGATCCCCTTACCCCACTCACTGGAAGCCGCTCCGGCGACAGTCCCTGTCTATAACGGGATGACCTGTATGTACACCTGTATGTATTAGATTTGGAAGTGAGGTCATCTTCCCAAGTGGGACCCGGGAATAAAATATGAGAATGTTACTGGATCACTAAATGTGTCAGTGATGAAACCTAGGCACCTTCCTAAGGCAGGAAACACACTTGTCATATTCATGTACGTTTTGTCACATATGGCAACACACACACTGACCATTATAGTCAGTGGCCCGCTTGGGAATGGCACATTGTACGGGTTTTTCTCCCCGATTTTTAAATTGGATAGCTTTATGCTTTTTTTACTATGTATTTTGCTGCATCTGAAAAATCATGGAAAAATGTGAATGCAGAACAGAAACCTGGGAATTGTGTGGAATAATGCACTGTCAAATGCAGGGCTGTGGAGTCGGAGTGGTGGAGTCGGAGTCGTGGAGTCGGGCAATTTTGGGTGCCTGGAGTCGGAGTCGGGAAAAAATGCACCGACTCCGACTCCTAATGAATTTGTAACTGTAATTAAAATAGAAAATATGATAAAATGTTCTATTTCTCAGATAATAGTCATTAAAAATAATGTATATATACAGTAATAGCTGTGCTTAGTCTACAAAAATGAAATAAACCAATCAAAATTAGTTACTTGTGCTGCTTCAATAAAGCAGTCCCCGTATTTTTAAAGTCAGATATACATATCTGATTGTGACTGTATATATGATGTGTACACAGGAATCTCTTATATATACTAAACATCTATGCTGTAAGTATAAAGCCTGATGGTTAGCCATGTCACTAATAGAGATGGTCAACGAGATGGAAATAATTCTGCATTGATGCTGATTTATGCAAATGTATGCACTCCCTTTGCTGATGAAATCAAATAATTTGATATGTTATTAAAATTTGGTTTGGTGACTACAAATTAAAGGGAAACTGAGACGGGTGAAAAGTAAAGTTTTATACACACCTGGGGCTTCCTCCAGCCCCCTTCAGGCCAATCAGTCCCTCACTGTCCTCCACCACCTGGATCTTCTGCTATGAGTCCTGGTAATTCAGCCAGTCAGCGCTGTCCGGCCGCATGCCACTCCCATAGCCAGGAACATTCTGCACCTGCGCAATAGTGCTGCACAGGTGTAGTATGCTCCTGGCGGCGGAGTGTGTGCATGCGCACTACGCCCGACTGGCTCAAGTACCTGGACTCATAGCAGAAGATCCAGGTGGTGGAGGAGAACAACGAGGGACTGATTATCCTGAAGGCGGCTGGAGGAAGCCCCAGTTATGTATAAAACTTTAATTTCATCTGTCTCAGGTTTACTTTGTTACACAGTAGTACTATACTCTACATATGCACTCCCCACAGAGCTGCAGGGAATCCACTGAGAATGCTGTGCACATTGAACACAGAGGTGTTGTCTGTTTACAATCTCCTCATTCCCCTGCAGAGTACCTGCACATCATTCTTACATGTACCCACACTTACATTGCCCAGGGCCTGATAGATGTTCTTTGTTCCGGTTTGTACCTTTTACAAGTACTCTTACCAAGGACTAGTTTTAGTCTAAAGGGAATAAATATAGTAGTCTACATATCCTTCTCACTTCAGTTGTCTTGTAAAATTCCTAAGCGTTGGCAGTTAAGAGACGAATTTCATGTTACATACTTTTAATCAACAAAATTGTAATATGCAAATTAGAGGAGTCGGAGTCGTGGAGTCGGTGGAATCCTAAACTGAGGAGTCAGAGTCGGTGGATTTTTGGACCGACTCCACAGCCCTGGTCAAATGTCTTCCCTGCCTTACGCCATCAGATCTGAAAAACTAAAACAGCTGTGTACAGTTCCACTTTAAGAGAACCTCTCTTACCATGGGTGATGATCATTGTGGGATTGTAGGCCTAGATAGGCTGACGTAGCCATCCAGCTCAAAGATCTGTTGCTCCAATAAATATTGTGGGAGAATTTTGATTGGATCCCAGTTTTGCTAAGCTATCATTTTGAGGCCACACACTTGCGCCACTTCAAGCCTAATTACTGTTTTGTAGGTTTGGATTCTTGTGGTTTACACGATTTTTCTCCCTCTATGTGGGTTTTTTATTATTTACAGATAGCACATCTTGTTTCCAGAATGCTGGATGGTGTCTTTTCAGGATACACACAGTCTGCTTCTGTTTAAATCTTTGTAATGATTCTGTTTCTGATCTATTGAAAAAGTGTGTTTTGTAATATGTTACTGTGCAGTGACAAGTTCCATGAAGAATTGCTTAAACCTCTGTCTCTAGACATCATAAATCCTAACTGCGTCCCCTTCTGTGCCTCACACATAGTTCTCAAGTTTAGCACTTTTTATAGGAAGCCTGAAGTGAGAAGAATACAGAGCGTGCCATTAGCTGACTTGCTTTAAAAATACTGCTCGCTTGGCTGTTGTGCCTGCAAGGTTTAGTTCACACGGATGGTTAACAGTATCTCTTTACTGCCTTCAAAACCTCATCAGGGTATTGGATTTAAAGCCCTAGTTCATCTTCCTGGAAGTTTCATTGTTGGAGAAGGTGAATAGGGGACACTGCCATTGCTCAGTTTTCAATTCAATTCACTTTGGAAAGTTGGTCATGTGACCCAGAGATCACTTCAGAAAATGGGCTGCAGAATGAGAGTTCTCCTAACCAGTAAACAGCACTCCCTCACTCACCATCCCCTTACCCTATCTGCCTACCCTCTGCTGCTAAGAGAATGGTTTTTTTTTTGTGTGTGTGTGTCCAGAATTGCAGCTAGAGCTCGCTCAGCAGAGTTTTATCCTTCTGTTCAGTTCTTCTCTGCCCAGTTTGTATAAAGGCCCATACACATGGCGTATAAATGTCTGTACAGACACGTGTTGAGTGACGATTCATGCGACGGTTTATTTGCGTGCACAAGGCAAGAGACATACTGTCTGCAGACACAGTCATGTTTGAGCGATTTCAACTGGTGAATCTCTTGTGACTTTTGTCTCACGAACCATCGCTTAGTCTGTTGGTGTCCTGTCGTGTGTGTACGAAAGTCTTCTACAGGCAGCAGAGTCGCTACCATAGTACTACTACTACAGGGAGTGCAGGATTATTAGGCAAGTGGTATTTTTGAGGAATAATTTTATTATTGAACAACCATGTTCTCAATGAACCCAAAAAACTCTTAATATCAAAGCTGAATATTTTTGAAAGTAGTTTTTAGTTTTAGCTATTTTAGGGGGATATCTGTGTGTGCAGGTGACTATTACTGTGCATAATTATTAGGCAACTTAACAAAAAAAACCCATTTCAATTATTTATTTTTACCAGTGAAACCAATACAACATCTCAACATTCACAAATATACATTTCTGACAATCAAAAACAAAACAAAAACAAATCGGTGACCAATATAGCCACCTTTCTTTGCAAGGACACTCAAAAGCCTGCCATCCATGGATTCTGTCAGTGTTTGATCTGTTCACCATCAACATTGCGTGCAGCAGCAACCGCAGCCTCCCAGACACTGTTCAGAGAGGTGTACTGATTTCCCTCCTTGTAAATCTCACATTTTATGATGGACCACAGGTTCTCAATGGGGTTCAGATCAGGTGAACAAGGAGGCCATGTCATTAGTTTTTCTTCTTTTATACCCTTTCTTGCCAGCCACGCTGTGGAGTACTTGGACGCGTGTGATGGAGCATTGTCCTGCATGAAAATCATGTTTTTCTTGAAGGATGCAGACTTCTTCCTGTACCACTGCTTGAAGAAGGTGTCTTCCAGAAACTGGCAGTAGGACTGGGAGTTGAGCTTGACTCCATCCTCAACCCAAAAAGGCCCCACAAGCTCATCTTTGATGATACCAGCCCAAACCAGTACTCCACCTCCACCTTGCTGGCATCTGAGTCGGAGTGGAGCTCTCTGCCCTTTACCAATCCAGCCACGGGCCCATCCATCTGGCCCATCAAGACTCACTCTCATTTAATCAGTCCATAAAACCTTAGAAAAATCAGTCTTGAGATATTTCTTCGCCCAGTCTTGACGTTTCAGCTTGTGTGTCTTGTTCAGTGGTGATCGTCTTTCAGCCTTTCTTACCTTGGCCATGTCTCTGAGTATTGCACACCTTGTGCTTTTGGGCACTCCAGTGATGTTGCAGCTGTGAAATATGGCCAAACTGGTGGCAAGTGGCATCTTGGCAGCTGCACGCTTGACTTCTCAGTTCATGGGCAGTTATTTTGCGCCTTGGTTTTTCCACACGCTTCTTGTGACCTTGTTGACTATTGAATGAAACGCTTGATTGTTCGATGATCATGCTTCAAAAGCTTTGCAATTTTAAGAGTGCTGCATCCCTCTGCAAGATATCTCACTATTTTTGACTTTTCTGAGCCTGTCAAGTCATTCTTTTGACCCATTTTGCCAAAGGAAAGGAAGTTGCCTAATAATTATGCACACCTGATATAGGGTGTTGATGTCATTAGACCACACCCCTTCTCATTACAGAGATGCACATCACCTAATATGCTTAATTGGTAGTAGGCTTTCGAGCCTATACAGCTTGGAGTAAAGCCCAATCTACACGATACGATTCTATTTACGATTCGATTAAATCCGCATGTCCGATCATGATTCGATTTGCCATAGCAAAACAATGGCGAATTGAATCGAATCAGGATCGGACATGTTGGATTTAATCGAATCGTAAATAGAATCGTATCGTGTAGATTGGGCATAAGACAACATGCATAAAGAGGATGATGTGGTCAAAATACTCATTTGTTTAATAATTCTGCACTTCCTGTATATGTAGTCTGTGGCAGACAGCTTCCGACATGTCTTCACTTTTTCTGTTGTCACGTGTGTACAACTGTCACAAACTCAAATTGTCGCTGCCATAAATATGCTGTTGTCTCTTGTCTGTTTGTCACTGCCTCACAACTACAGACGAATGTATGCTGTGTGTATGGGCCTTCAGAGCCTATTGCACACCAGGACCCAGGCTGCTAACTCGGGTTGCAAGGTTAGTGCTGCTGATCGGTATTATGGGGTTAATTTATGGCATGCATGACTTTGCACATGCTTAGTAGCATTTAAATGCTATTTTGCTGGGTATGCTGCAATGTTGGTTCACCGGTCCACATCACTGGCTGTCGGGTGCTGGTTTTGCTGTTGTCAAAGTGGCATCATTTCCCCTTGGCTCATCACGTCTTGTGCCCCTAAGGAAATACAGTACTTCCAACACTAGAAGCTACATCTCATAGTGGCCCCCCCCCCCCCCCAAAAAAAAAAATTGACCGCAGCTTGAATGCAATCGACAGTAAACACATTGAGATGAACACTCCCATTCATCTCAGTACAAAACGCAGTGGGACCCGGTGGTAAACGATGTGCATGGACCGCTGGTAGCCATCCATCTGTAGGCTAATTCACACTGCAAGAGCTTTTTAGGCGCTAGTGATTTGAAAAGCTCTTGCTAATGCAATGTATGATGAGGAAGAGCCCAGGGTTGTATAAAAATGTAAAAAAAGGTGAGGTGGCTTACCTCAATGATGACCTTTTCATAATAGGAAACATAATTTTTATTATGAACAGGCAACTTGTTTCATGGCTCCAAGCCCGCTTCTTCAGGCCAATGGTAGTGCCGGAGTGAAAGAGCCAGTAGACATGGAGCGCTTCATGTCCATTGGCTCATTACTCCAGCAGTATCATGGTAATGGTATGAAGGCAATGGCTTCTGTTGAATTTTCAGTTTTGGATGAAGGTGTTTTGTGAAATAACTTGTGAATGTTTGTCTTGAGAAAAATAAATATTCTGACTTTGTCTGTCAGATCCAGTAGCTGATCAAGTTATCTGGCAGTCAATTAACCTACAGCTAGAATGTTTTAAATTAATTATATTCGGGCACTATTTGCATGCTTAGGGGAATGTTCTTATCACTACTGGTAGGTAATGTTTACATCTTCCTGGTATCTCAAAGGAAACTATTTCTGCATTAATAAGCAAGATCTATTGAACTTAAGTTTAAAAAAGTAAGCAGTTAGAATCTGAGACAACCGACAGTTTTCGACTAGTCAATCTCCTCATGGGGAATTATTTTTGTTTTCAATAGACTTGGCAACTGCTGTTCAGGAAATGCTAGCTGCCAAAATTGCATGCAAGTGAGTAGGGATGTTGACTGGTATCTCTGCAGGGAATGTGTGCGCATTCCATGCTAATCTACGCCCCCAGGACTTGACGCCAGTCGGCATTAGGCAGTCCTGGGTGCGCCACCTTCCCACTGGCGTGAGTCGGTCGGGAAGATGTTATAGAGCTTTTGGGCATTGTTCCATCTGGTAAGGACTCGTTTTCATTATCGGACCTTGTTTTAGAAAGCTACTAGTGGTGGCGGATTGACCCATGGTCTCCTCATGCCATGTGATGTAATGAAGGAGGGATCATGCTTGCACTGACAAATAGTACATTTTTGGCAGTTGGTTACTTGCATACGAAGGAATAACACTCTGGTTCATGGCAAGTTACCAGAACTATTGCCATGTCCTATCTTTGGATCAGCGGATTTATGATATGAATAAGATGGATAAGCCGGCTCATCTTCAACAAACTTGTGCACTAATTTATTAATGGTACTGTGCATGTAAATATACATTCCTGAGACTGCAAGATTGTAAGCTCATAAAGGTATTTGTTCATTTTGTAGCTTGCTCTCTTATACATTTTATTCATCATGTTGCATCTAATAGTCAACGAAGATGTCCCCACTGGCAGATGTACTCTGGACTTTGTACAGTGAAAACAATACATATTTTTGGATAACCCGTTCTATCCTTTGCTCCCTATAGAGATACCCCTAGTGTGAGCTGGCAATAAACTTGTCATTGTTTCTTCATGTTATCAAAAATTCTGCCCTAAGTTCTACTTCATCCTGTTCACGGTACGAGGTGGCAGCCTGGCTATACACCTGTGGGTCTTCAACAAACGCTAGTGGTCCGTTATTGGACCTTGCTGCCTTTGCTTTCAGATGAGCATTGTAGACCACATCAATTTTTCTTTCCAGTTTAACAGTTTACAGTTCTCCTTTGATGTATTTCAGCAATTTTTTTTTCCTTATAAGTTATAGAACATTTATATACAATCTGCTATATGCATGAAGGGTTACCATGCACTGCAGTGGTCATCGGTGAGCAGTTGGTGGGGCTTGATCAGTTGAATAGAGGTGCAGATGAAGTGCTATGTATATTTCATAAACATCTGGTCACCTCACACATGTCCCTTTGTTTAGAATCCGCCTTGCTGACCCCCATGTTGAGCAGGCCTCTCTGTGCTGTGCAGAGCTGGTAGTAACTGGAAGATCAGGCATGACTCGTGTGACCTGGTTACTAGTCTAGAACCCCCCTGGATGTAATTTGAGTCCCTTGCTCTACACCAGCACAGGATGTAGTGGATTACAGCCTGAGATCACTGAATATTTGTGAAGTGAATCAGGAGGCAGTTTCCTAGTCTGGATGTGTGTTCTGTCTGTTTCTTGGAGCCTCTCCTTTCTTTTTTTTTTTTTTTTTTTGATTGCTTCGAAATAAGGGTGCTCGTTTGGTATTCCATAGCATTGTTATGTAAACCGTTCAGCATAAGGTTAAGTGAAATGTGGAGGAATACAGATGTATGTAGCTGGGTTCTTCTAGCTGCGGTAGATGTTTCAACTTTCAACCTCTCTGCATTTGAAGGACAGTCTCAGTATTTTGTAGTTGCCATGGCAACTCGGGAGTTCCAAAGCCAAGAACACACACTGCGCATTTGGATGTTCCTAAGATATGCCAGTATCACTTTGGCATGAGGACTCGTGCTAAGAAGCCGAAGCGTGGAGAGCTGAAGATTGATTGTTTTTACAATGAACTGTTGTGTGGGCTGGATTGTCCATGCCTGAATTACACTTCCAGCTGAATATCTGTGAATGAGCATAGGAACAATTAGCATTATTCGTGGTGCTAACCCATGTTTATGTAAACATCAATGCAGTTAGCCTTTTTCTGCTTAATATTGTTAGTGATGTGTAAGTAGCCATGAAGTGGCCCTTTTTGCTTATGTGACTCCAGGCCAACTGAATGAGCCCTGATTAATAAAGGCGCATACACACGGGCAACCTAATGCATAACATGATCAGCCGCACATGTTGTTCAGACGACAAGTACATACACCCACTGATCAGTAACCAACTCATTTAAATATGTAAATACTGCGCGCACACCAATAAGTCCACATTAAAAAACAAGTTGTTTAAACTACTACACATGTGGCCAACCTGCACGATAGTTGGGTAGGTTGGTGCTCCCTTTGGATCAGGCAAACCACCTGCTATCAGTTGGAAGTCTTGTCTTCTCCCCAACTGTCTTCCAACAGACCAAGTTTAGATGACAGGTGGGCGGAATAGTTGCACTGTGTATGAGCCTTAAAGAGAACCTGAACTGAAAATTAAAAGTAAAAAAATATAAACATGTCATTACCTCCTGTGTAGTTCACTCATCAATCTCTTTCTCCTCTCTTGCATCCTGTTTGTGGACCATGATCAATATAATTCTCTGTCCTCCCATTTTGAAAATGGCCATTACCCCATAACCAGGAGGTCAACACACTGTTAAACTGTAATATCACCCACTTGAGCCATAGGGAAACATGGACATTACCTTGCACATTCAGTTGTAACTGACAACTGCTGATAAAAAAAACTGGCAGCAACTGGTATATTTTCAGTTCTGACAATTTTTTTTCAGAACTGAAAGGGATCACTGTAAGAAGAAAATGGTGAGCTTCTGAAAGGAACTAACGGTGAGGTAAGTATGTAATATTTGCAGCTACATCATATGTTTGTTTTAAATAATTTTACTCAGTTCAGGTTCCCTTTTAAGAGTTGATTGGTTAGATAGTAATACGATGGCCCTGATATTGGGTACAAGGTGGAGCCGAGTGTCACAAGGAGCCCTAGTGGCTGACCGCACTTAGCCTTCTAAACTGTGCCAGCGCACAGATCGTGCGAACTCTGGTCGCAGTCAATGCGCAGGAACCGTTAAGAATTAGCCGCAGACAACTCAGAAGGGAGCCTGTGAGACACGGGTAATTACAACGTCACCTACTGGTTCAGAGTAAACTGCCACCACCGCGGTTACCATGGGACCGTGGAGCCCATTAACTGACTAATCCTGCGAATAAAACGGTTAAACACACGATATTCTGTCTAGCCAACAACAAACAAACAGTAGCGTATCTTCAGAGACCCGGGATCATTTCTGTGTGTGCTGATAAGCAGGGTAGCGAAACAGTGAATGACTTGGAGGAAGTCTTTTATTCACAGCAATATAAATAATTAATATATACAGACAATTATTAAAATCAACAATTATTAAAACAGTAATAGCCAGTATGAAAAATAAAAGAAGGGAGAAAAATACTTAGTTCCTGGAAAGATGTCCTTATTGTGGGAAGAATCATAAAGTTCTTGGTTTCAAAGTCCAGAGTTCAGAGTTCAGACCAGGTGGATGCCAGCATATCCTCAAGCTGGCATCTGATGAGTGCAAGATGGTTCAGTGTGGAGGACCCTGAGTTTGGGTCCTCAGCCATTCTTATGCCCCTGCTTCAGTAGGAGGGAGTGAGGGCGGGGAGCCATACACCCCCTTCAAAGATGAGATGAGCCCTCCCCTTATCCTGGGGCTAGAAATCATATCTACCCATATATGGGCTCTAACTCACAGAACCGTACAGGTCAGGGCAGATTTATTAACATTTTCAGGTCTGTCTCGATTTACCCAGCGCCCTGATACCAGACATGAGGGGTGGGACCCCTGTGGTATCATCAGGGCACTTTGAAACTGCCTAGCTGGCAGTCCTTACCTCCGAAGGTTCTGAAACTTCCTCAGAACCAGCACCGGGGCTCATGCTACACTTCCCCCACGTTTGGCGAAGCTGCCATCTCAGGAACCCCAGAAATATGACAGATCTGGGAAGTTATGGATTATGCCATGAGACTGAGGTTGTGTTCTAGCTGCTAACAGCTGACTTTCCTTTGATCTTTAGCAGAGAGCAGAGTGTCCAGACCTCCCGTGGATTCGTAGCCTGCTTGGCTGCACCTAGGCATCCTTTGGTTAATTAACATCTCCATGAGATCAGCTAAGTGTCACCTGGTTCCCAGAGCCAAAAGGGAAATTGGGCCTTCCACAGGGAATATGTCCAAGCTAATTAACACCTCCCCCCAGGCTTTCACTCAGCTAAGACAGATTCCCCAGCTGTTTTAAGCAGAGGGATACTACACGTCAAATCTTGGTTCTATTGATCTGAGGCGCACTTGATGCAGGAATCGAGTGCGATCGTTCTTTTCTTCACGGGCGGTTCCAGGACGCGCCTGCGTCCCCGCAATCGTCCGTGACACCGAGGTTCGAACTTTAGTCTACTGTCAGAGGTGATTCTTCGCTCATTGCACTGACTACCTGTAAAATGGAGATTATGCTTTAAGATTGGACTGTTGACACTTAAATCCCTACAGTTTGGGCCGTGGATACATGGAGGACTTGCTGAAACTACACCACACCTCCCACAACCTCAGATCAGCAGGATCCATAAACTTGATCACCCCCGGAGTGCACCACAAAACCTTTGGAGCCTTAGCTTTCTGTCATTTTGTCCTTACCACGCTCAGTAAAGACAGCTCCATCCCTGGAGGAATTCAATTCCAGACTGAAAAGCCACCTGTTTAACCTGGCATTAGCAGACTTGTAGATTTTTTTCCCTCTTTTACCAGTTAGTGGTCTGAGATATGGTTATGTGCTTTGAGTCCTATGGAAGAAAAATGCTTTACAAATGTTTGTTGTTGTAGATTTCTCTACAGGAAATGGAGCTACAGGACTGAGCCAACCATGTAATTTCAATATATGGATTGCAGAAAGTACATCTGTGAAATGCACAAAACTTTTTGCATTGCCAATTAATGCCTATTTTCCTTTCCCATGCATTATAAAGTGGGAGACTGGACTAGAACTTTAGGTCCAAATATTTAGCCAGAAGTGAACCACAGTATGCAACCTCCGTTTTCTCACTTGTGCATTTCCTACTACGGTATCTCTATTTCCTGCCACATTAATCACAGTTGATGGTTTCCTGTGTTTTTAGATGTATATAACACATTTTTCATTTCAGATTCACTTGTTCAGTGTGGTTAACAATGTGTTTTGCAGAGCATGGCTGTGAGGTCTGCTCAGCCACTAACTAGCTAGTCATGTAACAAGATACGTTTATGGACTGAATGTTGTCCTTTCACCGGCAAGGAAATTAATTCAGCATCTGCAGAATCCACATTGTGAAGGCTTTAGCAGCTCTGAATAGCTGTTGAGAATTCTGTGTAGATTAAAAAAAAAAACCTGAAGTCAGTATCAACATGTCCTTCAGCCACCTATGTTACATCCTCTGAGATCCGTACCTGCTTTTTGTACAGCTAATGAATGGTTTAGGTGGATAACTTTTGTGGCTTTGGTTGCTATGGAGATTGTTGTAAAGAAACCTTGGTGTGCATTTGTTGCTTTGATCTAATAAAGTGTATAATAGCTTGTATAGCTAGCTGTTGACTGTAGATCATTGGCCTCATTTGTATTAGAACTCCGCTAGTAAATATTGAGATGCCTGTGTGGAAAAACAGTGCATATTCTGTGTGACCAGACCACAGAATTTCACTCATGAGGCTCAGGGACGGTTGAAGCATCTCTTATTTGCCATAATGCCCGGTACACACCATGCAATTTCTTCTCAGATCAATGGGCTGAATCCATAATTTCCAGCAGGTTCGATTTGATTTCTGGTAGTTTTTTCTCAGGGCTGTGGAGTCGGAGTCTAAGCTATTTTGGGTACCTGGAGTCGGAGTCTGTGGTTTCACAAACCGAGGAGTCTGAGTTGGGAGTCGGAGTCGGATGACTTTTGTACCAAATCCACAGTCCTGGTAAGTATAATAGTCTTATACTTACCAGGACTGTGAATTTGGTACAAAATCCACTATCTGACTATTAGCAGGAGTCAGAGTCTGAGCTATTTTAGGTACCTGGAGTCAGAGTTGCAGTTGGGAGTCGGTTTCATAAACTGAGTTGAAGTCGGATGATTTTTGTACCGACTACACAGCCCTGGTTTTGCTGATTGATTTTTGTGTAGAAGTGGTCAGAAAATTGATCAGAAAAACAGAAATCAGATCGGACCTGTCAGAAATAATAATTTCGACCAGTCTATCTGACCGGAAATTGCATGGTGTGTACCAGGCATTACACAACTTGTCTTGTTCAGAGATGATGTGGGCAGGGTTGTCTTTTTCAGGGATGTGGTGTTGCCTTCTTCCGGTTGGCGACCTCTAAAAGAGGAAGGGGGCTCACTGGGGCAATGCATGAGGACTAATTGCAGCAGAAAACTGTTGAAAGTACACCGCTTATAAAATACATTTTAATACACAATCAGATTTTAATGTAGAAAAAAAAATCATAAAATCATACTAGATATCTATACTGTTGTGGACTGGGTAAAAGTGTGTTACATCATTTGATGGAAATGAGCGTTGTCATTCAACCTACATTGGGCAGAATTCTAACACCCCAAAAGTTAAAAAAATGTAAACCTAGGACTGGAGATCATTGGAGGCCACGGGTGAAGACGATGACCTTGGTTTGCTGGTCATTGTTTAAGTGGTAAAGGTTCTGAACCAATACCTGGGGTCCTAATAGACCATGATTGGGGTTACTGAATATTGGTGAATCAGTACAGTAGTTGTGCTTTTACTTTAAAATGTGCACTTTGTAGTGAGAATATTGTGAATTCCCTTTGGGTGCTGTGGCATTCACCAGTATTGCCTGATTAGGATATTAATCTTGATTATGATCAACTTGCAGTTTCCATACCCCTCTCCAGGCAAAGGTAACTTTTTGTGTGCAGGTAGTCTCTGCTACCGAACAAGAATGGGGACTGTTGGTTCGTTCTGAACCTGATTCCCTTTTTTAGTTGAAACACTGTCATCTCTATGTCCCTCATGCTGTCAGGGGGACACTGTCACCTGTTTACTGTTTTTCAAACCATGTTTTTCATAGAATCCTTTTCAATTGATTTTCTCAAAAACTACATGGTCTTTTTTGGGGAAAAAAAATCACTTGTTCCCACAGAAACTTCACTTTTTTTTAAAGGGGAACTTCAGCCTAAACAAACATACTGTCATTAAGTTACATTAGTTATGTTAATTAGAATAGATAAGTAATATAATCTTTTACCCACCCTGTTTTAAAAGAACTGGCAAATGTTTGTGATTCATGGGGGCTGCCATCTTTGACATGGGGGCAGCCATCTTTTTGGTTGAAAGGAGGTGACAGGGAGCAGGAGACACAGTTCCAACTGTCCTGTGTCCTGATTACCCCTCCCACCTGCACACGCTAGGCTTCAAATGTTAAATTCAAAAGGTAAAAAAAAAATAATTGCACCAAAACAGCAGAACGAGAAAATCAGAAATCCCATCATGCTTTGCGCAGCATCAGGGGAAAAATGCTCGGGCAGTTTTCTACTGTGCAGCTAAAAATGAGGCTTGTATAAGAGAAACAAAGTTCTGATGCTGTGAAACTGTTAAACACCAAGCCTTTTCAGTGCTGCTGAGTCGATTTTTAGTCTGGAGGTTCACTTTAAGTAATCTGTATCAGCTGGTCGTTTGTAAAGGCTCATATGCACATCCAAATGTACAACCTGACCAGTCGCAAGCGTTGTGTACCTGACAAGTACGTACACATACACGACAACCAATTCGCTTAAATACTACGCGTTCAAGCTAAATGACAAAATTCACATGTCCGCATTCAAAAACAACCAAGTTGTTCAGAAGACTTGTACACACATTACAACCTGACTGATAGTCGGTCAGATTGATCCACCGGTTGGCTCTCAGTGCTTTCCCCAGAATTTTTTTTCCAGCCAGGTGACATGAAAAAGTAGCCGGTGGGACGCAACCAGGGGAATGCAGAGACGGCGCAAATCTCTGTTTAAAAGAGAAGGCGAGCCAATGACAGCCGGGTGCTCCCCATAATTAACCAGGTGTAGCACCTGGCTAAAAGAGCCTGGGGAGAACGCTGGATCTGGCAAACAACCTGTTATCAGTTGGTCATCTGGTTGTTTGTCAGCTGTAAACACATCCAACTTATCTTCCAACTGACAAGTTTAAAAGATAGTTGGACGGATTGTTGGTAGGAGTACTACTTGTTTAAAGCTGTGATATTAACTAAAATTCTTTCACTGAAGATCTGCAATCTCTAACCAGTTCTGTTAACTTACTTTGAATGTAGCTATGTAGATGGTCCTTTTGTGAACAAGCCTATTGTTTGAGCCATGTTTGCACTGTAACTTGTACACAGCTATATTAAAGGGGCCCATACACTCAGCCGATTTTCTGGCCGACCGATCGATCGCAAATCGGTTGGCCAATCGACCGATCGATGGCCGATTTCGATGGATTTCCATCGAACTGGCAGGGTGGAAAATTTAGGTCGATCTGATGAGATTGCTTATCATTTTGCATTGGCCTTAATGGAAATCTGATGGCAAAAAATGCCATCAGATCGAATTTCAATAGATTTCAAACTGAAATCTATTGGAATTCTATCCTGGTAAAAGATGTTCTAAAAACACATCAGATAGATCATCAGATGCATTTCTTATCTATCTGCTGCCAATCTGACGAGTGTATGGGCACCTTAATACCTTAAACTGTTTTGGTTACTTCCCTTGTGGTCTGCTCAAAAGTTGAAATGTCAGATTTGTTCTGAGCATCACATACTGTTTGTTGTGAGCCCTCTCCCTCTTTGCTCTTCCTGTGACTGAAGACTCTGGGAAGATAATTAGCAGATGAAGCTAAGCAGATTAGCACAACTGACAGAGCCAGCCTGATAGAGATCACTGAAACCCTTTGACTGCCAGGAAGGATCATGCGTAATTGGCTAAAGTCTCCTGTTCTGTTCCTGATACAAATCCAGAGATTTGGTTAATTGGCAGAGAGTAAAAATCTCCTTTCTGACATTGTGTTTAGTACAGTTGTACCTCCACTGCCATAAACTCTAGATGTGAAACTTGGGAGGTTGATGTGTGTCCACTCTACACTATTCCATTTCAGGCGCGATCAATCTAATTTGATTGGATCGAATTCGATTAGATCAATTAAATCCGACATGTCCGATCAGGATTCGATCGATCGTGTGATCGATTTTGGCTAGTTTTCTGTGCAACTCAATCACGTGATCGATCAAATCCCGATCGGACATGCCGGATTTAATCGATGTAATCGAACTCGATCGATCGCACCTGAAATTGAATGGTGTAGAGAGGGCTTATAAAAGATTGAAACAGACCTTTAGCTTACAAACCTTAATCTGTCAAAGAAATTTGTGCAGGTTGAATTTCATGATTCTGTAAATAAAATCACTGCCTAGGATTTAAAAATTTCCTACATAAGTCTTAAAAACTTATGTAAGTAGTGTCTGTTTACTTTTAAATACCTCCTAATTTCTGGAGGTGACATGGTCTCTCTCTGAGCAGAGCAGCCAGGCTTCCTTCTGAGGCCACACCCCTCCATAGTTTGATGCAGCCTAACCTTACACCTTCCCAGAATACCGTCCTCTCCAGTATAGAGAAGGGGGGATGGCAGTATACTTTGGGACATGACCATGTACAGTAAACACAACCCATGGGTGTATCACTTTGTGCTTTGTGTTTTTTTACCAGCAAAGTACATACAGTAAGGGCCTGTTTCCATTACACGCAGATTGCATGCAGACTCCAATGAATGTCTATGGGAAAATCTGCATCAGAAAAATTGCGTTTAGTGGAAACAGGCCCATAGACATTCATTGGAGTCAGTTTTTCTGCATCAATTCCGCATCCAATCTGCGTGTAGTGGAAATAGGCCCTAAGTAGAATGTTCTGTAAAGGCAACTGCCTTTTTAAGTCCTGACCAGTAAATGTAGGGGTGAATTGATAATGGATTGATGTTTCCCTAATTGAAAAGGATTTCTTGACTTTGATCAAGGTGCAGCAAAAAACTACCCAAAAATTGAGTGCCACCACTGGTAGTTTTGTACTGCTTGATATAGAACAGATCTATGCAGACGTTTTACTGACCACCACTCCCCCTCAGGCTTGATTTATAGAGAAGACCATTTCCCAATTCATGTTTAAATCAATCTGGTATTTAAAATGAATAAAAGACCTAGGTAGTTATTGATAGATTTTGCTGTGGAATCAAGGCCTGAAGGCTCAAATACACTCTTGAGACGATTGTTCTGGGAAGTCTTGATTGAGAGTCTAGCGTTCATACAAGTGTCCTTCCTCATTGTTTAGCCATCCGGCTTAGCATATTACTAAGCACTGACTTAAGCTAAATCTACACGAGGCGATCCGGCGGCTCGATTAGCCGCCGGATGGCCTCTTCCGCATCCCCGCGCGTGCGTCTGATTCGATCCGCTCTCGTCCCCACCAGCGCCGCTTATCTTCCGCTCGATTCCCTGCCATTGTCCCCTTGCGGGGAACGAGCAGGGAATCGGCGGTGGGGAGATCCGTCCTGTCGGATCTTATCAATCGAGCCGCAAATCGCCGCCAGATCGCTACGTGTAGACGTAGCTTAACACATTGGGCCACATGCAATTAACTTTATCTCATTAGTTTTCTCCTAGGAGATAATTTTTCATGTTCCATTTAGAATAACCCTTCAGCACTTTAGGTGAAGCACGTCGGTGGAGACGCCCAAGGACAATTAAGGTACCAATATTATAATATAAATAAAAGGTCTCTTACCTCCAAGAAGGACTCACATAGGTGGAAAAAAAGTCTTTATTAAAAGAAAAAACTGTTATGCTGTAGACAACGTGTTTCACGAGACTCAGCCCGCTTCCTCAGGTCAATAAAACGGATAACCTAAAATCAAAATATTTATTTTTAGCTGACACCACATGGCTAGGTTAGTTGAGCCTTTACTCCAAATATATATATATTCCTACTGTTGCTGTATGTATTTGGAGAAAAGGCTCAACTAACCTAGCCGTGTGATGTCATTTTAGACTAAATGCTAAAACAAATATTTTGAAATTTAGGTCATCTGTTTTACTGACCTGAGGAAGTGAGCAGAAGTCCTGTGAAACGCATTGTCTACAGCATAACTGTTTTTTGGAGGTAAGAGACCTTCTTTTTTTTTTTTTTTTTTTTATTTATTTATTTATTTATTTATATTATAGTATTGGTATCTTAATTATCCTTGGGCGCCTCCACCAACGTGCTTCACCTACTGTTTCCCACACTTCTTTAAGGTGCCATCCACACCACTGGGCGGATTCATCCACCAGTGGACAGGACCTTAGGACGAGAGCGACGACCCAGTACCAGAGGGTTTCGGGACACCGAGTGGAAACGGTTTTCTTTCCGCCTGTCCTTGCGGTGGTTGGAGAATTGCAACCCACCTTTGTGAGTAAATACGACCCACAGAAAATGTTCTTCCCAATTATTTAACGTTACTGCACCACAAGGGCTCCCCGTCTTCCTTCTCCATAGGCCTAGGACGACCCCCCCCCCTGCTGAAGAGATTGCCAGCATCCGACACAAACACACTTTCAGCGCTTTGCAATAGAGTACTAAAAAAGTAGAAGTAAAAAGGACTATCAAAATTATTTTGAGTATCTTTTTGCTTGCTTTTGGTTTTAAATGGCATTTTATTGACAGTTAGAACATATCAAGTAGGAGAAAAGTCAGGAGAAAAAGTTAATTGCATATGGACCATTGCTTCAAGCCACTTGCCTGTTCCCATCCCACAGTCTCACTCCCCTCTCCATGGAACACTACATGATACTTTAAAAAGGTGGAGAGGCGCTTAGGTGGTATGGGAGTACAGATGGGGATAGTGTGGTTCTTTTCACCCGCTGCTGTTCACTGGCCAGGGGTTCCCAACCACCTCTGGTTGTGTTATAAATGGAGTCTATATAGGTATGAACAGCGCTGAGAGTAGTAGTTGGATAATATAAGCTTTAATAGATTGTTATGGTCTGTATATATTCAGGATAGATTTCAAAGCACAAGGTCAAATGTTAAAAATACAGAATTTAAAATCTTTTTACAGATTTTAAATTCTGTATTTTTAACATTTGACCTTGTGCTTTGAAATCTATCCTGAATATATACAGACCATAACAATCTATTAAAGCTTATATTATCCAACTACTACTCTCAGCGCTGTTCATACCTATATAGACACCACATGATACTTGCCTATATTCAGAGTAGCATGTCTGTAGCACTTGTGCCCTGCAGTGTCACCTTAACGATCATGTGGCAGACTTGAGCATGTGTTCGGGGCTCGAGTGTATATTGCTGAGCGCTTTTCTTATTCGAATAGTCTTGTCTGATTTGTTTGAATTTTGAACAGTCCAGAAATGATTTGAAACACAGCAGAATAGAACAGTGCCTCATCTGGGAAAAGAGAACGCCAGGCAGGGCAGATGGGATTTAATGCAGGTTTAAACGGCTCGGTTAGATGTCATTCAAACTTCAAACTCTGCATGTAAAATTCATCCAAAGAGCTTCAGAATTGCAAATCAAACACAGAAAATAATAGTCTGAGTATGCAAGGCCTGAGGCCAGGGGTTGACTGATTAGCATGGAATTAATGAGCCACTCTTTCCAATCCATTTGCCAGGAGGAAATATTAGGAGCCAGCTCTTCAGTTATGCTGGGCATACATGGTTCGTTTTTGAGGTGATTAGAGGGTTCGATAGATAATTTCCGGCATGTCCGATCTCCCTTTCGATCCTTTCGCCGCTCGATTTTCTGATAGAAGTGAATGGAAAAAGATAAGAAAAACAAGCGGAAGCTAAGAGAATCGACTGCAGAATCGAGCGGAAAAAACGATCGAGAGGAGAATAGAGAGCCAGAAATGAACAGTGTATTCCCAGCATTAGAGCAAGACTGAAAAGGTAGCCTTGGCTATCTGCTTGTGGGATGTGCCCAGTCCTGCACAGCTTATTTGTGCTGTCGCCAGAGGTTCTCCACATAGTCTGGCTGCAGTTCTATAGGTATGATTTGCACCTTCAATCACTATCTGAACTCCGAGGTTTTGTTCTGAAGGGAGAGATATTGCACGTCTTCCATCTTTAGAATTCCCATTGTCAGACTGATGCTGTTTTTTTTTCCCCTTTGCTCTTCTCCTGGGACACGCCTACAACAGGCATACAGCCAATAGAATTTGAACATCTGGCTCATATTTGTGTCTTTGGTCTGTAGCTCAGAGCGTTGGGCTATGTTCACACTATTTGACTCGTTCGGGTCCTCCAATGTATACTACCAGCATGCTGGTTGGTATGCTTAAAGGACAACTGAAGTGAGAAGAATATGGAGGCAGCCATATTTATTTCCTTTTAAACAATGGAAACCCTGCTGATCTATTTGGCTGCGGTAGCATCTGAATAACATCAGAAACTAGCATGCAGCTAATATTGTCAAATTTGATAACGTCAGAAACCCCTGATCTGCATATGCTTGTTCAGGGTCCACGGCTAAAAGTATAATGATGGGCATACACGGCTCATTTTTTGAGCCATTTAGATGGCTCGATAGATAATTTCCGACATGTCCGATCTCTGGCTCGATTGTTTCACCGCTCGATTCCTGATAGCAGTGAATGGAAAAAGATAAGACGAGCAGAAGATAAGAGAATTGAGCAGCAAAAACGAGCTGTGTATGCCCAGCGTTGGAGGCAGAGGATCAGCAGGATAGCCAGGCAACTGGTATTGCTTATCAGGAAATAAATATGGCCGTCTCCATATCCCGCTTCAGTTGTCCTTTAAACCTGCGTGTCTCACTCGGCCCTCAGATAGTTGGCACAATAGCCATGCAGTTAAAATTTGCTAATGAAAGTTTTAAAGTACATTTCACCCAGAGCACATGCACTACAAATTATCTTTTATTTTTGCCAACATATCTGGGTTTGAACTATTCCATCTTTGTGGGGGAATTCTCAGTATATTTTTATTTATTTATTTTTTTATACAAAAGCATTCCCTGGAAAGAATCTGTATAAAGATGTCAGCTAGTCTGCATACTCATTTGCACACTAATTGGGTAGTTGGACTGAGCAACTGCCATTCAGTAAGTGCTTTTGACAAAGTAAACCCTGAGAATCCCCTATGAGCAGATGACCTAGACCAAGATTACTAACTACTGTAAGCAACAGGAACAGTGGCACACTGTATCTATATAGCATGGCTATGACGTAGATTCCACACGTCAACGATGGCAGCCAGGACCACTACAGCTTTACCCCCCCAACATGGTCTATAATGATCCACTCCAGCATTTTGCTGTTTTGCAGGACAGGTGGCTTTTGGTTCTGTGTAAAATACTCCCTGATATGTATGTTCCATATAAATACACAACATAAATATCACATGGAGGAGAGGAAATACTCATAATAATTGGTTGTCTGCTTTCTGTTTTTTGTTCTGTGTGCTTATAATTAGCACTGGCTGTACAAGTGATGATTTGTTCTGGGCGCAGTGAAGGTGATGTAGTTATTCTAGCAGTGAATGTTTGCCTTCCACTCAGGTAGGAGGAGGGGCAGGCTTCTGTCGCTGCTGTGTCATGTCAAAGTGCATGAGATAGAAGGGACGCTTCCTCGCTTCCCTCAGCAGACTAACATTTACTCACTGCTGTCATTGTTATGACAGCTACTGTATGTAGCTCTTCTGGTTCACACAAGGGATTATGGGAATTGTCTTAACTACTGCCTCAATACATGACTCTGGAGGGTTACTGCAGCTATGTGATTACATGCTAAGTAACAGGAAGATGTCAGTGGCATGCAGACATGATTGCCCTCTGTGTGAAGAAGACTAGGTGCTTTCCTGATCTGGGGTTCAGCTCTCATATTCTAGAACACGTATAGTCTTGTGCTTTGAATATTTCCTGCATTTTTTTTTTTATTTTTTTTTTTTTATGGGACAGTGGTTTTATATCTGTGGGCACTCGGTTTATGGTATGGATGTCTACACTAACCAAGCAAAGACCAATTGGAAGTTTTGGGATGTTAAAGTGGACATGAATTCTTGCACAGGACGGAAGGAAAACCTAATGAAATCCACCCAGTATGTATTAGTTTAGCGATAATGACGACTGTAATTTGATCTCTCAGCTTTCAGCTCAGGAATCTCAGCAGAACAGCTAATTTGTAAACACCGGTTGTCAACCCTGTGCCTGCTATTAGCTGTAACAAAGACATGATTTTCTCTAAGGGCTCGTTTCCACTAGTGCATTGCGGAATCGCGGCGAATCACCGCAGGAGAAATTGCATGCGGGTGCGATTCCGCATGCGTCTTTTGCCGCAATTTCGCATAGGTTAGGGTAATGCGATTTTTAACCATGTCACTGCCTGTGTGAATTAACATGGGTACCTATGCGAAATCGCAGCAAAAAACGCATGGGGAAAACGCATTCGATTTCCCCATTCAATACATTGCGTGCGATTCCCCTGCATTCCACACGCAGGCGAATTCTGAGGGCTCTGCCGTGCAGATTTTCCCCGCACACAAACGCTCCGCACAACGCACAAGTGGAAACAGGCCCATCCACTTGTATTGGCTGTGCGAATAGCAATGCAGACAACGCATGCGGATTCGCTATAGTGGAAACGAGCCGTTTATCATCCCATATGCTTTGCTTGTATTACCCAGGTCTATGTCAGATTTGTGCTCAGTTGAATGGAGTGTTCTTTGTTTGCTGTTTGGACTAGACCTTCCCAACCATACTGTGATGTAGTTAATCAACTGTGTAGTAAAGGTAAATGATTCATAGGACCAGAAAACCTGAAATACCAGCTATGTTTAAAGCTGCTAATGCTATGTATAGAAGGAGTGTGCCATTGCTGACTCCCTGTTGAAAACAGTACTTGCCTTGTATGTTGTACTAATGCTTTGGCTCTGATATGTTCTGAATTGGTGGCCCGTGTCCAGTGTGCTTATCATTCATTCCAGCTCTGTACAGTGTAGACTGCATGCTTGTGGCAGGTGTGTGGCTGTGCATGTAGCAAAGTCAAAAGGTCCGCCTGATAGCCAGACAGTTGGCATCATATATGCTATGTAAGCCATGACGGCAGCAGCGGCAGCAGCCTTACCCAGATGGCACAGATGAAGTAATTCCTTTGATGCTGTAGGGCCCATACACACTACATGCATTTAATTTTTGCACTAATGAATGCCTACCAGTGCATTCCCCTCTGAATGTGGCTGTTCACACTATGCACATTATAACATGCAATGTAAAATGAAAGTGACTATAGGACCAAGCAGCTTCAGCTTGGTGCAACGGCACTGCGGTACTCTCGCATGTACAGTACAGCCATACTCGTATGCGGAGAGGGAAGCAGGACCATGAGAATATATCCAACAAACTCTCGTCAGATGTGTTCAGAGGCTCAGTGCGCAGTGACGGTGCAGTTGTGGAGAGCATGAGAAGCCTCTGGACCAGGCTTTCTCAACCAGGGTTCCTTGAGTACTCTGCAGGGGTTCCTTGGCGGTTTCCCCCATTGTGGGGAAAGTATAATAAGGGGTACTGTAAAAAGGAGCCCTAAATTGGGGGTCAGAATAATAATCAGCACATTAATAAAAAGCACTAGGATAAGGAGACCGTATAATAAGTGGCAGTAGTAGTGAAATAAACAGCCTCACCTACTAAAATAAATGCAGGGGTTCCTCGAGACCGAAAAATAGTTTGCAGGGGTTCCTTTAGATCCAAAGGTTATTTGCAGGGTTCCTCCAGGGTAAAAAGGCTGAGAAAGGCTGCTCTGGACTATCCAGAGGCCTCCCTCTACCTAGGTAAATATCCATTTTTATTTTTTTTTTCCATTTCGCCTCTGCTTTCGCTTTAAAGGAAATCTTAGGAGAAAAAAATGGTTTTAACTTACCTGGGACTTCTCTCAGCCTCCTGGAGTCATCCTGTGCCTGTCCCGTCCTTCCGCGACTCTCCAGCGAGCAGCGATGACCCCCTCAAAGTGGACCAGCTGCATACCTCCTCATTGTGTCTCCATGGCAGTGTTCTGTGCAAGCACAGTACGGGAAAAACGCTACTGTGCAGAAGGCTCAGGGCCACTCATGTGCAGTAGCCTCCGACTGGCATTGACCGGCTAGATTTGAGGGGGTCCCCGCTGCTCGCTGAAAGGTCTCTCGGAAGGACAGCGTGGGCCCCGGATGACTCCAGGGGCTGCAAGAATCCCCAGGTAAATTGAACTGCCTTTTTGTTTACACTTAAAAAAAACCAGATTAACTCCTTACCGTGTGATCCAAAACTATTTTTTACTTGGAATTGGGGTAAAGGGCCCTTTTCCACTTAACATGTTTCAATATGAATTTCGGTTTGGCCAAGATTTGGAAGGTCAGCGATTTCATTTTCATGCAAACTTGGTTCATGCAGCAATTTTCCTACATTTGGGTTAAAAGGATGCTGTAGGGTATTTTAAAAACAAAAACTGACACCTTGGGCTTCTACCGGCCCCCTGCAGCTTTCCTGTCCCCTGCTCTAGGATCCTCCATTCCCCCGCCGCTGGTCACCGTCCAATTATTTGTCTAACTAGTCAAATGCGTCCTAGCTCCTGCTCGCGTCTCCGGGAGTTTCCTGCGCAGTACGAGAAAACTTCATACTGCGTCTGCGCAGGAAGCACCTGGGGTCGTGAGCGAGGACGCATGCGGCCGCGCAGGCGCAGTTGTGTTCGTCTAGTTAGACGAATAATTGGATGGTGACTGGCTGCAGGGGAACAGAGATCCTAGAGGACTGCGCAGGACAGGACAGCTGCAGGGGGACGGTTGAAGCCCCAGGTAAGTGTCAGTTTTTGTTTTTAAAATATCCTACAGAACCCCTTTAAGTCAATGGCAGCACAAGAAAACTGCATAGCAAATGCGGTCCTATGCAATTTTTTTTTTCTCTTCCTTGGAATCCACTAATTTTATCCACTAATCTTTTATCCTACTTTTCCCTCTCCACCATTGGAAAACACAATTGCAATCAAACCTGCCCAAATGCACGATAATCTTGTCATATTGCGCTTGGTGTAAGTGGAGAAAGCAGTGATCACAGCAGGTTTGCAATGCCGATTGTGATTTTCAGTGGGAAAATCCTTGGTGACACAGCAGACTATGTAAGGCAGTGGGTCACAGTTCTGATAAACGGAAGTTGCTTAACCTGTCAGAGGTGTGAAAAATGAATCATAGTCTCAGTTTTGCTCTAAAAGCCATTAGGCAACATGTGCCTGCAGGTAATCTAAGACCCGTCTGTACGTATAAACTGTAAGGATCTGCCTGTTTAGGTACAGCAGTTACCGTAGCCATTTTGTAGCTGAATTATTGCTACAGCCAGTTTCTAAAATGCCTAAGGCGATCTCCATTGACTGTAAGCCTTTATGGGGAGTACCTACTCTCTCCTATCTTGGCTTTTCTATATTTACCAACTGTCTCTTCTGTATATACTTAGTACAAGGTGTGGTTTACAACTGTTTTATCTGCCTTGCTCTTGTTTATCCAGGTAATTTGTTTGAAAAATATTTTTACTGCATAGTATTATATTAGTACAATCGGTACAGTTTTATCCCTGCAGGAAGGTACAGGAACCTTTATATAATATCCATTTTGAAATGTGAGTAAAGCTGAATACTCACCTGAGGACCCAGGAAGATGGATCCCAGCAAAGTCTCTTGACGACAAGCGCTTCACGATCCATCAGCAGGTACATGTGACAGCACTCGATGGGTGCAAACAGGAAGTCAAGCGATCACGGTACTTTGCGTGGAGGTGGATCTTAAAGATCCGCTGTGACGGTCATTATTGCTGTGCGCCGCCAACGACTGTGTAATGGGGCACCTGTACCCAAGCCTCAAGATCACAGACATACGCTCGTCACTCAAAAAATTGCTGGTCATCGAAAAAATTGTCGGCAAAATCAAGTAGTCGGTATGGGCCTATAGGGCAGTACCTGCATGGAGTTTGTATGTTCTCCCCTTGTTCTCATGGAAATTCTCCAGGGACTCTTGTTTCCTCCTACACACAAAATATTTACTGGTAAGTTACTTGTCCCCCTCCCCCTGAAGGTGGCTGTACCTTTATTCTATGGCCACCAGATCGACCCTACCCACACACTGCATGCAGATTTCCAATACACACAGATTTCAGCTTGACGTCTATTGGAAATCGTCCATGCAAGCACCACCACCTCTGCCTGCTGGGCACCCTTGTCTCCCCCATTTAATGTGTACCCCCAGTAATGTGAATCTCCGGGGTCACCTATCTGCCGACCACGTTACCTTCAGTGTCCCACGTTTTCTGTGTTGCCACTAGGGGCGCCTGTGACCCGCTGACGTGTGTGTGTGTGTGTGTGTGTGTGTGTGTGTGTGTGTGTTCGACCTCGTAAATGCCAACAGCTCATGTAGTACAGGTGCCTGGCGGTCATGTAAAGAAGACTCTGAATACTGGAGGAGACGCATTAGCAGGTGATCCCGGGGTGGGGGGCGGGCACACATTACACCTAGGGGAGACTTAGGAAATCGAATGCTGCCACACACCCGAATAAGCCCTTTCAAGCAAGATTTTTCCAGCATGCTGGATCAATCCTTTTCAGCGATTTTGGATGGAAATAGATTGAAATTAGGTACAGACAGCTACATTGTGGAATCAAACTGACAGATCCGATCATTATGATCAAATCTGCTGGATATTGATGCCACAAAGCAAGTAATGTATGGATACCTTTAGACTGACTATGGTATGGATTAGATTGTGAGCTCCTGTGTAGGACAGTTAGTTACACTCCAATGCACTGCAAAAAATATCAGAGCTATATAAATATGCCGGGAAATGATGTTTTACCCCCAACCCATCCCCCACCTTTCCACCAAGATCTGGCATTATCGCACTCTTGTGACCTCAGTAAGCATTTTTTTTGACACCTGTACCTGACAAACTGGCTTTTCAAGAACAGTCCTCAAATACTGTTGACTTCCTGTCAGCATAGCTCACTTCCAATGTGTGCTTCAGTGTTAGCAGTAATGTGCTTCCCTGGCAAGCTGTCAGGATATCTGACTTTGTTGCTTCAGAAATCACAAAACTTTTTACAACACTCACCATGAATAGACAAAGAAAATCCATGTAACATTTATTGTAGAATTTGTTTTTTCCTTGTTTTTTTGACTAGTTGGGATATTAAGTCAACTAGTCCAAGGCAGTTGTTGGTCAGTATGGCTTCTGGTACACATGCCAGATGAAACTTCGATAACGACCACCTCTGCCGAAAATCCAGTGTGTGTACATCGGTCCTTGTCCCCTCTCGACTGATCGGCTAGCGATGACAGCGGATCACTTTGGCTGAGCGACAGCCGAGAGATTGTTCTGGCCACTTGGGTGCCTCCTTGTCCACCCCCCCCCCCCTCCCCAACCATCGCTTAGAACAGATCAAGTCCCTTGAAAGCGAGGGACCCTTCTGCACAGCCTCGAGCCTGCAGCATCACAGAAGTCCGCACTCCTTCCATAGATGTACAAATCAAATCTTTTTATTGCATATCCTTTTAAAAGCTTAACAAAATGACAAGACTGCACAAGAACTGATGCGTTTAGGACTCTGCTGGTTCCCTTGTCAAAGTTCTATTGGAGTGGCTTCCTGTCCAGCACCCTTTGTTACTCTCCTAGCACTACCACATAAGGGGTGAGCAGCAGTCACTTTCTTCTATATCTCGAGCCTGCAATATCTCCCAAGGGTTCAGAGTCCGATCCCTGCCAGGTGTCATTAGTTGAGCGTGTATTACGGAGCTTATTTAAGTAGACAAACCATGTTTGGGGTAGGCAAAAGTAGGAGTTTTCTCGATTTTGGCCAGCCTCATGTAAAATCAGATCTCTGCCTATAAATGCTTTCTGTTAATGGGTAGATTTGACTTATTTTTTTTTTTTTTTTATTTCTCCTGAGGAAGCCAGCTGTGACTGGTAAATTTTCCTGCAATAAAATCAGCTACTTCTGTCTGCAATGAACATGGTTTGCCTCCTTTGGAGATGAGCACTCCTGTAGTGGTGGTTTCTTTTATATATAGATCATACTAACCTCTCCAGGTTCAGTAACTCACAATAAACACTTCAGGATCAGTAATGTTCTCTTTCTGTGAGTAATACATGAATCATGGACCTATTGCCTGAAATAAGGCTTCTTTTGTTTACTTATGTCTGCTGAGAATGGCATGCTTTTCCTGTAAGCTTTTGAAGCTACTGTGATTTAAATGCTTCTAATCTCTCATCCTGTGACTGCCAAAAGGGGGTAATGTCACACATGCCTGCTGTAATATTCATGAAAATCATGCACAAGGGCAGCTGTCTCATTGACAGGACACCACTTCAGGAAGAGAGCAAACACAATCCAATGTGTTCCTTTCACCTGTATTTCCTGTAGAGCCCATTTCCACTGTAGCCGGTGTGTGTTTCTGAGGTGCACGCTGGCACTTGATGCGATGCGAGAACGCATGCAGGATTTATTATTTTACTGCATTATGTGTAGATTCCCCCCCATTGGAATTGGATGGGGCAGCCTATTTATTTCCACATGCTGCGTTACCATGTCCAAATTTGCATGCAGGGTCAAACAGTGCATCGCCCTTAACATGAACATTTGCAATAATAATGCTAACATTTGTGTAGCGCTTTTCTCCTGTTGGACTCAAAGCGCTTAAGAGCTGCAGCCACTAAAGACATACTCAGTTAGGCCCCTCTGCAGTTAGTCTTGCCAAAGGACTTTACTGAATAGGTATAAGGTTAGAAATATGAGGAGATAGGACATTCTCATTGTATTCAAACTTGACACCGCCAAATCTACTTTTAATTTATTATTTTTTTAAAAGGACAAAACAAGCCCAAGAAGTTTAGGGCTTTTTCACAAACATGACTGAACCCCCAATCTCTACTGACCATTGTGTTTTCCAGCTGCAGTTTAATGCGGCGGAATGGTAGTCTGTGTAACTGGGTGTCCGTGGTTGACACGAGTTGCAGGGCGGCACAGAGCTGATGTGACATCTGAGTGTGGTGGCTGTGGTCGCGCTCAGAGATGTGCCTCCATGAGACCCATGCATTTCCCCTGCTAGTACAGCACGACCCCCAGCACACGCTGGGTGTACAGGAACAGGTGACAGGTGGTGGACACACCACCTGCAACTGCCTGTTTGACATTTGTCTTAATGCTGGGCATACATGGCTCGTTTTTGGTGCTCTATCCACCCATTCGATCGTTTTGCCGTTTGATTCTGCAGTCCATTCTCTTATCTTCCGCTCGTTTTTCTTATCTTTTTCCATTCACTGCTATCCGGAATCGAACGGCGAAACGATCAGGCAGGAGATCGGACATGTCGGAAATTATCTATCGAGTCATGTTAATGGCTTAAAAATGAGCCATGTATGCCCATCATTAGATTTCTGTTCTGCTCATCAATGCTTTAACCTAGCCTGGGCTACTACAGTCCTTTTCGTTTTGACTCCTAGAGATATGTCCATCTAGCTGCTGCATGAAACACTTTTTTTCCCTTGAGACCCCTTGAACACAGGCACACTGCGTCGCACAGCAGTACTTTTCCCGACCGCAAGGGCCATGCAAGTCATTAGAGACTTGCACAGTGAACACGATGCAATATGGTGCGCTGAAATTATCCAAATCGCAGCAATGTCGATGCAAAGGCTGCAGCGTGTTACTGCATGATCTGTGCCGATGCATATGCCTCTGTTGCTGCACAGTTGCGCAGGGTCATTATGAAGCCTCATTTCTGTGGTGCACGCGCTGCATTGTAAGAATCCATTTTTATAACGGGCCTTAAAGGACACATCCGAGCTAAAAAAAATAAATTAAATCCACTTACCTGGGGCTTCCTCCAGCCCCTAGCAACTGATCTCTCCCACGCCGCAGCTCCACTCTCTGCCGCTGGCTCTCGGGGCCTCGCCAGGCCGTCTTCTACTGCGCCTGCGCGAGCGCCGCTGTCAATCAAATCCAGGTTGTCCGGAGTGTACTGCGCAGGCACAGAACTACTGTGCCTGCGCAGTACACTCCGGCCACGTGGACTACGCACAGACATCGTAGAGGACGATCTCGCAAGGTTGTCCTCGGCACCGGGAGCCAGCGACAGAGAGTGGAGCTGCGGCGTGTGACAGATCAGCTGCTAGGGGCAGGAGGAAGCCCCAAGTAAGTAGAATTCCTTTTTTTTCCCTAGCTCGGACCTTCTCTTTTACAAGAATAAAATAAAAAATACAAAAAACTGGAAAAGATTAATTATTCAATTTTTACTTTTTTACTGGCAGCTTGTTTTATTTTCCTGTCAGAGTTGCTAACACAGGAAATTCCCTGAGACAGGTCATAGTTTACAGTCAGACACTTCCTTTTGTGTCCTTTCTCCTGAAGCCAATTCTTAGTGGTTAATAAGTGTTTCAAGGCTGAACTCAGCAGCCTCACGTTACCCAGCATTCCCTCAGACCTGGGCGGTGACTTCCATGGGAATTGCAGGTCTTGTACAAACCTGGCAACAGTGTAGCAGAAAATAGCTAGAGGTCATTTCTGAAGAGTTAGACAAATGAGCTCAAATTGTATGTTGAATGTAATGCTAATATTTTGTTTTACTCATGGCATACCCATAATTATGTGTTAGTGGAGATGTTTTTGTCCCTTGCTTTGGTTTCACAAAGTTTTTTTTATTGCACTAAAATGTACACTTTGTATCTGTAAATAAAAATCTTACATACACAGCTAGTAGGAATAGTTAATGCTTTAAATCTGGCTTCTGTAACCATGATTCATGTTGTGAATGGGAGGGAACAGTTTTTAGTAATCTGAGGAGTAGGGCTTAATAAGGGGTTTCAGAATGATACTGCCTTTCTTACACCAGGAAACTGTGCTGCAGTTTGGAATCTTTAGCACTGGGAATCAAAATGATCATTTAAACTTTTGTCGTAAGAGAACAGAGGTGCCAGTAGCATAAAAGGTAATCAAAGTTTTACAATTTGCTGGGAGGCAGTGGTGGACTTACCTCCGGAAAGCAGATTTAAAATGCTGTCTGAATTAAACATACATTTATTATTGGTACCCCAAAAGATGCAACGCGTTTCGCAGGCACAGCCCGCTTCATCTGGCAGTAAGATAGGGGACAAACAGTAGCTAGTCAGTAGCAGGAATAGCGCCTCTGTCAACACTGCCTCCCAGCAAATTAAAACTTTTGTTACCTTTTATCCTGCTGGCGCCTCTGTTCTCTTACGATAATACTGTGCCCACCCCTGGTGGAGGGGTGACCTACTACTACTTTTCTGATCTACAGAGAGCGACCTCTTAATCCTGAGTGAGGACAGGTCTAATCTCCTCACCTGCATCTACAGTGGTTGCCTAAGAGGTAACCCATGTTTGTGAGTATTTTCGTCTCACACTTACATTTATCCACAGTTTCCAATACATACTACACTATAATGGGCTTCTTATTTCAACTTTTGGTTTCATTTTTGTAGCCAAACTCCAGTTACAGACACTGGCATTCAGCTGTATTAAAGTGGGCATGAACTCAGAAAGTCCTCTCTGCTCTAAAACATACACAACAGCATAATAACCTTTAACCTCCTTGGCGGTTAAATTTTTCCGCCAAGGAGGCTGCTTTGCACTTTTTTTTTATATTTTTTTGTTTGTTTCATGTAGCTACCTGAGTGGTAGCTACATAAAACACCACTAGAGGGCGCATGTGTCCCTCTAGTCCGATCGCCGCCGGCCACAAAAGTAAACAGGAGATCGTGTATAGAACGCGATCTGCTGTTTGGCTTCTCCTGTCGCCATGGCGATGATCGGAATGACGTCATGGACGTCAGCCGACGTCCTGACGTCAGACCCATCCGATCCAGCCCTTTACGCTGCCCGGGACTGATTGGTCCGGGCTGCGCAGGGCTCTGGCGGGGGGCCCCTCTTCCGCCACTGCGTGCGGACGATCGCCGCAGAGCGGCGGCGATCGAGCTGGTCGCGCAGCTAGTAAAGTGCTGGCTGCGCGTACAGCAATTTACAGGACAGGAATCGCCCCACCAGGAGCTGAGATATCCTCCGCGGCGGCTTACCCCGAGCTCAGCTCGGGGTTACCGCTAAGGAGGTTAAACAAACATTTCTTTGTTACAGCTGATAGAAATCCTAAAATAAATCTGCACTGTTTCTGCCGGTACTTCCTGATTCATGGAAGCAGACATATTGTTAACAGCCTGTGCTTTTTAAATGAGCTTATCTGCCATCTCTGCCATAGCAGTCGTGTGACACAGGGAGAGATCAGAATACAATTTGTGATTAGACACAAATGAGGGGGAATTAAACAGGCCAAACTTTCTAAATGCATGCATTGTGCATTTCTCAGTTTTCCGTCTGTCCTGTGCATGAGTTCAGGTCCACTTTTAAATTGCAGCTGGAATGGGCTTACTGCTCGATACATGCGGAGTTCAGCCTCTCGTGTAAGAGAAGCCCTGATGACTAGGACGGTGAAGGCGGCAGTAGTTCTTGATTTGCTAAGAAATGTTAGACCGTCCGAACACTCTTTTATTATGCACCAATGTTGTCAACTATTCCAAATTGGGGTAATGAAGATGTCACATGTCAGCCTCCGTAATCCTCTGACTTCAGGTTCCTTTCAATAGTAAGATATACAGAAAGCTCAGTAATTTGTTATTGTACTCTCTAGTGTACTAAAATCCAGGATTGGAGGAGAGGTACTGTAGATGAGTGCTGACAGAGACAGTTTAGAGACACTGAAGTTGACCATCTATTTCTAAAAGGCAAGATGTTTGCCTTAATAAAGAGTGATCTATTGGAAATGAAGTCCCTCTTGATCTATGCTGCATTGGTTTTATTGACTGAACACTGATCTGGAAGGGTATTCCTATCTTGTAGCAGTTGGCCAATGGCAAGTGTAGTGCACAATTTACTGCATAACTTTGTACTGAATTGAATGGAATGTGATGCATACACTCCATAGATGGTGGCCATGTTTGTCGGCTGGTAATGTACAGCATGCTGCACGTTATTCCAATAGATATTGTCTCACTGAATCGCAAACACAACAGTGCGGGAGCCCCATGGCTGTATTGCATTGAGATGCGATCTTATTGTCCTGCCGCAACGGGTGTAGTGTGAAAGGACCCCTATGGCCTTAGAGGCTTAAAGTTAGGTCTAGTGTTGGTGGAAGTGTCCAGACTTGGATACTTTCTGGATGCAATCAGTGAGAGAAGTCAGTGTATAGTGGGTGGTTGCTTATTGCACTTTGTCCCTTCTTTTACTGCAGTCCTGAGGAAGCAATTCATTCTGGTGCAACTCTGGATAAACCTGACTTAGCCCCCCCGCCAGCAGATGTGCTGAGCTCTGAAGCTGGCCACTAACTGTCCAATTTCTAGCAAAAAATCGTTTGAGCGATCAGAAATTCTGATCGGATGAAAAATCGTTCACTACACCATCAACTAACCAATCATTGCTTCCCATCTATCACGACCACCAAGAAAATCCAAATTTTCATTCGACGAAAATTCATTCGGGCGACATTTTTTTCACTCGTTCATAATTGATTGTGTCCACCAATGGAGATTATTTACAACCAATCCGATCAGAATTTCGGATCGCTCGAACGATTTTTAGCTAGAAATTGGACCGTTAGTGGCCAGCTTTATAGGGTCATATTCCGATCGTTAGCTGCTTTTTGGGGCGCAAGGACAGATGCGAACACGTCAGTATTCTCTGTAAGGTTTGTCAGGCCTTTTCATTCTTGGGCTCTGCTGTCTGCACTTTTGGTCTTGAAAGAAATGAAGGAAAGAAGTTGTTAAAGTAATCGCTAAAATATTTCATGGCCTACAGATCTCTAGCATCTGGCTTTAATTGCCACTCTGGGAAGGCTTGTATAGGATTGCTTTTCTGTAATATGAAAAATTTAATTCTCCAAGACCTATTGTCGTCCTCTGTGCATCAAATTATAGAATAATTTCAAGCATGGTCCAACTGATGACACAACTGATGTAGTGACCAGAGTTGTCCGCTTGCACCCCTCCCTCATAGCTCTAGCCTCCTTTGATAGCAATTTCTGTAGGTATTGTAGGTAGATGACATGGTCACCTTTCCTCTGGCATCTAACAGAGCTCAACACTACCAACTCCACCTTGAGCCCTTCTTAGTAACTAATATTGGTGTATGTGGACCAGGAACTCATAGATAGAGCTCAAGATCATGGTACAGAGTTTGTGTCAGAACAGCTAGAGCAAAGAAAGCCATGGCTTCCTTTACCTTTAAATTTCCCCCTGGAGAAAGAGCGCTATGGGTGGATGGTGTAGCATTTGGATGGCTTCAAAAGGAAGTTCATCAAATGGTTAAAAATGGCCATATACATCGGTTCTGCACATGTTTTTACACTTAATAGTTCAAAATAAAGTTTGTATTTCAGCCAATAAGAATTGCTAAAAATTACAGTAAGCTTGCAATTTCTTCTCTTCATAGTCTTAGCAGCACTAACATTTCTCTACCCTTTATTGTCTGATGCACTGTTGTGTGCTACAGGGTTCTTGAGAGCGAGATGGTAGCCTGGTGCCTTCTATACCGAGAATCCGCTACCATGTGTATAGCTGTCGCTATGTCTTGCTCAGATATCCAAAGTGTGTTTTGGGTGCAGTTCTCAAGTTATTGCAAAACAAAAAAAACAGGGCTGTGGAGTTGGTACAGAAATCAATCCAACTCAGACTCCTCAGTTGATGAAACCTCCGAATCCAGGTGCCCAAAATTGCTCCAACTCCTTAACTCTGACTCCACAGCCCTTGCAGGCCTATGAAATGGGTACAAAAATCATCCAAGACTCTTTATGAAACCACAGACTCCGATTCCAGGTTACCAAAATTACGACTCCACAGCCCTGATTAAAACTCACGTTTACTGCTCAAATGCAATCTAGTGTGAAAACGCAAGCACAAGTCATTAAACAATAGTTGTTTTCTATGGAAAATCTTATGTGAGCAAATAAACATGGTGTGGGGATATCATAAAGAAAATCTGATAGAGGTTCTGTCTGTTACCATAATGAAGGAACGGCTGAAGGCTGGGAGTCTTTGAAAAGCTGGAACTTTTTGTAGCACCAGAAAAAGCAGTGTTCTTATGGGGCTGAGAAGAAAATTCCACTCTGCATTACTCATGCACTGAAGCTGTCTAGTTTGTTAGGGATACATTTCCTTTTAGACTATTACAGATTCCTGAAACGGCTAACACATCTGTTTGATATTCAGTGGAAGGCTTGTGTGCAGCAATGGCAGTTTATGTGTGAGGCATAGGAACTATCGAAGAGCCACCGGATGACATGGGCAGGAAAATATCCTAGAATGCTTGTTTTGTAGCACTTTCTTACTTCCTGTGGTAGGGAGATGGGAGTCTAAAAATTCTGGCATGTGTGCAAATTTAATGTAGATTGTGTGCAGCTTAAAACTGGGACAATTAAATGCACTTTGTGCAGATCTTGTGTGTTTAGACAGCTTTGAACTGAGTTTGTATATGTTTTCTGTATCCAGTAGAGCTTTTTGGACTAATAATCTTGCAGTCATACAAGCACACATGCATGCTGTGGAGACCATTGTTGGCATATGCCAACTTATTGGATTTTTGGGGGTTTTAGAGAGATTGCAGTACTGGTTAAAGAGAACCCGAGTTGAGTGATAAGGCCCATACACACGTCAGACTTTTGCGAACGACGGGTCAGTTGAACAGTCTGTACACACGCCCGATTTAGCGTGCGGACGACGGAACGTTCAAACGACCCGTCGTTCGCAAAAGTCCGACGTGTGTATGGGCCTATATGGAGGCTGCCATATTTATTTCCTTTCCTAATACCATTTGTCTGGAAGCCCTGCTAGTCTTCTGTCTACTACTTTTAGCCATAGACCCTGAACAAGCATGCAGCAGATCGTGTCTGACATTTGTCAGATCTGACATTGGCTACATGCTTGATTCTGGTGCTATTCAGACACGACTGCAGCCAAGCAGGGCTGCCAGGCAACTAGTATTGTTTAAAAGGAAATGAATATGGCAGCCTCCATATCACCTCACCTCGGGTTCACTTTAAAGCTACTCAGGCACATGGAAAACCTAACCTTCAATGGGCAGTGAGTTGACATGCAGAATTATTCTGCAAAGCATCTTTGATGTGAACTAGCCCTAAATCTCCACGCAAATAGATGTTCCCCAAAAGAAGTAAAATTGTCCCCCAAAGCTTTGAAGTAAAGGCAACAATCCCCTAGCCACAATACATTTGTATGTTTTAACTTTGAAATATCTGCCTTGCTCAGTTACAACTAATACAAGTCTGTGCAAAAGAGTATAATTTCCAGCAGGTTGCAAGTTGCTGCTTGTACCAGTATGCAGCACTATACCAGACTCTCCGGTTTGTGTACACAGCGAGCTTGGAAATAGATCCGTTATGCACCCATGTCAATCTTGCAATCCACAGTCCTCTGTAAATGCTTCATTATGGTGTTACCATTACATGTAGCTCTGCTAATGTTGTGCCAAGCGAACGAAAGCAGGAGTAGCATCTTACATATCCAATGAATATAGAGACAATCTAACTGTCATATTTCATGATTAAATGAAGTTTCTTTGGTTAGAAAAATTAAAAATAATTTAAAAATTATATGATGCAGGGCAAGGAGAAAATATTTCCAAAGTGTGCAACCTCCAAACATCCTCCAATTGGCCTATAAATTGTCTTCCCATCATTTTTATATCAATAGGACCCGGCACATAATCAACGTCTAAATACATTTGATTTTTTAGTCTATAAAAATGAAACCCGCCAACACTTTTTTTTTTTTTTTTTAATTTTAATTTTTTTATTTTCTTTTAAGTTTAGGCACGTTAAAATACAGTAGAGTCCTGGTTATCTGGAACTCAACTAACCAGTAGTCTCAGCCAACCAGCATAAAACGCTGGCAGAACTTAGTGGTGAAGGCCAACTTCTTAAGGTGGCCATACACTTATAGATTTGCAGCAGATTTAAACATCAGATTTCTGTCAGATGCCTATCTAGTCGAATCTGACAGGAATCTACCTGATGTGTGCCACACACTAGTAACGGATTTCCAATAGATTTCAGAATGAAATCTATTGGAAATCTATTGCAAATCGATCTAAATGCATTATTGGGCCAGTAGATCCAATGCAACTGTATGGGCCATCGATCTGCTGCCAGCGGCAGATTGGCCTAGATCGGCCGCAAATCGATTGACAGATTTCCATAGAATCAATCGATGGCTAAAATTGACCAGTGTATGGGCCCATGTAGGCTCAGCTGTGCTTAAAGTGACTCTGTAACAAAAATTACAACGTTTTTTTCTACCATCCTACAAGTTCCTAAACGTATTCTAATGTGTTCTGGCTCACTGCAGCACTTTGTACTATTACAGTCTCTGTAATAAATCAATGTATCTTTCCCCTGTCAGACTTGTGGCCTGTGTCTGGAAGGCTGCCAAGTTCTTCTGTGCTGGTCTGTTCCTCTATGCACACTCCAGAGTGTGTTTTATTTACATAAGCCAGCAGCTTCTCTGCTATCTTATCAGTGATAGAAGAGAGCTGGATAAAAATCCTCCTCTGTGAAAGTAGCTGGCTGACACATACTGAGGGATTACAAACACAGGCACAGGCAGAGCTGTCTGCAGGAAGCCTGTAATGTTCAGTGCATGAGAGAAGAAGGGGACAGAAGGTAAACACACAAATGATCTTTTGAGATTCAAAAGGAAAGCTGTATACAGCCTGCTTGTGTATGGATGTATTTTCTATGTGTGGACATATTGTACATCAATCTACTTCCTGTTTTGGTGGCCATTTTGTTTGTTTATAAACAAACTTTTTAAAACTGTTTTTGACTACTTTTAATGCGGCGGGGAGCGGCGAAATTGTGACAGAGGGTAATAGGAGATGTCCCCTAACACACTGGTATGTTTACTTTTGTGCGATTTTAACAATACAGATTCTCTTTAATGACTGGGTTCCATGGCTTCCCCAAGGGTAATCTACTTTCACTTACTGTATTCTAACATTTTGTACAGAGTTTGTTTATAGAGTGGGTATAGTACTGTATTAGCTAGGCCTATTTTTAACTTAGTCTTAAGCAACCAAAGACCACATTTATCTGGCATCAGTCGATCCCCATTGGTGTTAGTGCAAACATGCAAAAACAAACATTGATGTAAAACTAGTGTGGATTCTGTAGCCGCAGCATGGAGCAGATAAATTGGAGAATCCCGCAGGTGACAGGTGGCATGGCAAGGATGAGAACTGCCTTCAGCATTTTCTTGTCAACTGCCTTGTAATGAGTCTCTATAGGATTATATGAGGATTGCAATTAGGACAGTGACACTGCATGTTCACTAAAGCATAAGCAGAACTGTACATTCCCTGTAGGGGGAATGGGGCCCAAAAGAGTTAAAGACCTGCTGGTCCCTTTGAGCACAGCTCCTCTAAAATGAAGGAAAACTGTATACTTAAATTATGCTTTCCTATTTTCACTTCTGATCAAGGAATGTCAAGTATCTACTATAACAGTTTTTTTTTAATCCACTGAACCCTATCACCACCTGTCTTTAATCCCCATTAGGTGGCCAGTCATGCTACCTATAATGTTGGGGAGCACTTTCTGGCCCCTGATCCTCATCAGGCGGCATTCCTTGTCTGTGTAGAAGATACTTAAAAAGGCAATCCGTAGCAAAAAAAACACTTGCCTCGGGAGGGGGAAGCTTTGGGATCTTAATGATGCTTTCCCCATCTTCTACAATATCCCCAATCTAGTGCTAATGCGTACAGGCGCAGAAGCGCCTGTAGCACGCGGCAAACATTAGTTTTGGGATCCAGTGCCGTATCCTCTTCCCCTTTGGGCTTTGGCAGAAATAGCCAACCCCGATTGGGTCCGTTCTACTGTGCAGGCGCAAGACGCAGACCTGATCGGGCTCTATTTATGCAGGAGTCCAAGGGGGAAGATGGTACTGGACGCCTGCACTGGATCTAAAAGGTAAATATTGCCGTCTGCAGCTGTCCTGAGGTCCCAGCGCTGGATTGAGGCTACTGCGGAGGACATTAGGAAACCTCATTAGGATCCAGAGGCTTCCCCCTCCCGAGGCAAGTACCCCCTAGGGGCACTTTTTTATATTACAGATTCTCTTTAATGCTGCATACGGACATCAGTTTTGATGATCAAGATGGTTTATTATTTCTGCTGATCCTTTTGCTTCTACTAGCAACTTTTTCTATACATTCTGTCTTGGCACAAATTTGCATCTATTTCTCCCTTCCTATAAGAGTAAATCCTCGTACGCATGCAAGATGGAACTCTGCTGAGGAATGAATGTAGAAATTCGTCCGAAAGGCAAGCGTCACAGAACTAGTCACAATGGTCTCATGAGACTTTAGAGCCAAGTCTTCCATGAAATGTAATGAAATTACAAAGTAGTAATTAAAATGCACCCCCACCGCTCAAGGCTTTGAGCAAAGCTGTCTTGGATGAAACCAAGATTAAACTGCATCATCTGCAGCAATGTAATTTCTCTGAAGCGGCAATTGCATTTTATTCTTCAGGCTTTCATGTAACCAATCCTGACAGCAAGCTGATACATTTCAAATGGAGAATATGGCTGTGTTTATAGCAGACACCAGCAAAGCCTTCATGTCTGGCTTAACCATGTAAAGAATGAAAATTAGATGGTCATTCCCCCAAACCTCTTACCACATCCCATGAAGATATGTTGCTCCTACATGGCTGCCTTCTTCGTGGCTTCACTCCCCTTTGTGAATGAGTGCGGTTGCACTGCGCAGGCGCCGGTTAGGTTCGTGCCTGCACAGTAGCACAAAACCATTAGTATGCAGAGAAAAGTAATGCATGAGCGACTCCATGCTACTGTGTCTGCACCAGGACTGTGGAGTCGGTACAAAAATCATCTGACTCCAACTCAGACTCCACAGTTTATGAAACCACTGACTCCAACTCCGACTCCAGGTACCCAAAATTACTCTGACTCCACAGCCCTGGTCAGCACGGGGACCGTGCTTATATATGGAGGGAGCACAGCCGCGAGCAATATTCAGCAATAATGTGGAATGCTTTCTGTAAGGTCAGTTTGGACTTATCCTCCCTACCTTCATGTACCCTATTTCTCTTTTTTTTTAAATGCAAATAAAAAACCGAGATTACACACGCAGCTTCTGTGTAGGCTGCATCCACGTTTGTATCATCAGGTCTTGTCAGGCTTTACGTAGTTCTGGTGTAGAAGTTAAAAAGCTACTATAATGTATATAATGTAAATCCCCATATTCTTTGTGAATAAAGGCCTAAAGGTCTGTAAATATTTGGACAGACAACTTTTTTTTTTTTTTTTTTTTTTTTATCTTTCTAACTTTGGTTCTGTACGTTACCGCTATGAATTTAAAATGAAACCACTCAGATGCAGTTGAAGTGCAGACTTTCAGGTTTAATTCGTGTTTTTTTTTTTTTTTTTTTTTTAACACAATCCATTCATTTCAGGGCTCAAAAGTAGTTGTACAATTGACTCAAAGGCTATTTCATGGGCAGGTGTGAGCAATGCTGTCATGTTCTTATCAATTAAGCAGGTAATAGGCCTGGAGTTGATTTGAGATGTGGTGCTTGCATGTGGAAGATTTTGCTGTGAGTAGACAACATGCAGTCAATGGAGCTCTCTATGCAGGTGAAAAAAGCCATACTTAAGCTGCAAAAATAAAAAAATCCATCTGAGAATTTGCTATAATATTACAAGTGGCAAAATCTACAGCTTGGTACAAATACCCATGGATCTCCTGGCCCTGCTGAACATGCACTCTACTCCAGTTCTACCTGCACTATAATATGATCCTATTAAAGAAGTTTTGAATCAGGATGATAACCTGTTAAGTGTGTGATCCTGTTGAGTTTAATTTTTTCTTGCCTAAAGGTGCGTACACACATGCGACTATAGTCGTTTGAAACGATCGCTCCCCGATCCTTTCAAACGACGATCGTTTGAAAAAAAGCAGCCAACGACCATGAAGTCTAACGACGGACGAGCTAAATCGTTCAAAACGAATGATCTAGCTTGGCGGATTTTTCCCAACGACGATAGTTTGCAAAAGTAGTACATCGTTGGAAACAATCGTTCGTACTAGGCTTGACATGCGCATTTCACTATTTCTCCATGGAACTTCATTTTTATGCGCAGGTGCAGTAGTTACTTTTACGTGATGTAACGTTCGTTCTAACGATCTGATCGTTACACACCTTTTAAAACTGACTTTACTTAGGTCGTTCTTTCATCAATTAAAAGTTTGTTCGCCGTTGACAACGAACGATCGTGGTCGCATGTGTGTACGTAGCTTTAGAATACATTTCTAGACAGTGTTGAGTTTAACAGCTGAAGATAAATTTGGCCATTTTTTTTGCGGCTTTATTTGGTGAAGGGAAATGTAAAATGTTTGTGCTCTTTGTGTGTTGGGAAATACTGTCTGCAGCTTGGAATTCCTATCACCTTAGCTCAGTTGTCCATTGTGCGCTTACACATCCAGCTTGTATCAATGCCTTGGCAGTGACTTTGCTAGTTCATTTTCTAGAACATGTCATTTTTTTAGTACTTCCAGCTGAACAAGGAGAGGGGGGGAGAAATATGTTTTTACTTAACAGAAACCGTATGTTTCACTGCTTTTCCCCCCAGACAATGCTTTTACTGTGGGAAGCTGTTAAGTCCACTGTGTTGTATGGCGGTTCTTTTCTCCCAGCCTGTGGCATGCAATCCTTTGTATGAATTTAGCTCTGGCTTGTTTGCCATGGCTGCTGTACTGCCTACCAATATGAAGGTGGGTACACACACACAATTTAGTCTCATTTTTTTGGTTGCCTACTTGTATAGATCGTTTGGGTGACACGGAGCGCCCCAATACTGTAGAGATGCGTTGTTGGGCAACAACCGAGCAATGTATTCAGTGTGTAGGAAGAAGGGTGGAAAGACAATGGCTTCCACAGGCTGTAAGGAGGTGAACAATGGGCTTAGCTGTTGATTGTTGCTTAACCCTTTAGCAGCCAATTTATTTAGAGGCTTACAATTTATTTTAGCACATTTGTTTCTTATTTGTACATTTCCCTGCTTCTAATTAGTACTGCTGTAATGTGTATTTATGCCCACTTGTCACCTGGGGGGCAGTGTGAGACCATAACAGAGGATGTTTGCTTTCAGTTTCTGTATTTTCCACTATTGAGAGAGAGATCAAAGCATTTCAATAATTTACAGCACGAGTTCTGCCAACTGAGTTCAAAATCAGCGCACTTACCTCAAACTACATAACTCTTTTAAAGCTGCTAATGGGTTAAAGATCCAATTGTTTAATTTTTACTCTTCTGTACTTGGTGTTCTGATAATAGCCGCATATTGGATAACCAGTACAGAGAAACAAGAATGAAGGGAACTTTAAAGAGAACCCGAGGAGGGTTATAAGAATCCTATTAGCACACAGAGGCTGGGTCTGCATATAATGCCCATCCTCTGTTGCTACACTCTTTCCCCCCCCAGGTCCCCCCTGCGCTCTGCAGTCCCCCATAAATCACACAACCGTGCTAGCGTCATCGCTAGCAGGATGTTTACATCTGCACTGCCATTCAGCGCCGCTCCCCCGCCTCTTCCATGTCACCACTCCACGCCCGCATCCCTTCCTTCCCCGCTGATTGGGGGGAAGGGACGCAGGTGGGGAGCGGCGATATAGAGGAGGCGGGGAAGCAGCGAGAGTGACAGTGTGGATGTAAACGGCCAGCTATCGACACGCTGAGTGTCGCTATCACGGCTGTGTGATTTATGGGGGATAGCAGAGCGCAGGGGGGGGGGCCTTGGGGGCAGCAGTATAGTAACAGAAGCTTGGCATTATATGCAGACCCAGCCTCTGTGTGCTAATAGGATTCCTAGAACCCACCTCGGGTTCTCTTTAAGCTAGAAATGATACATAATTAAAAGAAGCGTGAGATAAGACACATGGAGGCCACCATATTTTTATTTCCGTTAAACAATACCAGTTGCCTGATCTTTTTGGTTGGTAGTGTTTGAATCACACACCTGAAAAGAGCTTGCAGCTTATCGTGTCAGATTTTTGTCAGAAACGTGATCAGAATGGTTGTCCAGGATCTAATGCCTGGTACACATCATGCAATTTCCAATCACATAAATGGGTTGATAGGTAATTTCTAACAGATGTGATTAGATCTCCGATCATTTTTCTGATCGATTTTCTGATCACTTCTATGCAAATCGATCAGAAAACAGATGGGAAATCAGAGCGGCCTGTCGGAAATTATCTATTCAACCCATCTATCTGATGGGAAATTAATTGCATGGTGTGTACCAGGCTTAAAGGCAGGACAATCAGGCAATGTGCATTGTTTAAAAGAAAAAGAATGTCAGCCTTCAACTTGGTTCCCCTTTAAAGCAGGGATCACTGTACACTGTATCCAATATCGGAAAAATCGCCCCCAAAAGTTGGTTACAACAGGACACCTTTTCTGTTTCATTATTCCTGTACAGTAATTTCAGTTGTTATTGGGGATGGACCTACTTGGGACCTTTTACGTACAGGTAGTCTTCGGCTTATGAATGCCCGACTTACAAATGACCCGCCGATGCAAACGGCCTGATGTCATTTCCGCCTGGGGAAGTTTGAAGAAGCGGCTTTACACTTCCCCCCAAGTCCTGGCGCGTGCAGCAGCATTGGACTCTCCTCCAAACCGAGTCAAATGATGTCTGTCCTTATCTCTCTGCATCCAGCTCCCTCTAGCCGCGTACAGCACCGCTTCGTTTCCTGTATGTCATGTGACATACAGGAAGTGGTGCTGTACGTGGCTAGAGGGAGCTGGATGCAGAGAAAGGAGGACAGACAGTGTTGGGCTCATACGGAGGTGAGTCCAGAGGGCCAAAGCAAAGGCACAGAGGGGGCAAAGAGGGAGCCCAAACGGAGGCACAGATGGGGTACAAACAGAGTGGGAGACAAAAAGAGGCACAGAGATGGGACATAGAGAGGTACAGGGGGACAAACGGGCACAGAGGAGGACACTAGAGGCAAAAGGGGGCACATAGCATGCAAAGGGGACAGAGATGGCACAGCGTTTTGACTTAAGAACGGATTCAGGTTGGGAATGAGCCTACAGTCCTTATCTCGTTCGTTAACCGGATACTGCCTGTAACAGGTAGCTAGTTACTCCACTTAAAAGCCTAGCTCACCGACATTTGTTATGAAGATGTTAATTGTTTTAAATTCCTGATTGAAGATGCATGTTTTATTTAGAACATCTAGTTGGTGGATGGCAAGGGACAGTCATGTCTTCCATAAAGGGAACCTTCACTGAGCGGGATATGGATGTTTCCTTTTAAACACTACTAGTTGCCTGGCAGTCCTGCTGATCTCTTTAGCTGCAAAAGTGGCTGAATCACAAACCTGAAACAAGCATGCAGCTAATCCAGTCTGACTTCAGTCAGAGCACCTGACTCAGGATCAACAGGAGAGTCAGGCAACTGACTATTATTTTAATAGGAAAAATCCATATCCATCTCAGTTTAGGTTCCTTTTAATGCCAATCTTCTTCCTGAGGTCTTGGAAGACCACAGAGTCGTGACCTTCTGTGTTGAGCTGTCTAGCTTTGGCAGCCCAATCCATAGCCTTTCCACCTCCAATATTTTTAGACCCTTGAATGCACAGTCAAGTTTAGTTGGGACAGGGCCCAAGTACTGCCACATAGGCTTAGCATGCAACTTAGTGTTGGTACTCTGTTGTCTGGAAGAATGCAAAATGTTTTTATACCAGAGTCCACTCCCAGACAGCTCTGAAAACCTGGGTTGTCCAGAGCCCGACAGAGAGGCATGTTCTAGGACTCTCAGGTGTGTCATATTTAGTGTTGAGCTATAGAGTGCATGCACTCTGAATTGCATCAGGGCCTTTATATGCATGTTTAGGTCTTGATGTTTTTTCATGGTAACATCAAATGTGTACCACTTTAAAAATCAAAAAGTCAGATACTCACCTAAGGAGAGGGAAGGCTCGGTCCTAATGAGCCTTCCCTCTCCTCTCCCGGTGCCCGGTCCTGCGCAGGATCCCCCGTAGCAGTATTCGACCAGTTTGGTCAACTACTGCCACTTCCGCAGCCGAAGGGAGCTTTCGGAACCCTTCGGGAGCACTCGGGCCGCTCCATACTACGCATGCGCGAGCGCCCTCTATGACGCACTCGCGCGTGCGTAGTATGGAGCGGCCCGTCTTCGGAAGCCCGAGCGCTCCCGAAGACCTCCGAAGTCCCTGCGGTGGCGGACGCGAACGGGGGAGCCAGCGCAGCACCGAGGGCACCGGGAGAGGAGAGGGAAGGCTCATTAGGACCGAGCCTTCCCTCTCCTTAGGTGAGTATCTGACTTTTTTATTTTTAATGTGGTAACCATTGGCTTTAAGGCGGGAACACATTTGCTATGTAGTTCACCTGAAATGCTTGAGGATCTTTTTGGATGCCTGTGTGTACAGGTGTCCCTGATGCCTGGTAGCAGAGTTACAGATTGCCTAGCAAGCTCATGGTGAACCAGAACTCCTAGATGTGTGTAAGGGCTAAAAGAGATCAAAAAGCTACTGAAATGCTCTGCAAAACAGAAGTTTGTCTTCTTAAATCAGAAGGTATTTGCGATTATTTAGGTTGAAATGAGCTTTGAGGTGTGCCACAGTGGTTCTATAGGTGTGTTTAACTATCAGAGACAACAAAGGGACAATTTGCATATCCAGCAGTGATGCATTGTGGGACACCTCAAAGCTCACTCCAACCTGAATAATCACAAATACCTTCTGTTTTAGCAAGGCAGACTTCTGTTTTGCCTGGTAACAGCTCATTTTCAATTGTGCATGCTGGAAAACCATTCCTGACCTCTGTTGTTCACAGCCGCAACCTTCCCTCTCCGTACAGCAAATACACAGACGGCAGAACAGGGGATTTGTAGGAATGTGCCTGAAATCATTATGAATGATTGGTTTAGATGACCGTTTTTTCCCAGGCTTGTATGGGGCTTAGTTTTAGTGACTGTGATGGGAGATTAGGTTGTAATTGGAATGGCTTATTTTAGTAGGTTCCATGTTTGAAGCTGATTTTACAAATCTGAATGATTTGCATCTTGATGACAGTAGACCATTTTGCTGATAATAATGGCAGTGCTCTGATTACTCACAGGACAGTAGAGATGCTGCCTTGCATCTGTGTGTAATGTTGTAAAATGCAAGCTGTGATCTCAGGAGACCATTGTTAGGTGACTTCCTGCCTAGAAGCTCCTGCAGTGCAACAAGTTGTAATATTGCCATAGGCTTCAGCAGGGGTTATGTGACAGCAATGTACAGTAGTAGTCACATGAGTGACATGGGGAGGAAGGGATGTTGTCATTGCAGGATTCCTGAGGTTTTCACATGCGAATAGACTGACACTCTTACTTCTGTGAACAACAAACCACTATTGCTTCTGTTTGGCAGCATTAAAGTCAATCTTTGATGAGAATAGAAAAGAAATGATAATCGAGGGAAGTCGGATTATGTGTCCTGCATACTTGTTTCAGATGGGCGGTTTGAAAACCAGCACCAGAAGGCTTTTTTTTTTTTGGGTCCTTTGTAGCCCCTTACACACTCCTAGAAGTTCCGGGTCTCCATGAGCTTACTGGGCAATCTGTTACAAAAGCGGCATCATAAAGCATCTGCTTCATAGCCAGAAGGTCAGCATGTTTTAAAATGAAGGCTGCTGTGATGGACTCCATATTTCTTATTATGAGTTTTACCGACATGCGAATCACACAAAAGGGACACTTTTGCCTCCACCATATGATTGTAAATCAATATGATGACTGTCCTTATTGGAAGATCATTTCTTACACCAGGCATAAGAGGGAAATAGTTTAGCATCATCTGCACAGGTTAGGTCGGCCATGTTTCCTGTAGAATTTTTGGCTTTCTAGTTAATAGTAGATAATACAGCTGTCAGTGATTTCTCTCGCCCCCACCTATACAGTGAATGAGACACATCGTTTTATATTGAAGCAGAGAATCCTTGAGTCTTATTAGCATACTTTTACGCCCTTTTTAAAGTGGGATGTGAGATGCCTTTTTGAGAGACAAAATCTTTAGGTGAAGAAAACGCACACGCATCACTTCCGGTTATGAGGACCTTGAACTCCTAACCAACAGTGGAGAGATCTGTTCTGTACCAGTGCACATCTGCTGTCAGGATGCTTACAGTAATTCCCTGTCTAAAATCTATAGGCTTCGTTTAGACTTATCAGTGCCGAGTAATGTATGCGCACCCTTTAGTCACGTTATTTGATTGATTTGACAATTGTGCTGATCAGAATTGTCTTTATGCTTTGCATACCTACATACCAGTATTAACAAGCCTATATCCTGATGTGTACATTCTTAATCCTAATCGTTCATGTCCTCCATTCCAAAGGGGCAAACCGGCACGTGACTTGTTCAATTACAACAGTTATAAATCATGTGGCAGAGTAATTTGCTGGAGTCCCATTTTTTTTTTCTCCTCTGAAAACTCCCACTAGGTAAAAGCACACTCCTCCTTCCCCTCCCCTGCCCTCCTCTACACGGTGGTATGTGCCCTGTGCCCACACTGCTATGTGTAAACATCCAGAGTCATTAGAAAGAGGGTGACTGGAGACAAGGTAGTCTACACTGTCCAGAGACCATTCTGTGTGTAATTTCAGTGTTGTCACTGGCTAATGGTTTACCAGTAAAGCCATAAATCACAATGCTTCCAATATGTAGACAGGCCCTGTTGGATGCTTTCCATTCAGTCATAAAAATAAAATGGAAAATTAAAGAACAAAGTTTCCCATCAGCCAGTGTGTATATTTTCATCCACAAGTGTTGTATAGTTTTGTAGTTGCAACAAATGATGGTGTCAAATATTCAGAGAAATAACTAAACCAGGATCATTTCAGACACAGACGGCCCCCTCCCAACAGTGATAGTAGTTCTGAGGAATATAGATGAGATGATTTTTTTTTTATTTTTTTTATTTTTTTTTTCCTCCTGGAGGCAAAATTCAGTTCATCTGCAAAATAGGGTGGCAGAGGCTCCAGAAGTTGAATGCTTTGATCAAAGTGTTGTTATGCATCCAGACAGTGACTATGTTTTGGTCTCCGTGGCGGCGCAGAGAAACCTACTGTATTGAAGTCTATGCTGAAGCCCAGCTAAAGCCAAAATTAAACACGGTACAGACTGCAGCTACTAAGGGCTCGCCTTAGACACCTTGCAGGGGAGTCTAGCCCAAGGACTCCTTGCTGAATAGATACTGACCCTAGCTTGGATTCGTACCCTGGTTTCCCAAGTCAAAGGCAGTGCCCTTAACCAGTACTCTATCCAGCCACATACCGTATGCATAAAGAGTGGGGTAAAGTACTGTATGAGCTAGGCCTATTTTTTTTAACATTGAGCCGCAAGCAACCAGAAAACGCAGTTATCCAGCATCAACCAATCCCCATCGGTTCTGGATAACCAAGACTCTACTATACTTAGAATATCTACTGTTCATTGTTTTTGTTTTCTTTTAACAAAATACCATTTTAAATTGCAATTGCAACTGTACCATCACCACACATAAAGTACATTTAAAATTGTACATTGTGGCTGTGGCCAGTCAGCAGGGTACAGGTGCAGCTCTTCCTGGTACTGGTTTATAAGGCTGTGAGGTACTGGAGAACCGCTAATATACAGATCACTGTATCTTACTTTGTACAGCGCCATGGAGTATGCTGGCACTTTAGAAATCATTAATAATAATTAGCTCCTCTCACAGTGCAAGGAAAGTTGCTAATGACGGATGTAATATTTAATTGCCTGTTGCTCATAGTCTTAGTTTTTATATCTTGGTTTTTATTTGACTGATGATCTTCCTTTTGGAGTGTATACAGCATTCGTCAGTTAATGACTGTGAGAAGGTGTCCATGTTGTGGTAAACAGCACTGCATGCATACCTCTGATTCCAGTGCACCGACTATTGTAAATACCTTGAAATACAATGTGATGCGTAAGCATAAAACTCTTAAAACTGCTTTGCACTGCATGTAGTTCTGGTAAAACCTGTATGTGGTCTGCCGTAATGAAGCTTATTGTAAATCAGCTGTGTCTGAAGCTAGGAGAGCTGTATATACTGATAAATGCAAATTTGAGGGCAAGGGTCTGTTACAGTAACAGGAGTGTCATCTGCATTATTTTAGTGCCTCTGTTGTGCAGACTTATGTCTTCTGGAGGAAGCAAGTGCTGCACAGTTATTGGTATTGAAAAGTAGCTTAGAAAATCCTACCCAGAACTGGCTGGTCTGGAAAGTGGAGTAAAGACTCGTGCATCTGTTAGAGGGTTCTCGGCCGAGGCTAGAATGTAACGGTTTTGGAAGTCCTGATGTGTTGGCCAGAGGACCAAATTACCAGATCATTTTGGCCAAGCTATTGTTCTTCTCCTTACCTCTTGGTGGTTTTTCACACAGTCATCAATCCATTTTACTCCATAAGGGCTAGTTTACATTTGAAGCACAAAACGCAATTGCAGTTGCGATTTTGTGGCTTAAAATTTTGCATTTTTTTTTTTACTGCAATTTGCAATTGTTTGCCATACAATACAATACAATCACAACACAATCGCCCCCAAAGTTCTGCATGCAGCACGTTTGGGATTGATTCAAATCGCAAACTCTGCAGTGAGAATGTATCCATAGGGATATATTAGCAGTAGCGCTTTCCTGAATGCCAGCGATCAGCAAAGCGCTACCAAAGCGCCCAGTGTGAACCAACTGTAGCAGAGTGAGTCACAAGCACTAAACTACAGGCGCCTACGAGCACTGGTACAGCACTCGGCCCCGAACTGTTGCCTGAGGGATCGAGTCTCAATCCCTGCAGGTGACTAATTGTGTGCATGCACCTTAAAGGGAACCTGAAGCGAGGATTTTTTTTTTTTTTTTAAATACAGCTGCCAATGAATAGTACATACTAACCTTACTGTCAGTTACCATCAGCAGCTCACCATTTTCTTCTTACAGTGATCCCTTCCAGTTCTGACAATATTTTGTCAGAACTGAAATATAACAGTTGCTGACAGTTATATATCATCAGCTGTCAGTTACAACGCAATGTACAAGGTAATGTCCATGTTTCCCTACGGCTCAAGTGGGTGATATTTCAGTTTAACAGGGTGCTGACCAGGAAGCTGTTAGGGTAATAGCCATTTTTAAAATGGAGGACAGAGAATTCCATCGATCACTGTGGACAAATGGGACGCAGGAGAGGAGAAGGAGATTGAGGAGTAGACTACACAGGAGGTAAGTATGACTTGTATGGTTATTTTGACTTTTTATTTTCAGTTCAGGTTCTCTTTAAAGGGTACCTAAAGTCAAAATTAAAAAAGAAAACAAACCAGCAAGGACTTGCAGTGAGAGAGCTCATGCCACTGTGCTTTTTTTAACACATGCAGTCCAATAAGTGAATTGGATCATGTGTAGTTGGAAGTTGTAATAGGGCTTTTAAAGAGGAACTGAACTCAGAATAAGAAAACCGAGCATTGAAATCCATTTTAGAAGTTGCAGACAAAAACAGTGCAACAAATGTACAAAAACATGTAATAAACTCTATAATATATAATAAATCTGTAAGCCTCACCCCTTTGTGACATTGTTGCCGCGGCAAGTCACGTGGTAACTGCCGGGCAAGTTCGCAAAGATCTCTGGGACACTGTCTTGCTTATGCAAAATCCGTCCTACAAGTCAATCCCTCGCGCGAGAGTTCCTGCTGCCTTTGTTGTTTACACTGTGCGTCATCAAGAGGCGCACAGTGAAGAGAAACACCATCCTGACAGGACAGCTGCAGCTGAGGGAGGTAAGAAGCAAGCACGCAGTGCAGAGATGCCAGATAACACAGGACAGGAGAGGAGGGAGAGAGCCTTGGTGTCCGTGAGAAGGAGGACGGACATCAAAAGGAAAGTGAGAGAGGCACAGCAGAGGGGGGCGAACTGACAGCTGGAGAGTGGGGAGGCTGAAGCCAGGAGAGGAGACGATACGAGTGGAGTGGAGAGGAGGGAGAGAGAACGAGGAGGGACATCAGATTACACACTGGAGGAAGAGAAAGCCCAGCAGACACTGGTGACAGACCTGCACACCCTTCGGAGCACAGAGGAAAGATTTCCCTACCCCTGCACAGTACAGAGACCAGATTGGAAGGATGAGAAGTGTCTGCAACCAGGAACCCATCAAAGAGCCATGCTGACAGCATTACAGGGAGCCTAACAGACATGAGACCAAAGGAGAGAGGACAAGAGTGAGTCTAGCAGGAGGTAATGTAATGGACATGTTATTTGTTATACTTTGTTTTCCCCCCTATGCTGGTTAGTGTATGATTGTAGCCATGAGTGTTAGAAAGAAATTGAGACATCCTGACTGCTCTTTGTTGAACACTGTGCTGCATATCACAGGAGATAAACGCAATTTCATCCCCCCCGGCGAGTCTGTGGTATGCAGTAGCACATGGTGTAGTGTGCAGTAGAGCGGGGGTCCCCAATCACCGATCCTCTTGCCCCTGCTGCCGCCTCTGCTGTTACCTTAGCTGGCGACCGCTTCCTTATATTCTCCTCTCCTGCGTGCTATTTGGATTCACAGCAGCGCGCCCCACGGCTGCTGTGATGAGGCAGGAAGCAGGAAAGCGATTCCCCTGTTAACGGTGATACACATCACCGCTACAGGAAGCCGCTCTCCTGTTCTGCCTCATCACAGCAGCCGCAGGGCGCGCTGCTGTGAATCCAAATAGCACGCAGGAGAGGAGAATATAAGGAAGCGGTCGCCAGCTAAGGTAACAGCGGGGGGCTCTATACTAGCTATACTGGGCACTATGCTAGCCATACTGGGCTCTATGCTAGCCATACTGGGCACTATACTAGCCATACTGGGCTCTATACTAGCCATACTGGGCTCTATACTAGCCATACTGGGCTCTATACTAGCCATACTGGGCTCTATACTAGCCATACTGGGCTCTATACTAGCCATACTGGGCTCTATACTAGCCATACTGGGCTCTATACTAGCCATACTGGGCTCTATACTAGCCATACTGGGCTCTATACTAGCCATACTGGGCTCTATACTAGCCATACTGGGCTCTATACTAGCCATACTGGGCTCTATACTAGCCATACTGGGCTCTATACTAGCCATACTGGGCTCTATACTAGCCATACTGGGCTCTATACTAGCCATACTGGGCTCTATACTAGCCATACTGGGCTCTATACTCACCATACTGGGCTCTATACTCGCTATACTGGGGCACAATACTCGCTATACTGGGGCACAATACTAGCTATACTGGGGCACTATACTAGCCATACTGGGGCACTATACTAGCTATACTGGGGCACTATACTAGCTATACTGGGGCACTATACTAGCTATACTGGGGCACTATACTACCCATACTGGGGCACTATACTACCCATACTGGGGCACTATACTACCCATACTGGGGATACTGGGGCACTATACTACCCATACTGGGGCACTATACTACCCATACTGGGGCACTATACTACCCATACTGGGGCACTATACTACCCATACTGGGGCACTATACTACCCATACTGGGGCACTATACTAGCTATACTGGGGTAACTACACTAGCCATACTGGGGATACTAAACCCCCTATACTGGGGCAACTATGCTAGCTATGCCGCCCAAATGCTTTTGGTGTGCACTGGCCCTTAGAAGTGTAGGCGTTGTTACCATAGTTGTGTTTGGTGCAATGTTATGTGGGGTGATTAGTGGATTCCATATCTCATGCTGGATACATACGTTGCGTTCCCGCACTCGATTCCCGTTGATGCGCCGCTCAATTCCCATCGATTCGTTTATTTCCGACATGTCCGATTCGCGTTTTGATGGATCGTTAGGTTGATTTGCCATACTTTACATGGCGATCGACCTAAAAATCATCGAAATGCGCTCGGAAATGTTCGGTAATAATCGATTTGTCGGGAATCGAGTGGCGCATTCGATGTGGGAATGAACCATGTGTATTCAGTATGAGACTTATGTTACCTTCCAATTGTGTGTTGATTTCCACTTTTGTAAAATGAGGGTGCCAGGAAATTGCCACTGTAGCAAATGCTTGCAGTATATAGGGTGTTGAAGACAATGCATATCTGGGTTTACAGTTGTATCTCATAGTGGCTAAAATAGTTGCATGTCTTATGAGACTTTGTAACTGCACTTTAAAATACGGTTGTCCTCTGCCATGTGGGTAGCATTCCATACAAGCTCTACAACAGGTGCTTCAATGGGCATAGCTGCAGGATTCGGTACCTGTGTTATAGAGCGCCTAGTTTTCTCCAAATGTACCTTTGTTGAGTCTGATCATGTGTTTGTGGAAGGGGAAGGGGGTTGAAGTTTCACCCCACCCTCTTTTTTTGGGGGGGAGGTTGGGGAATATGGAATCAAAATGTAAAAAGAAGGTAGAAATGATACACTGTGAATCTTTTTTGGGATGCACTTCACTTATTCTGTTCATTATGGGAAAGTACTGTTTTCAAATTTTTTTTTTATTTTTTTTTTACAGAAATCATGCCACAGTGTTTCATAAAAGGATGTCCCAGCATGAGTGGAAATAAAGAGAAGTTCCCAAATATCATCATGCATACGTTTCCAAGGAATAAGGAAAGGCTCCACCGGTGGCTTACCGTCCTCGGAGTTCCAAAACAACACTTGGCTCATGTTAGCAAAAAATTGCAGATGACCAACCGGGGAATAGTTTTCACTTCAATCCAATCAATTTCCTACCATTTGCTATACCTGGACTGGAAAACGCTGAAATTTGAGTGAAGACGCCGTGACAAGCATTTTTACTGGGGTTCAATCTGGTATTCACAGAGAGGCATTTAGAGAACAAGTCAGATTGTTTTGTTTTAGGCACAAGTGGGTAATTGGCATGCTGTGGGGAAAAAAATTGAACGTTTTACAAAAAAAAATTGTCGTCGTCCCCGAAAAAAAAAAAAAACTATTTTGGTTACTCACCATGGCCCTCAGTGAATACTCTGGGGTGTTTCATTAATAAACTAGGGTCATCTGGAGGGTGTTCTTACTGCCATGGCATTTTAGGGTGGCCTACATTGTGGGCAGCCCTAAAAAGTATACTTGCCCATAGGACTTTGGACCCCTGTACGTAGCTTGAGTGCAGAAACGTGACACCATTGGGGTGTCTCCGTACTCTCAACATGTAGCACAATGTGTTTTGGAGTTTTGTTTTATACATTTAACCATGCTGGGTGAAAAATATCTATAAATTGTAAACTTTGTATAAATTTATTGGCAAAGTGGGTATTTAAAGCCAATGGGTACTAGTTTAAAAATAAAAAAGTCGGATACTCACCTAAGGAGAGGGAAGGCTCGGTCCTAATAAGCCTTCCCTCTCCTCTCCTGGTGCCCTCGGTGCTGCGCTGGCTCCCCCATTCGCGTCCGCCGCCGCAGGGACTTCGGAGGTCTTCGGGAGCACTCGGGCTTCCGAAGACGGGCCGCTCCATACTACGCACGCGCGAGTGCGTCATAGAGGGCGCTCGCGCATGCGTAGTATGGAGCGGCCCGTCTTCAGGAGCCCGAGTGCTCCCGAAGGCTTCCGAAAGCTCCCTTCGGCATGCGGAAGTGGCAGTATTTGACTGAACTGGTCGAATACTGCCACGGGGGATCCTGCGCGGGACCGGGCACCGGGAGAGGAGAGGGAAGGCTCATTAGGACCGAGCCTTCCCTCTCCTTAGGTGAGTATCCGACTTTTTTATTTTTAAATTTGTAAACACTCACTTTAAAGCTATATTTATCACACACAGAATGGGCAAGTGTGAAAAGACACCCCCAAAAAACATTATGCTAGTTCTTCTGAGTACGCAGATGCCACAAGTGTGACACTTTCTGGTACCCTAGGTGTGCAAAGGGTCCAAAATTCCAATGACTAACATTAGGAATTCACAGGGCATTCTAATGCTTTTGGTTTCACCTCAGCAGCGTAAAGTGAAAGACTAAAAAAAAAAAAAAAAAAAATTTTTTATTACAAATAAAAAGTGAACATTGACACCTTTCCAACTTGGTACATTTTATTAACCACTTCAGGACCGCCGTGATAACCCCGTGAACAGACTATTTGTTACATAAACCGTTACAGCTGTTCAGTGCAGAATTGTAACGGTTTAACGTCCACCTGGAAGGGAATTGGATGGGGGAAGAAAAAAAATCGATGCACTAAATTCATTAACATTAACTTTGATATTTAAATCGATCGGCGTGGAGCAGTCGGTAAGTAGTGGCCATACATCAGTCGACTTGGCGGCCGATCGATTACTCAATTCGATTATTAAAATTGAATTGGATGAAAATCGGTGCCACCAGGTGCATGCCCAAGCAACAAAGCGACCAATTTCAGAAAGGAAATGGTTTGCTTTATCTATCACGCATGCCACAATATGTCGTGTCAAAGCAGCTTGATCGGTTGCACAACAGTTTTTTGAAACCTGGCGACAAAGCACTCATTTCAAAAACAAAATTAGCGAAATTACATCGCCAAGTCAGCGGCGACCAACACTCGGGTCTCCAAACTGCTGTGACCTCTAGCTGCAGCAAGTTCTCTACTTCATGAAATATAGAGCATGCTATGTCTACACAGGTCACATTGGTTTGCAGACCCGGGCAGCTAGATGAGTTGAAATGGCTTTCGGCACCTGCCCTCTCCACACGGGGGGGGGGGGGGTTGTGGTCGGTCGGTCGGTCGGTCGGTCGCCGCTGTTCTACTTTTGGGAAGTTGGATAGTCGCATACTGATACTGGGGAAAAACACAGCAATGTAATGAAGGGGTCCACTACTTATGGGTGACAGCCAGCTGCCACGTTAAACTGCCAAGTTAATCTGCCAACAGGATGACGAATGCAACATCCATGAATCCCAAATGTTAAATGCAGAGACAGTAATTTCACAGGTAAATGAAGTGATCATGAGCCCACAGATGACAGGTGCATCAACACTGATCTCCAAGGTGACCAGTGAATCAAAAATGTCCCCAGGTGACGAGTGGATTAAAAAATGAGGCCCCAAGTGCATCAACAATGATACCTGTGGTGATAAATGCACCAACAATCAGAATCCCATTTATTCTCTGAGTCCAGGGTAGTGTACAAGGAATTATTTTGGGCAGAAAAGATCCCCCAGGTGATAAGACCATTAACACAGAGCCACAAGAAGACAAGTGTCTGAAAGTGCGTACACACGCACTACCACCAGCAACGATGAGTCAGCAGGACCCTCCCGCTGAGCGGACGTTCAGCCGACAGTAGTGCATGTGTACTCGCTGTCGGCGGACTGATAAGGCTGTTTCTGAACGCTCCGCTGAGCGGATCGTTCAGAAACAGCCTTATCAGTCTGCCGACAGCGCGTACACACGTGCTACTGTTGGCTAAAAGTCCGCCCAGCTGGAGGGTCTGACGGACCTGTCATTGGCGGCTGTAGTGCGTGTACGCACCTTGATGCTGGGAATACACGGCATGATCCTGAGCTGATAAGATGGCTCGATAGATAATTTCAGACATGTCCAATTCACCGTTTGATCGTTTTGCCGTTCGATTTCTCATTGAAGTGAATTAAAAAAAGATAAGAAAAATGAACGGAAGATAAGGGAATACAGCAGGCAAAACGATCGGGCGCAGAATCGACTCATGTATTCCCAGCACAGCATAAGGGTGGCGATACATCAGTCGACGTGCCGGCCAATAGACCGATCAAATCAATTATAATTGGTTGAAAATGTGTGTTGTCAAGTGAATGCCCAGCTGATAACTTGCTTTATCAGGTGCGCACCGCTACAGGCAACCGATATTGGAACAAATTTCACACGCGATAAAACCCCTGGCGCTGTTCCCACAATTTCCTCAATTCACTAAGCTTTATCAAACACTTTATCGAGTATTTGATAATTTACCTCTTGAGTAAAATCTAATTTTGAATTCACTAAGGTGTTATAGATTTATTGAACATTTTATCAATAAAACATTTGATAAATCGAAACACCTTAGTGAATTCAAAATTAGATTTTACTCGTGAGGTAAATTATCAAATGTTTAATAAAGTTTTCCATAAAGCTTAGTGAAATGAGGCCATTGTGTATGTATGTAATGAGCATTACCTGTCCCGCATTGGTTCGTGTGTCTTGCGACGCTCTTCTATGTGCCACAGACATGCTGCCAGCATGGGGTGTGTGTGACATCAAGCACCAGTGAGCTATGCGTTGGCAGCGTGTATGCAGGTAATAGAAGAGAGACGGAAGATGGACATGCACCGCAACACAGGACAGGTTGTGTATAAACGCACATAACAGCACATGTACACATTACAAACACACAAAAGGAGTCAGATGCGGCAACCTTGGACAATACCCGAGAAGATTTTAGGCCAAACTCAAACGGGAATTGCCCTGCAGTGTATGGGCAACATACCGAAATTTCTGTAATCCGATTTCATTAGAGAGAGATTTGTCTGTTGGTTCAATCTGCCCGTCATCACTTGATGTATGGCTACCTTTTGAGTGTCTCCTAGTATATAAGTATGGACCCCCTCCACCAATCCAGCAGGGGAGGGGAGCCTCTGGTAATAGCTGCAGCAGGTGTGCAGAGCTGGGAACTCAGGTGCACAGATATCTCACCACCAGAGTGCCTGAGAGATAGAAGAATCCAGCAGGGGGAGGAGCCTCTGGTAATGGGTGCAGCAGGTGTGCAGAGCTGGGAACTCAGGTGCACAGAGATCTCACCACCAGATCCCCTGAGAGATAGAATAATCCAGCAGGGGGAGGAGCCTCTGGTAATGGGTGCAGCAGGTGTGCAGAGCTGGGAACTCAGGTGCACAGATATCTCACCACCAGAGTGCCTGAGAGATAGAAGAATCCAGCAGGGGGAGGAGCCTCTGGTAATGGGTGCAGCAGGTGTGCAGAGCTGGGAACTCAGGTGCACAGAGATCTCACCACCAGATCCCCTGAGAGATAGAATAATCCAGCAGGGGGAGGAGCCTCTGGTAATGGGTGCAGCAGGTGTGCAGAGCTGGGAACTCAGGTGCACAGAGATCTCACCACCAGAGTGCCTGAGAGATAGAAGAATCCAGCAGGGGGAGGAGCCTCTGGTAATGGGTGCAGCAGGTGTGCAGAGCTGGGAACTCAGGTGCACAGAGATCTCACCACCAGATCCTTGAGAGATAGAAGAATCCAGCAGGGGGAGGAGCCTCTGGTAATGGGTGCAGCAGGTGTGCAGAGCTGGGAACTCAGGTGCACAGAGATCTCACCACCAGATCCCCTGAGAGATAGAATAATCCAGCAGGGGGAGGAGCCTCTGGTAATGGGTGTAGCAGGGGGGCAGAGCTGGGAACTCAGGTGCACAGAGATCTCACCACCAGATCCCTGAGAGATAGACGAATCCAGCAGGGGGAGAGAAGCCTCGGGTAATGGGTGCAGCCGGTGGGCAGAGCTGGGAACTCAGGTGCACAGAGATCTCACCACCAGAGCCTCAGAGAGATAAAATAATCCAGGAGGAAGGGGGTGTGGGGGTGTCTCTGGTGCATCAGGTGGGCGGAGCTGTGATGCACCTCATACACTGAGAGGTTTGGCGCTTCACAGTGTAAAAAAGACTGAACAGGTTTTTCCAAAAAAATCATAATATATATATATTATAAAACTGACCAAATATCCACTTAAAAAAAAAATGACAGGCACGCCTATGCCTCACTGATATTACTTCACTCTTGCTAATTTCAGGAAAACAGGTTTTTTTTTTTTTGGGGCAAAAAGCAACCCTTTTAGATACACAATTGCCCCCTCTCGTTATCAGTTAAGAGACAGTTAACACACTAAGAGAGGTTTGGCGCTTCACAGTGTAAAAAGGACTGAACACGTTTTTCACAGAAAAAAAAACATGAATATTTATATATGCTTCACTGTTAATGCTTCACTCTATATAAAACTAAACAAATGTCCACTAAAAACATAACAGTCCTTCTTACACTGTGAAGCGCCAAACCTCTCATAGTGTGTATGTGAACTGATAACGAGAGGGGGAGATTGTATATCTAAAAAGGGTTGCTTTTTGGCAAAAAATTTTTTTTCCTGAAATTAGCAAGAGTGAAGTAATATCAGTGAAGCATATGCGTGCCTGTCATATTTTTTTTAGCGCACATTTGGTCAGTTTTATAAAGAGTGAAGCATTAACAGTGAAGCATATATATATTTATTATTTTTCGAAAAAACCTGTTCAGTCTTTTTTACACTGTGAAGCGCCAAACCTCTCTTAGTGTGTATGTGAACTGATAACGACAGCAGGAGATTGTGTATCTAAAAAGGGTTGTTTTTTGGTAAAAAAAAAAAAAAAAAAAAAAAGGTTTTCCTGAAATTAGCAAGAGTGAAGTAATATCAGTGAAGCATATGCGTGCCTGTCATATTTTTTAGTGGACATTTGGTCAGTTTTATAAAGAGTGAAGCATTAACAGTGAAGCATATATATATGATTTTTTTTGGGGGAAAAACCTGTTCAGTCCTTTTTACACTGTGAAGCGCCAAGCCTCTCAGTGTGTATGAGAGCTGGGATGATCACCAACCTGAATCACGAGTAATAACGAGTGATTCAAATGAGGCTTTATTAGCCCTTGCTTTATGCACTGGTAGGAGAAGGGGGGCTTACAGGGGGTGGTGACATAAGAGGGGATTCCATCTGTCAAGCTATCCACAGGGGAAGACAAGGGCGGCTGTATGATGTAAGAGGGGATTCCCCCTGCGTGACACCTAGGAGGAGGAGAAGGGGGAGAGTTGTTGTTAGACAGAACATGACATATTTGAGCGGATTCCCTCTGCAGTGTTACCCCCCTACCTCTGCCGGACAGGATACGAAAGGGGAGAGCTGCATGACTACATGACATGATATGGGATCTGCCACAAAACAAATGGGGAGAGCTGCATGACTACAGGACATGATATGGGATCTGGCACAGCAGGAATGGGGAGAGCTGCAGGACTACAGGATGACAAGCACAAGATCTCACACTGCAGGAGGCATAGTAATAATACTTTATCAAGGTGTGTGCCAGTACAGTGCAGGGCAGCAGCAGAAGCCATAGCTGTCACTTTACTGTAACAGGGCGACTGATGATGACCTCATGACACAGGGCTGTAAATCTCATTCTGTGGGTGTGAATGGGCAGGTCTAACTCCAGCTGTAACACCACTCACAGAATCAGACTCTGCACCTCCCATGGAGTGAGAGCTGCAAAATGGAGGGAGAGAGTTGCAAGATGGAGCCTGCCATTCTCTTTTATTCATAGTTGTATTGCACAAATATATCTACTTTTCTATTGCCCTTCACAAGTGTTTTGTGTCTAATCATTCATTTCAAAGGGATAAGGAGGCTTAATTTAGTGACTTTTTTGGGGTTCAGTTCCTCTTTAAGGCTGGATCTGTACTATGATGGATTGGCAAAGTGTACAGTCTCAGTGGATCCAGTTACAATATGCTAGGTCTTTTCACTAGGTTGTGTCACCTATTGATCTGCAAAAGAGACCTGATTTGGTAAGCGGGATCTGGGTGGTTTTTGCTTGTTTTCCATGCAGTGTCTGGAAAAGTTATGTGGAACAGGACACTGCGTTCCGCTCCCCATGTGTGAATGGTACAGTTTTTATGTGCCATGTGAACCAAGCCTAAGGGTTATGTCTGCTTATTGTGAAAGGAAGAGGGGAGGACAGCACTGCTAGAACTGAGGTTTAATTCAGTTAAAATTCATAGATGGGTGAGCAGGATGCAGCAGTCAGACTGGCCAATGGCCGTTTCACGCTCTAGCGCTTGTTCATGGCGCAAAAGATTGACAGATTCATCTGACTGCAGTGTGTGCGAGTGTGAAATGGCCAATGACCAGTCTTTATTCCCAGCGCCCATATCTACCTTGGCTGACTGCTGCATCCTGCTCACCCAGCTATGAAGTGTATTTGAATTAATTAAACCTCAGTTCTATCATTGTCCTCCCCCTCCTCCTTTCACAAACATACTGCCTTGCCACCGTTTGTCCATAGAAATGCACCAGCTTAAGATGGGTGAGGAAAATTGTTTAGTCCCCTGTAATCGCTCACATCAGGTCCGTGCTGATCTTCCTTCTGATCCTGCATTACACGTTTCTGCTCTTTAGCTTTCCTGAAAGAGAGTGTTTTCACACAACTGGAACAAAGTAAGGTCAACGTTACTGGCATAGTCTGCATTCATAGCCCTGCCAGTGTACATAAGAACAGTGGAAAGAGTACTTTCTCATCTCCGCTGCAGTTAGAATTCATGAAAGGTATGTTTGGAAATGACTTTGTAATCAGAACTCATCCGTATAATTTGTTCGCGTTTCCTGAATTCAGGTGCAATTTCCATTTTTTTTTTTTGTATCTATGTAGCACAGACATTTTCTGCAGTGCTTTCTGCTTTTGTAGAGTCCAAACTGTCACTCAGAGCGGCTCAGTCTATTTCCTTCCATTTGGCCAGCTTTTAGGGGAACCAATTAACTTACAAGTATGTTTTTGGTGTTAGGAAGAAAATCACAGTGAACCGAGGAAACTGACGTAAACTTGGGTGAGGATGCGGGAGATGGTGCTGATTTGAACCTGGGACAGTAGTGCTGCAAAGTGAGAGTCAAATCCACTATTTACTGCTGCCCGATGTAAGCTAAGCCACCATTCTCTGAGGGCAGAATTATTTTCTGAGTGTCACAACTACTTGCTGACATGCTTACACTGCCTGTCTCTTTTATGCTATTGAAACACCTACCATTGGCAACACTGTGGCACGTAATGTGATACTAAAATGTGCAGATAGCAGCTACTACAGCTAAGCATTTGTTCTACTGTTCCATCCATTCTCCCATTTCAGCAGCCACCTTTAAATTTTAATTTGGTCTGCGGTGGTTGATAAGGACTGCACAGTTTGACATAATTCTATCCACTAGATTTAAAGTGTTTCGTTTGCTTTAGTTCTTCAATCTTTCTAGGAAGTTAAAGGAATTTTGTAAAATGACAAGCCTATATTGCTCAGCTTTTAACTGTGAGGATCTAATTTCTTCTGAGGGTATATGTAATCCTAACATTTGTATAGCGCTTTTCTCCTGTTGAACTCCAAGCCCTTGAGCTGCATCCACGGGATGTGCTCAAAGGGCCATCCTGCAGTGTTAGGAAGTCTTGCCCAAGGACTTATTTATTTATTGTATTTATAAAGCACCTACATATTACGCAGTGCTGGACATTCGTTAAGGGTACAGGCAATATTTAGGGGTGACATACAGCAATAAGACAATACAGGAATACATGCAAACCAGATCACACAGCACAGTATGAGTACAAGGTAATGCTTGGTCACTGAATGGGAGCCTGGAGATTAGGCTAGTCGAGTTCACTCAAGAAAAGAGAGAAATCGAGAGCCCAATATGGTGTGTGAGATGGTTATACTCACAAACATGGGTTACCGCTCAGGCAACCACTGTATAGTCAGGTGAGGAGATCTTGGTGTCTAATTATTGAGGGGAAGTCCACCACTTTCCCTTCCGGCAATTTTTAACAATTTTATAATTATTTTATTCTGCTGGCGCCTCTGATCACCTACCAGTATACTTGAGTTCACTCAAGAGTTTACTCAGATCCATAGGATGGTTGTATGGTAATGGATGTGCGTGAACAGGAGGAAGACACAAGGAGGACCCTGCTCGAAGGCTTACCGTCTAGAGGGACTTCTTACTGAATAGATACTGACCCAATCTAGGATTCCAACCCTGGTCTCCCATTTCCAAGGCAGAGCTTTTAACCAGTACACTATCCAGCCACTATGTTAGTAATCAGGCATTCTGTGGGCACACAGAGGTTATGCAGAGTTAGGCAGTGCAGCATGTACTGCTGTGTACAACCAGTGCTCCCTTACCTCCACTTCTCCTCTTCTCTACTCCTTGTTATTCAATGTATCTATGCACTTAATGAGAGGATTGCTTTGTTAATTTTACCACCATAGTCTTCTGGACCATTTCATTATTGAAGGCCTTGTTTACATGGATGGTGAAGATCGGTGGGTGCAGACAAAATACCAGTAGGGCACTTGGTTCACTATTATGTAGTTTCCCTAGAACTGCCTGAATTTAGCCTTATTTTCACTTACATTTCAAAAACAGAAATAGATTAACAATCTGTTCATATATACATTACACAGTA